>NW_026294617.1:82317334-82999834 GCF_007827085.1 Peromyscus californicus insignis
ACCCTCTGCCCTCAGCCATCTAGTGTGAAAGTCCCGAGGTCTCTCCCAGGCAGTCTTCCTGACAGTCGTTACCATCTACAAGCCTGTTACTACCTGATTTGTTTTTATGGCCCAGGTCTCTTCACTGTACCCCAGAGCGATCTGTCCTGCCCCATAGTCTCATTTGGAGTTCTCAGTGACACAGAGCTACCATGCTCACTCCACTCTTCCGCCACCCAGGGCCTTTGCAGCACAGGCAGTGAAGGGCTTTCATTCAGGAGCACCCCACCCCCTGGTCTCCCATCCCCCATTTCACTTCTTCCTCGGATCCCATCCACTTCCCTTCCTGCACAACTAAGCAGCTCCATTCCCTCTGCTCCATGCTTGTCTGAGCTGCCATAGTCTCCTACCAAGACCATCATAAAACCTTCTAACTGGTCTTTCCAGTATTCCAGCTTGCCTCTTGGAATCTCATCTTCAGAGAGCTTCAGAAACAGCGCCTGCTGGCGAATACCTCCTACTTCCCCACGTTATATCTGACTCTGTTCCATCTTCTCTCTTTGCTTCCTGAGTCCCAGCCCATCTGGCCTTCTGTGCCCATTGCTCACTTTGATCCTTAAGCACCACTCGTGTGTGTGTGTGTGTGTGTGTGTGTGTGTGTGTGTGTGTGTGTGTGTGTGTGACGCTGAGGCTGATGTTTGCCTCTCCCTCTAGGATATGTGTGCTCCATGACAACAGGGACTGTGTGTTCCAAGGCCTCAATACCATAAGCAAATATTTGTAGGAGAAATAATACATTTATTATTGGAAAGTTTAGCTTCTCTGAAGCTCAGAAGTGTACTCGTGAGGATGTTCTCTTTCAGTAATCTCTCAGAATGAGTGTTCTAGGTACCTTTTAAAGTACTTTGCATGTATTAGCTCAGTTAATCCTCATTATAAGGAAGTAAATGCTATTATTATCCCCATTTTAAAGATGCTGAAACGGAAGCACAGGGAGGTCAAATGACTCGAGTGCCCAGGGTGTCGAGTAAGAAGCAGTAAGGGAGAACTCTAATTCTAAAGTTACGGAGAACTTGCCACGACCGTGACAGGAAGACAAGGACACCTTCAGAAGAGAAAAGCACAGAGGAGGAGATGGACGTCTGTCAGAGTGCAACACACACGGCCAGTCTTACGGGATCCTGTCAAAGTGGAATCGACTGTGTATTATTAAGACCCTTTCACAGAGCAGGAGCTGAGACTGACATATTGGACGTCACACAGGCAGTGCACGGCGTAGCTGGAGTTCAGAGCCAGGTCGGCGAGACTCTGAGGCCTGAGCTCTTTCCCGTGCATGAAGCTGACTCCAAAGAAGACTGTCTGAGATCTACCTCTTTCCTCCGGTCTCCCTCTCTCCTTCCCTCCCACCCTTCTCCTCCCCACCCCTCTACTTCTTGAGACAGGATCTTATTATATAACCCAGGCTGGCTTTGAAATCATGGCAATCCCCCTGCCTCAGCCCCCAGAGTGCTGAGATTACAGGTGTGTACCACTACACCCAGTTAGTTCCTTTCCATCACAAAGTGGTCAGTGGGTCTACCTACTGCTTTAGTGACCTAAGAATCGATTGGAAATCTTTTGGGGACAGAAATTCTCGGGTTTGGTGCGGGTAGGCCATTTTAAACTGCATTTGAAACGAAGTCCCCAGGTGGCTCCCAGTGCTTTAGCCCAGTGGCCCAGTGGCCCCAACCTTTTCAGCCATGCCTGAGGGGCGGGCAGATAAGTGGCAGCCTGTTGGGCTCCACCCCTAGGATTTCTTATTGAGAAGGTCTGGAGCTGTGGGCATTTTCATTTCTGACACATCCCTGAGTGGAGCAGGGACGTTTCTGAGATCTATCTTAGCACAAGGCTCTGGGAGACACTTATCTGGCTTTTTTTTTTTTTTTAATCTTTCCTTGATTCGCTCACATTTGAAGCAGTTTTCAAAACACCCATGCCTCTGCTCTGCCACCTCTCCATATGGCCCTCTTTCAGGACTGTGGAAAAGAGCAGAGCGACCCAGGGAGCCTGATCCTGAGGCAAAACCTTTCTGCAGCTTGCGACAGAGAACTTCCTACTTTCACAACGATGAGACGCTCATGTCAAACTGCAGAATATGGATGTCTCCAGGCAGACCTGTCCCAGCTGAGGCAGAGCAAAAGCAGTGCTTTGGGCTTTTCTCCCTTTTCCTTCTTTGAGAGTAAAAGGCAAGAGCTGGGTGTGGTGGCTCAAGTGGAGCTCTGTGAGTCTGAGGCCAGGCTGGTTTCCACAGCAAGTTCCAGGCCAGCCAGGGCTGCATAATGAGACCCTGACTCACAACAACAAAAACAAATGATTGAAAAGGCAGGAAAAAGTGTTTCTCTCTCCCTTTCAAATGCTCTCTCCCTCTCTCTCTCTCTCTCTCATACACTCTCACACACATACATAATTTACTGATATGTTTAGGGATACATTTATAAAATATAATTTGCACTTAAAGTTATTTAGCTTTTGGGAAACTAAGAAGACAAAGTATCAGACAACTTAATATGGGAGAGTATTATAAACTGAAATAAAAATCATATTTAAAATTTTAATCGTGTACTATTCCTCTAGAAAGATCATTTTGCCTTAGAGTCCCTAATTCATACATGTGCGCGCGCACGCGCACACACACACACACACACACACACACACACACACACACACACACACGAGCGTGCATGCAAGCATGTCAGGCTTCTGTGATTTCTCAGTCCACCCCAGTACAGTGTATGAAGTAATCAAACAGGGTGCACATGTGATGTGACAGTGACTCAGGGCTCACTCGCTTGATGGATCTTTGCCATATGTCAGGCCATCTTTCCAGAGCATGTGATCTGTGAAGATACTCTCTATAAAGGTAGTTGGCAGATGAGTTTTTGATGAAATGTATTTCCAGACTTCAGTGTCTTCCGAAATAATTCAGTCCTTTCAGAGTTTGGAATTAAATAAAAGATTTATGCTTCTTATAGGCATCCATGAGGAGAGTTATCAACATTTTATTTTGACAAGCCTTACAAACATTGGTGTCTCTGCAGAGCTTCCTTTTCTGGCCCTTCACTTCCTCATTCCAAGCCATCGACTCATGTTGTCCCTGTCCCTGAATTCCACTTGACTGTAGGAATAAGCAGATATCTGAGTTACCTGGTGTGTGGGCGTGTGTGTTGGTCAGAGGTCAATCCAGATGTCATTGCTCAGTTGCCATTCACCTTGTTTTGGGGCAGGGTCTCTCACTGAACCTGGAGCTCACTGCTAGCTGGCCAGAGAGCCCCAGGTGTCTTCCTGTCTCTGCCTCTCCTGTGCTGGAATTACAAGCTTGGGTGATACTACATTCAACTTTTTAATATGAGTTCTGGGAATTGAACTCAGGTCCTCATGCTTGCATAGCAAGAACATCCCCAACACAGACTTCTCCCCAGACCCTCTAATTCTTGTATATTTTTTTGTTTTGTTCTGGAACTGAAAAATCAACCCAATTTCATTTATTTTCCATTTCTCTTTTTTACTACTTTCAGCTTAAATACAAATAAATAGCTCTTCTTTCCTACAGCTATCCCCAGGAAGTGAATATTTTTAAATTACCAGACCAAATGTCTTGGTGGGTAGGGAATTATATTTCTACAGAATTTTGATGATTAAAGCCTCTGAGAATGCCAATGGGCTACTAAGTTTTTGTTCTCTCTACTGAAGTAACCCTAACTTCAGGCAAATTGGAGATATATGACAGAGGGCTGTTTTTCTAAGTCTAAACCTGTGGATGGATTGCCACATGTGGAGGAGGTGACTGAAGACACAGCTACCAAGCATGTGGGCTCAGGGACCAGACTTCATGAGTTTGGTGCTGGTTCCCATACTCACAGTGTGGCCTTGTGCAAGCGCCTCATCTTTCAAATGGGATTCTGACAGAACTCACTTTGAAGGTTCTTCTCAGGGTTATATCTAATGGATACAACACAGCACCTTAAACATAATTAATGCCGGGGCTGGAGAGATGGCTCAGTGGTTAAGTGCACAGGCTGCTCTTCCAGGGTACCAAGTTCAGTTCCCAGCACCCACACGGCAGGCAGCTCACAACCATCTGTAATTCCAGTTCTAGGTCATCTGATGCCCTCTTCTGCCCTCTCTGAACACTGTGCTCACGAGCTGCGCTGGCACACATGTAGACAAAATATCCATGTATATAAAGATCATTTTAAAAACGTAATCGATGATCAGTAAGTATTGGTTGTGGTTGTGCCATTAAAATTATTTCTAAAATTTTCATATAATGCTAACACAGATATGAGGAACAATTTGAATCTAAAGGAGCAAGCATTAGCAGAGTTTTTTTGTTTTTTGTTTAGTGAATAATGTTACTAATGCTTATTTAAGGAAAAACAGAATAGTTATTAGTCTACTAATTCTAAATAAAAATGAGAAAGTTGCTTTCTAAATAATGCTAGTATTTCTTGCTAAGACATATTATGGATATTGTAAAATATAATGCAAACACACTATAGCTTGGAAACATCCCTTCATAAAGCCCAAACAAATATCTTAGTTATGAACAGAAGCCATCCCCTTACTACCTTGAGACATTTGCTAAGAAGGAGGCACAATTATATAATCAAGTATAATGAATGCAGATTCATTTATTTATACTGCAACTTATTCCAGGAAGGAATAGAGGCTGCTATAATGAGTGAATCACAGGGAAGCCTCAAGATAAAGAAGTTCTAATGTAGCAGTAGGCTAGCTCTCAGCACATACAGAATAAACTATAAAAGATACTGCAAAGGAATGTAAATAAAGAATAAAATCCATGCCCCTTCTACATTTCTGCTTCTAGAGCATCACCTTGCTCAAAACAGCAAAGCTTTATTTGTGTCTTTCCTATCCCTTGCTCTCCATATTTAGTCAATAGCCATAACCTACTGGTTCTATTTTCAGAGTTGGGTTTTTTTGTTTGTTGTTTTGTTTTTGTTTTTGTTTTTTGAGACAGGGTTTCTCTTCATAGACCTGACTGTTCTGGAACTTGCTCTGTAGACCGGGCTGGCCCTTACTCACAGAGATCCACCTTCCTCTGCCTCCCAAGTGCTGGGGTTAAAGGCATGCGTCACCACTGCCTGACTTTTTCATAGTTGCTTAATTTTTTTTTTATCTATATCTCTGTTTCTACTGCTAATACCCTTATTCATACTGCCACTTCACTAATAAAACCCTCTATACATTTCTCTGCCCATTGTCTCTCCTCTTTCCATCCCTCTTCCCTTCTCATCTGATACCGTTATCCATCCAATGCAGTGCTAGTGAGTTAATTTTTCTAAATTACCTCTCTGATCTTGTTGTCTGCATGTTGAGCTGTAGTACCTTACTGCTTTCTGTTTGTGTTGCATTTTAATTGTACTGACTTTATGTCAGTAGCTTATACCTCATATAGTGATACTTTTTACGTTCATTGGCGCCTCTCTCCCGGAAACCTCCTTGCACTGGTTCCCACGGCACGGCACCTAGCTCCTTGTTGTAAAGTATCAATGAATGTTGAAAACAACAGAAATCAGGACATAAAATGGGAGAAGAATATATCATTATGTTGATAGGCATTTCTAACGAGCACAACTGTGTCTTTGTGATGCTATAATTTGATCAAGACAAAGAGAGATATAAATCACCAATTTAGGAAAATGTAGCTAAGTCAAGACCTTAATTATAGATTTGGGAGATAGTCACATAATTCCTTTAAACTGAAGAGAATGCATTTTCATCTTGTCACTTACCATGCAAACTGTGGCAATTAAAATATTAATCAAGGGTTAAGGAAAGCTAGCAGAGTAAGGGGAAAATAGCAATTGAGAATAACATTTTAAAAGCACCGTGATAGTAGAAGCTCTAATGAAAATCATAAACTGAAATACCCTTACCTGTAAAATGGTAAAGTGTGTGTAAAATAGAGGTCACCTGTCTTGAAGAAGATGTATAAATGCATTCTACTGGTTGGTTTTCATTATCAGCTTGATACAAAATAAGGTCACCTGGGAAGAAGGATCCTCAGTTGAAGAATTGCCTCCATCAGATTGGCCTGTGGGCATGTCTGTAGGGGCATTTTGTTTGTTTGTTTGTTTTTGGTTGCTAGATGATACAGGAGGGCTGAGCCCACTGTTGGCAGTGCCAAACCTGGGCAGGTGGGCCTGGGTTATATAAGACAGTTGTCTGAGAAGGGGGAAGAAGGCAGGCCAGTAGGAAGTGGTCCTCCACGGTTTCTGCTTCAAACTTCTGCCTTGAGTTCCTGCAATGACTTCCCTCAGTGATGATCATGACCTGGAAGAGTAAGATGAAATAAATCCTTCCCTCCCCAAAATGCTTTTGGTCATGTCACAGCAACAGAAAAGCAAGTAGGACATTCATAGTCTCTGAGAGAGAGAGAGAGAGAGAGAGAGAGAGAGAGAGAGAGAGAGAGAGAGAGAGAGAGAGAGAGAGAGAATAATTTGCCAGGAGCGGTGGCACACTACTATAGTCCTAGCTACTCAGCAAGCTGAAGTGGAAAGATGGTAAGTTCAAGGTCGACCCGGGCAACTTAGCAAGACCTTGCCTTCAAATAAAAACTTAAAAATATGAAATGGCTGTGGTCAAAGGTCAGTTGTAGCATGCTTGCCTAGTATACACACGTCTCAGGGTTCAATCCACAGTACTAGAAAGATAGCGGGAGGGAAAGAAGGATGGAGGGAGAGAGAGATTTATTTGTGTGTCTATGACTCCGAAGACTAGCAGTATTTTTGGTGATGTGCATTTAACATTTATGTGACCCCTGTGTACGATATATGAAGATGAATCTTTAACTTGTGTGTGATTTATAGTATAATGTGTTTAGTCTCAGAAGAAAATTCATCCAGATATTGCATCAGCTGTTACAAAATGTTTTAAAATAAAACAATCATTTTAATAACAACTCAGGTAAGGTAGCAATAACCATCTCTTAGTATCTGTAATCATTGCAAAGATTAAGGTTTATGTCTTTCCTTATGATGGTAATGTCCACAGCTATTTCCAGAGATTACAAGCATTGCTACATAAATCTCCAAAATATCTCTTGGTAGTACCCCAAAAGCATGTTGAACTAAATTTGAATGAACGATGAGAGCTTTGTTATATATTCAAATTTCTGCATGTAAGGCATTTTGAAGGCAAACTACCCTATCTACCCCTGAAGTGTGGCTTGAACTACATACTTACTTGCAATGAGTAGAGAGTATAGAAAGAAAAAAACATAGTAACTTTGTAGTGAAGAAGCATAGCAAATGCCAAACTGAAGGACACTCTACAAAATGTCAATGCCCTGAAAAATAATGAAAGGCTGAGAATTAGCAATGGCTAGAGATAACAAGAAATGACAATTCAGTGCAAAGTGCTGCTTTAGACTGGATTTTGAGTCGGAAGAAGGACCTTAGTGGAATAACCAGGGGAAGCTAAACAAAGACTAGAGGTTAACAGTAATGTCCCAGCATTGTTTTCATAGTTTACATAAGCACACCATTGTAAGGCTGTGGAGATGGCTCTGTCATTAAAGTGCCCAATGTCTGAGCAGGAGGTCCTCAGTCCCATGTAAAAAGCCAGGCATATACCTGGAACCCCAAAGCTGGGAGGGCAGAGATAGGCAAATCCCTGACCCTCACTGACCAGCCAGTTATTTGAATGGATGAACTCCAAGCTCAGTGAGAGACCCTGTCTCAAATAATAAAGGTAGAAAGTAATGGAGGAAAAGACACCCAGAATCAACTTTTGGCCTCCACAGGCATGCACGTGTACATGTGCACACACACATCCACGCAAATACTGCTGCTGCTAACAAACATACCACAGTTAAATAAAGCGTTAACAAAAGAAGTAATGAACTCAGTGTGTGAGAACTCTGTGTTTTATCTTCACAACTTTCTGTAAATCTAAACTTCTCACAGAAGTTCCCTTACAAGGAAACCTTGTTTGGGTTCTTCTGACGTAGAGCAGATGCAAGTCTACCATAGATCACTGCCATCTAAAGTTATATTGGTTGACAATGTCACTGAACAAAATGGACAAGAAAATATATAGCAGAAAGCGATTTTGAGAAAGGAAGCTTAAAGAAAATTAAAAGAAAAAACTTGGAAAACAGTGTACAATATTAAAATGTTTTTAAAGAATACATCTTCCTTTTTGCAGATACCCACAAAAGAGCCAAGGTAATAAAAATTCACTTGCACTGCATTGTGATTCCATTAAAACACAAGTACTGTCTCTGTGTATGCTTTTCTCAGGAAAGGCTCTGTCCTTCTGCAGCATAGAGCGCTAAGCTGCTATTATCCTCTGCGGAGAGCTATATTTTGTTGGATTGTGTGTAATGAGGTTGAAGCCTATATGAACCCTCTGAGAGAATAACTGAGCATCTCAAGTTCTTAAAAAATAAAAAAGAAAATAAAAAAGAATCTGCCTGCTGACTTTCAAATGTGAGTGAAGAGAACCATGTTAGAGTCTGATATATGGCCATCCTAAAAGTAAAGAGAAGTGTACCATGTCATAATGTCCTCCACCCTTGATCCCTATGTGTCCAATTGTCCCTGCTGGGTATTCACAATGACCATGTGCCTATCTGTTTTTCAATATTTACAATATTATTAGGGATTTGGGAAAGTTAGTTCATATCTCATTGAAATTTCTTCTTCATTAATCTTAATAAGCCTATAAGCAATTTTTGCTCATTATCAACAGTTTAACTTTAACCATGACATTTAGATTTTAACCCTTGTGATGATTTTGCGAACACCGATGTCATTAGTTCCCTGTGTGTTCCTTCCAAAGGGGAAATTCTAACACCATGCATTCTCTGCATCTGCATCTAAATGACACCCTCTGCATCAAGTCCACTATTGAAAGACTCATTCATCACTGAGCTGGGGAGGTTGCAGGTATCTCCTGTAATCTGGAAACTGTAATTCTCCTAGAGTTTTCCATTAGGTGAAATGTTCCACATCAAACTTTGTTTTGCTTTAGATTCCAGAAACAAATGCTGTGTGCCTTTCAGTGTAGCCGCGCTGTGAAAGGACAGGAAGAACAGTAACAATGAGATCAGACAACAGGATGTCGTGGTGGTGATGTCAGGGCTTGATGGAGCCTGAATCCCGGTCGGGGGCAGGGAAAGAAAGGATGGGGCTGTTTGATGTCTCTAGGCTCCTTTGTAGCCTCAAGACCTGAGGACATGGTAGGCGAGGCCTCTCCTGAAAGCAGGATGCTTCCATCCTTCCTTCGTTTTCTTCTCTCCCCTTGGCATCTTACCCCCCAACCCTTTCACCCCTACACACATACACACACACACCTCCTGGGTGGGCTCTGAGATTTGCAATATTTGCATTGCTATAGCATACCAAGACAGAACTTTCTATATTTTAATGTTCCAGTTATAGAAATGCCAAATAGCTGCTATTTTCAATGAGATGTGGATGAGTTTCTTTACATTAAAAACAAAACCAAAAAAATCCCCAAAAACAAAAAACTTGTGTTGCTGGGACTGGAGAGATGTCTCAGTGGTTTAGAGCACTTTTTCTCTTACAGAGCACCCTGGTTCAATTCCTAGAGCTCACATGCTCTGTAGGCACCAGGCACACATGTAGTCTACATATATACATGCACAGCAACACACATATACACTGTTAATTCCAAAGATATGAGAAGAAAAAAGCCACCGACCCAAATCACCATGGCCAAATTAATTAAAACAAGCAATTAATTAAAGCAAGCTTTTTTATTCATGTACACAGGCTGCCTCCCCCTAAAGCAGGGTTCCAGAAGTCAGCATTGCAAGATAAGGGTTTTTAATAGCTCAGGGGTAGAGAGTTTTCAAATGGGGGATTTGGCAGGCAGGAGCAGCATAACAAGGTGGTTATAACAACCTTTTGAAACAAAGGTAGGATTGCAAGGTGGTCATAACAACTATTTGACAAAAAAAGACATAGTTGTTATTTCCTAGAACAGGCAATACAGAACCATTTGTAGTTAAGGTTATAGGTCGGGCATAGCCCAATCCTTGAGAAATCGATTTAATCATAAACAGGAATGAGCCTAGTTTGTCTTTACTATAAGATGGCTTTCATGCCTAAGATGGAGGCAAGCTAGTTCATCAACACATAAAGAAATGTAAAAAACAAACAAAAAACAAAAAAAACCCAAACACCACTTGTGTTGGTCTAAGAAAATTACTCAGTGGATAAAGCAATTGCCATATAACTGTGAGGACCAAAGTTCAGGTGCAGAGGATCCACATAAATGCCAGGTGTGGTGACCCACCCATAATTCTAGTGCACTCAGAAGGCAGAGTCAGGGACTCTTGGGAGCAAGCTGGCTAGGAATTTAGCTGTGTCAGTGAGATCTTGGTTCATTTGAGAGATCCTGCCTGAAAGAGTAAGGTAGAGAGTGACTGAGAAAGGTTCCTGATGTCAGCCTTGGGCCTTCACACTCAGGCTTGCTCATGTGCACTTGTACACACATGTACAACATGCATACATGCAGCACACACACGTGCACACACACATACATGCACAATTGAATCACTTTTAAAGTACTTTTCTACATAATTTTCCTTACATTTTAAAACATTTCTAGGCTGGAAAGATACCTCAGTTAGCTATGAGTTTGCCTGGTATGTGCAAGGCCCTAGGTTCAATCCTGAAAAAAAAAAAAAACTTTTAAAAGGAGGGAAATTTTACTTCACTATGAAGCTAGTATCCTTTGATCTATATTTGATTGAAAGCCTGGATCCTCATAGGTTCTGTGTTCTGTTTTCTTTGAGACAGGGTCTTGTATCTCTGGCTGGCCTCCAACGTGCTATAAAGCTGAGGCTGGAATCCCACCATAAGAGTCAGTTTCTGAGGTGCTGGGACTAGAACTCACGGCTTCATGCACGCTAGGCCAACACTCTACCACCCAGCCCCACTATCTGCAGTCTTTCTCACAAGGAACTTTGCACTTGTTTGTAGTTTTGTCTTCTCTTCCCCGGGCGGTTGCCGAGGAAGCCCACCAGAGTGACGCTGCTGAGGACGGGAACCGTTCTGCGTATAGAATCCTCTTCATTCCTGTTATTAAAAACGTCCCCAGAGCCGCTTTCCTCCCCTTTGTTTATTTCTACTGCTGTATGTCACTCCAACGTGTGCACAGAATGCAAGGTTCACACTTGGTCTCGGGTGTGGAGTACCAAGGGCCCTGCATCATTAGTACGTCCTGGCAAATTGTTAGCCCGCTCACCAAGTTCCGTTTCTGTTGGCTAGACACGGGTTCTCACAAATGACCTGATTCTACACCAAATATCGATTACCTCTTGGTGTCTGTTATCCACTGACCTGCTTTTCCAGGGGATATGTTTTTTTCCCTCTAACTTCTCGTGTTGTTGAGGTGTTTAGTTGCCTCTATTTCTGACCTCATTTGGGAGAGAAGTAGAGCAACTTAAAACCCTGCAACAGCCTTGGAGAGCGGAAAGGTATTCTAATGATGGCTAAAGTCATGGATCTAGTGAAGAGAGTCAGCAAAGGTATCACCATCAGGCCGTGTACCATTCATCTCATGGAAGGATTTTGTAGACACAGAGAAGCCAGTTGGACTCTTAACACCAGCGCCTACCAACTTCTTTAGTACCTGAGGTCAGCTATGGTGACCTGGCCTCTGTCCGAGGCCTGACAGGTTTTCCGGGAGCCTTCTCAGCTTTGCTGTTTGTGCTTCACGGTGCAGAATTATAGAAGCTGCTCCTGGAAAAGTGCCCCATGCCCAGGTCTGCCCCGTTTAACTCCCACACATGTTTCCTCCTCCCTGACCCTCTGTGTCCTTCACTACTTTTGTCTTACTTGGTGTGGAAAACTCTCCTCAGTCTCAGGGGTCCAGACCTCCTCTAAAACCTCTCTCAGATAGACATGGCTCTTTCTTTAACCCCTGCTGACTTGGCTATCAGCCTACACAGCTCCATTTCCTTTGCTAGAACATTCTTCCTCTAATTTGTGCCTCCAAATGTCCATTTATGGTCCCACCGAGCTCAGCTCCCATAGCCAGAGTGGCCCCTTCTCTCTCAGTCTGGGAGTTGGAGTTGTGTCTTTACCTCTCAAGTCATTCCCCCTACTACTATCAACTGCAAAACGTGCCTGACTATGACATTCCAATCCCCCGCCTTGGCGCCAATCTGTCCTTTTAATCCACTGTCTGCCATTTTAAGCTTATTTGACCTAAAAAGTCAATGGAAATCTAGAGGGAAGAAAGAAAGAAAAGAAGAAAAGGAAGGAAGGAAGGAAGAGAGGGAAGGAGGGAGGGATTTTTTAAATTAAATCCCAGTCCTTAGTCTGTCATCTAAAGGTCCCTATAATCTGGCCCAACCCCAGGCTTCCCCTTCACAATCCTCTTCAACCAGTTCATACCAGATGTTCTTCCTCTGTGGGATTTTCTGCATCTGGTAACAGTAACAATCGCTGTAATTTCTCAATCCCATTTATCGCATTGTATCAACCTAAAAACAGTGTCAGGTAGGAACTATTATCTTATTTTCACAGATGAAAGAAAATTGTTACATGAATTTCCTAAATCACATGACTAGAAAATAGCAGACCTAGGTTTGAACCCCCTCCATCTCTGAAGTCTACGCTCCTTCATTTAAATGCTCTTCTCATCACTCAATAGATAGCTGCAGCTCCCAAAACTATCTCGAATGCAACTTTGTCCACACAACTCTTTTTTCTTCCTTTTGAGTGAATGGAATCTCTCCTCCTTTTCGTCTTCACAATACTATGGATATGTTGTTTTTTCTGGTCTTGCAGCCCTACCAGAGCTTACATACTAGGAGTTCCTTCTTGCCTGTCAGATTCCCTGCTGGTATCTACGCATCTGCATTCATTACTTTTCTGTTGCTGTAATAAAACACCATGGGCAAGGCAATTTATAGAAGGGGGTGTGTGTTTGCGCTTATGGTTCCAGAGGGGAAAAAGTCCACGATGGCTGGGAGGCAGAGCAGCAAGGTAAAAAGGAACGGCACAAGATATCCCAACGCCAAGTTCTCAGCACACAGGAGATGTATTTGCCCCAAAGGGACAAAGGGCAAGGGATAAGAGACAAAGACAGGAGGCAGAGGAGGAGGGAGAAAGGGAAGGGAACAAAGGAGAGGGGAGAAAGGGGCAAGGGAGAGGAGGAAGGGGTATTTGCCCCAGAGGGACAAAGGACTGCCTCTGGATAGAGAGGAAACAGACATGGCCCATGGGCAAGTGACAGTTTATAAAGGGAAAGGGGGAAACCCTGTGTTAAAATGAGTTGGTTAATTTTTTTTTTTTTTTTTTTTTTTGGTTTTTCGAGACAGGGTTTCTCTGTGTAGCTTTGCGCCTTTCCTGGAACTCGCTTTGGAGACCAGGCTGGCCTCGAACTCACAGAGATCCGCCTGGCTCTGCCTCCCGAGTGCTGGGATTAAAGGCGTGCGCCACCACCGCCCGGCCTTTTTTTTTTTTTTTTTTTTTTTTTGGTTAAATGATTTTTTTTTTTTTTTTTTTGGTTTTTGGAGATAAGGTTTCTCTGTGTAGCTTTGCTCCTTTCCTGGATCTCGGTCTGTACACCAGGCTGGCCCTGAACTCACAGAGATCCGCTTGGCTCTGCCTCGCGAGTGCTGGGATTAAAGGCGTGCGCCACCACCACCCGGCTGAGTTGGTTAATTTTGATTGGGCATGTTCATTAGGGTAACCATGAGGGGCTTTTGATTGCTGGACTTCAACACTTTGATAGCTGGACCTTGGTTGTCAGCCTCAGGTGGAGGATGTGGCCAAATAAGGGAAAGGACCTTGGTGGCTAGCTTTGGGAATGTAATGTAATGGTTTAGCAAGGGGGAGGGAATGGAGGGGAAGGGTAAAAGGCAAAGCCTGTCGGTGACATGTTTGCTGTGCTGGAGTCCTTCAGCAGGCATGGTGGCAGGCAGATGCAGGAAGCTGGGAGCTCACAGCTTTAATCTCAAGCATGAATCAAAGGGAGTGAACTGGAAGTAGGTCAAGGTTACAATCTCTCAAAGCCTGCCCTCAGTGACACACTTCCTCCAGCAAGGCCACAGCTCCTAAAACTCCCCAAGCAGTGCCACCAACCGTGGACCTAGTGTTCAAACACGTGAGCCCATGGGGGACATTTCTCATTCAAATCACAGTAACATACATATATACATATCTATCTAT
Organism: Peromyscus californicus insignis; assembly: GCF_007827085.1. NCBI lineage: Eukaryota > Metazoa > Chordata > Mammalia > Rodentia > Cricetidae > Peromyscus > Peromyscus californicus. The sequence continues at coordinate 82,331,533 of NW_026294617.1, forward strand.
CTATCTATCATCTATATCTATATCTATATCTATATCTATCTATCTATCTATATATATATTATATGTCATCTATTTCTACCTTGGCTCCTTCCATGGATGGTCCTTGTCTAGAACAATCTAACAGAATGTTTTTCTAGACCATCTTCCTCAGAATCCTTCAGCCACCATGGCATCTAAACCTCATTTTTATGGTTGTCATTTGGATGAAAACCAAACCAAACCAACCAAACAACAACAACAAAAAAGTTCATGCTCTGTACTTGAGACATCTTGTTGTTCAGCTAAAATAATGGACTGCTTATTTATCTCTCTGTATAATCAAAGGATCCCTGTCATCAGTTGCTTTTTTTTTTTTTTAAGTCCCACTTCTGTGGAACATGATGTGAAGACAGCTTGTTTCTCACTCAGTGGCACTGGGGAAAAACCAGGTATGGGGAATGAGAGGGAAAAGAGACAGTAAGTGGCAGATCCGGATTTAAACCTAGGTGTATTTGGAGCAAACACCATGGTTCTTTACCAAAGCATTGCACTGGACTGCAAAACAATTGCCTACCCATTTTGTTATCTGAAATACAGTCGCACTGTTCTGACAATACATTCTGGCCACTGGGATTAGAATGTGTATTTTCCCACAGCCATTTAGCTATTTATTGGTAATTTAAGATAAAGATTCTTTGTTCTATTTGTTTTTGGCATAGACACACATCCAGCCATTTGGCCGAGGGAACTCTTTCAATGGTGTTTTAAGTCCTATTCCTGTTAAGATTTAGCAGCAACAGTTGATGTTATTGTCATTTTTCCTGTTTCATTTCAAGGGCAGCTTCAAGCTTGGGGGTTACAGCACCAAGCTTCAAGAGCTGCTGCCATCCTCTCCTTCCTGAGTCTATTTGTAGAAAACTGACATGTAGCTCAAAGGGTGAAGAATAATATTTAACTGCCTTCATCTTCTGCCTATGCACTGGGTCTCCTTCCTTCCCTGCCCTTCCTTTCTTTCCTATAAAGCCCAGGCTTGCTTTGAGTTTAAATTATCCTACCTCAGTCTCCTGAGTGCTTGGATTACAGGCCTGCACCATCACACCTGGCTGCATTTTCTAATCACACACAATCTAACATGCAATATGCTCATAAGGCAGATGGAAAGGAAGAAAGCAAATGTAATATTTCTCCTAAGAAATCATTTAAATGATCTTTAGTAGATTTTCATTGCTCTTAGACTAGCATGCGAACCAGAAGATGCACATTGTTCAAGAGAGGGTCTTAGCCTACCATTTTCCCCTCCCACTTCCATCTCAAACATGCTAGGCGGCTTCCCGAAACACATGCTTTTTCTCTTTCCTGGAACTCTGAACATGATCGTCAATTTCTTACCTTACCTACCTAAAGCCCGTTGGTCCTTTAGGGTAAACTCAGGCTATACAGCCATCTAGGCCTCTTTAAGTTCCCCCATGTCAAGACCCCTTTTTATGCCTAACCAGCCCATTTTCTGTCATACTGCCTTTTAATTGCCTATTAACTTGCTTGTCTCCCCAGCTGGCTTGGAGACTCCCTGAAGACAGGGACTATAGCTTATCCACTGTTGATTGGAACATAGTAGGTGTCTGTTCCATTCTTTATCAGATGAATGAAAAAAATGCATAAAAGATTTAACTTTTCTAAAATGGAACGGTCATTTCCAGACAGTCAGCTTGTATCTTTTAGGACTATTACTCCCCATGACCCTATTATTTCCTGAGAGATTTGTAAGCCTGACTAATAGAATGTCAGTGGCACCCAAATTATTAAAACATTTGGGCAACTGCCAGACTTCTTTTTTACCACATGCATACTTTGCATCTAAATATTTTACTTGCATGGAGATTTTTCTTCTGGGAAATAATATAGGCATCCCTGGTGAGTACATCATCAAAAGAGATGGATCAGCCTAAATTAATCCAAGAAACTAAATATAACTGAGTGGAGGAGCAATAATGTTCTCTGTTATTAAGAGGAAAAGCACACACTATGTTATTTTTTTTCTGTAATCAATTGCAAATTTACATTTGATAACTCTGGTTGTTGTTTAATCAAAAATGATTATCTTCCTTGATTAGGAGTGGGTTTTTTTTTTTTAGGAAAAGGAATTGCTAATTAGTTTGCTATCACTCTGTTGAAGGTGTTTGCAATTAAATGGAGGAAGTAAAGGAAGCTGCAAATGATCCAAATGCTGAATGTAGTCACCAAACACTTGAGGCGTTCTTTTTTCAAACTGTGTAAAGTTCTGAACTTCTCTAAAGATTTCTTTAAAACTTTTCATCTAGGGGCTGGGGAGATGGCTTAGTCAGTAAAGGGCTTGCTGTGGAAGCATGAGGACCTGAGTTTGGACCCCCAGTGCCCACATAAAAAAAATCAGGCCCACTGGTGCACATCTCTGATCCCAGTGTTGGGGAGGCAGAAAAAAAGTAATCTTTGGAGCTCATTGGTCAAAAAGTCTAGCCAATCAGGCAGCTCCAGGTTTATGGAAAGACCTTTGACAGGTGAAGAATGTCAGAAGAAGATATCCAACACTGATCTTTGGCCTCCGCATACACATGAATATGTACATACACATAAATCATGCACACACAATTTTTAAATATAAAATGGGAGAATGGAGAGACAGCTCAGCCATTAAGAGCACACAGTGCTCTTACAGAGGATCCAAGTTCAGTTCCCAGCACTTACATTGGGTTGGTTACAATTGCCTGTAACTCCAACTCCAGGGGACCCAAAACCCTCTTTGGGACTCCAAGGGCACCTGCTACTTACATGCACGTATTCCCCAATACATACATACAATTTTACAAATTAAGAATAAAATTCATTATAGAAAGAAAATCTGTGAAACCTTGGTTGAGACTAAAGAGACTAGTTTTTCAACATTTTATTATGAGTGCATTTTTTAAAAAGCAAACTGCTATTGTGCAGATAGATAAAATTAAATGAAGTCATGATATTAAACCTTAATAAGGTGCTAACTCTGTATAATAGGTACTTCTGATTAGATCACTTTAGATTTGTACAGTAGTTACTCCAAGCTTTGAGGACTTTTATTTCTTTTATTCTAGAGACAATAGTGAGGGGACAATCAATACCAACATTTGAAGATGTTTGCTTCTTGGGGAAAATCAAATTACCTAAGATAAACACTTCTATCTTAACTATTCTTCAGTGCTCAGTTGGTAGGGTCAAGCATATGCACATTGTGGAGGTACCATCTCTAGAACTTTTTTAACTCTATATCCACTGAACAACTCATTACTGCCACACCCACCCTCAGCTGCTGGCACCCACCTCTCTACTTTCTATTTCTGAGTTCTATCTCTTTACTTTCCACATGTGAATGGAATCATGCAGCACCCATCTTTTTGTGGCTGGTTTCACTTAGTAGGATGTCCTTATGTTTCATCCATGTTGTAGTGTGTAACAGGACGCATTTTCCTTCTATTTTGAGGCTGAATAAGATTCTGCTATGGCCGGGCGGTGGTGGCGCACGCCTTTAATCCCAGCACTCGGGAGGCAGAGGCAGGTGGATCTTTGTGAGTTCGAGGCCAGCCTGGTCTACAGAGCGAGATCCAGGAAAGGTGCAAAGCTACACAGAGAAACCCTGCCTCGAAAAACAAAAAAAAAAAGAAAAGAAAAAAAGATTCTGTTATTATCATGTGCTGCATCTTCATTGTGCATTCGCCCATCACTGGATGCTCAGGTTGCTTCCATCTCCTGACTGTATTGAAAAATGCAGCCATAAACACGGGTGTACCAACATCTCTTGATTCTGCTTTCAGTCTCACTCAAATATATGTTTATAAGATCATATGGTAATTCTCTTAATTTGTTGAGAAAGTGATACTGCTTCCATAGTGGCTAAATCATTTTGCACTGGTCTACCAATGGTTCCGACTCTTCCACACATTCACCGACACTACTTTTTTCTCTTGTCATTTTCTCGTAATGGTGGCCCTCCTCTGGGTTCAAAGTGATGGTTCATTGTGGCTTTGATTTACATTCCCTTAACAAGCAGAGGTGTTGAGCACCTGTTCCAATGCCCATGACTGTACACATATGGATATGCATAACTCTTTGGAGAAATGTCTAGTTATAGAGTCCTCTGCCCATTCCTAATTGGGTTATGTTGTCTTTTGTTGTTGGGTTGGACCAAGTCTTTGTACACTCTGGATTAACCTCTTTGGATACAAGGTTTGCAAAGATTTTCTCACACCCTGTAGTTGCCCTGTGTTCTGCTGATAATTCCCATGCATGTACTGGAGTTTCTAAATTTGTCATGGTCAATCCATATATCATTTTGTTTCATTACCTGTGCCTTCAAGGGCACATTAAACAAATTATTATGGAATCTAGGATCATGAAGCTTTGTCCCCATGTGTCCTCTGCACCTTTGTAGCTTTAAGTCTTACAACTCAGATCCTAAGTCCATTTTGAGTTACTTTTTGTATATGTTATAAGATATGAGTCTAACTTCATGTTTTACATATAAATTCCCCTAACACCATTGTTAAGAAGATTGCTATCTCCCATAGCATGGCATCGAGGTCCTTATCAAATATATAGCATGTGTAAAGTTTACTTCCAGCCCATGGTTTAAATGTAAGTATGATGCTGTTTTGATTATTGTAGCTTCCTAACATGTTCTGCAATTTGAAATACAGTTTTTGCTACAACAATGCTTTTAATAATATTCATTTTTAATATTTTTCATTTTTAATATAATATTTTAATTAAGGATTGTGTGATGTTCAAAAACAATGATTATCGACCTTTGCATTCCTCATACCACATCTATTACAGCCCACTGAACTGAATTCTGTGTCTACATTTTATCAGAAACATTGTGTCTTGTCAGGGACCAAACATGGACCATGGAAAAGTACTAGCTAGGCCAGAGAACAAGCCCCTGCCCTAAACCAGATGCCCCCAAAGATAAAGAACAGGTCAGGCAGGTCAGGTAGCTTACCACCTAGCACAACACCCTCACGACTTGCACCTTCACCTGCACGTACCGCACGTCATGCACCCCTTCCCTCCTCCCCTCCCCCTCCCATGCTATATAAGCCTTGCTGAGGAGAATAAAATGTGCAGCTTGATCAGAACACACTGTCTTGCTGTAGTCCTTTCGCGTCTCGCCCGTCCCTTTCATTCTCTCCCACAGGTGGGTCACCCCCGTTGACGCCCCGAGTGTCTATGGAGAGTAACCAGAATAATGAAGGTCTCTAGAACATATGAGAAAATGTAAAATATTTGAGCTATAAAAAGAATTTTTAAGGAAACCATAATAACAGTCTTTGGTTATTTATTTGTTCAAAGTATCCATTACAACGTAATTATAGTATAATCTCAAAAAAAATATGATCACTGCCTTTCTACTGTGCACCAAAGTTTCTGTTTTCCTTAAACGCCCACTTTCTTTATCAATTGCATCCCACCTTCACACTGTGGAGAGCACCAATCCTCTTGGGGTAGGAAGGGAAGTTAACTCATCTTCACTCCAGGTTGAATGCTTATGAATGAGTCTTGTTGCCAAAGAGGGGAAAAACATTATAATTGTTCTGAAGATTCAACACACTCCATGTAAAATACCTGGTAGGCTTTGATAATGAAAGGACAAGCAATAGACTAAGCAAAGTATTTGGAAAAACTCTTGATAAATGATTTATACTCCAGATATATATATATATATATATATATATATATATATATATATACACGATTTTTTTTTACAACTCATAATAATGAGAGAGACAGCCCATCAAAAAATGGCCAAATCAGAGAACATTACAGAAGAAGGGATGGAAAGAATGTAAGAGGCAAATAGAGGGCCTGAAACGATGTCTCATGGGCATGGCATAGCATGGTACTCTGTAACTCACAGTGACTGTGTTTCTCTGCAGAGAGTCTGCACAAACTGAGAACCAAAACATTCACTTATAGATGGAGAATTTATTAGTGAGATGCAGATTGAAACCACAAGGAGATATTGTTTCACATCATCTAGAGTGCATGTAATAAAAAATACAGATAATAAATAATGTTGGAAAAGAAAGAAATCTACATATATTATTGATGGGCTATGAAATGGTGAAGCCATTTTGAAAAATAATTTGGCAAATTCCTAAAAATATCATAAGTTTATTACATTACCCAGATTTCAACTCTTAGGCATCTTACCCAAGAGAAATGAAAGTATAAATAGACTCAGACTTGGACATGATTTCTCTTAGTGTCATTATTCACTATAGCCCCAAACTGGAAACAATCTAAGTGGTCACCAAATTGGTGAACAGATATACAGAATGTAGTATAGACATACAATAGAATGCTACTTAGAAATGAAAAAGAACAAACTGCAGCTACATGCTTCCATGTGGGTAAAACTTAAAATCTTTGTCTATAACTTTTGGCAGTCACAAGAGAAAAGTTAATATACTGTGTAGTTCCATTTACATGAAGTACTAAGAAAAGGCCAAAGTAGGGATAGAACATGGTTGAAAGTGAGGAGAAATTAAGTTTAAATTTGCTTGAGGAATCTTACTGATGTAATAAAAGCATCCTAAAACTGATTTATGGTGATGATTGTACAGTTTGATAAATTAACTGTAAGAATCATTGAGTTGGATACTTAGAAATTTAATGTGATACACAAAATATGCCTCAATAATGTTATTAAGATGTATATTTGGACAAAAAGAAATTTTTCTCTCTTTTTTCCAAATTATCAACCACTTGACTTCCAAGTTCATATGGTAATGTTAAGACAAATGATGGGGAGCTGGAGAGACAGCTCAGTGATCTCTTCCAGGGCACTGGAGTTCAGTTCTCAGCGCTCATGTTATATGGCTCACAAATGCTCATAACTCCAGGTCCAGAAGACACCTTCTGGACTCCTCGGGCATCCACACACATGTGTGTACATGCATACATATGCATAGCCACATAAATAAGTAATAAAGTTAATATGTATTTTTAAAAAAACAGACAGGGACTGGAAACATGGCTGAATGGCTAAGAGAACTTACTGCTCTTCCAGAGGACTTGAGCTCAATTCCTGGCACCCACATTAGGAGTTTACAGATGCCTGTAACTCTGGCTCCAGGGGGTCTGACATCCGTCCTCTTCTGGTTTCCAAAAAGCACCTGTATACATCACACACACACACACACACACACACACACACACACACACACACACACACACTTCAAACAAAGATCAGACAGGGACTAGAGAGATGGCTCAGCAGTTCAGAACACTGGTTACTCTTCTAGAAGAGCTTCAATTCCCAAGCCCCACATGGTGGCTCATAACCATCCACAACTCCAGTTAGGAGATCTAATGTCCTCTTTTAGGCATGTCCATGGTGCACAGACATACATGTAAGCCAAACACCCATACATGTAAAGTAAAATCAAATTTGAAGAAAACCAAACAGAATAACAAGTGTTGGTGAGGATATAGAGAAATGGAGCCATTCATAAACTGATGGTGGGAATGTAAAAGGGTGCAGCCACTTTGAAAAACAGTTTGGCAGTTGCTCAAAACGTTAAACAGAGAATACTATAATGACCCAGAAAGCACACTCCTAGGTATCTACCAAGAGAAGTGAAGACAAATGTCCTCACGTAACCTTATGAGTAAAAAGGTTCAGAGCATCAGCATTCACTATAGCAAAAAAATATAAGGTGGAAATAGAACAGGTACCCTTCAAGGTTAGTGGATCAAAGAAACGGAAAGTCAGAATACACCAATGAAAGGAAATTAAAGTATAATACACAATTCAACAATGATAACTCTTACAATGTTACTAAATCTCAAATATATCACGTTCAATGAAAGAAGCCGGACACAAATAGATACTACTTTGCATGAATGTCCAAATTCATAGAGCTAGAAGGCAGATTGGTTGTTGGCTGGGTCTAGGGGTAATGGGGGCAAGGACTGTGAGTGGTCACAAGTTTGGGGGATAGTAGAAGTGTTCTAAAATCACATTGTGATGGATGCACAATTTTGTTAGTATACTTATTATGGGTGAATTTTATCTATGTATATTATATATCAATAAAGCTACTAAGAATAATTTTTTAAAGATTTGGTTTTATTATTTGTGTGTGTATGTGTTTCTCTCTGTCTGTCTGTCTGTCTATAGACATGTGGATGCCTATAGAGACCCTGGAGCTGGAGTATAGGGAGTTGTGAGCTACTTGATGTGGATCTGGAGACCTAAACTCAGGTCTTCTGAAAAAATAGCAAGTGCTCTTAACTGTGATTCATCTTTCCCATACCAATTTTTAACACCTGTATTAGAAATAGAAAGGATTTAGCCAGTGTGCTGGCTAGATTTTATGTCAACTTGGCACAAGAAAGCATTATCCGAGAATAGGCCTGTGGCGCATTTTCATAATTAGTGATTGATGTGGGAGGGTCCAGCCCATTATAGGTGGGGCAATCCCTGGACAGCTGATCACTGGGTGTATAAGAAAGCAGACTGAGTAAACCTTAGGGAACAAGCAAGCAAACAGGACTCCTCCATGGCCTCTGCTTTAGTTCCTGCCTCCAGGTTCCTGTCTTGTGTTCCTGCCCTGACTTCCTTGGATGATGGACTTACAAGCCAAAAGGTGATCATGGTGTTTTACCACAGCAATAGAAACCTAAGACACCCAGTCTGAAACCTTCGTTCTGTAGATGAAGAAATGAGGTTCAGACAGGCAGAGTTATGTACCTAAGGTCCAAAATGCAGCTGCTGTCTGAGTATAACCTAGGCATTTGGCCTGTCCACCAAGTCTGTCTTTTTCATATGCATTCCTTGATCACTCAAGTCAGAAGAATTTCAACACAGAGTACATTTCCTTTGTGGATCTCTGACTAGACAGCAGGCTCCAAGGGGAGCCCACCTCTTTCCAGTTTTGCTCACCATTGTACCCAAGTGCCTATTATAGTGTGCAAGGGTAACATGCTTCTCATTCAACGTTTACTGAATGGATGAATGATTGACTGATCAGACAAATAGGCCTAAAGCCTCAATGCTCCTAGTGGTCATGGTAAAGAAATCCCTGCTGTGGATTCTTTCCTTGCAAGGAAGGGAGACACCATACAAACAGGTCTTCAGAGATGAGGCTGAACATTTTGGAGGATTTCATAATGAGAACAGGAAGTATCTTTGGGTTGGGAAGAGCGGCTGTCACAGGAGAAAAGTCCCACTTGTCTTTGGCTAACTGAAAAGAGGACAATGTCTGATAAGCCCTTCCTGGAAGAAAACAAAATCTTATAAATAAAAACTATACACCAGTGACAGCTCATGTTTCAAGAAACTCAGGTAGAGGAGTTTTTACATCAACTGCCATATAATTTCTTCCTATGGGCTTCCTCTCTGCACTCCAAGTCTAAGATGACTTAATATCTTGATGTCATCAGCTTATCCCACCAGCTTTGTACTCCCTTGAGCATTATTTAATATGCCCTGTTCATCTCTGTCCAAGTCAGTGAGGCAGGCCTGAGCCAAGGTGAAGACCCACAAAGCTTCCCTATAAAGCACTTTCTTTGTACTTCCGTTTTTAATTAACTTGTTCAACCAACTCAAATATTTGTCCATCACCTTTTATTTATTACTTACCATGTACTGGGCACAGTGCTCAATGCAAACAGTATGAGCAGGAACACATATGTAATAGTGCATATACACACACACACACACACACACACACACACACACACACACACACACTCGAACTCTTTGGTCTCTTCCTTTAAGAAATCATATTTCTATAGTTTATTGCCAAACATATAAAAGATTGTAAGTTGCTTCACTGAAAGCCAGAAACCGATCCATAATGCCAAAGACTTAACAGAAGCCACTGTAGAGCAGAGGTATGTCTATTCACACCTCAAAAAGAGGTTGATGATTCCTTTTTATTAGGACTGCTATACAAAATCCCTGTGGATGTCTGCATAACCTAGCTGGCCCTATATAATTTTTCAAATTCTAACCAGTCGTTAAACAATTTTTATGCTGAACTTAAATATTCAGTGAAGATTCGGTTTGAATTTGTATGATTCATTAAGCCCATGGTTTTCATTACAGTAATATTTAGAGGACTAATTATCTCTGAGTAATCACAGAGTACGAAGCAATTTAAATGTCATTCCCAGAACAGGTTAGAAGCAAATTTACTTATTAAATTATGAATGTTTTACTTTATACTGGCCATAGGATAATTAAAAAATGAACATGACACTTAATTTCAAATTCACTGAAAAGGATGCGATCGCAATGGCTTTGTCTTAGCTCACAACTGTCTTCATGAACTGAGTTCCTTTTCTTAGAAAAAAATGGGAAACCTCCCTTCAACTTTGATCGATCACGTTGGAGTCATGACTTCTGAACTTGGTTTTCAAGTAACTGATTTCTGATAGTTTTCAAAAAGACTCAGAATGTTGGGGAGCATTTTAGAATAGAAGTTCCAGGGATTGGAGGTCAGCTCAGAGTGCTTGCCTTGCATGCACAAGGCCTTGAGTTCTAGCACAACAAACAATTCTGTAAAGAAAAAGCATTAGCCATTTTATTTCCCAAGCAGAAATCCATTTCCTAAGTTAGACAAGGAGAACGCACTATTAGGTTGAACCATATATTACTATTTTGAAAGATTAAAAGAGGTTGAAAATTGGCAATTTTGTAAGTTCAAACTAATGAATATATTACACACAAAAGTTCTTTAATAATACAAATTAATTTTGAAAGATCATAAGTGGAATTTAAAACATTACATAAGATTTAGAAAAAGGGAGCAGGAGAGATAGCTCAGTGGTTAAGAGTTCTGACTGCCCTACCAGCTGACCTGGGTTCGATTCCCAGCACCTAAATGGTAGTTCACACGAAACCATCAAGTTCTGGGGGAATCCAATGCCTTGTTCTGGTGTCCGTGGCACTGGACATGTATGATACACATAAATATACAGAGACAAAACACCCATATACATAAAATAAAATACAATTTAGGAAAAAAGAAAAATCCATACTTACCACACAAATGTAAATTCTGTAACATTTCTGTGTATCTCCTCCCTTGCTTTCTTTTGTATATTTTTTACCAGATTATAGTCATAGCATAAATAAATATCGACATCCATAAAAATTAGGAATTTTCACCCTTGCTGGGTGTGGTGGCGTGCACCTTTAATCCCAGCACTTGAGAGGCAGAGGCAGGCAGATCTCTGTGAGTTCCAGGACTACCGGGGCTGTTACACAGAGAAATCTTGTCTCCTAGAAAAAAAGGAGGGGGGGGATTTTCATCCTTTACATTTTCAATTTGTGACATATTTGTATCTATCCTTTAAAATAATTTTATAACTCACCAACTGGACCTACTATAATTTATGCATTCCTGTGCTTAGATTGCTTCTAGTTTTTATATTTTTTAATTTTATTGTATTATTTATTTTGTATTTGTAATTGTCTTGCTTTCATGTATTTGCATGTGCCGTGTGGGTGCTGGGGATTGAACCTGGGTCCTCTGGAAGAGCAGCCAGTGCTTTTAACCACTGAGCCATCACTCCCACCCCGCTTTTAGTTTTTTTCATATTTCAAATGATATTATAATGAGCATAATTGGAATTGCTAAGAAAAATCTGGCCAGTGTTAATATGTCATTTTAAAAAAAATCTATGTCTCTTTATAAATTTTCCACCATCCAGATTTTTTAATCAAGTAAATTATGAGGAATATTCTTGACTATCAAGAGACAGCCATTCTATAAGTTTTCTATGTAATTCACCATTTCTACTACAAACTGATTTCCTTTACAGTCATTAATTCATAATGACAACATAATACAAACTCACATCCTACTCCCAAACTTTCCACTGAACTTGTAATTAAAGTGTCAGGATTCATTCCTGTCCTCAAAAACATTTTTTTCTTGCTTCTGATTAAAAACTCTACTTATAGATCTTAATTCTCATATCTCACTTCAGTAACAAAATAAATCTGTAAGAGAAGAAAAAAAGCACATGTTTACAACTTAAGATCTGTTGTTATTAGCTTGGCACAGACAAAAGGGTTACTTTCATGTTTTTTTTTTTTACACTCTTAAAAAATGAATAAATAATTTTAACAGTTATGCAACTGAGAGTTCTAAACCTTTCTCCTGGATTATCGATGATATAGTTCATGAATTTTAAAGAGTTTTATTTTTGTGTGGTTGAAAAAAATTATACATTCTTTGTTCAGTTCGGTTCTTCCTCCCCCTGTCCCTCTCCCTAGACAGTCTCATGTATCCCAGAATGGCTGCCAACTCATTATGTAGCCCAGGATGATTTTGAACTTTTTTATTTAATTAATATTTACATCATTTTTCTCTTCCCTCTCCTCCTTCCAACCCTCCTAGGTTGCCCTCTTGATTCCCTTTCAAATCATAGCCTCTTATTCTTTAACTATTGTCATATGTGAATAACTATATCAGTGCAAACTGTTGAATCCGTTTGGTGTTGCTTGTATATGTATTTTTTAGGCCTGACAGCTTGGGATTGGATAACTATTTAGAGGGTTAATCTCTGGGGAAGGCTAATTCTCTTTCTCTCGGCAGTCTTTAATTGCCTACAGCTCCTTATCTAGGGTCCTGTGTGATTTCCCTATCCCTGTTGGCATGTCAACTGGCTTTGTCATTGTTCAGGTCTTGTTTCAGCTACCATACTGTTATGATTCCATGGGTGCAGCTTAAGTGTCACGTCCAAAAGATTCAACCTTGCAGTAGACTTCCTGGTCCCCTGGCTCTTACAGTCTTTCTGCCCCATTGACTGCTGTGGTCCTTGTGCCTTGAGTATAAGTAGGGCTTATATCACAGATATGTTAATGGGGGCTGGGCACCCCATAGTCAATTATTCCCTGCATTCTGACTGATTGTGGCTTTGTGTGATGGTCCCTACCTGCAGTGAAAAGAAGCTTCTTTGATGTAGAAGGGAAGTTACACTTACCTGTGGGTGTAAGGATAAGTAGTTAGAATGTTAGTAGACTCTCCTCTGAGAGCTATGACCTCACTACCACAGATGGTTGACTAGGTTTATAGTAACAGGCATGATCTCCCTCCTGTTGAATGGGCCTTAAGACCAATTAGAGAGCTGTTGGTTACTGCCAAGATACAAACTCCACTGTTGCGCTTTTAGGGGTATCTTGTTGTGCTGATCATAGTCACTGCAGCTTGGAAGGACTATTGAATGCTTTCTTCCTTTGACAGCTTGCATAGTACCTCCAGGAGGAGACTTTCAGGTCAGATCCAGCTCTATTCTCCAGAGTCCTGTGTCTGAAGTACATGGTGTCTTCAGCAACAGGGATTTATCTTCAACTTCTGGGAGACAGTCAAGGGCAACATCAATAGCCTATATTGTTTTGGGAGTCTCTTTGAGTCCTTTGACCAACAGCTTGAGAGCTTGAATTTCTGATCCTCTTTTCTCTACCTCCTGAGTGCTAGGATTATAGTCATGCATCACTCATGCCTGGTTTATATGGTAGAACCCATGGCTTTATATATGCTAGACAAGTGCTCTACCAACTGAGTTTCATCCCAGGCCCTTAGTTCATTTGTGAGTCAGACTCCTTTGACATCGTGATCCTAGCCTAGATATTACATCCTCATTTATGATAATGGAAAAGACTACTAAACACAGTGTAAACTTCAGGTATTCACCAGTGCAACCTGCTTTACTTCCTTGTAAGTATAAAGTCAACAAATTAACCGGAGTTCTAGTTTTCCTGATTCATTTGATAGACTATTCTACTTCCGAAGAACTGTAACAACAAATATTAGGAAGTTGATAACATACAGGCCTGTTTATTTAATCCAGAACAGATAGGTATAGGAATGTATGTGACATCTCTCACTCATGCCCTTTAATCATTCTTGAGGCTGATAGCTGGCATGCTTGATTAATAGTTGGCAATACTGACATAGTTCACAAGGACATCTAGCCAGAATTAGAATGAACTACTCTCGCTGAGAATGGGCCAATTGACTTTCTGCCCTCCATCTCACATTATATGAGGAGAGGACATTGAATTTGACATGCACTTGAGTGCTGTCTCTGTGTAGGGCAGATACATACCAAGAAAAGCTGTGCCCTTTGTTTTTACATTTTTCCTAGTTCAGTGAAGGGCTAACTTTCCTCCCAAAACACATCCTGGGGCTGAAATTGTTTTTGTTAGCAGTTATGCAACCTTATGAAAAAGCATGGTTTTCTCCAAATTGGATATACTATAAATTGAAGACATTAGTCATAGCTGGTGCTTCCCCACCCCACCCCCATTCATTTGAGACACATGTTTTAATACTTTTTTTAATTTTCAGATCAGATTTTAAGTGGCGTGTTGAAATATTGGAGAAGAAATACTGTACATATAAAAACAAAACAGGTTGGATAGATCATATTTTTAAAGGCGAACTACATCAGAGAGAGGAGAAATGACAGTATAATTTTCTCACATTTCAACCCCCCAGGCGTACAAGTATAATTTAACAAAACGCAATATGATGCAGCCTTCATTCATACACGCTGCCTGTAATTATGGAACACTTGTCACTGGTGTCATGCAGCAATCATCTCAGTGGGGGATGCGGAGGAGAAGAAGGCCTCATCTTTGCCCCCTAAGAAGCTTACAGCACCTTTGGGGAGATAAGACAAGCATGAAAAGTTTAATAACAGCATGGCCTATTAAATCCATGACACCAGACAATAAGTGCTTCAGGAATACAAGAGAGAATGGTTTTGGGAGGGTCACGGAGAAGCAGCAAGCCTTCAGCTGGGTCTTTAAGGATGAGTACGACTTTGCTATGGGGGAGGGGGTGTGGGACAGGGAGGAGACTCTAGTCTGAGGAGAACATTTAAGAACGCAGGATTGTGTGACTGTGACTGTATCCATAGGGTGGTAACAAGATAGCTTGGCTAACGTCAAGGGTCTGTGGAATAGAAAATTGGATTGGTTTGGTGGTGAGGTGGGATTCTTCCATACTCACTAAGTACTGGGCCTTTTATTTATTTTATGGAATATTTCCAACAAGCCCACTATTTCCTAGGTTTATCAGTAAGGAAAGTGAGACTCAGATGGATCATGGGATTTGAACAAAGGAAGTAAGGTGAGTTGTTCACTGCACTGCTAGCCACCAAGTAAGGCACCTTCGGGGGTGCTTCCTGGGTCACTGCACCACAAAGCAGCCTTTGTTGGATTTTCCAGTTAAAACTTTATGGTGCAAGATGAGCATGCCCAGAAGCATTCCTGTCCATCACTTTAATCTCTGTGACCGTAAACTGAACATGCTTAGGAATGGGCCGACTCCATGTGAATATGGATAGGCTCCCTGAATGAAAGTCCCATGCTTCCTTTGTTGGAGGCGAGTGTTGGCTTGGAAAGGACTCCCTTGGCCTCCTTGCCTGCTGCAGGTAATAAATCTTTCCCCACTCTTTTATGTCTTGGCTGTGCTTATTTTGTCTCAGCATTCACCAAGATGCAAGCCCCTTGTGTTCAGTTACAGCCAGGTTCAAATTCCTGCCTTTAGGAATCCTCACTCTTTCCTCTGTACCAGTTCCTGTAAGCGTCTTGCTGGGGAACTTGAATGTGGTTCTGCACAGAATAGAGAATAGTTAAAAATACTTTGTGCCAAAGAGACTTAAATAAATTATTTTCATGATGTGTCAGCAAGCAGTGCGTATTAGAAGGACCAAGAGCTGAAGACTGTTTTAGAAACTGTTTAAATTCTTTTATTATTACTATGTGTATGTGAGATAGAAGGTGAGTGGGGAGGCACTGCTAATGTGTGGTGGTCAGGGGTCAACTTTTGGGAGTTAGTTCTCTTCTTCTCCCACAAGTTCCAAGGATCAAACTGAGGTCATCAGGCTTACGTAGCAACTGCTTTTACCCACTGACCCATCTTGCCAATCCTTTGAAATGATGATTTTATTTTAAAAATTTAATTGCTTTCATTTTTTTATTCGTACAGAACTACATTGAAGTTCTTCTATAAGATGCTTAGAAGTACTGGTAGAGAGGCAGAAATGAAGGTGACCTCAAGACATAGATTTGAACCTGGCTGTAACTGAACACAGTGGGCTTACATGCGCCACAGCATGCATGTTGACATCAGAGGGCAACTTATGAGAGTTCTCTCCTTCTACCAATGGGTCTCGGGATCAAACTTAGAATCTCAGGCTTGGTGGCAGGTGCTTTTTACCTGCTAAGCCATCTGGCCAGCCCCATAGATATTTTCTTTAAAAGGGCTTTTACAGTTCTTCACACCCCTTGTTGTCCAGCACAATGTCTTCCATGTAGCTATGACTCAACTGTTATGGTCTGACCATGAAGGGTTTCTCACTAGCTCATGTGTTTCAACACTTGATTCCCAGTTAGCTGTGCTATCTTGGTTGATTGTGGTTTAGGGGAGAGGAGGCACCTGGAGGAAGTGGTTCACTGGGAATTAGATATTGAGGTTACAGCAGCCCCACTACCAAACTCTGTTTCATAGTCTCTGGGGATGTATGTTTCTGTTGCATCTATCACGGATGCATGAATTCCATTAAGCTTTCCCCTCCAGAGAAGACTGTCCTTCTCTCAAACCATGAGCCAAAATCAATTCTTCTTTAGATTGTTTGTTTCTATTAGGTATTTGTCAAAGTGATGAGGAAGTAGATAATATGTAGGTAAAGATTTGTTTAGATGGAAGACACCATAGAACTGGTAACAGGAAGATGTTTTCTCTGGTCCTGACTGGGCATCACCTAGTTTTGTGAATATAACCAAATGGGGTGACAGCTGTGTTACTCTGAACATGTTATTTTACCTCTTTGAAGAGCAGTTTTCATATCTGTTAATATGAGGCTCATGGACTTCCATGGCATCTACATGTTATTACTGTTTAGAAGGAAATCTGTGAATTATCTTAATTAATTCATAATGCCTAATGAACAGTTTTCCATATCAAGGCTGCACTTAGTGAATGGGTTTAGGGAGATAAATGCTTCTAAGGCAGGAGATTTGAAGGAAGGGAAAGAGAAATCATCAGATCTTGAGTCATGGGAACACACTGGCTTGAAGTGCTCCCAATGCCCCCCCCCCCCCCCCGCCCGACACACACACACAAAGCCCATATGATAGTGGAACTGAAGGGAGACAAGCCAGGCTGTGACTTGTCCCTATGAGTGCCTTGATCTCTAGTGGCCTGAGATCTTAAACAAACATGAAGTGGGGATGGTACTAAATCACCCCACTTCGCTCAAATCCCACTGATAGTGAAAGTAGAGGCGTCCCATTAGAGTTAAGGGTGCTTGGGCTGTGTCTGTTATGTAGTCTTACATATCATTTTAGTTTTATAAAAAATAGTCCTAGTTTAATCTTGTTCTGAAAGAGTTTCAGGTCCTTCATGGATCTGTACTGCCTAAAGTTTATGCCTATAAATATTCCAGAGGAGGATGAATAATGAATTTTTCATCTGATCATCATATTTACTGAAGTATCATCATCTAGTCTTATTTGCTGAAGGTTGGTATTTTGAAACCATGAAACAACATAGCTTCATTTCTTCCTAATGAAAAAAAGGCTGACTCCCTGCAGTAAAGAGACAGTAGGAGCCACCTCGTCTCCAGTGGCCCCCTCAGCTCTGGCTTTGCTGTTCATTACAACAGCTGCAGCACTCTGCACATAAAAAAGGCATCAGCTGTGGTTAAATATGCATGGCCACTTGCTATTCGATGCACATTTTTATTATTTTTAGCAAATAACAGAGTAGCTAATGATTCATTTAACCCAGTTTACGAAACTTCCAGCGTCTGATACCTATCTATCACCAACAGATTTCTATTCTTACTTAAAAAGTTTTGCCGTAAGGTGCCCTCCCAGCCTCCTGGAAAAGCCCATCAGAGGTCCTCAAGGCTTCGGTTTTAGGATCTCCAGTATCAGAGACGAGAAAGTGCGGCTGCTGAAAGCAGCTGACTGAGGAAGCGCCTCCGCTCTCAGGGCCTGGTGCCTCTGCAGTCCACACTGGATTTGCAGGGAGAGAAAGACCAGAAAACAATTCTGCTCGTTTTCTGGGAGGGGTGGTTTTGTTTCAATTTGTTTTGTTTGTTTGTTTTGTTTTCTATGAAAACAATCGTGTATTTCAGAGTTTATTCCCTTAGCAACACCAGGGGAAAAGAAGCCAAGGAGCAGGAGAGAGATTCTGAGATTTTCTAGGATGTGTTACCTTTGGCTGGCAGACAGGTATGTGACCTGGCCTCAAAAGCATCTCAGGAAGGCAGGCCTGTGTTCAGCCGCCTCTGTCTAAACGTTGCTGGCGACGCCTGAACTGAAGACCTTGCATTTTCATCTTGCACAAATGATGGAGCTGGTCCTGTGGCTTAGTGAAGGATGTGATGAAAATGAGGTCCTTTTTTTCTCTCAAAGCAAAAGACTTATTAAATAAAGCCGACTGAAGAGAAGAAGCACCAAAGGAAGCGAAGCAGGCAGAGGAGGGAGCAGAGGACATTTCAGAGGCAGTTCCTTCCTGACAGAAGAAATGCACTTGGAAGGAGAGATCATGGGTATGCTTTTACTGCATTGGAATTTTTGTTTATTTGTATAGGGACGGGTCATGTGGCAGCAAGACAAGAACTTGGGGGACCCAGTCCTCTCCTTCTGTTATGTGCGTTCTGGGAACTGAACTCGGGTCATCAGGTTTGGCTGCAGTCACCCTTACCCCCAGAACTATCTTGTCAGCCTAAGACTATATATATGATATCACTTCTTTCTGGCTATTTTTTAAGTGACAATTTTATTCTCATTTATGAAGTATGGTATGCCATGTGACTATATTATACAACTTCTATATTCCTTTTCTATACCCACCACACATCTATTTTACTCTGTGTCCAAAGTCTGTGAGCAAAGTTTGTAGTTTTGTTTACACACTCCACAATGGCTATTATATATATATATATATATATATATATATATATATATATATGAAAAATGTATTTTATGTTGATATTTGAAAACCAAGAGTCTTGTTATTTTCTTTATAATAAAACAAATGAGAAAAGTAAAGGCCATTTGTTCTGAGCTTGCTGTAACTTGAGAGTCAGTCACTGGTGCCTGGCAGACTCTGACCTACAGGAAATAGAAGCTTTACAATGGGAAGAATGACCTTAGGGTTCCTGACTGGAGACTGCTAGCCAGGGGAATATGCGAAGTAAGCAGAAGTGGAGGGATTGCTCAGTGCTGAAGTACTTACCTGGCCTGAGCAAGACCCTAGACTCAGAGTTAAGAAAGGCCTCATACAAAGGCTTTGGGGGGCAGGGACAGGAGCTCATATAGTCCCGATTAGCCTTGAACTCACTATGTAGCCTAGGATGAGTTTGAACTTCTGATTTTCTTACTTCTATCCCCCACCCCTAACTTTCAAGAAGGAAAGCAGGCAGGAATATCTCTAGAATATAATGTTTTCGGCCACCAGCTCATGTCTACTTGAGCTGGTGGACCTTGCTTGGACCTTGTATATTAAAGAGTGTTGTAGTCATCAGAGTTTTTGTTATACCTCAGGTCTACTTGGCAGACAAGGATTTATGGCTGGCAGTTGTTGTAACAGCACTTGACAAGTCTTAAGTCCCAACTGAATTAGTAATGATGTCCCTTCTCCAGTCAGGTTAGAAAATAGCCATCATTTATATTACATTAATTTCATCAGTAACATGGATTAAAAGTTCAAAGCCTTCACCATGAAGTAAAGTTAGTAGACATCAGTGTCATGATTGAGAGCTAGTGACTAACACTTTCAAAGCTAGTAAAAATACATGATGAAGTATTGCAGTCATGTGAGCTGGCTGGTCTGTCTCCTTCTTTCCTTCTCTCCCTCTCTTTCTTGCCTTTCTGTTAAGACAGCGGCAGGGTTCTCATACTATCCATATCCAGGCTGTGTTGGGCAGCTCTGTCCCTACCTGAATGAATCTTGGGCTTTCTATAGAACTGCCACGAAGAATCTCCATGACCTTCCTTGGCTTTACATCCTTCAAGATCTCAGTACCTAGGCCAGGCATAGTGGTATAAACCTTTAATCCCAGCACTTGGGAGACAGAGGCAGGCCTGCTCTACAGGCGAGTTCCAGAACAGCCAGAGCTACATAGGGAGACTCTGTGTTGAAAATATAAATAGATAGATAGATAGATAGATAGATAGATAGATAGATAGATAGATAGATAGACAGATCTCAGCATCTTGGTAGTACAATAAGCAAACTTAATATATGAGGCCATTTGCTGTGTGTCAGTATATAACATACTATCTAACATGCTATTTTGATCATTATTTTATTGCATTTATTCATTTATTTTGTGTGTGTGTGTGTGTGTGTGTGTGTGTGTGTGTGTGTGCACTATGGCATACATGAAGAGATTAGAAGACAACTTGCTAGACTCAAGTCTCTCCATCCACCACATGGGTCCCAGGGATCAAACGTAGGTCACCATGTCTGGCAGCAAAGCCTTGCCTGCTGAGCCATCTCTCCTGAGCCATCTCTCGGGCCTGTTTGATCATTTTGAGCTGTCGAAACCACCACCGAGAAAGAAGTTAAGCAACTAGCTCAAGATAACATCAGCAACAGAAAGGGTTGGCCAATGACTTGATGACCTCCGGGCCCTCTTTCTCCCTCAGCCATTAGGCTTTTCTGAATGTAGAAAGGGCACAGGTTTCAGTATCCAACTAGTTTGGCCTGGGGCTATCACTTACAAGCTATGCAGTCTTGGGAAACCTGGCAGTGTGATAAAAATAACTAACATAGTTGTAAAAAATAAAATAAAAACCACTGTCTTAGGCTAAGTATGAACCATAGTCACATGAGGGAGATGCCTTTATCAGCTTCATATTACAGAAGGAGAAGCTGCAGCATGCCCAAATCCAGACACTGCAGTAGATCTGGGATTCAAACTAGGCACATCTGGCTCTTTTAACCTCTAGGTAAGGCAATTTACAGTAAGTATCTAGCATGGAATCTGAAACAGAGTGAGAATTCAATAAATGGTATTTATATAGGCAGAATAATCTTTTAAGCTAGTTCTCACAATCTATCAGCTAGATTTCCTTCCTTCCCAAGTCATCAGTGATCCTCTCTAATGTGTGTGAGTGTGTATGTGTATGTGTGTGTGTACACATGCACGTGCGTGCAACCTCATACATGTGCGCACATAAGTATATGGTATTGTATCGTGTAGCAGTTTCCTTCTAGATTAAAACTTTCCATTTTTAAGTGAGGCTTATTAAGCCCCAGGATGTGAAACAACAGAATATTTTAAGACAGAATGTTAAAAGGAAAATGTAGCAACAGGCTGTCCTAAGCAGGGAGCTCATTAAGATACAGGATATTTACAGGGAGATAATAGGATGTTACAAGGGAAGGTGAAATCTTCTGTCTTACAGGGAAGCTTGTGAAGCACTGGAAGTAGACAACTTAATAACTTCAGGAAGTCCCTGAAACTGACCAGAGTCACTAAGCCCATCCCTTCCCAAGTACATATAAGCAATAAGGACTGCGGAAAAACACTCTCAGACCAGCCAAGCTGCCTGAAAGAAGCAGGCACTAGATGGACTGCATGAAAGCAGAAAGCAGAAGCAGATATCAGCCTGGAAGAGGCTCAAGCCAACTGAGCTACCTGGAAAGGACACGCTCCAACCTGGTCATGCAGTGTTCTCCAGGTTCCCAGCTTTGGTGAGCTGTCCCCATGCTGAGGTAGACTTTGGTGATGCAGCTGTCTTTGAATTATTTCTGCTCCTGTAGATAACCCCTCATCCATATTCCTGTAGATAACCTTAATAAAACTCATTGGTTCACCAAGTCGGACTTTGGTGGTATCCTTACTTCATTCTTTCATCAGTTCCCTATTTGGGGTAGGTAGACATTTATTCATGTCTCCCAGGAATAGTTTCACACAACAGTAAGTGTGATGTGGATGTGGAAGTGGGGGTGGAGGTGGGGTGGGGCAGCAGTACTGGAGATGACCCCAGGTCCCCACACATTCTAAAGAAGCATTCTCTCCCACTGAGGTATAGTCCAAGATCTACCTATCTAGCTTTCACAGCTCAGAAAACAAAGTTGGAAGAGAAAATTCTCAGAGTTCAAAACACCTGAGTAGCAGTCCTGGCTTTACTTTATGAGCTAGGCAGGTCCAACCACGTGTATCTTGGATCTTCCTGTTCTCACCAAGAAATGGGGATGATGTGTTACCTTCCTGGTTGACAGACTATCTTGAGGGTTAAAGTTGTCACTACATATGCAAATACCTTGAAAACATATTACGTGGTATTAGTTTATTTGCTTTAGGAAAGTGATTTTGAAACTGCATCTAAGTATATATCCTGAGAGGAAAGAATTATTTTAAAGGAGGGGAGATTTATCTTGCCTCATGGTTTCCAAGGTTTCAGCTCTTTGCTCCCTTGATATGGGGTTGTAGTGAGGCAGAGTGGAGTAGCATGCTGAAAAGTGCCTTACCTCATTAGAGCCAGAAATCTGAGACAGGAAGGGAGCAGGGACAAGCTCTAGGCCCAGGGCGTTCCGTCACCTCCCAATAATGCCATCTTATTATGAATCAATCAAGGGATTAATCCACTGATGAAGTCAGAACCCTCAAACTTCCTCAGATCCTCAGGTCTAAACACGGCACCAGGAACCGAGACCTCAGCGCACAAGCCTTTTAGGAGGAGCATGGTCTATATCCAAATAATAACAATGGGGAACCTGAACAATCTCTCCTGCAGGAACTGATTAAAGAAGGTAGAAAAGCAGCCAATGAAGAAAGCTCCAGAGAAGCAAAGGTATGGGGGTGTGGAGTGGCAGGGGAACCCTGAGAAGCAGGAAAATTGGCGTGTTTCTAGGACTGGAAGGGAGGTGGGGTCAGGTGAGAAGGGCGTTGTAGGCTCACTCAGAAGTTCACAGTGTTCTGATCTGGAGCCGACAGAGTAACGGGGTGATTTAGACAAACTAATAATGCGGATCAGCATTGTAAACCCCGTGTGGCAGAGTGGAAGACGGAATGAAGGGGAACGAGTTTTGCCGAGACTGTGGTTAGGATCGGGGCCTTTGCCAGAGCCACCAGTGGGGGTGGAGAGAAGGCCAACGTCAATCGCTACTTAGAAGGCAAGATTGGCATCACTTGACGATGAGTAATTAATGTCTTTGGATAATAAAAATTGACAAGTTTGATGACTGATTCTTGGCAAGATGCTACAACCAATTTTTAGAAATGATAAGTGAGTGTTTAATTTAGAAATTGAAGTGGTAGGTTAACTTAGCGCCTGAGTAAGTGCCTATGAACAGATCATACCAAATGTATCTCATTTGCTTCTTTAGAGAATATTTTCCACTAAAAAACGATAAACATTTGTTTCATGAAAGTTGAAAAATGTGGAAAGTGAGGGTAGATAGAAAATGTCTGCTACCTACTGATGACATTTTGCTGTTGGTATTTTTTCTATGGGTTTTCTAACATGGCTGTGACGATTCTATCCACTGTGCTACTTTCTTTTATTAATATTATAAAGATATTTATGACAAAATATTTGTGCCTATCACTTTAAATGGTAATTGTATTAGGGTTCTCTGGGGGGACAGAACCAACACAATGGATACATATTACAAAAGCAGGTTGATTAGGTTGGCTCACACCACAGAGTCTAGTAGTCCAGCAATGGCTGTCTGTACACTGGAAAGGATAAGAGCCAAGTAGCTGCTCAGTCCATGAGGCTGGATGCCTCAGAAGTCCCAGCCTGGCACTGAAAGCCTGGAGAATCCCTGGGTTCTGATGTCGGCAGCACTTCCATCCCTGGAAATGCACTCATGTGTCTTAGTTGATTCTAGATCCAATCAAATGGATAATCAAGATTAATCATTACAGGCTGGCAGGATTGCTCAGCGGGTAAGGCACCTGCTGCCCAGCCTGATGACCTGAGTCTGATCCCCAAGACCACACTGTAGAGGGAGCACTTCCACAGGTAATGTCCCCTGACTTTCAAATGGAGGGCACCCCCCCAAATAAATAAATAGATAAACAAACAAATAAATAAATAAATAAAATGTAACTTTTTCAAAAAGCCATGCCTGGCTTCCTGTGCCAATAACTCCAGCACTGTGGGGAGTGGAGGCAGGAGGATGGCTGAGACTTCCTGGATGGCAGCCCAGCTCCAGGTTCAGTGAGAGAGCCTGTCTCAAGGGAATAAGGCAGGGAGCAGTAGAGCAAGATAACCACTGTCCTCCGATGGCCTCTGGGTATATGCGACCTCCCGTGCGCATGTGCATGCACCACGCACGCAGCCTCCATCTCTCTCTTTCTCTCTCTCCATTCCTCCCCCTCTCTCACACACAAAACAATTTTATAGTATCAGAATAAATTAATATGTATATACTTTTGTCCCATAGTATCAAATCTCTTTCCAAAAGGATTGTGTCAATTAATAAAGCCACTAAGTAATATAGGCTTACCTATTTTGAAATATATTTCTTGTAATGTATTATTATTAAAAGCAACTAAATAAAACAAAAACACTTACTTGATTAATAAAAATGCCTAATTTCATTTAATTTTTTTGTTTTAAAAAATATAACTAATTTTGCATATGAGGAAAAAGCAAATCGTGTAAAAAGGCATGAATAGAAAACAAACAACAAAAAAAGCAATCTTCCTCCTTCTACCAACTACAAATGCTTTCCCCTCCCTTAGAGCAATCACCCTGGAAACTTTCTTGAATATATCATTCTGAATAAAAAAAAAATCACATGAGTCTTTTGCAAGCTAGCATGAGGCACTATTTATATCTGGATATTCTGGGTCTTGGACACCTTTCCATGTCAATGCATATATCTCTAGTTCATAAAAAATCAAAATATATCTAACTAGCTCTCTATAGATTGACATTTAATTCCCTTTCAATAATTTGCTATTAAAAACAATACTGCAAAGAACATGTTAGAATTAGCGTACTTAGCCGGGTGGTGGTGGCGCACGCCTTTAATCCCAGCACTTGGGAGGCAGAGGCAGGCGGATCTTTGTGAGTTCGAGACCAGCCTGGTCTACAGAGCAGATCCAGGAAAGGCGCAAAGCTACACAGAGAAACCCTGTCTCGAAAAACCCTCCCAAAAAAGAAAAAAGAATTAGCGTACTTGTGTGAGATGAATCCCTGTATGTCAAATTGTATCAAGCTTCGAATTTAAAAATGTTTGCAGCAATTGCTTCTCAGTCTTTTAGTTAAGATCAAATGTAAAAATGTTTGCAGCAATTCACAATTTCAGCATAGTGTGCTTTTTACTTTCCTACAACTTTGCTGGTCAAAACCTTGAGTTTTCATCAAGCTGATGTAAACAAAAATACACTCTCTACCAGACCTAAGCACCATTTAGACAACAGTTGCCTAGTTTAACCTGTTCTTACCATTCTTGGGGCACTTGGTAGCCATTAGTATTCACTTTCTATTTGGGTCCCACATTTTCAACTTTCTCAAAAATTTCAGTTCTATGCTAAACGAAGGTCCTGAAATATTTTCAGCCTACTCTCAACTTTGGGACCTCCTGCTCTGCCCTAGTCTCCCCTGAAAACAGCCAGGGATTCACTTCCCCATGACAGACAGGGTCCACACGCCCAATGGCGGGTGGAATTGGCTGTGGAAAACATATTTCTGCCTCTCTTCCATCCCCTCAGATTGAGAGAATCTCTGAGGGGAAAATTGAAGTAGGCTAGATAGGCAAAAAGAGGCTGGGAAAAAAAGAAAAAACAAAACAACCAGCAACTGCTGGAGGTTGATAACACAGTGCAGTATTCTAGCAGGCCATCCTGAGACCACGAGAACAGTAAATATAGGACACCACCCCAAACTGGCTGGGACCAACATGGCCCACTAAGCCTAGTGCTGGGACCAACAAGGCTGAGACCGCCTCCAGCTGTTCTTTGTTTCATTATAGTGGCATCTCTGCGTCATTAGCCTTGCAAAATTATCTGTTCCTACTAAGCATCTGACTTCATTACACATCCGAAAACCTCATAGAAGGACAAAAAGGGGAAGCAAACCCTATTTTAGAGAAATCTCAATCAATTTATATGAGTCCCCCCCCAAAAAAACACACGCAATGTTCTTAACTCATAAACAATCCTCCCCTCTATTAAAGCATGCCCATAACATCCCATCCAGTATCCTGAGGTAAATGCATCTTTCCCAAGAGGCTATGAAATCACACTTCCTCCTGATTCCTTAAAACAAAAATCATCTGTGTGTATTCAACTGAGAAATACTTATTGAGTGTTAATATAAGTGAGGGTCATCTAGGAAGAGGGAGCCTCAACTGAGACAATGCTCCCATCAGATTGGCCAGTAGGCAAGCCTGTCAGGCACTTTCTTGATTAATAGTTGATGTTAGAGGGTTTGACCCACTGTGGGTGGTGCTGCCCCTGGGCAGGTGATCCTGGCTTGGATAAGAAAGCAGGCTGAGCAAGCCATGAGGAGCGAGCCAGCCAGTAGTGTTCCTCTAGGCTCTCTGCTTCAATTCCTGCCTCCAGGTTCCTCCTTGGGGTCCTGCCCTGAGTTTCCTTCATAATAGACTATAAACCATAAGATGAAATAAGCCCCTTCCTCCCCAAGTTGCTTTTGGTAGTGGTGTTCTATCATAGCAACAGAGAAGCTAAGACACGATCCCCACAGCTGCATGGGGCAGTGGCTGCTTCTTAGCCACAGTGGCTTCTGTTGTAACGTTTAGTCAAGCACCTAGTTGATGGTGCCCAGAGCACATGCCAGCACTCTTGCTGCACAGGTGGCTGGGACAGGGAGCATAGGAAGAGGTAGATTCTGTGCTGAATATGGAGCTCCCTCTCACAAAGTGGGGACTCCTCAATCACAAAGAGAGATTCAGATGCCGAGCAGCTAAAACGAATAACAAATGTCCATACGTGGGGTATTTTATTTATTTTCACTAGGGCCTGGGCAAACTCCAGGAAATAAAGGTCCCTAAAGAGAAACAGAGTGGTTACAGCAGGTGTAAGCTGATGGACAGGCAGAGGTGAAATAAAAACGTAAGGGGTATGAGACCTACGGGAAT
The DNA here is from genome assembly GCF_007827085.1 of Peromyscus californicus insignis. Classification (NCBI taxonomy): domain Eukaryota; kingdom Metazoa; phylum Chordata; class Mammalia; order Rodentia; family Cricetidae; genus Peromyscus; species Peromyscus californicus. The sequence continues at coordinate 82,358,631 of NW_026294617.1, forward strand.
AATTTGAAATGACACGGCTGTGAATGTGACGTGCCCCCCCCCCCCCCCCCCCGCATACTGGGAGACCTGGGAGGAATGAAGAGATTGCCTGTGTGTACAGAAGGGTTGTCACACGGAAGACTGAGTATATTTTCAGAAGCTGCAAAGGACAGTTACATTCATCATGTACCCAACAAATATTGAGTACCTGATATACACAAGCCGCTGCCCAGGGCATAGGAACTACAAGTGAACAAGGCACATAAATTTGTATGCTGTAAAACTGGCATGTTTGGGAGCAAAAGATAAAAAGAATTACATACATATATTTATAACGATAGTGCTAGATGATATGAAATAAAGTAAATCAGAGCATTATATATATATATATATATATATATATATATATATATATATATATATATATATATAAATATATATATAACAAGGCATGGAGTGTGACAGGTAAAGCATTTGGAGGAGTCGTCCCTGAAATGGTGACAGCTAAGCAGAAACCTGAATGAAGGGAAAGAGCAAGTCCTGCAGATGCCTGGAAGCAGAAATGAAATCCAGTGCAAAGGCCCCGAGGTGGGAACACACATAGTTGTTTGGAAAACACTGAGAAGTTTGTGTGGCCAAAGAGTGGCAGGTAATGAGGTTAGAGAGACAATGGGGACAGGGTTTAGTGCCATAGACGTCAAGGTAAAACATTTTGGTTTATTCTGAACACTAGGCAAAACTTGAACTGGAGAGTGATCTGATTTTGTTTATACTTTATAAGAATGACTCATGGGTGAGGGTGGGCTGCCACATGGAAATATATGGTAGAAAGGGCAAGGTAGAACCAGAGAGACTAGGGAGGATGCTTCTGCCATGGTCCAGGTTGGAGATGGTGGAGGTAGCAGGGTAAGAATTTCAAGGAAACACAGAGTAGAACATACAAGAAAAGCTGCCCAGATATAGGACGGCCTGAGTCCTGAAGGGGACTCTGTATTGGAAAGAGTTTGGTCTAAACTCTAGAACAGTGGTTCTCGACCCCTTAGGGGGTGGAACAACACTTTCACAGGAGTCACCTAAGACCATCAGAAAACACAGATGATTTACATTATGACTCATAGCAGTGGCAAAAGTACAGTTATGAAGGAGCAACAAAGGTAATTTTATGGCTGGGGAATCAATACAACATGAGAAACTATATTAAAGGGTTGTAGCGTTAGGTTGAGAACCACTGCTCTAGAACATGGGCCAAACTGGCCAAACCTGGCATGCTGTTAGTTTTTTATCAGTGAAGTTTTACTGAAATGCAATCACACTTTCTTGTGGCTGCTTTGGCATGACCACTTTGATAGAGTTGGATCATCACAACAAAGACCATACCTAGATTCTGCAAGTACTAACATGTTTACTCTTGGACTCATTACAGAACAGTTCTACTTAACTCCAACCTAGACCTCTCAGGTTCTGGCCCTGTCCCTTCTGGGTTTCTCCTGAAGGAATTCCACATCTGCATATCCCACTACATTTCTCTTAGTGAACAAGAAGAATGTTTGTACAAGATACAAACCACTCTTAATTATCTAACAAAAGGCAGTCTGGGCTTCCTTCTACCATGCAAACCACTGGAATTTGCAATGCAAATAATCCTCAGTTCTTCTTACATAAAAGCTGAAGCAAACTGGGGCTGGCAAAAGCAGAGATTCTTTGGAGACTTTAGGGTGCTCTCTTAGCAATGGGTTCAAGGCTCCCCAAGAAAGGAAGGAGAAGAGAGGGAAGTGGACAAGGAGCAATAGTACCGGTCATACATACCCTGGGGAGCCCATACCAATCAGGGCGCTTTCCGGACGGTGGTCTTTCCCGGCTGCTTCCACCAACAAAAGCATCAGTTGGACTATTGTTTTGAAAAAATTGTGGTATCATCAGGATCAAGGATGAGGAATCTGTTTCTTTTTGTTTTTCTTTGCTTTTTTGAGACAGAACCTTACTATGTAGCCCAGAGTGGCCTGGAACTCATAGTCCTCTGATCTCAACCTTCAGAGTGCTGAGATTACAGTTGTGCATCATTGTGGGCCAGCTGTTAGATCCCTTTTTTTTTTTTTTTTCAAGACAGGGTTTCTCTGTGTAGTTTTGGTGCCTTTCCTGGATCTCTCTCTGTAGACCAGGCTGGCCTCGAACTCACAGAGATCCACCTGGCTCTGCCTCCCGAGTGCTGGGATTAAAGGCGTGCGCCACCATCGCCTGACTCCTTTTTTTTTTTTTTTTTGTATTGTAATTCTTTAAATTGTTGGCATCTGTATTTATCTTATCTTATTTATATTTTTTTAAAAAGTAGTTCAGAAACAATGGTTCAGATAATTTAAAGACAAAGAAAGAAAAATCCCCCAAACCTATTCCTCCCGTGGCTCTTTGCTCCCATAATGGTCACTATGGTTACCTGCTCAGCAGTCTCACTCCTCTCTATTTTGTGTTCTTTTTACAAATACATTAATGATTAGGCAGAAATCCTGAAACAGTTTACTGTCTGCTTTAGGAGCTGCCTGGACCCAGCATTTGGACAGCACTGATAGTTCAAAAGAATCATTACTCTCCTCTGGACTTTTGATACAATGTAGTGTCCTCATCAATTTTAAATAGTTTTGTAGAATATTAATAAGACTGTTGCATAAACTCGTACTTCTGGAGCTGAGCTTTTAAAATTCTTCCTAGAGCACCCTTCTTCAAATATATCTAGGGCTGGAAGCTGTTTGGTATGTGACTGTTCATTTGTGTATACACACCCATGTTTACTCAGTGCTTCTGAATCACTTAAGACCGATTAATCTATGTAACCACTCTGGGCTGCACAGCAAGTCATAATACAAACACCACCGTGTGCTTTTTAACCTAGGAGAAATAGGATGCTGGTGAAGGATTTATAAAACTTTCCCAAGCAACCTTGGATACCTCTGAGCTCCTAGGTTTTCCCACCTATAAAATGCAAGTGTGTGTGTGTGTGTGTGTGTGTGTGTGTGTGTGTGTGTGTGTGTGTGTGTGTATGCAGCTAACTAGACCAAATTATCTGTTTTAAAATTTATTTTATGTGCATTGGTGTGAAGGTGTCATATCCCCTGGAGCTGGAGTTACAGATGGTTGTGAGCTGCCATGTGAGTGCTAGGAATTGAACCCAGGTCCTCTGGAAGAGCAACCAGTGCTCTTAACCACTGAGCCATCTCTCCAGCCCCAAGACCAAATTATCTTAAGATCATGATTGGGGGTGGGTTGATTACAAATGGATAGCACGTAGATGATGATTACTAATCTAAATCACTTTGCCTATATTGGACTGCAAACTTCCTTGGAACAATTCTATGTCCAAGGAAAAATGTAGTCATTGTTCAATAACGGTCTTGGTAAGAAAATCTTGAGAGTCAGCATCTGAATACTAAGATTCTACTACTAACCTAGCACACTTATGAGAGTTTTGTCAACTTGACACAACCTAGAATCTCCCAGGAAGAGAGTCTTAGTGAGAGATTGTCTATATTGCGTTGGCCTGTGGGATGCTTTTCTTAACTGATATGGGAAGACCCAGCCTGCTGTGGGCAGCACCATTCCCTAGGCCCAGGCTTCCAAACTATGTAAGAGTGGAGAACCTGAGCTGAGCACAAGCAAGCAGGTGAGCACATATGCATTCATTTTTTCCTGGAATTGTAAGTCAACTAAACCCTTTCTCCCCCAAGTTGTCTTTTGTTATATTTTAACATAGCAACAGAAATGAAACTAGAATAATAATAATAATAATAATAAAATAATAAAATGTAAGGTTCTGATGGGCAAAATTTTTTTCTTTTTGAGACTATAAAATAATTACAACATTTCTCCCTCTTCCTCCTTCCAAATCCTCCCATATACCTCTCCCTACTCTTCTTTGAATTCATGGCCTCTTTTTTTATTCACATATGTTCCTAAATACAACCTGCTCAGTCTGTGTAATGTTACTCGTATGTATGTTTTCAGGGCTACTCATTTAGTGTAGCATGAATCTTAAAAGTTCTTATTAATAAAATCAAACCCGAAGCCAGGTACTGGGGTCAATGCTGGAAGATCAGAGAAGCAGAACAAGCCACAGCCACCTCACCTTGCCAATTCCTCAGCTGATCCTGTTTCCTCAGACTGGATGCCTCTCAGCTGAACTGTGCTACTCAAAAGCCTAAAAGCTTAACCAGAGACTAGTTCCTGGTCCTCATGCATTATATACCTTTTTGCTTTCTGCCATCACTTCCTGGGATTAAAGGCTCTTGTTACCATGCCTGGCTGTTTCCAGTGTAGCTTTAAACTCACAGAGATCCAGATGGATCTCTGCCTCCCAAATGACAGGATTAAAGGCATGTGTGCCACCATTTTCTGGCCTCTATATCTAGTGGCAGTTCTGTTCTCTGACCCCAGATACATTTATTAGGGTGCATGATATATTGGGGAACACAATATCACCACAATTTCGTATTGGAGAACCAATTGCTATGCCTTTTCCTGGGGAAGACCATCTCTTCTGCTCCCAGCTTTCGTCAGTTGCCCATGGTTCTTTGTGTAGGGTTCAGGCCTCATGAGCTTTTTCCCTGTCCACTTTAACATGTCCATTGGTATCATCCTTGTTTGGTTTATATTTGGACAGTCATGTCGGTGAGACTTTATGGGTGTAGCTTCTGATGTTACTAGGAGATACAATCTCACAACAAACCCTGATCCTCTGGCTCTTGCAATCTTTCTGTCCCTTTGCCTCAATGTTCCCTGAGATGTATCCACTGGGACTGGGCTCCATCACTCTGTGTTTTGACTGGTTGTGGTTTTCTGCAGTGGTCTTTGTGTGCTGTAAAGAGAAGTTTCCTTGATGAGGAGTTAAGAGCACACGTATCTCGGGGTATAAGGACAGACGTTTACAGATTGTTGTGAGGGATTGTGCTGGGTAGTAAGTTAGTGGTTGTAGATTCTCCTCCAGTAACCATGACATCACTGGCACTGAGCAGTCAGCTAGGCTTTCAGGACCAGGCATGGTTTCCCTCTTGTTGAACAGGTGATGGGCAAATTTTCTAAGTTCTAAATAAGATACAGAGCTTGACCTGAGACTTCTGTTCTCATCTTTTAGTGAGATATACTAGGGACACCAAATCACTAAAATGTATGGTGCTTCCCCCAACTATATTCGGGTAGAAACAGAATATTTGAAGTCTGAAAATCCCAGAAAATCAAGACTTATGGACATGATACATATGACAACTGGGAGAAGTAGAGTCCACTTTCAAATGCAGAAAAATAGTGTGTAACTTGGTTATTACTGATAAAACAAAAACTTTAATCAAGCAAGTGTGCTTTTTATCCCTTAAATTAAAAACAGAAAAGCAAACCCAAGAACACACATCCTGTATCAACAAGTGTGCTGCTTTCCCTCACAGGAGCCCTCTGAATCCTGAGACCCACGGGAACTGCTCTTCCTCTTCTCACTGGGAGGTGGAGGCTGACCATGGCAGGCACTGTGAGAAGGGCAAGCCGTCCGCACCACATACTACACATGTGAGCTTCAAGACAGCCAGTGGGTAAACACTGTTATTCTTAATTTGCAATAAACCTTGCAAATTTGGGGTTTGAATAAGGTCAGTTTATCAGATAAAGTCCAGGTAAAATTAGGAAAGGGAAGGAGGGTGAAATTTTTATGTAAGCAAAAATGAGGGAAAAAAGTGATAGCATTTATACTCAAGCTTCCCAGTAACTGAGGCAAAAGGGAATTGTGATGTGTTCCCTTGCTTTCCATCTATTAGTAGGAAAAAACAGGCCAATTTTTCAAGAAAGACAAACTTTTCCTGACCCAGAGCTCTGAAAATAATTGTTACAAGGAGTTTTTGAAAAAGGACCTTGAGCAATTTAATGGATGGTATTCTCCAGCTAAGAGATTTTGCACATGTATGAGAAGCTGAGTTGTTAGAAACACTCTTCCACGCAGGATTGGGAAGATGGAATCTTTCTCACACACGCATCCTCAGGCCAATACCTACATCTTTGTCCACACATACGTACCTTCAAAAGGTATGTGGTAAAGACCTGTGACCAGAGAGAAGAAGCAAGAATGCCATTACTCATGTCTTTTCAGAGATGCAAGAGGTGAACTCCCTTTGAAGCTGGCAGAGCAGAGCTCCCAGCCCAGCAGCCTCCACACCAAATCTGGATGTGATGCATAGTGGCAATTTTATTGCTTCCTGTTTCTGCCATTCTTTCTCTTAGGTTCAGGGCTATAGGCTGGCCAGACCATGTCCACCACCAGCAGCAGCCTTTGGCTTTCCATTTTCCTGAGCCTCCGTGAAGTGACGTGCTTCCTACCCAGAGCCTGTCTGTGAGGCTCTAAACCCCTAAGAGACTCCCCAGGGGCCTGGATTCCATCATTGTCTTTTCCCCAAGGAAGTTTACAGGCTCAGCCTGCCGGACTCCAGACATCGGAGAGCTACTTATGGCTATAAAGGGTACACCTCAACTGCATGTGCCCCTCTTCCTCATGTCTTCTAGATCCTTCCCGAAATTCAGGTCCCCTCCTGCTGCTAACCAGAAATCAGAGACAGCCTGCTTCAGGCTTGCGCTGTGGACTTCTTACCAAACATGTGGCATAAAATCTCCCTCTTCCCCTGAGACCTATAAGAAGGGATCCCCCAACTCTGCCTGAGAGAGCCTGAATCTCTCCAAAGGCCCCAACATGCCACCTGCCTGTCTGTCCACGGTCTTAGTAATCCTTCTAATAAACCTCTCACCCAATAAGACAATCTGCCTTAGTGTCCCCCATGAATGGAGACCTAGAATCAATTCACTTCTTCTCTTGAGGAGGAACGTGAAGTCAAGAGGCTCGTAAGTAGGACAGACACAATGTTCCACCATCTCTGTGGCAAAGAGCCTTCCTGGCTTGAAGGAAAGGGCCAGTAATGTGATTCTAAGAGACCCAACTGATGAACTAGATATGGTACGTGCTGGCAGACATAGAAGGAAAAAAAAAAGACTGTTTCTATCCGGTTCCCTGGGTTCTTGATGTCATAAAACACAGCAACTACATAGAGAAAAAGATGCAAACCACCGCACAGAGAAGGGTGCCCTTCAGAATGCAACTGTGATGAGTGACTGTTCATTAAAGACTCATCAAAACAAACTCTGAACAGGACACTAAGTGCTACTTGCTGGATGAACCCTGGGCTGGGCCCTGCATTCTGGGAACTCAACGTTCCTTTGAAGTTAACATATTAGGAAATCACTTTCCAAGTCGAATCGCCATCAGCTCTAGATTTTTCCTAATGGCTGAATGGCAGAAAAGCTGACTAATTATTTAAGTTGTAACCAGGAAGGAAAAGGAAAATAGCATTCTTTATGATGAACACAATAGCAATAATATATCACAGGGCTGGGGGGTGGTTGGAGCTCAGGTTACCAGAGCGCTTGTTTCGCATTCATGAAGTCCTGGGTTCAATCCCCAGCAACTCATAAACTTGCCACGATGGTGCACGCTTGTCATCCCAGCACTATAATTCCATATAGGGGGGTCAGAAGTGCAAAGTCATCCTAGGCTACATATCAAGCCGGAGTCCATCTATGTGAAGCCTTCTCGTGAGAACTGATGCTCGTGATAATGCCCAATAATCAATGAGAAAAGAATTCGGAAGCAAATGGCATTTGCCAAGCGTGATTTTTTTTCTTCTGAGCCGTTGATTCCTTTCACATGTTCATAGTAGTTCAATTCTTTAATGTAGCCCTACATCTTAATAATCTCAACGTGAAAGTAATTTCTTTAAAATATTAAAGTTCGACTTGCCATTAAAGTAACCATTATCATCCTTGATGTTGTTAATATCACTTTACCGACCTTTCAGTCTAAGGAGTATGGAGAAATCGGTCATTAGCATCTCTCAGGTTTGACTCAGGATCTAGGCTGTGTAAGACCTGGAGACTGCAAAGAGGAAGCGGGCAGCATTCTGTCCTTGGGTATCAGGTCTGATGCCTACTACAAGCCCGGAAGTCTCTGGCTTTCTAGGTTTCAGGAAGAGGCACATTTATCCAGGGCCTGGAGGAACCTTCTTCACAGCATCTTCACAGCTCCTAGAGGTTACAAACACACCACAAGAGGATAAGGATATGAAAACGCAGCACGCTCATTAAAGAGTATGTAATAGAAACACGGCTATTTTAGGTAGCCATAGCATTTGGATGTGAACCTCGAGACTCTCCTGCGACCACATCTGTGTGTATTTATAAACTTAGCATAGAAACATGCGTCACAACTGATCTCTTGAAGCAGCAGAGATTTCTGTGTGTGGGATGACTGTGGAATGTGACTGTGAGATTTGAAAGGGCAGTGGGATGGAGAAAGTAATTGTTCCGGCTGAGCGACTCTCCACAATGCGTTTTTGATGCAGTGACTAATTATTGTGATTATTTTCATCAGCAAAGATGCCGGTAGAGCTAGACATATTTATTTTCTCTTTTCCCTCCCTAAAAAGTATAATATTTCAAGCTTTAGAGGCATTCCATATGTCCTCTCCCTATACTTAGGAAGTATGCTCTCGTATGTTGCCACAAATGGTGAGCTACCTTGCTTCTACTATCCCTCCTGTGACAGTATTTCTCTCTTCCAGTATCAGCTTGATAAAGCCAACCAGAGCTTGATGAAAATCCCCAGCCCTGACTTGCTAATATCCTCGGCTGACCTTTTGGGCTCCCTGTCATATAACTGCCTAGGGTTGGTTGTCAAAATGTTAGAATTTAATCTAATGATCACTCATAGTAGTTCCATAGAGGGAAAAATAGAAATTGTAAGTCTTTGGAATTAGAGTTTTGTTCCTTGTAAAATTAATGACCATAGTTTTAGAGGTTTATATCAAACGTGGCCTCTCTACTGAATACTATCCAAAAAAAGTTACAGAAGAAAGCCAGAGCCCTGTTCCCACAGTTAGAAAGATGAAAGATAAATACCCATCATGTCAAATGATGATTCTTTAAATTTCTCTGATTCCCTACACTTTGTACACACACACACACACACACACACACACACACACACACACACACACACACGTTCTTTGTACGACTGAGAATGATAAACCAATGGCATCTGAAATCAAATGAGCCAGGAAGCATATTGCTTAAGATGTGGCCCATGAGGAACCGTCCAGTTTTTTAATAGTGAGTCTTCTACACAGCCACAGAAACAGGCACTAACAGAAATCAAGTGTGTCTGTCTCCTTCTCATTCCAAAATTGTTAGTAAGGGACAAGTGCCTGAGTCTGTACACACTTGAATTGGTGCAATTATTGAATGCACCTCCATTTAAAAAAAAATCCATCACATAATTGTCTGTTATTTGCTCAGACAATTATGTGGTTAATTTGATTTTTCAGTCTTTGAACAAAATCTTTGGTAATTTAAAATGCCTAATGAGTGGAAGACATTGTGACCACCCTTCCTTCCACATGAATGAAGTCCATCCAAGAATGATCATGCGTGAAAATCAAACTATATTTCAATATTCTAGAGCTGACAAGTAAATCTAACCACTATACATTCATTTAACAACATCAAAATTCGTAATCCTGGAATTTTATAACATTGGACCAGTGCGGAGGGGGAAAAATCAGTAACTGAAGGATATTCATTTTTAAAATTTAGTGTGGGGGGGCCATAATGTGTTGGGGGCACATGCCATGGCAAATGTGTGGAGATCAGAGGACAGCTTTATGGAGTCGGCTCTCTCCTCCTACCTTCACGTAGGTTCCGGGAATTGAACTTTGGTCGCCAGGCTTGGGCGGCAAGCACCTTTATCCACCAAGCTATTTCTCCTTTTCAGCAGGGAGCGGGTGACAGTGTCAAGATGTCTGTCTGTTAAGAAAAAAACATGTGAAACCGGATGGAAAAAGTATAGGTACAAAATTCAGAAAGTTTGCTTTAAAGCAGCAGTGAGACCTGCTAATATCTCAGAGAAGACTGAATGTCAACATACTTCCTGCCTTCTTCATCCAGAATGGCTTCCCTTATACTCAGATTATGGCTATTTATTATTTAACAAATTGCAGTTTTTAAATGGCTTCAGTCTTACCTAGAGATCTAATGAGGATCTACAATTATGAGTTTTTCTTTCAGGCATTTTTGGAAAAAATCCAAAAGTAGACTTTGCACTTCTGACTGCAGAGAATGGTTTAATGAAACAGTAATTGTGGAACTTATTCATATTTATTGTATTTTTCTTAAAGATGGCCGGAATATATTTCACATTTCATTACTGTGTCATAATGCAGCAGAATAAGCATAAGACATAAGCCACTTCTTGCTCCAGCACAATCACTAAATAGCCCTATAAATGAAGAATCCTCTGAAAATGGCACTTTCTGATCTAGTGTTTCACACTTCTCCAGATATTACAATTCAGAACTCCATTCTCTTCAATTTTAACAGTAATTGGCTTTTCATAAAACTTCAAAGTTGGGAGGTGTATTAGTCAGGATTGCATCCAGCTGCCAGACTCAGACAACCCATAACATCTTAAACAGGAAGCTGCCAGACTCAGACAACCCATAACATCTTAAACAGGAAGCTGCCAGACTCAGACAACCCATAACATCTTAAACAAGAAGAGGCCTTGGGGCCCGGAAACTGCTCATCCTCCTTGGCAAATGGCTTTTGTTCTCTCGATCATAACATGGCTGCTATGCTTCCTGACCTCCTATCTGCATTCCAGGAAGGAAAAGAAGGTCACAGTGAGGGACAACAGGCAAGAGGCCTTACCCCTATGCCCATTGAGTCTCTCTTTGTTTAAAATAGATATAACTATATACCATCACAATGCATTCATTTAAAACATATATTCCAATGGTTTTCAGTGAGTCCTCACCATTATCTAATTCTATTATCCTCAAATAAAATCTACCTATCAGCCCTCAGTAGCCATCCCTCCTCCATCCCCAAACTCTGGTACTATGAGTTGCTTTTTCTGGTAAATCTGGCACTTTAAGTAAATTGAATTAAATAATATGTGGCCTTTGTCTCTGGCTTCACCTAGCACAATATTGTCACCATTCATCCACTAAATGGAAATTTTAGTAATTCAGTCTTTTTTATAGCTTCATTGTTTGGCTATAACCCATTGGTATATGGACACTTGGGCTATTTCCACTCTTGAGCTATTAAGAATAATGCTGCTGTATTTATGTTTGAGCTTTTATATAAAAATATGCTTTCCTGTTACTTGGATATAGCTAGGAATTGCTCAGCTGTATGGTAACTCTGTTTTGGTATTTTGAGGAACTGTCAAACTTGTCCAAAGAATACCATGGGCTGGGGAGATGGCTCTTTAGGCAAAGGTGCTTGCCAGGAATACTGATAACTTGAGTTTGATCCCTAGGTCACACATGGTGGAAAGAGAGAGCTGATTGCAAGCTGTTCTCTGATCTACACACACACACACACACACACACACACACACACACACACACACACACAAATAAATAAATAAATAAATAAATAAATAAATAAATAAATAAAAATTAAATAAATAAATAAATGAAAATAAATGTGAGGGGGTGGAAAGTATTTAAGATAGGTTGAAGTGCTATGTGCAACACTGTTCCCTAGACATCATAAAACTACTATAATCATTAACTCACATCAACTGTAGTGACCAGCTCTGGGTCAACACAAGACCAGCCCCATCAACAGCCATTCAGAGAAGTGGAAGGTATTGGTTTTAAAAAATAATAAGCGACGCTGTTACTAGGCTAAAAGGTCATGATACACGACAAAACCCAGTATCAGAGCTTTATTAGGAGGAACGGGAGGGGGACAGAAGAGAGTAACCAGGCCTGGGGAGACACACGTGGAGAGAGAGAGAGAGAGAGAGAGAGAGAGAGAGAGAGAGAGGGAGGGAGGGAGGGAGGGAGGGAGGGAGGGAGGGAGGGAGGGAGGGAGGAGGAGGAGGAGAGAGCAGAGGAGACAGAGGAGGAGTCTGTGTCTGGCTCTTTTTTAAGGATTCTCCTGCACATGTGCAGATGGACTTACGGAGCTATGCCATGTATGCACTGATTGTGTGACCGTACTGCACGCATTTGTGAGATCACGCAGCACACGGATGACATAAGACCCCTTACTTAGCTACTGAACTGCGCATGTGCGCTCATGCAGCTGGAGGAGTGGCAGAATCCTAACAGGAGGGGCTCATGGGGCCCTCCCCTTCACCTCTAAACTATCGTCTATCGATAGATTCTGGGAGAGGGTTTCATTGTCTTTAGTTGCATGCTTACAGCTGAACCCACAAATCCCCACTGCATGTAGTGGTATACACTGCAGTCCAAACTGCTCAAGAAGCTGAGACTGGAAGAAGACCACTAGAGAGTCCATACTGGGCAACATAGTAAGACCTTACCTGAAACATAAAATAAAAAATAAAACAAACAAACAAAAACCATAATGGGCATGTGATCTGGTTTATCACCATGGAAGTTAGTATGCCAGTTCCTCAAAGAACTAAAAATAGAGCTGCCATATGACTCAGACACACCGCTGCTAGGCTGGCATCCACCTGATGCACCAAGTCAGCATGCCACAGAGACAGAGGCACGTTCATGTTTATTGCTGCATTAGTCATGAGAGCCAAGATAGAGAAGCAGGTTAGATGCTCGCCAACAAAGGAACGGATGAAGAGAATGTGACAGGCACACAATGGAATTTTATTCAGCCTCGAAGAGGAATGAAATCATGACACATGCTGGAAAGCGGATGGAAGTGGGCATGATCATAGGCAAAAGAAGCCTCAGAAAGACAAGTGTGACGTGTTTTCCCTCATATGCAGAACCTAGATTTAAATCTGTATATACATGCATGTGTGTGTGTGTACATATAAACGTGTGTGTGCATAAACACATACACATATGCAGGGCATGAGAGTAGAAAGGAGATGCTTGTGATGGAAGAGGAATATCAAGGCGGTGGGGCAAATGAGAACAATAGAATATATGTGGCCTGAAAGCTGGAGGACGTTTGTCAGAGAGGGAAGGGACCAGCAAGGGAGAGGGAGGAGGAATGGAATCATGCTATACATGCACAATGTTACAATGAAAGCCATTATTTGTATGCTAAAAATTAGCCTTGGATCTTTTACTATCATCATCATCATCATCATCATCATCATCATCATCATCATCATTTTGGCTTTTTGAGACAGGGATTCTCTGTGTAGCCTTGGCTGTTCTGGAACTCACTCTGTAGACCAGGCTGGCCTCGAACTCACAGAGATCTGCCTGCCTCTGTCCCCCAAGTGCTGGGATTAAAGGTGTGTGCCACAACTGCCTGGTCCAAACTTGGATCTTTATATACAAAGTAAAATAAGCTGAAAACTCATTCAGTAACACAAATCTCTCTGTCTCTGTCTGTCTCTCTCTAGTAGTGGGAACACCCTGCTGGAACACTCCCAGCAGGAGATTTCTGTCTCTTGAAGGAGCCATTGTTCCATGTTTGTGTGGTTCTTGTTGTTAGTGTTTCCTGGAGACTGAATAGGAGATCTAATATTCTCCCTTCAGAAGTAATAAAACAAAGCGAATGTGGGGATGGAAATGTAGTGGAGTCATTAATAATGTAAATGTGATGTTCCAGCCATTATTGCCTGGCTCTCGGGAGGGCTCTGTAATTGTCTTCCTCTCTTCTACCTCTACCCCCCATTCTGGTTTTCCCTTCTCTTTCTATCATGGGATGGTACGGAAGATGCACTTGGTTATTGTTCACTGATAAATTATACATTTCTAGGATGCCAAGGATGATGTTGTCTAATTGACTTCGGTCCACACCTGCTATAAGGGAGGTGCACGTGTGAACATTAAGGAATGTCTTTCCGGTGGTAGGGAGAAACAATGGGCGATGGAAGAAACCATTCACAGGCCTCAGCCCTGGGTTATCAGCATGCAGGGTGCCTAATGAGTTGCTGAATAATGTAACACTTCTTTAGTTCTTTGGCTGCTTCATGATTAAATGTTATAAATATTTATGATTTATTACTGATGCTTTGGATGGGATAGGCATTGGGAGGCTCATGGATCACAGAGATTGGAAAGGAAAATAAGAAAATAAAACTACACAAAGCTGCTTATTTATCACACTGCTCTAAAGGACTAGGTGGTTTGTCAGAAGCCCATGGAAGTAAAACTGCCCAAAGGCAATACCATTCACAGCACTTTCTTTTCTCATTGATTACTTCTCCTAAGCATATATCGACCGAAGATAGGACTTCACACAATCACTTTCTAGTAACGACCCGCTTGCTTTGAAGGGTTCTGTTAAGCTGCAAAGTCAGAGTTCAGCATTTTGTGCCCAGCAACAGCCTTCATGTTGGGCTATTCAGGGGCACCATCACTGGGAGCTCTTTTGTGCAAAGCCAAAACCAGGGCTGAGAGTGTCCACTGCACCAACTGTAGCTGCATGTTGGCCTGGTTGCAAACTTTTTTTTCTCCCAGCTTCTTTGGTTCAACTGGTTACTAGCTTAAACACTGGCGATAGAGATACTTGCTCCAGAAAGCTGAGTTTGATTCCTAACTCCCTGAGCTATGTGATCTTGATGAAGTTGCCCTCTCTGAGCTGGAGTCCCCCATGGAATTACTGCAAGAGTCCCAAGAACTGGCGTGCATGCCTCTCTGGCCAACAGTAAGTGCTCGGTTAAGTAGCAGGCATTACCTCTACCTAAAGAAATCATTAGCAAATCTTTGACTTCCACTGCACCTTAGAACAGAATTACCATATAGGAGTGGTCAGATAAGTGTATTACCGAGACATGAGGAAAATTTAGCACATATAGAAAAGAGAAGACTGGTTTTTCTCCTTTAACTGATCCTATATCCTATATATACTGAGAACAAAGTCATTGAACTGGGCCTTTGCACCTGTGTTATCTCACTAGATTTTTCTGCATCCACTCTTCCTTCACTTTACTCATGAGAAAATCAAGACCTTGAGAGGTGAAATGATTTGCCCAAGTACATGCGCTACAACAGGGCTGGGATTTGTATCCAGGTCAACCACCCCGCATGTGCACAAGGCAATGGCAGGAGTGTGTTTGAGTTCTGCTCTCTTACTGAAGAAAAGGAAAGGTAGGCCCGGCATGGGCACATCCTTTGGTGCACACCTTCAGTCCCAGCACTCAGGTGGCAGAGGCAGGCAGCTCTCTGTGAGTTCAAGACCAGTCTGGTCCATAATGCGAACTCTAGACCAGGCAGGGCTACAGAGTGAAATTTTTTTTTTTTTAATTTAGCAGAGGGTGGGAGAGAGGGAGAGAGGAGAAGGGGTGAGGGAGGAGGCATTGAGGGAAAAGGACACTTCCCTTTAAGGACAGTTTCTTGAAAGAGTCAACTCAGTCCCCTTGTCCTCTTGCCATAGAGATATCTGTCCTATAGCTTCAAAACCGGTCTCTTTTTTTCTGAGGCTCCCAATCTAGACTACTTTGAAATATAAAATCTCACTGATTCTCTGAGTAACAAAGGAAGGTCACGTAGATAGAAGTTAGTTTCTTTTAGCTTGTCCTGACCTGAGTCTAAGAAACCTTTGCAGTGTAGACACGAAGGCTGTACTACTGCTCACCCCGTCCAAGGGAACAGATAAAAAACCTCGCACTTCCCAAGGTGTTCCTGCTGATGAAGAAAGTGACAGCCACTACCTGTGCATGACTGACAGCTTGGTGTCCTCAGCCAGATAATGAAATCTCTCCCCAATGCAGTTACCTTGTGTACGAATACTGAGGTCATATATTCGTGTCACTGAAGGAATGTCATGTTTCTTTAGGTGTAAAGGGTCTTCAATAACTCATCTTTCCCAGATTCCCCTACTTTTTTATCCAGACAAAAAGAATCAAACAACCCTATCACATAGCAAGAGGAGAGCATTTAAAAGACCCAAGAGAGTTAAAATCTTCCCAGGACTAGATAGAAGGTCATTCAGTCTCCCCAAACCAGAAAGTCCTGAATGGAAGAGACAAAGCAGCTAGCAAAACCAGCCTGGCCAGCTATTGCTGTGTTGAAAGGATCTCAAGTGAGGGTCCTACTTGCGCCAATAGGTGAAATCTGTGTAATAAGGAGGCAGGGAATGACTTAACTTCATTTCAGATCTACCAGGCATACTGGCGAGTATTTTATCTGATGTACTCCTGCACATAGTACCATGCAGTAGGAAATACTATCTTCAAATTAGAACCATGGAAACGGAGGTTTAGAGAAAAGAGGGGACTGACTCCCCAGCTCCACGGATGCTAAGTGACACAGCAGGAACTAAAATCTAGGCCCACAGTTACCGAGACTGAGACGATGCCTTCTGTCTTCTTTTTATCTTTCTCTTTCCTCTTTCTCCATCCCTCACCCTCACCCCCACCCCCACCCCACCGTGTTGCTAAGGATTGAGACCTGGGCTTTGTGTATGCTAGGCAAGCACTCCACCACTAAGATTCATCTCCAGCCCAGACAGGACTTGGTGTTTGGCCAGGTTGATCCCGAACTCTAGATCCTCCTGCCTCTGCCTCGTTTGTGTGCATTGCATTATGAGCATGGACCACTATACTCAACCGTTCAGTTCTCTGTCACTTCACCTTTCTTTAAGATCTGGCCCCACTTGAAGCATGTTACTTAACTTCTGCTCCCTAACAAGCCACCACAAAGACAGTAGCTTAAAACAACACCCATATCTATGAGTCAGGAATTCGGGCACAATTTAGCTGGGTGTTCTGCCCTGGCTCCTTCCCAGGTCTCCAGTCCTCAGCCAGGGTCAGGATCTCAACAGAGGCTCAACTCAGGAAAGGTCTACCTCTGAGTTCCTTCTAAGTTTGCAAGGACTGAAGCTCTTAGCTCCTCTTGTGAGCCACAGGCTGCCCTGAGCTCTCTGCTGTGTCCATTTGGAAGCTTATTTCATCAAGGACATCACGGGAGAGTTTGCTGTCAAGATGGAAGTTAGTCTTGTACAGCATAACCTTGACAGTGGTGCCCCCCCCCCAGCACTTAGCTCATGCGCAAGTCATAGATCCGCCTACATTGAAAGGAATATGAACATGGAAGGTGGGACATCTCAGAATTACGCCAAATGTCCCCTATTTCCCTTTATATTTCTACCGTCTCATACACTTGTCATGAAGTCCCTTGTGCAGAACAGCAATGACAACAAGAAGTTTATACTGACTTTCCAAGTTCCCCAAAGAGGATAAAGATGCCAGCCAATTGGTACAGTACTTGCCTGGCAGGCATGAAGCCCTGGGTTGGAGCCCCACAAATAGGGCATGGTGGGACACACCTGCAATGGCAACGCTTAGGAGGCAGAGGGAAGAGGATCAAAGTTCAAGGTCATCTAGGGCCACAAATTAAATTCAAAACAAGCATAGGGTATAAGAGTGCTTATCTTAAAAACCAACTAACCAACCAAAAAATTCCAAACACTTAAAAATCCCAGCTGGGATTTAAAAACTATTTATTATCTTTGATTGCTTGGGTTTTGTTGTTGTTGTTGTTGTTGTTGTTGTGTTGTTTTCAAGACAGAATTTCTCTGTGTAGCCCTGGCTGTCCTGGAACTCGTTCTGTAGACCAGGCTGGTCTCGAACCCGAGTGCTGGGATTAAAGGCATGAGCCACCACCGCCTGGCATCTTGGGCTTTCTTATTAGCTGTATTGGTGCCCTATGTCTGTAAATGTTTGTTGCATGTAGAGCACCAGGAAACTGAGCAGTTAACAGACCAGTAGGTTAATGAGATAAGCTTATGGATTGGTTCCAGAGGCTGCACATGCTCTCTGGAGGACTTCCAGCCAAGACTTTCCTGGGTCAAGCCAAGGTCCCGCTGAGAGAATGCAAGCTGAGAAGCCCCACAGAAATTCTAAGGCTTCTGGAGACACAAGCCTGCAGGAAACAGAACAATGCAATCCCTGAAAGAAACTGGTTCTGAGATGATCATTTTCGCTGCTTTTTAGTGCCTTAAGCCCCACTCTACGAGAGGAATGCAGTCTGCCTGAATTATAGCAGCTTTAAAAAAAAATCTTTTCTTCACAATCACCACATACATATGTCTCTGTGTGTGTATATATGTATGCATGACACCCAAAATTTAGCACATGAATTCTCACTGCCGCAGCAAAAACTGTGCTCCTGCTCAACCATCTTGACGTACACCGCATCCAAAAGAAGCTTTGGGAGTCTTCCAGAGCCTGGGGTTGGAGGTCAGGATGGGGACCAAACCCACCCATCTCCTGTCTCCGTGTGATGTCTTCAATAACTTCAGCATAGTGTGACACTGGTTTACCAAGGAAAAGCTAACAGATTTTTTTCTATAAATAACTGCCTGGCAGTGCTGTGGTGACAATTTATATAATAGAACTCATGCTTAAATAATAAGGTAACAGCTTTGGACTGTGAATCTTAAAATGTTTTATTGAAATGTAGACTGATTAACAGGCAAGACTCTTCTAATTACTTTAATGATAGGCTCTTAATGACAAGAAGCCACAGAAATAAAAACACGTTAAAATGACATTTTAAATGAAGCGGCACCTGGAAGCCTGGACTTTTTCAAGCAAATGGGGTGACCCATTGTTACCTGGAGACAATGTGTGTGCACATAGGGGTGGGAAGGTGCTCCTGGGGAGAATTATTTACGACCCAATTTCACTGAGGATGCAGTTAGGATAAAGATGTGCGGCACTGTAAAATGAATACTGGACTCAGAATCAAGGGCTGCCTTCTCATCGTGACATTGCTCAGCTCTTCGGCCACGTGTCCACGTCACCTTTCTTGGGCTCCATATTTCATATGTAAATCATGGAGAATGAATCTAATGGCTCTAATCTCCTCTTTCAACTTTATAACTCTGTGATTTCATTATTCTATTATAGAGAACGATAAACCTTCTGGGAAAAGGGATTGAGTACGTCTGTTATTAATTCATAAGCACACGTAATAATGGCAGCTTTAAGGACACAGACAGGACTTTTCATGAAATTTAACAACACTAAATGAGAAGGGCTCGACCGGTAGAGGTGTTTACTGCCAAGCCTGGCTACCTGCGTTAAAGACACACATGGTAGATGGAGAGAGCCAGCTCCTGAAAGCTGTCCTCCAACCTCCAAATACACACCATGGCACACACGCGCACGTGCGCGCGCGCACACACACACACACACATACACGCACACACACGCGCACACACACACACACACACACACACACACACACACACACACACACTAATTTATGATTTTAAATAATAAATGGACATATACCTATGTGCCCAATACCGGGTTTGAATGGGTGGGTAAGGTTGTGAATGGAAGAAAGGATAATGTGTATCTATCCGCCTTTCAGTCACTCATTTCCTAAGCCAATGTTTATGGCTTTTAACAAGGAAGGTTTCACTGAGAAAGTAACATATGAAGAGAAATCTAGGACCAGGTGGGGAACAAGCCAAATGGATTGATTACCTTGTGGAAAATGTGAAAGGAAACTCCTGAAAAGGAGCTCAGTCTACAGAGACTGATTGGCTGGCTAGAACGTCAGTACTGTGAGAGGTTAGAATGTTGCAGGTCCAGAGGCTAATTACCTTATCTTGGGCTAGTTCTAGCCCTCCAGAACAGCCTCTCCTCACCTACCTCTGTGTTGGAGCTAACATCTTGTGACTAATAGACATGAACTTTTCAGAATCTCTTAACTTTGCAGCCTACCAGCTTCCACCAATCCAAAAGCTAAAATAACATCAGATAGGATTTGGAGCATATAGAAAAGCTTCCCTCATCTCTCTGTACCCACCTCTCAGATGTACCCACTAATGTATTTTAAACTTCCTGTGATTTATGGCTTTCTTTGTTCTGTACGGCTATAAAAACTTCATGAAAGCCAGGCGGTGGTGGCGCACGCCTTTAATCCCAGCACTCGGGAGGCAGAGCCAGGCGGATCTCTGTGAGTTCGAGGCCAGCCTGGACTACCAAGTGAGTTCCAGGAAAGGCGCAAAGCTACACAGAGAAATCTTGTCTCGAAAAACCAAAAAAAAAAAAAAAAACAAAAAAAAAAACAAAAAAAACTTCATGAAACTGCATCCATGTTGGAACATGGAATTTGAGGGAAACTAAATCTGTGTTCCTGGGCCATCACTCATATGTGCTCCAGAATAAACATTCTCCCGTTCCCTTTAAGGTGAGAGCTATTGTTTTTGCAGGACAAAAGGCCTTCTCATGGAGTAAGTGCAAACTGAACACTTCTGAGTAGGAGGTGGCTTGTATTGTCCTGGGATTAGTGGAGAGACCAGGAGGGTGAGGAAAGCAAAGGGAGGTAAGTCCCAGAGACACCCACAGCTGAGTCATAAAAGTGTAAACCACATCCATCTTCAGTACGACTTGTGCACTTCTGTCTTGAAAGTCCAGAACATTCTCAGCCACCCTCTCTGTGCAAACATCTTATCTGTCGCTCTGCCCTCCTTCTCAGGAATTCCTGCTCCAGCTAGAGTTGCTCAAGCCCTCTTCCTTGCTGACATATCTTAGCTTTAATCTCCCGACTGTTCTCTGCAGCGTTCTCTGAGTTTCTCAGTGTATTTCCTGAGTCTTCAGCCATCTGTTTATGTCCAGTCTGGAGTCATCTTATCAGTGCCTGTTTACTTCGGTGATTGCTCCATCTTCTTCCCAGCATTCCCCAATCCTGTTTCATAGGCACCTATTCTTGTTTCATCTGAAACACTCAGGTTTCAATTTCTTGTTTTGTGTTTGTTTGTTTTTTAATGAGTGCTAGCCTTTCTTTTATTTCTTTGGGTTGTCTTGACACAGTTATTTTAAGGACTTAAAAAAATTAATCTATTATTTTCATTTCACTTTGAGTAAATGTATCTCCTCGTTATTTCTGCCATTTTTCATCTTTCCATGTGTTTTGGAGAGGTGGAGGCCCACTGTGACTAGGTTATCACACCAGATGTCCGCAATTCACAGTCTGTGCTCACAGTCATGAGTCATCACAGTCATGCCCAGCACCCCGTGGCTTTAGCCTTACTTATAGTATTGGGTATTTGTTCTGTGGTATCTTTTTAAATGTTTTAATCTGCCATTGTTATATTTTGAGCCCAGGAACAGTGTGTAGACATAAAGTGTAACTTTACATACTGCCTTCACTAGAAGTCTCTTCAGGGGGGATCTGAGAGACCCAGGATAGACCTTAAAGAATTGGTGGGCTCAGGGTAGGCCGGGGAAAGTCTGTTTCCAGAGCCTAAGTCAGCCTGCACATCTGACACACGCAAGGAAACAGAGGCAATCAAAGAAGGGTGCTTGGGAGCTGGCAGATCCCTAACCAGGGATAGGTGCCCTTTACAGGTGCCCCAGTGACAGGCTGTACTGTCCCACTACTGTTACTCTGTAATTGCTCAGAGGCAGAGCCCTGCATCTCCTGCTCACATCTGTTTCCCTCTGCCTTGTACAGACCTGGCACAAAGAAAGCACTCAACATGTTCATGTGGAATCAGCAAGTAGATACTGGACCGAGGAGTGCGTGAAGACAATGTCTTGGTCACGCGTATTTTCACTCCATCAGACATAAGTATCACCGGTCTTTTGCTTGAAAAAGCCTAATCCCCAGCTGCTGATAGAGCACTGGCCTAGTATTCACAATCCCTGGGGTCCATCCTTAGCTCCCTACAAACAAATCTGCTGTCTTCTCTCCATCCAGCTCGCTCTCTCGCTCTCTCTCTCTCTTTCTTTCTTTCTTTTTTTGTGTTGTGGTTTATTTGTTTGTTTGGGTTTGTTGTTGTTGTTTTCATGGCAGGGTTTCTTTGTGTAGCCCTGGCTCTCCTGGAACTCCCTTTGTAGACCAGACTGGCCTCGAACTCACAGAGATGCACCTGCCTTTGCCTCCCAAATGCTGGCATTAAAGGCCTGTGCCACCACCCTGGGCTTCTTTAACTATCAATTTTTAGTCTATTTTCAAACCTAAGCCTGTCTGCAGCATGTCCCATCATTGGCTTTGGCTGTACCATGCTGTCTTGTTCTGCGAGATTTGTAACAGCTATTAGGCTAGCCGGCTGAAGCCACACACATACACACACACACACACACACACACACACACACACACACACACACACACACAATGCGAGCGTTTGGTAAAGATCCTGAGCAGGGAGTAATGGAAGGAAAGCTGTATCTTAGGAAACAAGATCTGAATGCAAAGGACAGGGCAAACAGAATAAGGGCCAGAGAGGAGGACGGGAAAAGCCTTAGAGACACACGCACCTCCCCATCTGCCCAGGCTTGTCAAGAGTCTTTCTCCCCTGAGGCAGTTCGTAGTCTGCAGGTCTCTTCAGCTAAGCTGCCTGGGACAAGGCCCCCTTTGACTAGTTCTGGTCCCTGAGATCTTGCCTGTTGCCTGGGGTACTGACACACGTGTATAAATCTCCTAGGAATAGCCACCTTGCTCTGCATATCCCCATATTGTCTCCCCCAATTCCCTCTGACTTCTGATGTAAGGACAGTGACACTGGTTGGGCCACCCAGCTTCCCTCCATGCACTCATCCGTGGCGCTTTCTGTCCTAGCCCCTTTCTTAGTGGGGGAGTGTTCAGTGGCTATTTCCCAATTCTTCGTCCCCTTGGGTTTTGTCACTATGGCTAAGGACCATAAGACCTGGCACCAGGTGCCTGCTTGTGGTTGGGACAGAATGGATGACAGGGGGCTTGTCAGATCCTGGTCCTAGAGAAGTTAGAGTAGACAAACGATCTAAACTAGACCTCAGGTAGAGAGGGTTCCCAAGGTAGAAATCCACTGGCAATCTTGTAGTACAAGGAGATGATGGGTGTGTAATGATACAGAAAGCTAGTTATCCAACTAGGAGCACAAAACAGGGCTGGACTCACAGTGAGGTGACCTGACGCATTGTTCCAGAGGCCTTGGTTGCAGCTCCAGAAATCCTTACTGTCTGGGGTCCAGACAGGTCATAAAATGATATCAAGAAAGAAACAAGTTGGGGCTTGAGAGATGGCCCAGTGGATAAAAGCACTGGTTGCTCTTCTAGAGGACTTGGGTTCAATTCCCAGCACCTACATGACAATTCACAGTCTATAACTGCTTTCCTGACTGTCTTCTAGCCTCCATGGACACCGGGCACACACATGGTGCACATACATATAAGCAAAACACTCATACACATAAAAAGAAAATGATATCAAGAGAGTTTAGCTTATGGGTACAGATCCAAATAGCCTAGCTATTTGGATAAAAACTGACAGTAGAGGTAGACACAGACTACTGGGTGTCTTGTATAGTTCAGTATGTGTGAATGTGTGTGTGTGTTATACACACACACACATATATATAATAGCAATGTAACTTGTATAGAAATGAGTTATTTAATGTATCAAGCTATTTTAAAGGTATAAAAATTCTGACTCAGCATCTAAAGAGACCTTCTCATTCCATGAGTCGTTCTCATTCTAAAATTGTTCCTTAGCACTGTGTCCTCTTCCAGCTACCTGAATCTCTTGTGAATATTTTCCCAGGCTGGGGATCTACAGAGCACTATTGAAGGCAATAGTCAACAAGCAACTCGCATTAAAAGATGGTTTTTTTTTCTGTCGCCAATCTAGGGGGCAGCCCAAGTGGCTACACTTGATTTTTTTTGTTTGTTTCTTTTGGTTTTTCAAGACAGGGGTTTTTGTTTGTTTGTTTGTTTGTTTGTTTGTTTGTTTGTTTTTGTGTGTGTGTAGCCCTGGCTGTCCTAGAACTCACTCTCTAGATCAGGCTAGCCTTGAACTCAGAGATCCACCTGCCTCTGCCTCCCAGTGCT
Organism: Peromyscus californicus insignis; assembly: GCF_007827085.1. NCBI lineage: Eukaryota > Metazoa > Chordata > Mammalia > Rodentia > Cricetidae > Peromyscus > Peromyscus californicus. Next base: position 82,382,409 of record NW_026294617.1, read on the forward strand.
GGGATTAAAGGTGTGCATTACCACCACCACCACCCTTCACCACCACCCCACCACCACCACCACCATACACCACCACCACCAACCCAAGGCTTCTTTATTTGTTTTTAATTAGCTCCATTTCTTATTTCTAAGCTCTATTGTGTAAATGATCCTTTTCCATCCTTCCAGCTCTACCTAGCTTCTCATTTCCTAGTTTTCCAAAGGCAGTAGGATACCTTCCCTGGCTGTACCCCCTGAACTGTGTGTACCTGGGAGACCTTCATCAGGAAACTCACTCAGCCTGCTTTCTGGTTGCTGCTGTTTCCCAGTGCGTTAGTGGAGCTTCGGTGTCTTATCCCCCTGAGGTCACTGACTCATCACCTGGTTCACATCCCCGTGTTTCTCCGGGTCAATGACAAAAGTGATTAAAAAGGTAGCAGGCCTCTGTCTCAAGAAACCAACAGGGACTTCCTGATTTTAGGCTTAGCTCATCATGGACGCTCTCGTTCTTCCCGGCTTTGGGTCTGACCTGCTTCCTTTCCTCTCCTTTGCTCTGGCTAAGTGGGTTGTCTTCAACATTCACGTGGGACGTTTCCTCCTTGAAACTGGCTCATCTCACACAAAGGAAGTGGACATTCCTCCTCCTCTTCCTCCCTCCCACATTTCTCCCCCTCCCCCACTCTCTGCCCCTCATTATTGGCTAGGACAGTTTCCTATAGACATGCAGGCTATTTTGGGAACTGCTATTCTTACAAATCAGAATGGTTTGGTTACCTTGGAAAGGACGAAGAGCTAAAGAAAGGAAAAGATTTGTTGAATCCCTTGGGCCATTCTCTCGTATGTGTGAGCCAGCTCCTGCGCTATATGCTCAGCTGTTTATAAACATCCAAGAGTACATCCACCCCTCCACGCCTGTGGAACCTCAGTACTGACTTTCCCCCTGTGGTACTCAGCAGCCATTCGCTGAAGCTGTAATTAATTCACAGTGGCCGCGACAGAGGCTTTATTGAAAACCCAGTAACCGGGACAAATCTTACGTGGAAAAAAAATCCCACAGTAGCACCTGTGAGTGCAGCTCAAAGCAGAGACCCATGTGAGCGCCCCATGGAATGTACTTCCGTGTAACTAAATGATTCCCTTGGTCTCTCGAAAGCTGTCATTACTTCCCTGCTCACTTCTGTCCTTTGGCACAATCTGAGAGAAACGTTCCCCCGGCCAGCTGGGGCTCTTTGCACGCCCATCTCTGCATCAGACGTTAGGAACTTGGCTCTTGCCCTCTCTCTTCTTCTCCCAGTCTGTAAACAGCACGCTTCTCACAGCTCTGAGGGTTTTGTACCTTCCACAGTTCTCTTAACTCAATTACTCTGTGTGTCCCTTTATCCCTCTCCCGAGTTGTAGCACATAAAGCCACTAGAAGAGGCTGTGGAGTGGCTTCTGGTTGTGTGAGCTCAGGTCATTCATTGTTCCAAGTGCTCAAACAGGAGCTGCTGAGATGGCTGAAGAGGTGAGTGGGATTTCACAGTAGTCACTTTGCCTCTGAAGGGCTCTAGCCCCAGAGCATCCTCTCTCCCCTCTGTGTCCTCGGGTCATCATCCTTTCATCAACGATGACCGTGCGTCTCATCCCTACAGGCCAAAATATACAAAGGGACAATTTCAACTCCAGTCAGATGCCAGCTCTATTGATACCAGGCTCTGTGTTAGGTGCCGGTGACATGAAGACAAACAAGACTCAATCTTTCATTCCTAACAGCCTCCAGACTTTGGGTTTAGTAAAACACACACATGGATTAAAACTTTTTTTTCTAACCTTTATTGTTATGTATTGGGTGTTCTCTGCCAGCATGTACACCACATGCATGCCGTACTCATCGAGGCCAGAAGAGGGTGTTGACCCCTTAGAACTAGAGTTACAGATGATTGTGAGCCTCCACGTGGGTGATGGGAATCAAACCCAAGTACTCTGGAAGAGCAACTATTACCTTTTTTTGTTTGTTTTTCAAGACATGGTTTTTCTGTGTAGTCCTGACTATCTTGGAACTCGCTCTGTAGACCAGGTTGACTTTGAATTCAGAGATCCACCTGCCTCTGTCTCCCAGGTGCTGGGATTAAAAGCATGTGCCACCACACCAAGCTATGAAACTCACGTTCTTAACCACTGAGTCGTGTTTCCAGCTCCTAGCAAGTTTACCCAGATTTGGCCTCTATCACTCCATCATTGGTAAGAGGTATGACTCTTGTATCTATGGAACTATGGAAGCACACAGGAATGCTGGTGAGTCTCCAGTAGAAACATGGAAAAAGGAGCCTTAGAAAGAGTGCTCTTAAGGCTTGACAGACATAGGTTTTGAGGTGTGAAAAGAGAATTGGGTGAAAAGGGAGGAGAAGGCAAAGGATGGGCAATGTTGGAACTGACTTGAAGATCAAATAATGGAGGCTGCATATAGACTAGACCTAATAAATAGCATTTCCCCCACCAAATGTGTAAAGAAACGCTGTCATTAGTAGAAGAAAAACCAAACTTCAGAGACGCAGAGGCATGAGAGATATCGACTGTTCAGGGAAGCTGCTGCTTCTGGGTGCCTTGGCCTGTCCAGATGTGGTGATGAGGCAGATGAGAGTGGGCAGGCCCCGAGGAAAAGCTGCCTGGATGTGAGCATGAAGGAGAGAGGTGTGAGGCCAGGTGGATAAGGGTGGTATTCACTTAGAGTCAGAAGATGTGGTGTCAAAGCAGTGTTACCAGAAGGGTTTGACTGCAGCCCACAGAGACCGATGCTCTATAAACTAAAACAGGCACACTGCAAATTTACTCTTACTATGCACAACCCACAGTGATATTCGTTATTGTACTCTCTCCTGTTTCTTGTTTTCAATTTCATTGGTTTTGGTTTATTTCTTCTGAGACAGGGTCTCATTATAAAGCCCAGGCTGTCCTCAAACTCACTATCCCCCTGCTTCAGCCTCCCTGGGTGTTGGATTGGCAGGCAGGTGCCTCCATGCCTGGCATTATTTCATCTTTTTAAAATGCTAGCCATTCTGCATAAGCCTTGGATTTCAAATCCAGCACAGCAAAAAAAAAAAAATCAAACCAAATCAAACCAGCCAACCAAACAAACAAAAAATGCTAGTTATGCATACCTAAGCTTATCTTGTGGCCCAAGGAGTCATGACTCAAAGTTTTGATCTGGTCTAAAGAGTGAGTGTAAGTTTAAGGGGAGTCACTGTCATGTGAGGGGTAATCAGAGCAGGGGAAACCAGGGACTAATCAGAAAAAAGAAAGGAAAAGAAAAAGCCAGACGCAATCTCAGGATACAGTTGGTCAAGCAGACCAGGCTGTGGGAAACTTGTTTTACGACGTTGGGCAATGGCGTGAGCTGGTCAGCTCAAAGGTGCAGAGCTCAGGAAGATAAGGAGTCTTGTGTGTTGTTAAGGAGTGCTGGGATTCTTCGGTTCTGTTTTGTTTGCAGAGGTAGTTACAGGCGCTGAAAAACAACCCACTCCAAAAGACAGAGACTGAACAAGCTTTGCTTGTTTTTCACAAGTCTGCTGCTTGGTCAAGTTCAGTCTGCTTCCTGAGTTGGACTCATTCTGTATTTGAAGTCAGCCAGCAGGTTGCCTGGGCTTGGGTTGTTTATGCCGGCCTTGACTAGAGAACGCCGCCACGGTTCTCCTCAACGCACCTCCTGCAGCCCTCCAGCGGGCTGGTGTGGGCCCTGGGTTCCAGAGAAGAAACATACAAGTGTGTTTTGAGGCTCCGCTGTGTCACTGTTCTTAGCCTTTTGGCCAAAGCAAATCGCAAGACAGAGACGAGAGCAAGTGTGGAGAGGTGCTAGCCAGGGGCCTGGGTACAGACGGACACGGTGGAAGAGTGGGCCATTAGTGTAGTCTCTCCTCACAGGAGAGGAGAAAGAAGGTCAGATTGGTGCTATTTAGGAAGGTCACGTGGCCTATGGCTTGGAGGGAGGTGATGCTGGCGCTGAGAGGTCAGGTCACAGGATGTTAGTGATCTAGATAAGAGAGGATGAGGGTTCAGACAGGGTCTGCAACTGGGCAGAAAAGGATTGCTGGCTTTCTCAGGGCTCAATAAATCATGCCTTCCTCCCTCCTGGGGTCATAACCAGTGGAGATCCGAACATCTGGGCTAAGAAGAGATGGCTGCTCAGATAATGTGGCTTTCCAGCTGCCGCCAGAAGAACTTTCTCACCTACTCTGGACGCTTTAATCACCTGCCCTCCAACCAGGCCTTGGCACAGCCCCGCAGAGGAGGGCCTGACCGCGCCCCTCCCCCATCTCTGTTTCCCATTGTTCTAAAGAAAGGAAAAGGGATGCACTCAGTCTGCAACAAGTTGTGGCCACCCTTTCAAGGAAGTCTCTTGTCAAGAGAGAGAAAAGCAGGCAGAGGTAGTCCAGGAATGATGCCCCAGTGCAGGAGTCGCGAGCGTTTCCTGGAATGGCCCCGATAGTGTACAGTTTGTGGGCCACTGGTTCTTTCTGGTGATTACTAGTCTTCCCACTGCAGGGCAAAAGCAGCCCTCGGCAATCACGTGACCATGTTCCAATACAGTGACATCTAAGAACAGTGAAATCCGCATTTTCAGGTGCCACAGCAAATTCTTCTTCTGATTCATTTGCACTATTATTTAAAATTAAAAACTGAAGCTGGGTGTGGTGGGTCATAGTAACTTCAGTACTGTAGAGGCAGAGGAAGCTCTTGAGTTTGAGGCCAATCTCAGTTACACAGTGAGTTCCAGAACATTCTGGGGTATATGGGACCCTGTCTCAACAAACAACTACAACCACAATAAAAATTCAAACTGTTCCAAGCCTGTGGATTATACAAAAGTAGGCAGTGATTACACTGGGCTTGGAGAGCCCTGATTTTGTGAAAAGCGCTTCTACAAGGAAATATGAAGTTAGGAGAAAGCAGTCCTTCCACCGTTACCCTAATGAGAGTAACTTGTGTTGTTGCTGTATCATAGGAAGTGACATCAATAAAGAGAGTCATCGCCGTATGGTAGGAAATAACATCCCTATGATGAGAATGATACCTTTCGAATCAGGAGTGAAGTGAAGGAGGCTGGGAGATGAGAAAGATGGGAGGCTATTAACATTTATTAGTGTCTTTTCTGCACAGTACACTGTGCATATGGTATTAATCTTTTCCAAAATCAAATAAGGTTGTTTTTTATGACCCCCAATTTGCTAGCAAGGAAGCAGAATTTCAGAGAGGTTAATTAACTAACCTTGCCCACGGCCACACAGCGAGCAGGGACAGAGTAGGTTTAAATCTAACGTCCTCCCCCAATCCTAGTACTTTGTTCAAACAAGCCTTCCAAGGTTGCCACCTTGCAGCAGGTATACAAATACCTTCCTAATGAACACAGTCTTCACAGGACTTCCTTATTTTGTTTTGCTTCTGTTTTTATTTTCAAGACAGGGTCATGTTTTGTGGCTCTAGACTGGCCTCAAACTCAGCATCCTCTTGTCTTGGCCCAAGTACTGGGATTAAGGACTGACGCCACCATACCCAGCTTTCACAGGCCTCTTATCCTAACTCAGACAACAGCATAGGCTTCAGAATGACAAATGTCCACAGGACAAAAAGAGCTGAGATTCTTTAGTACTTCAGTCTCCAACAGCCCACCCTTCCCGCCTCGTCCCTCAGACAGGCAAACACCCCCAGCAGACAAGGTCCTTTCTTTCTCCTGTAACATCTTTGCACATTTTTTTTTCAGTATTGAAGTAAACACACACATCCAAACCCATTTCAAAGTGTACAATTCGTTGCTTTCAAAGCATTCACCTTGCTGCAGAGCCGTCATCTACCAATTGCCAAACTCAAAGCACAGGCTTTCTCATTTTGGAAGATACTTATCTGCCAGATCGGACAGTTTCTGGATGCCAACATGGGTGTCCATTTCATCTTCACACTCTTATAAACATTCCTAAGATGTTCAGTGAATCTGACTTGGATGGAATTCCACATACCTTCTTCCCTGTTTCTTTTCTGAGACACACTTGAAAGGCTCGATCTGGGATCAGCATCTAAGCTCTTTCCTGCTGGGCACCTCATCATGGAATCAGAGCAACAAGCTTCGCAGTGGAACGGACCTCTGTCCTATTTTCTTTGAAGACGTTCTTGTCTTCCTTTTCCCATCTGGCTGCACACTGCCTGTGTGGATATTAATTTGCACTGAACTCTGGTTAAATTTTAAATGTGACTCCAGATTTATATTCGAAGTGAACAGCCACAAATCTGAATATTGAAACTCATTAAATAATTAATTTTTCTAGGATTTCTTCCACTTGGAGAACAGCAGATTTCCTAAGTACATAAATGTGAGCCGAGAGCTTAGAAATTAAGGCAGATGATGTGTGTACTATCTCAGCGCGGAACGAGAAGAAACTGTGCATTATGTTCTTTAAATTACAATTTATTAGTCAAGGGGTTTACTTAAAAATACACTCTATAATCTAATTTCTCTTTGTACAAATTGTCAGATAGAAACTAAATCTTCCAGTTACTGCTTCAGAATGTTTCAGTCCCCCGAAATAGCTATAAATTAGACCCATTCACCATTGGAAAGCTCTGGGTTTTCTGCATTACGATTCTATGTAATTTCCATGCTATGCAAATGGTGCTTCACTGAATACCATCTAATGCATTCTTTCTTCTTCAAAATTAGCTAAGCACCGACTTCTTTTTTCTGCTGAATTCATCTCCCTACAGAGACAGGTGGAAGGACAATTGTCTGACACATGCTATGGCTTATTATGTCCTCTTTGCCAAAAAATGTGTGGCTGGACAATGGTTTGAAAACTATATGCGGGGCAGGGATCTGGGGATGTAACCCATTTAGTGGAGTGCTCGGCTAGCACACATAAAGCTCTGGGTTCAGTCCTCAACACGAGACAGGCATGGACGAGCACACCTGTAACCCCAGCTCTTGGGAGGTGGAAGCAGGGAGGTCAGAAGTTCAAGGTCATTCTTGGCTACATACTGAGTTTAAGGCTACTTGAGGGCAAGAGGACGAGTAAAAGAAAAAAAACAAAAACAAAACAAAACAAAACCTCCAATCGGTAGGGCTTCGTTTCACAAAAACTAAATTTAAAATGTGATGCTCAGGGTGTGTGGAGAGAAGAAGAAAGAAGAAAGGCTGAGGCCCACCAGCTGCCAGGCCCAGATAGGAGGAAGGGAAGAAGGCCTTTCCTCAGGATGAGGCAGAGGTAAGGGCCTTGGGGGTGGAGGGTAAAGGAAGGTTGCCTCTGAAATTGGGCTTGGTAGCTCATACATGCAATACCAGCACACTGAGGGCTGAGGCAGGAGGATTGCCATGAACAGAGACTAGCCTGAGTTACACAGTGAGTTTCAGACCAGCCTAAGCTACAAAATGAGACCCTGTCTCAAAAAGGCGGGGGTGGGGTGGGGTGTCAAAGGTCAAGTGTCCTGAAAGGCATGGTAGGTTGTTGGGAAGACCATACAGAAGTACAAGAGCTCAAATTACTTAGAGCGCCATGACTTTTATTGTTCAGGAGAAACGGACTTACTTCCAGGGTAGTATTTCTCACTTCTTATCACATTCTAGTTACCACCAGCACCTCCTGGCATCTGGGGGCTAACTCAGTTGTAAATCATGTAGGAAGACAGTCAGTCCTTCTAAAGCTCTGATCTTCAGACACACTGTTTGATGGGTACGTGCCGGCAGAAAGGACTGTTGGCGCCATTAAGCTCAGATAGGCTGAGTTCAGCAGCTGCTCCCCTGAGAAACATAAGGGACACCGCCTTAGTGCTGAGTAAAGACAGAAAGAAGTGTGACTTTTCTCATGCAACAGTTGCAGCAATGTGTATGCAAGGGATTTGCCAGAGGAACTCCTGGGAAAGGGTCCCAGAGCTCACCAAGGAAGTAATGAAGCTCATTATCAGTTCTCAAGCTGTCACAACAATGGGAGCTGCCTCTCCAGGACTCCACGTTAACGCTCACGTCCAGGAGCCTTCCAGAAGAAAATGCTTCTGAGAGAATTAGTGTTCCACAGAACTGCATGTGTAGAATGCTTGGCCAGCCAGAGACATCACAGCGTGGGTGTCACTTTTTTGTCCCGGGTGATTGAATAAAACAGCTCAATACAGAGACACTCACTGAGGCTCTGTAAACAGAGTTCAAGAACCATTCCTCTGTGTTAGCTGTGCAAGCTCCAGCCAGTTTAGTGTTCTAAACCTCAATTTCCACGTTTGTAAAATGGAGATAAGATTGCTACCCACCTCACGGAGTGGTCCAAGAGGGACGCCAGGAGCTGAGAATAGTGGCCCAGAAATGTAACTTACACGAACTGTCTCTACCATCCTCTCTCCACTTCAGGGCTGGGATGACCAATGGAACTGACCTAAGCCAACAAAAGTCTCGCTTCCTCCATACCCTAAGTCCTTCAGAAGGGCCCCAACTGCAGTTGTATAATAAATATCTAGGTAGGGTCTGTGTAGACACTGGCTTCCGTTTTTTTAATGTACATGCATTTTAACTGACACATAAAAACATAAGTTGTACATATTTATTTATGTACGTTTTCAGGACACTTGACCACACAACACCTTGCAACATATGAATTGTGTGATGTTTAAATGAGGGTCAACACTTCTATCTCCTCACTTCCCATGCATGGTGAAATCATTCAACACCCTGTCTCCAGCACTCTGAAACACACAGTGCACTGAGTTATCCCCAGTCATCCTAGTGTGCACTCCAGAGCAGCTTCCTCCTGTCTACTGTCGACTCCCAGTTTACAGTGGGCTTGGTTTTAGAACTGGGGTAATACCTCAACACATAGATAGTGTTCTTTGGGCACTAATAAGTCTATAAATAGGTTACATTTCTGCTCTGTATCTACAGAGCTCTGACAGATATTCTTCCTGGTAATGAGTTTGCCCTTAAATCTTCCCAGGTAAATCTTACCTTTCAGAAAAGAAATGATGTTGCTGTTTGATATCTGGGCAGTTCTCTCCCACATTGACTCTGGACTTGGCCACTTGAGTTGGTTGATGGGATCATTATCAAATTTGAAGCAAACTTGCCAGTTCAGTTTGACTCATTCTTGTTGCTAAGAACTTTCTGGCATGAGGTGAAGAAACACAGCTAGCGTGCTGGAGATGATGACCTAGACACCAGCCAGCACCACCCCCATCCCCATCCATGTGAGCAAAGCCATTATGGGCTTCCAGCTCCATCTGAGGTTGCCAGATGCTTGCAGCCACATGAATGGGCTCTGATGAAACCAGGCCCAAAAATTTTGCCCAGCTGAGTCCAGCCCTTACCACTGACCTGCAGAATAATGAACTGATAAAACTGCTGTTGTTCTTAGCTACCAAGCGCTCAAGGGGTTTGGCAAAGCAGATAGCCAATACATTTAAAATTTATAGATATAGTGGCCGTTATTTTTGTCCTCTTGTCTATGTTTCTAGAAGAGGCTCTTGTTGCATGATAAAACATAGAGATTCATTCGGAGAAAGTCTAGAGAGCACATTTTCTTTTTTCCATTTAGTTGGTTTCAGATAATCCAGAATAGAAGCACTACCTGTGAAATTTTTTGAAAAGTGTAGTAGAACCGTGAGCTACACAAAGTGAGAATCTCTGAGCGGCCGGGGAAAGATTAGCTGGCAGCAAGGACATACCACGCTCCTGGGAATAACTTCCTGACACCATTCTGCATATCACAGCACCAGGCCCTCGTCTTGACACTTAGCATGCACAATCGCCCAGGCATGTTCAGTATTTTTTGAAGGATGCAGATTTTTACCTGGTGAATGGATGTAGCTACGTGGCTGAGTAAATTCTAGAGACACAGTCAAAGAAGATGGCTGCTAACTTCTACTTACGACAATAAAGAGGGTATGGAATTAACTTGGAAGGACTCTGAAGAACTTAAAAAATAGTAAGAAACAAGAGGAATAGACACACTCAAGGAAGAGAGACTCCAACTTCTCTGTGGTTCTGGCCCAACATTCAGGTAACAAATAACTATGAATAGTTAACTTCCCCAAAGAAACAAAGAATGCAAGCTCCTGGGGGGGGGGGGGTCAAGTTCACAAATTAAAGACATCAGATTTACCAGTATAATACATGAGGGACACAGAGAGATAAACTGAAACGTTCAGGATTCAACGAGGAAGGCCTCCTTCCATTAACCGTTCCTCACAGAGATCTGGAAGAAATATTTATTAGATATTTTGTTCTGGAGGAGAGACACTGCAAGGACTTGGACCGATGCTGGTGATGTCAAAGAAGAGAAAGGAAGAAGGAGGGAAACAAATGGGGGAAACACTGGCTTCATTCTGTTTCCTCAAATAATCACAAACCAATCCCCCCCACACACTGGGGACTCCTGCATAGAGGAAGAGCCCCATCAAGAATACGGCTATTTAAGTATCTTAACGTAAGCATCACTAGGTAGCAAGGCCGCTATTGGTTTTCAAGATTTACTCTTCGTTCTTTTGACAACAACCCTCCTCTCTCCACACCCTGTTGCTTGGATGGAAACTGGGTCCTGTGGTAGGCATATGACAATCATTAAGCCACTGTAAGCCACTGGCACCCACTAAGGAGGGTCACATGACCCTACCAGAGCCAGTGGAATGCTGTAAAACTTTTGGGACTGAAGGAGGCACTTCTGCTCTAACAGAAGCCGGGGCTAGCGCCACCATGGTGTGCTCTGTGCACGTAAGATTCTGGGATGGAGGCCAAGACAGTGGTGGAAGACGGCCATGGATGGTGGAGTTTGAGCTCTGAGTCCAGCCTCATCTGAAGCCATGCTTACCTCTTGGATGTTCTGTTTCCAGGGACCCACAAATTCCATTTTTGCTTAAGTCAATCACTTTCTGTCACTTGCTATCAAGAGAGCACTGGGGGTGTTCCCTTAATGGATTTTCCATCTGTGAAAACAAACGGGGAGATCCTGCTGGAAGAGCACAGCTATCTGCAGCCTTTAATTCTGATCTTAAGAGGAGGAGGGGAGCTTCCTAACAGTCTACCAGACACATTGCCTTTCCTGGTTATTGCCAATATGGTGAAATGTGTCGAGTGCCCACTGGACTTGACGCGTGCTGTTTTCTTTCCTTTCTGCACGATGATAGAAGGCAAATGTATACAATTTCATGGTATGCCATTTACATCACATGTAGAAACGGGCCCTTGGGTGTGATATCACTGTAGAAATTGGAGTCCAGGAGCAGAACAAGCAATTACAATGAGAAAAGAGCATTATCATCTTTGAAGCCCTGGACCTGTGTAAACAGAGTCCATACCTTTTCTAAATACTGCCCAACACTGCTTTTAACTAGAGTTATGCAGGCATAAAATATCCTTGGCTTGCAAATTTTCTATTAACTTGAACATACTGGGAACACTTAACAGCAATGCAGTACTGAAAATGCCAGGGAAATGAATGGCTTTGTACTGAACTACTGAAACATGTCCACTAATGTTTAAAATTCCACATCCCAGGGCATCACTCATTGATGCTGAGGGAAACGGAAAGAGCAGGAATCTGCTGGGTGAATCATCATTTTCTTAAGTCTCCCGTTGAGTTTTTTCCTTCCATCTCTTTCTTCCTCTGTCGGTACCCTTTCCCCCTGTGGTTAAATGAAAAGTTGTTTATAAGAGGTTAGGAAAGGATTACACATCCCAGGTTATGATTTATCATATAGGTAAAAAGAAACCCAAATGAATAAAATAGCCATACCTCATTAAAAATGCTCATGGGGCGTCAACACTTACCGGGCCTTGAAATCCATTGTCTTCAGCGTCTTTGAGAGAAACCCGGGGACCATGTGCACAGTTTATGCAGCCATACATCAATGTCCCATCAGGGCACATCCTTAAGCTCCCTATTCATCCTGCTCCTGATGAGAGTGTCTGCCAGCCAGTCACAGCACCAACCCACCTGACAGACCTCAGTGTGTCTTTTGTACAGTCTCATATCACCAGAAGCCCTGGTGCATATTGAATTCATTGCACAAACTGGGAAATGGTTTTATATAAGCATGTAAGTAATTAATGTATTATTCGCAGACTTAGCCAGAATGATCATTTTCTTCCTCCACAAACATTTGCTAAGTATCCACTGTGTACCAGGCACTTAGAGAAGTATTTGCTAGCATCACAACATCTCATTATCAGTGTGTCTGAGCCTTCACCTCTGTGGCTAATCTCATTGGAACGACAGCAGCAGCAGTAATGGCCTTTCACCAGTGTTCCCTACCTCAGTGAAGAGGGATTCGCTTACAGTCGTCTATTGACATGAAGACTAGTCCTAAGGATTGAGTGTGGCCCACTGCTGGAGCCTAGTGTGCCTTGGGCTCCACCCCAAAACTGCAAGTAATAGTAACAATAATGAAACTGATCCCTTGTCCTCATCCTCGTTCACCATACCCAGCCGTGTGCCACATCCAAGTGTTTATTCTCCTTCTTAATATACTAAAAACAACAGTTCTCTGTTCCCATTATCTTTCTTTTTTCCAGGGGTGGGTGGTTCAAGACAGGGTTTCTCTGTGTAGCTTTGCGCCTTTCCTGGAACTCACTCTGTAGACCAGGATGGCCTCAAACTCACAGAGATCCGCCTGCCTCTGCCTCCCTGAGCGCTGGGATTAAAGGCGTGCACCACCACTGCCTGGCTTGCTCCCATTATCTTAACTTTTGTCTACACCCTAAAAATCTCTTGATACCTCTCCCTCAAGGGTCTCCAAACACAATTTATTTACATGCTACGGTCAGATCAGAGTTAACTCTTTTTTCGTCTTCTTCCTCCTCTTCTTCCTCCTCTCCCTCCTTTTCTTCTTTTATTTATGTGTATATGTGTCTGTGTATGCACACATGCATGCAGGTGTCCATAGAGGCCAGAGAGGGCATCAGATCCTTTGGAGCTAGAGTTATAAGCAGTTGTGGGCCACCTGACTTGTGTGCTGGGATCTGAACTCCAGGCTTCTGCAAAAACAGCAAGCTCCCTTAACTGCTGAGTCATCTCTCCAGCCCCCAAAGTTAAATTTCTAAAATCTAAACCCATAAGTTGTAATCCTGCTTACAACTCCCCTTCCCACCACCACACTTGTGGGTTCCTACCTGCCTTGTAGGATCAATTCCCCTCTCTTTTGCCTGACCAGGTCTTTAGAACCTTAACTCTGCCTGTCTGTCCAGGCTATTCTTCCAGTTCTTGGCCACATGTGTTGTTCCCCAGCCCGGGACTCATACATGGCCTTTGTGCTTTTGGACATGGTGTTCTCTGTTCCTACCTTCTCTGTCCAGAGAGCTATTTTCAATGTGTCTTCTAAGAATCAGTTCAACGTACACTTTTTGGGGGCTTCCTTGTTCTGGGTTGTTACTCTGCACTCCCAGAATCCTCCAGGCATAGGTTTACCAGCTTGTTTAATATCCAGTTGTGATGATTTGTTAGCATAGTGACCTATACTATTAGTCTATGAGCTCATTAAACATACCTTGGCCATCTCACTGTTCCCAGAAGGCAGCACAGTTCTTGGCTTTACAGTAGATATGAGGTATTGTGGTGGAGAGAAAGAAATATAAGGTCCATTTTCTATCCACCCCTCCTACCAGAAAGGTGAGATAAGATAACATATTATTTGTGACAAATTAACAAGTTAAGTGGAGTAATAAGCAGAAGTTGCTGAATGTTACAGTCTTACTGATTTAAGAGGACTGACATACTATTTCAGAAAATCAAGGCAGGATGAATTGGCTTGGATCTTGGAGAGTTTCCATTCACTAGAGGAATAGAGGAAGGGCATGAAGGAAAAGAGGGACTTCCTACACAACCTGAAGTCCAAAGGCAGAAAGCCTAGGACACGTACAGAGTTCAGACAGGGCAGGATGGTGGGGTGGGACCAAGAGTCAGAACATGGGTTTTGCCCCATAAATAGCTGAACATTTTTGACAAAGGAAATAACTTGCTGAAATGGGATTTCAGGATCAATTAGTAGATGGTATTCAAATGGAGCAAAGGTACAAAAACAGATTAGGAAGCTATTGAATAATCCATGCTTGAGGAGATGAAGTCTCATCCACAGTATTGACAGAGGAGAAAAGCCCAGGGATGGAATTGGACAGCCAGAGGGACTCTCGTCAGAAAGGAAAAGAGATAGATGACTTAGAAGTTTCAAGCCAGGGAGAAAAATGGCAATTTGAGCAAATAGGCAAGTTAACGGAAGGATGGTACTGTTAGAGCGGAGAATGAGTCTTTCCTGAGAGTCGTAACAATTGAAGAGCTATGGGAGAGCAGGATAGAAATGTCCAGCAGACAGTTGTAGATTAAAGACAGCACTGTGGTGCAGGACTCAGACTGCTCCAGCATCTCAGGACTATCTTGAATAACCCTAAAGACGAACTTGGAATTCATGATAGAGTTTCAGAGAAAGGTATTCACTGTACATTAATATTTAGAGGTCATTTGAATAGCAAAATGCTGTATTGTAAAAGACCTGTACAATTTTAAAACAGTAAAGATTTGAAAGTCGAAAGAAAAAAAAACCATATAGTGTGTGGCTGAATCATCTCTTTAATGGGTGATTTTAGACCTCAGCTCCATCATTTGGAAGAGGGACATAATTGTCTTTACAGGGTTGTTGGGGTGACAAACGAGAGCATATGCATAAAACCATCCTCACACAGAGTCTGGCATGTGGTAATGACACAATAAACATTGGCCATTACCATTAATAACCAAAATTGGTTAAAATAAATAATTTTCTAGAGTGCAGGAAAGACTTTTATTTTATTTTCCCAACAATTACATAAGGCAAGTATTACCATAATATTTCCAACTGAGGAAGCATAGCTCAGCAAGGCTAATTGGTCAGATAAACAGAAGTAACTCAAATTGAGGTTTTCTAGGCCAAATCTCCTATGCTACTGAACCTGCTGAGTCTGGTTTGGATTTGGGGTCAAGGGAGTGTCCCTTATGCAACCTCTCAGCATCACCAAATCTCAAGGACAGGCTTTGACATCAGGCTTTTATTTGTCTCAATGATGATCCTACCTTCAAATACACCAAAGCTATCAAGCTCATCAAAGCATAGTACATTCTTAGAGAAGGAGGTCTTTAAAGATGATGTCGACTTTTTCCTAGTGTTTATAGTGCTGGCACTCTGGTGCCCCACCCTGTCCCCACCATCCTCTAAGACTCCAGGATGTATTTCAAGATAAGGCTTCTCCTTTAATTTAGAACAGAGGCTGCTAATGACAGTCTGATATCTGTCAGCAAGAACCTCACCCGGCTGGGACAGCTGCCCATAAATCATACATTTCAAGTGATCCCTCTGGCATTCAAAACGATTGGGAAATTGTGTTGGAGACAACGCTGATGGTGGATAGATTTTTGCCTGGTAGCTATGAGAACGATTGTTGCTGACCCTTCTCTATCTTTGAATTACTGCTTAACTTTCTGTCTGGACATATGGAAAGGAGAAACTTTGGGGGATGTTGCCAGATAAATCTGGCTTACCTTGGATTCCTGAACAGACAGTTTGTCTAAGAATAGACTCCAAGGGGAGCTGCAAGGGAGCTGCGTGGAAACATGAGATCTGGGGATTCTGTTCACCCTTCCCAGTAACTCTTGATTTCTGAGGAGAATAAAGTTATGTCATAAGGACAACCAGAATGAAGAGTGAAGAGCATGGGAGAGGTGACAGGGACTTCTGAGACAGATCTATTGATGTCAGGAACGAGATGGTCCAATCGTCCATCCACCAAGACATCAAGGCAGGAGACAGATGTGTGGTTTCTGAGAGGTGTCGACAGGAAATCTCAGGCTCCAATCCTATCTTGGAATGCTGATTCTATCGTGGCCAAGGGCATTTTTTCCATGCCTCTTTCCCACATCTATAAAAAGGAGTTAATCAAAGGTGTTGCTGAGGTTTAATTAGTTAATACTACAAAGTGCTTTGAAGATGCAAAGAAGATTATAAATATCCTGAGTTAAAAGTCCTCTTAAGAAATATAGGTTAAAGTTAAGATTTAGCAAATCATATTGTCCCCAAAATAGCATAGGGCAAATGAAGGTGATTTAGCTTTGACAGGGAACGTTCCCTGATGCTGCTCGGGTACTGCGGGTGATGTCATTTCAGCTCTTCTTGAGATGTTTAAATTGTTGTTGAGAGGAATCGCAAGGAAATGTGCACATTCACATGTTCAGAGTACCCCTTTCCCAAGCCAGGATCATCTGGCTAAGAGGAAGGAGGGAGAGAGGAAAGGATACAAGGAATAAGAATATGTTAACCCTCTCTCAGGTCTTACAGTTGTGTGTGGTAGTACTCCACAGCCGTGGAAGAAGAGCAGGAAGAGACAACAGTGGTTAGAGCTGGCCCACGAATGCAATCTCTATTCAAGTATAACCTCTTAGGACCTTTGCTTCTTCCTCTGAAATAAGAATCACTCCCACTCCAGGTCAGTGAGGAATCGCTGCTGTGAAATAATTGGTGTGAAAGGACTGGACCATCGCTCTTGCCTGACTAATACATTCCATTCCATTTCTCCTCTTCCCTTGATCCAGATTTTGTTTCTCACAAACCTCTGACATACCAATACACTGAGTTACTGTTTTCAATTCAGAGTTGTTGGGATCATCTTATTTAGTCTGTATTTTCCCTGAAAATCAGAAGTGCTGATTCCCACTGTGAGGCAGTGTTCCAGGGGAGGAAGTATTATTTTTTAGCCAAGTTTGCCTCATGGAGAAACTCAATTTTTCTTTTAAAAAGAAAGCCTTAGGTTATTTTTTTTAAGATTTATTTATTTATTTTGTATACAGTATGTAAGACTACAGGTCAGAAGAGAGCACCAGATCTCATTACAGATGGTTGTGAGCCACTATGTGGTTGCTGGGAATTGAACTCAGGACCTCTGGAAGAGCAGCCAGTGCTCTTAACCTCTGAGCCATCTCTCCAGCCCTAGGTTATGTTTTTTAAGATCTAATTATTTTTATTTTACATGTTTGAGTGTTTACCCTTCATGTCTCTCTCCTTTGATATGAAGGAGCCTAAATGGGCATTCCTAGAGCTTTTTTTTTTTTTTTTTTTTTTTGAGGTAGTAGTTTCTTCCCTAAAATTTCGACAGAAAGTCTTCATTGGGAGTCACAGACCTCTGAGATGGTTAGCACTTGCTGAGGAGATGAGAGGGTAAAGGGTCATCCCTTGACCTCTATTTCACTGACAGAAACACTGAGGGCAGATTCCCTACAGATGCATGTACAGAATAGGTCAACATCACCTGGCAGGTGGTAAATACCACTTAGTTTGAGATCCACTCATGGGCCAATCTAGCACTGTGTGACCAGGGCTATGAAAAAAATCACAAGGATTTGAAGTTACCTGGATGTCTGAGAAGCATAAAATAACAACTTTAAGTGAATAAATTTCAAACTGGGGCCAGTGGCTGGTGTGCATCCTGGAGTTTTTTTGTTTTTTTGTTTTTTTTTTTAAATGGCTGGAACAAATATATCAGGGAAGGACTGTGGCTTCTAGTCCCTGGGTTATGTGGATTGTTCCTGTCTGTTCCATCACTTACGTCCCAAATACTGTTGTCACCGGCATCTGTGAGTGGAGAGGACAAACATAGGGAAAGAACCGAAACGGATGCTGTGTATATCTTGTACTCTGCGCATACCCGGGGTGTACGGCCATGCAAGTTTGAGTTGGCTTTCTTGATGTTGTTGATGGTAAGGGGTGTTTGTTTGTCTTTGGGTTTTATTTGTTTGTTGTTGTTTTCACCAATTGTGAACTTGCTGCAGCTTGATTGATAAAGGAATTTGTATTAGAAGGATGAGGAACCCTGGCATCTTTGGTCTCAAGCCACCTGGACGCAGGAAGGAGAACATAAGTAAACAGAGGACGTCTGCATTGCCTCACGCCTCCTCAGACATCCTGCTTGTCTCCAGAACGCTAGAGAACGGAAGGAGGATAAGACAGCTTAGCTCCTTGAGTTCTCAGCTGTTGCCAGAGAAAACACCTGCCTGCCACCCATTGCTTCTGTGATGATCAGCCACCTGGGGTCCTTAGCCTTGGTTAACAGCAGAACCCTTAGAAACCCATGGTTACAGTCTGCTCCTCCTCATCTTCCAGCTGATTGTCTGTCCCTAATCCCTTATATGAAGGTGGTGTTCACCAGTACTGCAAAACAAAACAACACGACTCCTCATATATTGCTCAAATAACAACGTCATGAATATACCAATAAGAAACCCCAGAAAACACTAACAATTAAGGAAGAACTACAAATAGCTAATAAAACAAGAATATGTTTCAATTTTGCTTATCAAAGAGATGCAAATTTGAAAGAGAGTTTTCCTCAATCAGCCTGGCCAATATAAAAGCATAAAATGAGTGCAGATATAATTGTTCTACAAATAATTTGGATTTGTTTTCTATAGGCAACAAAAGCCCTAAAGTGCCTTGACCTAGCAATGTTCTACAACGGATTACCAACAAATAACTAGAAATGCAAAAAAAGAAAAATATTAAACTGTGTATGATAGTTCAAGTAGTATTTATCTTATCAAAAAATTGAAAATAACATAAATGTCCAAAAAAAGAATAGCCTAAAATTTATCTCTGTCTGATGAGACATCATATAATTTGTGTGTGGGGGGGGCACCATATAGTTTTTTGTGTGTATGTGAATGGTAATGTTTTATTTTATTTTAATTTTTCTTTATTCTTAAGAATTTCATCAGGTATACAATGAAATATGATTATACATACCCCCTATTTCCCCCATGACTCCTTCAATATCGTCTCCAACAGGTTCCCCCTCCCAACTTCATGTGTTTTTGATGAGTCACCAAGTCCAGTTAGTGCTCCCCTTACGTGCCTGAGTGTGGGAAATCTACCAGTAGCCACGGCCTCCAAAAGGAACGATTGTCCCTCCCCCAGCAACTATCCACTACAATAGCTCCTCACTAAGGATATGTTCTGGTGACAAGGCATTGGCTGAGTGGATAGAAGTACTTGCCACATAAGCCTGATGATCTGCATTGGAACCCACAAACAATGCCAGATGTGGTAGTGTGCATCTGTAATCCCTGCCCTCCCACAGAAGCACCGAGGTGGGAGGTAGGAACAAGAAGAATGGACTCTGAGGGCCAGTTAACCCGGGGTGAGACGGCAGAAACAAGGGACCCTGTATCAGCAAGGTGAAAGGTGATACTAACTCCCAAAAGTTGTCCTCTGACCTCTGATATGCCTGCACTCTCAGACACATACCAGATTTTTTGCCCCCAAGACTAGGTTTCCATGTAGCTCTGGCTGTCCAGGAACTTGCTCTGTAGACCAGGCTGGCCTCAAACTCACAGAGATCCGTCTGCCTCTGCCTCCCAAGTGCTGAGATTAAAGGCATGCACCACTAATGCCTAGTTCCACATACAGAGAATTTTTTTAAAAATGTGTTTCAGGGCTAAGGATGCAGCCTAATAGTAAAGCACTCATTCAGCATGCAGAGGTTCTAGTTTCGATTCCCAGTACCCAGAACAAATAAAAACATTTTCAAATAATATTTCATAGGACATATATTTCTCATGTAACATTATTGAAAAGTATATGATATAAAATTATATCTCTAGTTTTATAAAATATCGACAGATATGCCTAAAGAAAAAATACCAAAGAATATATTAGGATATCAACACAGTAGCTGTGTCTTGCTGTCCACAATTAGCTTCTATACTAGAACAAAAATGAGCTATATTTACAGTTTAAAAATGTTAAAGAATTATAATGAGATATTACTCCACACCTACCAAAGTTGTTAAAGTTTAAAAAAAAAAATTCCACCAAACGTTGGTGGGGCTTCAGAAAAAAATGGAAAAATGCACTCCTACATTCCTAACAAGAATGGAATGGTACACTCACTCAGAAAAGATGGCAATTTCTCACTAACCCCATGCCGATTAAATGACCCACCCAGCAGCTGCACTCTCAGATGTATGTCTCAGAAACATAATCACTTGCTTTTACACAAAATCTACTCATGAATGTTCACAGGCTTTTATTTGTATAGTCCAAGCTAGAAAGAAGCCAGGTCTCCTTCAGTCAATGGATGCACAAGCTGGCATTTGCATTCTATGGGACAGTACTGGTGACAGAAACAAAGTACTAGCACACACACGACTTGCATAAATCCCAAGAAAAGTGTGATGGGAAAAGAAACAGGCCAACCTCAAAGCGATAGCTACTGTAAGATACATGGTATTTCTGAAGTGACAAAATCACAGAGATGAGGGGCTGTTGCTGTAGTTTATAGGGTAGCACACACAAAACTCTAAGTTTGATCCTTATCTTTGCAGTAACAACAACAAATTAAGAGAGGGCAAATGGAAGGGGAAATTGTAGGTGGATAGAATTAAGATACACTGTACACACACACACACACACACACGAATTTGTCGAAGAATAAATAAACACATATATGACAGAGAGATGGAGACCAGAAAAATGTGTCAGGGAGATATGCCTACTAATGACAGCACAAGGAGTTTGTGTTGTAACTGACCTATATCCTGACAGTGGTGTGTCACACACGCACATCTGCACAGCTGACTAGAATGCATGGATGGAAACACACACACACACACACACACACACACACACACACACACAGATCAGTGTGCAGAACTGCTGAGATCTGAGTAAGGCTGGCAGACTGCATCAAGGTCACTTTCCTTGTGCTATTGTTCTGTAGTTGTGGATAATATTAACATTATTAATGTTAATAATATGAGAGAGACTAGGCAAAGAGCTTAGGGGCTGCTTGGCAAAATGTTTGCAACTACGTGTGGACCTACATGTTTTCTAGAGTTTTATCCAGAGCAAATTGTTTTATTTAGACAACTCCAGAACTCAGGAGACAGAAGCAGGAGGGTCATGAGCTTGAAGCCAGTTTGGGTTATACAGCAATTATAGAGTAAGTATGTACATAGTGAGACTACATCGCAAGATCTTTTCTCAATAAACCAAGAGTGTGGGATGCTAAGGCCTTGGATTCAATCTCCAGTACTGATTTTTAGAAGGCAAAAAACTAAACAAAACAAATTGGTAGGAATCCATAATTAGACACACACACACACACACACACACACACACACACACACACACACACACTATGCTAAGGCCTTGGATTCAATCTCCAGTACTGATTTTTAGAAGGCAAAAAACTAAACAAAACAAATTGGTAGGAATCCATAATTAGACACACACACACACACACACACACACACACACACACACACACACAGAGGTGTGTATATCTCAGTCAATTGCTAGCTTATTTGGATCCTAATTCAAACTATAAAAGCGTGTGGGGAGATCACAGGCCCTAGTAGGGAACAACTACTGTTGTTTTGCCGAATGACGTGTTGTCAAACCGCCCTCTAAATATTTATGTTTATACCCATAGACCAGTGCTGTTCACAGCCTCGGCTGCAGAAGCTTCTTTTTGCAGTGGACAGCAGTCAATGAAAAGACTCATCGCCAGTCAAAGTATTGAAAATACGTGACTGCTGAGTCACAGCCCTAAATGGTGCATCTACATCAATACCCCCAAGGCTCAGGGGACATCTGAAAGCGGGGTGGACAGACAGTAAGAGCCAGAGCACAGGAGGCGTCCTGAGAAATGCAGCCTTCTGGGCCTGACATGCATCGCACTCATTAACTCACAGCAGCCATATTACCTGCACAAGATTAAGCCAGTCAGTGGAGGAGCGTGGATGAGGGGGCTCACGTGGTCCACCCAGTTGAGGAGTTACTGACAGTGGGTGGTTACTAGGAGGGAGAAACTTGTTTTCCTCCGGAAATGTGGCCTCTGGCTACGTTGCCCACATTTGGTGGATGGCCCCATACTCACATGCATGCAGGCGGCACTCGGGCAGGAGGATCTCTGTGAGTTCCAGGCCAGCCTGGTCTACAGAGCGAGTTCCAGGACAGCTAGGGCTACACAGAGAAACACTGTCTCGAAAAACTAATAAAGAAAGAAAGAAAGAAAGAGAGAGAGAGAGAGAGAGAGAGAGAGAGAGAGAGAGAGAGAGAGAGAGAGAGAGAGAGAAAGAAAGAAAGAAAGAAAGAAAGAAAGAAAGAAAGAAAGAAAGAAAGAAAGAAAGAAAGAAAGAAAGAAAGAAAGACTAAAGACATGACGGTAGGAGGGGACATGTTGTAGGTCGGAAAGAAGTAGTTGTATGCATGTATGAAATTGTCAGATAAATTAAAAATATGTCTAAATAAGCATGTGACATTTTTAATACTACGAAGTTGAACATTGGTTCCACAGTTGATACTGTTAAGTAACTATACAGGGCTGGCAAGGTGGTTCAGTAGGTCAAAACATTTGCCACCAAACTTGATGATCTGAGTTTGATTCCTGAAAGTCACAGAGTAGAAGGAGAAAATCGACTCATAGAAGTTGTCCTCTGATCTTTCACAAACACACACACACACACACACACACACACACACACACACACACACACACACTCATGCATGTACACCATTCCATGCACACACGATAAAGAAGAAAAAAATAATAATCATTTTTGATTCCATAATGCTATTGTGACTGAAAGAAAATGAGTCCTTAAACTTTAGAGATTCAAACTTCAAATCAAAATATTTAGAGATAAAGTGGTCAGATGACTGTGTGCCCTTCAAAACAAAGTGAGTAGGGTAAAGGATGTGGTGTGAACGGGCTAAGTTTAGCCATGAGTAGATGGATAAGTTGGTATATATCATTTCTATTTTTGTATATTTTCAATTTTTTTCATAATAAAAAGTTAGATTTATTTTAATGAGGGAAAAAAATTAAGAAAGAAGGCTGAATCTCCAAGGAAACCCTGCCGAAATATTCATCTGCTCATCAATAAAGCATGCAGCTTCTATCTGAATTTCCTGTGTGCCAGGCACTGCGCTGGGCCTTAGAGACAGGATTGCAAGAGGCTTACTACTACCCAGTGATCAAAGGCCGGCAGGAGCAGAGAAACTGTAAAAATGAGTCAGTGCAGTCGAAGTTGGGAAGCGCCAGAAGGATTGGATAGCCGTGGAGGAACTGGCTGCACTCTGCCCCCACAGAATAGTGCTCTGAGGAGTCGTCAAAGGACATTCTGCAGTCCAAGTCTGGAGGGGAGGGGCCCTCAAACCTGAACTAGAGACCCAAACAGGGCTGAATGTCACCTCTTTTCACATGAGTACATTTCATTTAGGGTCCTATTCTAACCCAAATTGTATTACAGTCTTGTGAGCTGGCTCTGGTGTCACCTTCAGGGACATAGGGCTAATGATCTGTACTGAAGTCTTCCAGTTCATGAGACAGGATGATATGAGCTCAGATTCAATGTCCCGGTCACCAACTGCCACCCCCTCCAAGGTCCTGCAGCCTTTTAGCTCTGCCTTCACAGTTCAGATAAGATACTGAGTCAGAGGGAAATTGTTAAATGAGCCCCTTAGAAAAAAGGAAAGTTGTTTATGTGTCTTAGATGAAGACACAGAGCACCACTGCATTGATGAGATTAGTACTCAAAGCTGAACAAGCTGCTGCATTCGTACAGAAGCATGTGGATACACATATTCCTTCTATAAACATGCATGTAAATTTGCTTTATGGCTACTGCCCAATCAGTTGTAATAATGCAAAGCATGTCACATGGTTAACAGTAGTAAGGCCATAAATTACAGCTCGCAGAATGTGGTTTTTCCACAAAGCCACTTGGCAGGACTTGCTTGAGTAATGCCACACGAGGGAGGCCTGGCAGAGGTGAGATTGCTAAGGAAAGTGGTGAAAAGGATGCAGGGACAGTAGTGACAGCCGCATCCACAGCAGCTACCCTCTGAGAACAGGACCCTCAGCCTTGGCGACTACTGAACACTGCTTGCTTTACTTACTTTAAAAAACAAAAACAAAAGAGGCCACCCAAGCCTTGAGGTAGCATTAGCCTCTGTTCTGGATATTGCTGTTGACATGCATTATTTATCAGTGCTGCATCCCATTATTGCTAAATAGAGAATCGATAGATTAAAACACAGAAGACCTGCAGAAATAACCGTCACCAAATGAAGGTAGACCGTCCGCCAACTTACCGTGACAACACCTGGCCAGCAAAGCAGAGCACTCGTTTCCGGCTTCGCCATTTGTCTATATTGATTCTGCCTGTGAGGAAAGGAAGAGCTCCTTAGCTTTGACGAAGACTGATTTATTCTGTCTCTTGATGCAATTTGCAGCTTGGACCTCATTTGAATCCTTACCTCCAGAGTCTTTAGCCTGGTAGGAGACACTATAAGGGAATTAGGTTTTTGTCTCGGAAGCCTGCCTATAATTACTTTTAGTATCAAATGGCTCCAAAAGTCAGAACACAATGATTTTAAGGGACATTTTAAGGTGATAGGCTCGGATGGCATGCCACTGGCTATGTCTAGAAATAAAGGAGGGTCTGCTGGGACAAATAAGAGGAGACAAAGGCCCCTTGAGCCTCATGTGTTTTCCAGTTGCTCATTTATTACATGCGGATGTCTTCCAGTTCGGAAAGACCAGTGTTTGGGAAACAGCTTAATTATTCAAGCTGTCTTTTATTTTGATAACAAGGAAAAACAACTCATTCTTACCAAGTCATAATTGTTGAGATTTAAAAAAAAAATATTTTCCCAATATAATTCAACAAATGCCTGACAAACTTCTGTGGAATACCATTACTAAGCATTAGGGATGTGTGATCAACCATCAAATAGTTCCTGAGTGCCCATGGGAAGTGGGCTAGGAGCTCACAGTTAAGACTCCCCTTCCCTCGCAGAGTATATAGCCTGGTAAGGGAGATGGTCATTCAAGAAATAATCACACAGTGAAAGAATTCACCCAAATTGTGGAACCTGGTAGGTGCTGCAAACAAGCATGATGGGCACCAGGCCTGAGCCCAGAGCGAAGATGTCTCTGAGGAAAGAATGTTTAGGTGAGGAGCTGGCTTATGTGAGGAAAGGGTGCACAAGGAGGTGAAATATAACCATCATCTACTTTTCCAAAAGCACCCAAGAGGGCTGGGAGCTGGAACCAAGTATGAGCTGTTCTGAACCCTGAGAGGTGGTCACATGCTCCAGCAGGGAAGCTGTGGGATTGCAAGGGGATTACAGTAGGATGAGCCATTCTGAGCTGCCTGCAGAAAGAGCCAAAGCAAGGGAGGCTAGGCCATAAACAAGAGACAGTGGTCTTCTTGCCTTGTCTGGCCCAGAACCAGCACTGCCCAATGAACACAACATAGTTTGGCCATCTTTCCTATTATTTCCTCTCTTGCATAAGTACTTGGGTTTTAATCTCTCTTTTGAAAAATGAAAATGAGGACTTGGCAAAGATGCAAAAGAGATCTGAAATAAAAAAAAAACAACTTTTTAGCTCAAATACAGCAAAATATGCCACGATGAACATTATGAAAAGCAAAAAAGCATGATGGTTTTATGAAATGTAACTGAAACCAGGCCAAAAAAGTGGCTGGATTCCTCTCATGCAATCATTCAACAACTGTTTCCTGGGCGTCTGTAGTGCACGCTTGGCACATAGCTGCAAGGGAGGCAGACAAGGTGCTTGTCCTCAGGGAGTCTGCAGTCCAGCAGGACAGAGAAGAGAGACCAATATAGCTTTAGGCAGTGAGAAGGGCTATAAGGAAAATAAAGTAGATTCAGGTAGTGGAGAAAGGCAGCAGTGGGAAGAAGCTAGTAGAATACAGTGGCCAAGACAATCCCTAGATGCATGCGTCATCATTTTCAGAGGGTGACCCTGCCCTGCTGTAACCATCTTAAAGTGTCTTGAGTGCTAGGAGTATAGCTATGCACCACCATGCCCAGCTTATGTGGTGCTGAGCATCAAACCAATGGCCTCCTGGATAGCAGGCTAACACTCTACCAACTGAGCCACATCCAGGACATCTGACAATGGAGCAAGTATGAAGCCTAGAGCCATGAGTGACACTCGTCTCACTCCTTCAGATTAATTTTTTTCCTACTGCAGTTGCTTGTTTTGTGTTGTGTATGTGTGTGATCACACATGCTATGGTATATGTGTTGTGGTTAGAGGATAAATGTGCAAGAGTCAGTTCTTTCCTTCCATTGTGTGGATCCCTGTGTTAGAACTCAGGTCATCAGGCTTGGTGGCGGGTACCTTTACTCTCCGAGCCATCTTGTCAGCCTCCCTCAGATTCTTGACTGCCAGCTCTCACACCCCTGAAGCAATATTGCCTGGGTCTAGGCATGGGCAGTGGCACGGGAGGGTTAAGGTGGGGCACCTCTGGAGGCTTACACTGAACCCAGGAGGACCCCTGTACCCAAAGGAGCAAGGTGTCAAGTGGCAAATGAAACACACCGTGACTAAGATGACAAAGAGAAGCGACAGAGAGAAAAGAAAAGCTTTCTTCCCGCCTGCTGGACAGAAGAGCTGCCTTGCACTTGGCATTGCAGGTGATGTAGCTGTCCCCGCCCATCTGAGGAGGGGACAAGCCGGTAGGCCTGAGTGGAGAAAGATATGGGAACGCTGGGACGATATTGAACATTACGAAAAACAATTATTTGCCTCTGCAGAGGAGAGGCAAGTACTCAGGTCTGCAGGCTGGAACAAGCTTGACAGGTCTCAGGGAAGAACGTCGGGACCGCTGGCTCTGCTGGAGAGCTGCCAGCCAGTGGTGGGTGGCAGGAGCGAAACCAGAGCCTGGGGGCAGCTCAGGTGGCTGTAGCTAGGAGGAGGCGAGCTTCCAGGCTACACGGAGGCTGTGGGAGGGCTGTCTAGGCAGGGAAACGACTCCATCTGATCGATGTTTGAAAGGCTGTTTCAGAGAGAGTGAGATGCAGCTCTCGCTTATTGGTGTATTAACTGACTCGTTTTGTGTCTTGTCGTGTGACCCCGGATGAAAGCAATGACAGGCAGGAGCCCGAGTGCCTTGAAAAGGGAAGAAGCAGGAACATGGAGCAGAGAGGCCTCCTCCAGCAGGCCTGGGATGAGGGAGGCAGAAGCAGTGAGCCGAGGCCTTCCTTCTCCCCAGCACAGTGAGAAGGGAAGAATAAGGTGTGGCTGAGGAGAGATTTGGAAAAACTTCTGAAGGATCAGGGAAGAACTCCCTGAGGATACACTGCTGGCCTGGGGGTAGTGGTGGGGTGGAAGACCCTCCCCTAGACTTCAGAACCCACTCTTCACCCTTTCCTGAGGGATTCCCCATCCTGAACCCACTCTCCTTCAGGCAGACCTTACAAACCTCAGTTCCTCCCACCGCCCCTCCCCTCCCCCCTCCCCCTGTTGAACCTAGGACCTTACTCACTCTGCCACCCAGCTATGCCCCCAGCCCAGATCTCCAAATTTAAACCATCAAACGCCCCGTGATGCAGCTCCTCCAGCCTTTTGCAGCTGTCTTGTCTCCTGCATAGATCTCTGAATGACGGGCACTTCCTTCATCGGCTCATCATTATTCTTGTCACTCGCTCCCTCCCTAAGCTCTTGCTATATGGTGTTTTTTTATTACGTTAGTGCAATTTCCCTTAAAGGTCATCCATTATTTCTGCCCCATCCTTGTTGTCATAGACACTGCGTGTGTGTGTGTGTGTGTGTGTGTGTGTGTGTGTGTGTGTGTGCGCGCGCGTGCGCGCGCGCGCCTGTGCATGTCCTGTGAAAGTTCCTTCCTTGCTTTGTCCTCACCTCTCATTTCAAGTTCTCATTCTAAATTTGCTGGATGTAGACTCTGGGCCTGCTCTGCCCTTACTGCTCTGGTCCCTGTGCCCCTTGTCTCCTCTGCACAGCCCTTCATTCCTCCCTCAGTCACCTGTCAGTCAGGCCACCTGGAGCCCAGCTCTTGCTCGCCACTTGACCCTAAGTTCTCAGTGAACTTAGTGACTTTTCTGGCCACCACCCGATACCTCCAACTGAACACGGCCTACCGGCTGAATAACCAGCTTATGACTTCTAAGTCACGTCTTTAGCCCGAACTCCTGTCTCCAGACTCCTTTCAGACTTGCAGCCTATCATTATGTCCAAATGAAGGGAAATACTTTCCTGCAAAAGGCTCTTTTCCATCAACGTCACCACTTTGGAGTCTACCATATGTCTAACTGCAGAGCTGATTTTTGCTGTCCTGTGCCCTTATCCCCCACACATCACTGCATCATTTTTTGCCCTCCATGGACATGTTAGATATAGTCCTTCCTTCCTAATAATCCATCCACCCCAGGTACAGGCTTTGAGTGACCCTCCTCCTCCTATGACTGGAATTCTCTCTTAATATCCTCAGCCAGCATCTTCCAACTATTCATTCCTTCAACAAATATTCACTGAGGACTTACTGTGTGTGCTGGAGACAGGGTAATAGACAGTAATGGCAAAGCCCTGGCTCTCACACACAGTCAATACGTAAATAAATCGCTCTGAATAGCTGGCAGACATGACATGGGTGACATATGGAAAGTGGTGGTGGAGGAGGCACAGTGATGCTCTCCATCACATGAGTGCTTAGAGAAGTCCTTTTCGAGAAAGTGGCATTTGAGTCTGGACCCAGATGAACAGACGAGAACAGTCGTGCACAATCTAGGGGCAACCCTCACAAGGACAGTCAGTGTGAAGGTCCTCCTGTGGGAATAAGCCTGGCTTTATTTAATAAACAAAGAAGGCTGATACAACATGAAGGCAGTGAACTATGAGAACAATAGAAGATGAGTGTGGAGAGGCTGCCTTGGCCAAACCACGGGGGCTTCCCTAGCAAGGCTGGGTTGGAGCTTTTATTCTAAGTTCAAGCTGAAACCCTAGGAGGGGTTGGAGGAGGCAGTGATGTGGTCTGCTTTGCATTTTTATAGGGATCACTCTCAGTACTTAGTGTGTGCGAATGGATTGTGTGGCTCTTGAGAGGGCACAAGAAGAGCAATCTGGAGTCCAGCTGAGAGCTACTGGTGGCCTGGAGTGCGGAGGGTGGGATAGCTGGAGAGAAGTGGACAAGTGGATGTTCAGTTATCTAGGAGGTAGATACGATAGTGTTTGCTGATGGGTTGGATATGGGGGTAAAGGGAAATGGAGGAATCAAGAATGACTCCTAGGCTTCAGCTCAAGCAGTGGTTGGCTAGTGATGCAATCTCCTGAGACGGGGAAGCCTGGAATAGGAGAGCTTGGTGGGCAGAGGGTATTCTTACCACACACCCTTAACGTTGGGGCTCTCACACCAAGGACAATCTGTCAGACTACTGATTTTAGAAAGGTCTTAAATGGAATCCTAATCTGTTTCTCTGAAAATTTATCCAGTTACTCCAATTCTTATCTTTGAAAAGAAAAAAAAAAAAAAGCACTTCTTTTTTCCCAACCAACAGCTCTCCTCTTCCCTTGCCAAGGACACTTCCGCTCTTCTGAGTTTTCTCTCCTATGATTAATTTACTCATTTTTTTTCTTATTTCTGGATCTTGGCAGATTTAAACTGGTTTTCCTTCCCCCTCATACCAGCCTATCATTACAAACAGCCAGATCCATCTTCCTATCGCTTCTGTCATTTATCACAGAGGCCTAGGCACTGTGCTCTGTCCTAAAATGAAGACACTTTTGGTCTTGGTTTTCTAAAGCAAACGGACAACAGGAGATACTTTTAAAACACTACTATGCAAGTATTTTAAGTGGCCAAGACTATTCTTAAACTCCCAAGAGCTCCCACATCTGTACTAGTAAAGAATTGGGGCTGGGGAAATAACACAGTTAGTAAAGTATTTACTTGCCTTGCAAACATGAGAATCTGAGTTTGATACTCAGAACCCATGGAAAAGTTCCAGGAGTGATGACAGAAGGGTCCCTGGGGCTCACAGTGACCCTAATTTAGCCTGAAGGTGGTCCCAATGATGAACATTGTTTCTGAAGATGACACCTGACATTGTCTTGTGCCATCTAAGAATGTACACACACACACACACACACACACACACACACACACACACACATATGGCGTGTGGTTCGAGGCCACCCTGGTCTACAAAGCGAGTTTCAGGACAGCCAGAGCTGTTACACAGAGAAACCCTGTCTCAAAACAAACACAAACAAACAAAGAACTGAGAATGGAGACTAGGAGATTGTTTGGAGGTCAGTGTGTGACCCAGCCATGAAGGCCACTCCCAAGGCTCGGGTAGAGGTGCTTCCCCTCACCTCAAGCAACAAGGACCTTCCGGGGTATCACATGAGGAACTCCATGCTTGGCACCAGAAAGCAGGGTTTGCTGTGGTTTAGACAGGGTTTGACTGCCTTTCCCTCAGAGAATCATGTGTTATAGGCTTGGGAGGTGGGGAGGCCTATAAGAAGCAGAATCTAGGAGGAGGTATGCAGGTCGTTGGGAGTACAGCCCTTGGAAAGGAATCAGCACGGTTCTCATGGGACCTCATTAGTTCCCACGAGATCAGGTTTCTGCAGAAAGAATGACCCCAATCCCTGACTAAGTCTCTTTGGTTTGGCCTCTGGGTGAGGAGGAACTCATGATGGATGACATCAACCTCTGAAACTATAAGCCAAATTAACTTCTTTTCTTTATAAAGTACTTAGTCTGAGACATTTTGTTACAGTAATAGAAAATGGACTATTGTAGGAAGTATCACAGACTGGTGTCTCACTTCTGCCTGGGGCATCTAAAAGGGAATGATGAGCGGGCAGGATCCTCTAATGGCCAGGATAAAAGAACAGTAGTTGCATTGGGCAGCCTGTGCATGCTATTTGTAGGGTAAAGATTATTTTTCATGGAGCTGAACTGGATTGTGTAGGGACAAGGGTGTCCTGGAGCCATTTTGAGGTCTGCCTAAAAGAACCACCAGGAGGTCTTTGTAGAAAGAGCTTTTAGAAAACTGGGCCAGGGGAGGGGGTCATGTAGAGAAAATTGATTCAACTACACTATACACAATGTTATTGGCTGCGTGGGATAGCATATGCCTTTAATTCCAGCACTAGGGAGGCAGAGGCAGTCAGATCTCTGTGAGTTTGAGGCTAACCTGGTCTACATAGATAAATAGAAAACAAAATGCTATTGAGCATCCCTAGTGGAGGCTCTCCAAAAACTAACGGAAGAGCTCAGAGCCAAGTAGGCTTTAAAATAGGCCCCAAGCTGTGATACTCTATTAGAACAGCCCTGGCCAGGTTCCTTTAGCTGCTGCCCTGGTCCCCTTTAGTTATATAAACCACAGTTTGGAGAAATGAAGAGAAGAGGAAAGACAGACAGCAGTAAGAGAAGCCACAAGCCCCTTCTCCCTGCCACCTCGAGAACCCACTAGAAAGGACGAGACTGGGCTCTGAAATTCTGCTTCTTACATTGGTCCTGCACAGTATTAATTATTAAATTAAAACACTGAGCAGCAGAAGACTTTGCCCATTTTTAAAGGGTGGTAAAAGTTTAAACTAAGTTTCTTCTGGATACCCTTATTCAGCATTCTGGTGGCACACAGGTCACAGAAGCCTCCCTTGGCTGACTCCTGCTTTAAGCGGGGCCTCTGTCACGCCCCTTAGATTGTCCAAACCCCTCAGTATGGAGTTTGATGTTGTCCCTTACCTGAGCTCATCTCTATTTTCATCAGAATCTCTAGAAATTCTGACAGAACATCCGATGGCCCCTGTGCTTTGTAATAATAGCAAATATTCAGCCAACATTATTCAGTCAGCCCTCTGTACTCGTGAGTTCCACATCTGTGGAACTGGAAATGTGAAAAATATCTCATCTGCACTGAACACGTGTAGACTCCGTCCATTCTCCTGATGCTCTAAACAAGAGAGGCCAGCAGCTATTTGCACAGCCCTTACCTTGTATGGGGTAGTACAAGTAATCTAGACATGGTTTGGAGTGATGGGAGGGTGGCGTGGGGTTCACAGGTGGCAACTGTGCCGCCATTCCATCCCAGCGGAGGGGCATCTTGGGGGCTGCAGTCCTGGGGTTGATCCCCCCGCAGCTACAGGAGGAGGGCTGTGCGGTTCAATCCTCACAACAGCCTCCCAAGACAGGTGTGGGTATTACCTCCCTGGCTGTAGAGCTGAGGCAGCTGACCAAGGAGGCTGTGATGGCGACCGGGAAGCCTAACACTGATGTGCTTCTCTCCCTGCACCCTAACACACTTTGTTCTCGGCTATTCTGTGCACGGTTTCCCTTTCTCGTTCTGATTATCTATCCCAGATGTCTTTCGAATCCCAACTCAAATCCCTCCTCCATGGAGCTTTCCCTAATTACTTTACAGTTGTCTTTATTCTCTGAACTCCCCAAACATTTCATTTGTCCCAGAACTTTAAAACCTGAGTGTGTGCTGTTTATTTTTC
Source organism: Peromyscus californicus insignis (assembly GCF_007827085.1). Taxonomy (NCBI): domain Eukaryota; kingdom Metazoa; phylum Chordata; class Mammalia; order Rodentia; family Cricetidae; genus Peromyscus; species Peromyscus californicus. The sequence continues at coordinate 82,414,684 of NW_026294617.1, forward strand.
CATTGTCTTGTGCAAGCTCCATTGTTCCTTCCAGAGTGAGACCTGTGTTCCATGCTTTCTTGCGTTGGCCATCCAGTGGCTCTCAATCTCTAAAGCAGGGGGCTCACAAAATAACACACACATAAATGAGACTTAACTAGATGGAAAGGTGTTGGACCTCATTGTAATAGGAGATATGTGAAGGCCTGTGGGTATAGCTCAATGGTAGAATACTTTCCCAGTATGTGTGAGGCCCTCAGTTAATCTCTAGTATGGTAAAGGACAGATTGATGATAGGTAGATGATAGATAGAGAGATGATAGATAGATAGATAGATAGATAGATAGATAGATAGATAGATAGAAGATAAGTGCTAGATTAATAGAAGATAGGTATATATAGTATATTTATAGTATATAGAAGTATATAGAGGAAAGATCAATTACAAATGATAGATTAATTCTATTATTATATTGATGATAAATAAATAGAAGGTAGAAGATAAAGGTAGATAGATAATTGATAAATGACAGATGAGGAAAAGATAGGTGATAAGTAGGTAGATGATAGAGAAACTGGTGATAGATAGATGATAGATGGATGGATGGATAATAGAAGATAGATAGATAGATAGATAGATAGATAGATAGATGATAGATAGATAGATAGATAGATAGATAGATAGATAGATAGATAGATAGAGATGGAATGATAGATAGATTTGTGTTACTATTTGTTACTTGTGAGATAAGGAAAATCCAAACACAGGGCCACATTTGGACAAAGCTGTAGGGGAGGGAACCTCTCACATGCTGCTGATGGGAATGTAAGATGATGCGGCCCTTACAGAGAAAATTTGGCAGCATCTAACGATATTACACATGCATTCTTTTCAGCCCAGTAATCTCACTTTTGGGAATCCATCCTGAAGATGCACTGGCAACGATCCCAAGTGCTGCATGTTCAAAGCTATTCTCGCTGTGCTATTTATAAAAGCAAAAGTCTGAAGAAACCCAACGTCAGTCAGTAGAGGCCTGGTTAGATCACCACAGAAGAGCCATATTAGAGGGGCCTGGGCAGGAGTGAGGGAGGACCACACCTGGATGGTCTGGATGCTCTCTAGGATCCGTTGCTAAGTGGACAAAGCAAAGTGAAGAAAAATATACATAGCAGACAACATTTGTGCATGAAAAGGGTGAATGTAACTGTGTTTGCTTGTATTTTCTAAAGGAAATAATGGAAGAATAAATAATATGCAAAACAATGAAAAGTATTGTGTATGAAGGGAAGAAATTAAGGGGGAGGGGCGGTGAGATCTGCCCAAATACATCTTACTTTATAGCTCTGACTTTGGAATCAATTATTTTATACAATTAAAAACAAAATTAAGGGACCAGTAAGATGGCTCAGTGGATAACTTGCCACCAAGCTTGGCGACCTGAGTTCAATCCCCAGGATCCACACGGTGGACAAGAGAACCTTGTGTCCTGTGTTCTCCACGTGTGCTGTGGTGTGCATATTCCCACAGACATGCACACACAGACTAAATCAATGCAACTTTTAAAATACAAAAGCAAACAAACCCACGGCGATGCACGTGTGCTGGACCTGAACGGTTATGTAAGTGACGCGGAGTCACCTCACTGGAGGAGTTGGAGGAAGCCAGAAGGATCCATGTGGTGACAGCCTGGAGCTAGAGATGCTCTTGTGACCTCATGCTTAGCTTAATATAGACAGGGATGGGCATGCACAGAAATATCTGTCACTGTGTCTGTCCACATGGGTGGCTGCACAGACATCTATTTCCTTGTTGTGTCAGCTAAGGAGGCCCCATAGCAACCAGCAACACACCATTCAGAGAACAGTGTCTGACACCCTCCTCCAATCAAAGGAACTGGAGCTTCTCTGAGAAAGGACCGGTTCTAATGGGACAAGAGATGGGGAAGACAGTCCCCAAACATCTGGAAGTGACAGAGAGTAAGGAAGTGCTGTTTTAAAAAGGCAAACTATGGGGACATGTCTAAAGGACACAGAAACAAACCAAACAACTCCCAGTGGTCCGACATGGACAACAAACCAGAACGCAACTGGATCATAACCCCAAGCTTAAACTAATTCCTTAGAGTCTATAGTGAAGGGAAAAAAAATTAAAAATGTTTTTACATTTATTTGGTGTGTGTGTGTGTGTGTGTGTGTGTGTGTGTGTGTGTGTGTGTGTGTATGTGTGCCATGAGCATGTGTGGAGATCAGAGAACAATCTGCAGGAGTTGGTTTTCTCCACCACATGGATTCCAAGGATCAAACTCAGGTCATCATACTTGGCAAAAAACACCCTTACCCACTGAACCACCCTGCCACCCAGAAGTACAATTTTTAGTAAACGAATGAATGTGAAGGGGAGGGTCGCCAGTGTAGAATTCTAAGCAATGTATACGGGTCTCCAGCCTCAAAGAGACGAACCCCTTAGCTGTGGGCTGTATATTGTGACTTTATCTTCCCATGAATGGAGCATGAAAGGGGAATATGAGCAGCTTCATGGTGGAGAAGCCTGACAAGCACTACTCAGTGGATGTAAGCATCAAAGAAAAGAGAGAGTGAGGGGATTTGAACACACGTGAAGGAGTGACTGCAGGGGGTGGGGAAGGGAGGGAACCGCTGAGGAGAGGGGCCCTGGTGGAGAGGCGTGAATTCAAGCAAAGTATAGTGACACATAGGTATGAAAATGCCGTAATAAAACCCATTGTTTTGTAGATACAAAACCCATTATTTTGTAGGCCAACTTCAAATTTAAATTTTAAAACACCAATAGCAGCGAATTATATTAATAGTATGCACCCTCAGTAGAACTTGATGGAAGTGGCCCTTTAGTCTGTGGTCTCTACACCCCAGACACGGAGCCCCAGAATCATCATTAGAAATGCCATCCAAAGGTTTAGGGTGTGGATGCAGCTCCGTTGGTAAAGCGCCTGCTGTACAAGAGTGTGGACCTGAGTGCCATCCCCAGCACCCACATGACAGTTCACAGCTAGTGACTGGGGCTGGGGTATGCGGGAACTCAGTCACATCTTCACCATTTTTCTGTGCGTCTAAGATGTGTTAAAAATTGGAAGTTAATTTTTTTTAAGTTGGAAACTAACTGAGCTGTTTATCAAGCTGATTCTATAGACTAAAGAGAAATTTTAAATGAGTTTGAAATACTGTATCCTGAAAACAAACACACCCACCAAGACACCTTAGACCATCTTCAGTACTATTAGCACGGATTTGCTGGCGTGGGGAGGGAGACAAGCACAGTTATGTTAATAGCATCAGAAGCTGAGCTTTTCAGCTCAAAAGAAACAATACAAAATAAAATCAAAGTGTACACTCAGTGAGTGAGGCCACTTGCACCAATCCTGATAACCGTGCCCAGTCCTAGGACCCATGTGTGGCTGTCCTCTGCTCTCCACAGACCAGTGTGCTCCCCACAAATAAATAATGTATTTTTTTCCAACTTAAAATCTTTACTTAAATTGGGTGCTGGAGAGATGCTCAATAAGACACCTGATGCTCTTGCAGAAGACCTAGGTTCATTTCCCAGCACTCACATGGTGGTTCACAACTGTCTTTAACTCCTGTCCACGGAATCCAGTGCCCCCTTCTGCTCTCCATGTGCACTAGACATTCATGTGCTGCATATATATAGATGCAGGCAAAACACCCATACACATAAAATAAAAATAAATCTTTTTTTAATCTTTACTTAGATATGTTAATAACACATTCTCCTTCTCTAATGTGCATTTCCTAGTTCTGTCCACTGAAAATGCACAGGACAGATGAGCAATGAGAGACCCTAAAGCCTAGATTGTAACATCCACTGTTTTCCATTAAAAAGAATCAGGTCTCCTTGGAGATACAACTAATTATAAATCTGAGGTCAGTGAGCCTAAGAAACCTTGTCACCCCTGAAGTAAAGGAACTTAGGTCATGTCAACACAACACCACACAAAAGAGCCAATGGACTTCCAGGGGCCACAGAGAACAGAGCCCTGAGCATGAGAAAAAAGTAGCTTAACCAAATTAAACCACACCAAATACATTAAAAATCTCTGCACCCATAATATCCCTCCTCCACAAGGAATACAACCTCATTTTCTATCCTTGGGGAATTTTAAAGAATCAATCATTCCGATAAAAATGAAAATTAAGCCAGGTGTAGTGGAACATGCCTTTAATCCCAGCACTAGGGAGGCAGAGGCAGAAGGATCTCTGTTGAATTTGAGGCTAGCCTGGTCTACACAGTGAATTCTAGGCCAGCCAGAGCTACAAAGTGAGACTCTGACAGGGAGAGAGGGGGGAGGGGAGAGAAAAGGAAAGAAAAAAGTGGGGACTAGAGGGAGGTGGCTCATTGGTTAAGAATACTGACTCTTTCAGGGGGCCCAGATTAAATTCCCAGCACCCACATGATGGTTTACAACTGTAACTCCAATCTCAGGGTATCCAGTGCCCTCTTCTGGCTCCCTGGGCACCAGGCATACATGTGGTACATAGACATACATGCAGACAAAATACCCATACATATTTAAAAAATAAGCTTTTTTTAAAGTAAAAAAGAAAATTAAAGGAAATAATAAAGTTCTTATCATACCTCTTCCTGGACAGAGTGTATTTATTTCTCAGTAACCATGTAGTTTATAAGGAAATTCTTCTCTGTGGAATCACAGTAAGCTCGTGGAGAAAGAACGAACCAGGAAACCACATGAATCAGAGCCAGTGATCAAGTTGGCTGCTCAAACCATTAGATAAAATGTTGTGGGGGAGTTTGATGTGGTAGATCAGGCTGTCAACACTTGAACCCACTGGTGATTTTCACTAAAAGTGCAACAAGTGGACATACCGTTTTTCCACCTATGGAAGATTCTCGCCCCCCCCCAAAAAAAAGAAAAGAAAAAAAGACAAAGAAAATTAATGTAATCAAGTTTCTAACCTCAACTTACAGAAAGTGAGTTTGGGGACCTTGTTAAACACTGCACCATGAGGACACAAAGAGTCAAAGCCAGAATGTGGAAAATCCTGCAGCAGAAATGATAAAGTTTATTGAATAAATAATGGTCCTAAAATAACAAAGGGAACTATTATTAATTAAAAGAGACATGCCAAATGCAATGGGTAAGTTTGATGGTCAGTTTGACAGGATTTGGAATCACCCAGGAGACAGGGCTCGGGTGTGTCTGGAAGGGTGTTTCCAGGAAGCTTAATGGAAGTGGGAAGACCCACCCCGAACACAGGCAGCACCATGCCTTGAAATGCGGTTTCTCTTTGCTTCCAGGCCATTGGCACAATGTTACTATAATTGTTTGACTTCCTGCCTCTGCGCCTCCCCCCACGGGATGGACTGACTACACCCTCAAATCATGAACCAGACAAACTCTTCACAACAAGAAAAGTAACTAATACATCAACACAAGATGTGGATCCTTCCAGACATTCCAATTTGAATGAGCCAAATACAAAAGGACACGTTAGGGACACTGTGGACAGGCAAAAGTGGACTGGAAATGTAATACTGTTACGTTGTAGAGCCAGGTGTGGTGGCACATCTGTGTAATCTCACGAGTTGTTAGGCAGAAGCTAGAGGATCTGAAGTTCAAGGTCATCCTCTGCCACATAGCGAGCTTGGAACCAGTCTGGGTTACATAAGACTCAGTTTCAAAAATATAGTAAATAAAATAAAATAAAGAAATTTAGTTAATGTCAGGGGTGATGCTGACACTGTACTTATGTCAGAATAATTAAAAGCCTTTATCTAACAGGATATATGGAAGAAAGAGATGGCTGAAAGGTTATGATACCTTTGAATCACTTTAAAGTAGTCTAGTGTCCTCCCCCACCCCTCCCCCCACAAAAACCCGAGTGGTATAGCTTGGTAGACTTGAAGTGAGAGAAGACTGTCAGTTACCTAAGCTTAGTAATGGGTGCATGAGGTCTTCTTTCTAAGATCATGTTTGTTTAAACACGTCTGCAATAAACAGCAAAACAAATATTTTTTCAACAGTTGGCTCAGGTTTGTGGGCACTGAGGAGAATTTGACTCCAAATTGGGGTTCTTTTAAGACAAGCAGGTGATGCAGGTTCAGATGATCCAGGACCAGCTGAGGGACAGCTGCAAGTGTAATTGTTGTGAGTTGGAAACAAGCCCTTACACGTAGCAGTGATTCTCCACCTTCCTAATGCTGCGACCCTTTAATACAGTTCCTCATGTTGTGGGGACCCCTAACCATAAAATTATTTTCATTGCTACTTCATGACTGTAATTTTGCTACTGGTAGGAATTGTGATGTAAATATCTGATATGTGACTCCCTGGGTCGAGACCCACATGTTGAGAACCACTATCTTATAGGTATTTATTGATTGAAGATGAAGATTCTGTTATGATCAGGAATTGAAGTTGGAAAATTCTTTGCAACCAGCAAAAGGGGAAAGATAAAATGGGGTAGAAACAGGCAGAGAGAAGACATCCTGGCCAGGTTGCCCAACTCCTAGAATTGCATAACAACATCTTTCTGTCAGAGTCCAGAGCAAGACATTCTAGATTCTCTAAACTCACTAACTGGAGGAAAGGCTGGATTCTCAGAGACTTGATAAGTGGGCATTGTCTGTAATGCATCACCACCACCACCACCCCACCACCACCCCACCCCCGCTGCTGCTGGCTGTATATATGGCTAGCTTCTTTAGTCTGGTGTATTACAACACCCAGCAGCTTCCCTTTCCCTTCTATCCAAACTCCAAAGAAGGTGTAATTTGGGAGCTTATGACCCTTCCATCCTTTCAATTTGCCTACATGCATATTTTAGCTCAGTTGCCAGCAGCAATAAAGAAGGGAATCAGTGGAGCGCTTACTGCTGGGAGCAGTCCCCTAAGATGTCTGAGAAAGCAGATATGTTTAGGTAAAGCAGAAGTGAGAATCCTCCAGGGGCAGCTCAGCTACCGAGTTTAATTGGGCTGCAGCTGCTCTACCTCCCCCCTCCCTCCCTGCTGGTTCCGCGTGCAGACAACTGGGATTTACCAGTTAATTGGCTGTTCCCACGATTGTCATTCACTTAGGCCGTCTTCCTAGTCTTTGTAACTACAAAATGCTTCTCTTAAAATAATTTGCTTGTGTGTGGCTCCCCAAGACTCAGGTGGGACCCTCAGATCTTAGGATTTGTCAAAGAGGCACATCTGTGCAGGGGACGGTGTGTGTTGTAGGACTTGGGGTGCTGCTGTGAAAAGTCAGCGCCACTGGGGACCAGTGTCCTGGGTTATATAAAGGTGTTGGACCTGGTTCAAGTCTCAGAACCAGTCGGACAGGTTGTGGAGGTTTCTTTTTATTTCTCACCACCCAGTTGAACAGAGGGAACTTTCAACTTCGTGGTCTGGTGAATGGTTTACTTGGAAGTGGTGAGAAAGGTCAGGGATCTGGGATTTTTAGATTTCACAGCTCTATCTATCATCTTTTCAATAGGCACTAGACCCCCCCCCCCCCCCAAACAGATGCAAGGCCACAGAATTAAGCAAGAGGCCTACTGGGCCCGCTGGCTTTCAGCTCATCTTTAGAGCCTAGCCGCCAATGGCTTTTTAAGTTGGCTGGCTTCTGACATTAAACGTGGTGGGGACCATTGCCAACATCAATACATCCTGTGTGTTCGGATGCTCGCCTGTCTCGAGGTGCATTGTGGTACTGGGTTTGGTGGTCACTCCAGCTTCTCTCTTGACTACTCAAAGTCAAACTACTGCCCAGCTTTCTGCCAGACTATCCTAGAGCCTCCCGCCCGGCCCAGCCCAGTGGAAAGTTCCAGAGAAATTCAGAGAGTGTGCCTCTTTGGGGTGTTTCGTCTTTTTTTTTTTTTTTTTTAAATGGGAATTTTGCCATTCAGGAATTCTAACTGGTTCCTAGGAGATGAGATGATCCTTTGGGCTCCAACAACCTCTACAACATCTCAGCAAGGCCATTCTCTGTTTACCAAATGAATACACTGGCCCAGGAGCCAAGTAGAAATCAGTTCCAGGCCTCTCCAATAAAAAAGAAAGGAATGCTATAAGTTATAAATCAAAAGGGAAGTCTGGGGGTTGAGTTTCAATACGTCTCTTTTAACTGGAGAATCTGTGCTGACGTTGGGTGAGGTCAAGTAGATTAGAGTTAAGTGTCTTGTTAATATGTAGTGTGTGCCTTGCATCCCAGTTGCCCCCACTCCCCCCTTCTGCTACTCAAAGTGGGGGAAAGGAATTTTTTTTTTTTTTGAGACAGGGTTTCTCTGTGTAGCTTTTGGAACCTGTCCTGGAACTCAGTTTGTAGACCAGGTTGGCCTTGAACTCACAGAGATTCACCTGCCTCTGCCTCCCGAATGCTGAGATTAAAGGCATGCACCACAACCGCCCGGCAAGGAATGTTTTAAAATCGCAGCATAAGTACTGGAGAAGTGACTTGGTGGTTAAGAGTGCTTGCAATGGACCTGAATTCAGTTCTCAACATCCACATGATGCGAAAGGCACTGCACATACCTCTGTACTTACACATAGACACACATATGCATAATTAAAATAAAAATAAATCTTTGTTGTTGTTTTTGTTGTTTGACAAGGATTTGCTACATTGCCTTGGCTGGCCTGGAACTCACTATGTAGACCAGGCTGGCCTCAAAGTCAGAGATCCACCTGCTTCTGCCTCCTGGGTGCTGGGATTAAAGCCACCACGCCTGGCTAAACATAAGTCTTAAAAAAAAAAATGCAAAAAGCAAAAGTAAATGAATCCCCGTGTGGGACAGGAGAGATGGCTCATTGTGTAAAGACACTTGCCAAGCCTGATGACCTGAGTTCTAGGCCCTGGATCCAGACGGAGGAGAAAAAGAACCAATTCCTGCACGGAGTCCTCTCATCTCCTGACCTAGCATGTACACACCCCCACACATGTGTGCACATACACACAAGTAAATAAAAGTGATTTGAAAACATCCCAGTGTCTAGGCCGTTCCCCATACCGATGACGTTACTCTTGGTGGGGTGCAGGGGGCATTTTATTGCTTCCGTTCCTCAGTTCATTCCAACATAGCACGTTTGTCAGGAGTCATCCATCTCCGCAGTGGAACGGAGACATCAGCACCCCACCCCCCATCCCACTCTCCACTTGTGAGTTTGCTCGTTTGCCAAGTCAGAGGCAACACTATGCTGAGATGATTGAGCTCAAGATCCCGCGAGTCTCTTTCGACTGTCTCCGCTGGAAGCAAGGTGCATCCTGGGGCCAGCTGCCTTCCGATCACTCCTGGGTCTTCTCAAAGGCTGGCTGCCACCTAAGAAGATCTATCTAATCGGGTCAGCGTGTTGCTGAGTGCAGATTGCCTTACCCAGCCTAAGTAAATAAGTAGTGTTGGTTTACAGAGGAAAAATACAAGTTCCCTGCTGCGTCTGATACGTGTGGGCCTACCAAAGAGTTTCATGTGTGCAGTGGAATTTTTTCTTAATGCATATTTAAGTCCCCTGGTGTGCAGTCTCCAGTTTCTCTGACGTTCAGTTAATTGGAAACGCACCTTACTCAAGAAAGCCTTAAAATAAAAATGCATTTCTCCCTCCTTGGACCGTTGGTGAAAATTTAAATACTTACAAAGCTAAGGAGACTGTTAACCAAAATGTGTATCTGGGGTCTGGCCTGTACTTTAACCAGATATTATTGGAGTTGTCTAAATGGGGGTGGGGCGGGCGGGAGAGAAGCTTTAACTCCTGAACTAAGCGCAATTAGTCAGGCATAAAGGAAGTCTAAAGGGGTGCTAATTGCTTTTAAAAAGATAAATTGAATTGAACCAGAGAAGCAGAAAATTACCTTTGTTGAGAATCATCTTGGTTGTTTAAGAAGGGGAGGGCTTGTTGAAATCGGAACAACCGACTGCACACAGCTGAGAGGATCTTACCCCTTTCTCCACCAACCCTAGATCCCAAGGAGGAAACTTGAAATTCGCAACGTCGCCCAGTTAAAGCCAGGTGGGATTCCCCAGGCCCTGGTAAACCGCACGCACTCGCACATCTGTGCCAGCCTTTGTCCTCATGTCTCTTGGCTAGGACTCTCAATGTCATTTGTAAATGTTATCTCCGAGGGTGTGTGGACAAACTGTCTAAGCGAAGGTAATTGAAATTCAGTTTTAGTTTTAAATAGGCCTTCGGGCAGGGGTGAAGGAGTGCTCTCTTCTGTGAACTCCACAACCTTGAGGATGTGTGTGTTACTCATAAAATGAGTCCAATATGTGTGGCAGAGATAGTATTTATAGCTTTGAGAGTCCTGCTAAGGAGATAGAAAAACTGAAACAAAACCTGGTGGGTCATAGCACGAAGCATTCAGACCGTGGTCGCTTGTCCCCGTGCATCTGAGCAGACTATCATGGAGACAGGAGCATGCGGCAGAAAGGCTTCTTTCCTTCATGGTGGGCAGGAAGCAGAGAGAAAGGGAAAGGCCAGAGGCTAGGTCCAGAGATGCTTGTTCAAGGAGGAGGCATATAGAAAAGCTGCCCTTCCCTCCTCCAGAGAATCGTGTGACCTCAGGACACATTTGACTAACTCAGTGTGAATGGTTCTTGGTTTTCCTCTCAAATATCTGTGCACACAAGTGGCGAAAATTTGGGAAAGCTTACTTAGTAAATTTCACTGGCACCTGCTGAATTCCCCTCCCTCACCTCCCTGTATCATTGACCATCACATCATCATGCCTCTGTCTTCTCCATCTCCTTTTCATGACCGTGGCTTCCAATGCTCTAATCTAGGTCAACAGCTCAGGGTTGTCCTTGAACTTCTCACTCAAACCTCCAACTGTCTGCTTAGTACCAGCCCTTGGGCATCTGAACCCTAAGTTGTCTGAAAGAGAGCCTTGACTCCTCCTGACCTCCTTGCATAAGTCCTCTGTGTTTGGTCCCGGTCTCTGGGCCTCATGTACACTTTTTTTTTTTTTTTTTTTTTTTTTTTTTTTTTTGGTTTTTCGAGACAGGGTTTCTCTGTGTAGCTTTGCGCCTTTCCTGGAACTCCCTTGGTAGTCCAGGCTGGCCTCGAACTCACAGAGATCCGCCTGGCTCTGCCTCCCGAGTGCTGGGATTAAAGGCGTGCGCCACCACCGCCCGGCCCTCTCATGTACACTTTTGGACAGAACCTCAGAGTGACCAGGGCATACGATGACGATCTTCACCTCCCGTAGTAAACAGGAACAGGGACAGGGGAAGGGACCAGGGATCACATAGGTCTTTCCAATGTACACATCCCCACCTCACCCCTGCCCAGGGATGTATTTCCTCCTGTAAGGCCCTGCAATCTAAAGTTTTCAGAAGCTGCTAAAATGGTGCTACCGTTGCGGACCACCAGCCTGTGGGGAGCAGCTCATGCTCAAACAGAGCATTCTCCATGAAATAAAATAGGACCATTTCGTTGGTCCTGTCACACAATTCATCCTCTTTCCTCTAATCCATCAATGAGTTCTGTCAGTTTTATCTCCAAAATATCTTTCCTCTTTCTGAATCTCTCTCACTTACCTCCATTTCCACTCTCCACTCTGTCCCTGGGAGGACTATCAGAGCCTCGGGCTAATGTGCCTCTTCTCACCCTGGCTCTCCACAATGGATTCTCCACACAGTGGCCAGCGTGAACTTTACAGAATGTAAATCAGCTCATGTTAATCACCTGATTAAAACCCTGCCATGTTAGACTAGGAACGCATGGGTATCTTTCTGTAAAACACCATAGCAGCAGATTGATAGAGGAAAATCGCGCACCGCACAAGCTTTCCAGTGGACACCAAGAGCATTCAGTAAAACTCAAACCTTGTTCATGGCGGAAACCAGAAAGAGGAGGGAATTTCCTTAACCTGGCAAAAGTGAGCAAATGCATTTTTTTCATTTATGGTTTTAAGTGTATGTGTGTGCGCCTGAGTTATGTATATGTACCATGTGTGTATGGGTGCCCTCAGAGGCCAGAAGCGGGTGTCAGAGTCTTTGGACCCTGGGTGATAGGAGGTTCTGAGCTACCTGATGTGGGTGCTAGAAACTGAACCTGGGTCCTCTGGAAGAGCAGCAAACGCTCTTAACGACTAAGCCATCTTTCCGACCCCGTAAGGCGCTGTGGGGGCGGTGCACACAAAAGTAAAAGAGCTCAACCCCACCACTCAGGAAGCTAAGGCAGGAGGATGGCAACTCTGAGGGCTAGCATGAGCTACACAGTGAAACATTAGATCAGTAAAACAAAGGCCTGAGAGACAAGGGAAAAGGTGTACAGTTAGGGAACAAGTCAGACAGAGGTGCCTTTCGTTTCAGCAGTGAAGTTTGTTTTTGTGCTTAGCTCTAAGTTCATGGCATTACCTATACCTGTTGGGGATTAGGCTGCCTGAAGTATTTCATCACAACTTGCTTTTGCTTTTTATTGAGCATTAGAAGGGTTAGGAGCGGTCGCCAGCAGGGTCCAGGGTGGGAAGACTGAGCCTGAACAGCAACAGCAAGACCGGAGGGAATGTGTGAAAGCCGTGAAGGGAGAGGGGATCCTTGGGCTCCTAGGCCGACTAAGGTGGGACATGAGAAGGGAAGGGGAAGGCACCTTGGTGACTCGCCCTGCACTGCCTGAGTGGCTGATGAGTGAAGTATAAGCAGGGTGTGGGAAGGAGCAGACTCTGGAGTGGGGGCTCCGTTTGAAGGCACAGACAGGGGAGAGGCAAGGACCCGAGGACATGGTTCAGTGGTTCAGAGCACTTGTGCAAGCAGGGGGACCTGAGTTCAGATCCCCAGAACGAACATAAAAGCCAGGCCTGGCCTCTCATGCCTGGAATCCCAGCCTGCAGGTGGAGACCGGTGGATCGTGGGAACTCACTGGCCACCCAGACTAACTGAAGTTTCAGACTGAAGCAAGAGACTCTACTGTCTCCAGAGAATAAGGTGGAGAGGGATAGAGCAGGACACCTGACATCTTCTTCTGACCTCTGTTCACAGGTACATGAACATATGTACCCACACATATAGCTCTCTCTCTTTCTCTCTCTCTCTCTCTCTCTCTCTCTCTCTCTCTCTCTCTCTCACACACACACACACACACACACACACACACACACACACACACCCCATAGATACACTTGGAAATTTGTTAAAGAGGAAAGAAATGAAATGTGTATGTCATCTATTGTAATCTGTAACCCTCAGACTTGGTACTTGAAGATTGCCCCCTTTCTGATCAGACACCAGGGACTGGACCTCAAGATGAAGACAAACTTGCATTCTGCAGCATCTCAGTGTTTGGGCTGCCCACGCTCCTGGACTCCACGCTAGGATCCCTGAAACTGCTGTCTCTCAAGGAGATGCCCACTCTGGCCAACTGCATAGATGCCTCTGGGGTTGTCAATGGAGTGTGTCGCCAGTCAGCAGCACCTCCCCTTCCTGAACAAACTAGATTTTAAAGCTGACCTGGATTTACACAGGAGTTTGAGGCAGTGTGAAGCTCTCCTACCCCGGCCCAGCTTCCCCCATCACTAACATATTACATCAATATATTTGTTACAATTGGTGAGCTACAGTCGAAACATCACTACTAATTAATACTCATACATGGAGGTATCAATCACATCTCCTTTTCAGACTTTCCTTGGTTTTGACCTTAACAGTTCAGAAGAATGCTGGTCAGGTGTTTTGTAGACTATTCCTCAGCTGGGATTTGTTTGATGCCCTCGCCCTTCTATTTTTAGGTCATGGAGACTGGCTCCTTCACCATTGGCTGGCACAGCCCTCACTAAGTCTGAGGCCATGCAAGAAGAGCCTGCAGGCATCTCTGTGGAGTGTTGTCAGGCCTGAGAAGCCCAGTGTAGAACAATCCTTCATTGACAGACCAGGAAGTCACTTTCGGCCTCCACGCCCCCTTGTCTGGGGAGATCTTCTGCACTGCACACCAGGGCCAGTAGCAGCAACCCCTTCCCACGTGAATTTCCTGCTCTACAGGTCCACGTGCAGACAGTCTTTCCCATTGTTCTGCCAAACCTCTGCAGCCACAGGTTGCTGAACAAACGAATTGAGTTCTGAATTTCTTGGGTTAGTCCATCAAGGGCCTCTCTGAGAAGTTAGCCGGAAGACGTACATTCAGAGTCTCCGGGAGTCCTGTGAGGAAGCCCTGACCCAAGGCAGTGTAGAATACACGTGCTCTATATGAAGATTCTATAGATGATTGTTCTTTATACCTTTCCCTGAATGAGGGGTCTTGTGGAATAGAATATTTGTTTAACCAAGCAAAGGTGTGTTTCATTTGTTTGTGTTGCAGGATAATTGTTTAATTATGTAAATATGTGTTGCATTGTTTATGCTGCATTTGTTTAACTATGCAAAGATGTGTTTCATTTGTTTAACTATGTAAAGATGTATTGCTGTTTTATCTTGCCTGCCTGAGGCACCTGATTGGTCTAATAAAAAGCTGAATGGCCAATAGCTAGGCAGAGGAAGTACAGGCAGTCTGGTGGGCAGAGAGAAAAGGGGAGCCAGCTAGCCATGGAAAGTAGGATGGACAGTACCTAAATGTGGTAAATGAGCCTCGGGGCAGCACATAGATTAACCATAGAAATAGATTAATTTTTTTTTTTTTAAAAAAGCTAGCTGGAAACAAGCCTAAGCTAAGGCCAAGGATTCATAATTAATAAGAAGTCTCCATGTCATGATTTGGGGGCTGGTGGTCCAAGAAAGCCTGCTATGGAAGATGAGGGGAGCAGGGAAAGACACCCACAATTCTTAGGCTGGTTGAATCCCAGGTTCTGACATTAGTAGCTCTTGGCTCATCTTGGCCTAGGATGACCATTCAGCCTATGGTGTCCTTCTACACCATAGTTTCTGTGATGGCTAGTATTAGTCAACTTGATACAAGTCATTTATGAAGAGGGGAACTCAATTGAGAAAATGCCCCCATCAGATTGGCCTGTGGACAAGTCTGTGGTGTATTTTCTTGATTGATGATTGATGTGAGAGGGTTCAGCTCACTGTGGGTGGTGCTACCCCTGGTCTGGTGGTCCTAGGTTCTATAACAAAGCAGGCTGAACAAGCCATGAGGTAGCAAACCAGTAAGCAGTGCTACTCCATGGCCTCTGCATCAGCTCCTGTCTAAGTTCCTGCCCTGACTTCCTTTGATGCTGAACTGTGATATGGAAGTGTAAGCCAAATCAGTCCTTTCTCCCCTCTCCCCCAAGGTACTTTTTTGGTTATGGTGTTTCATTATAGCAATAGAAACCCTGAGACAGTCTCCTTGGCCAGTCCTCTGTGCCTCCCTTTTACACTCTGTGAAATGGGATACTGCTGAACTTGGAGACTGTAGAGAGGCTTAGGTGAGGCTAAGCCAGAAGGATTAGTGTTCATAATTATTATTACTATTCTGTAATGTTGATCTCATCACCAGGTATTGGCACGACCTACTTCCCTTTTCAAGTGCCGTGACACGCCTTTAAACCGGGGTGGAAGACACCTAGGATCCATATTATCTGAAAGACTGGCCACAGAGGAGTATTTGTAGGTCAACTGAGGCGCAGGAAGTAGTTGAAACTCAAAATCGCCTGTAGGATGAGGTGGTACCTTGGCCTGTCTGATTTGCCTAGACTGAAGAGTAGGGGGTGGGGAGGTGGGGGGCCCTTCAGCTTGTCAGGGAGGTCCCTGTACCCTTGTGCTGAGCAGCATTTCAGACCACAGGTTGCCCAGTGTAGACACTGAAATCAATGTAATGTGCTGTGACCAAGGGACAGAGAAGCTGTGTTTGGCTACACTTGTGCCTTTAACTTCAACACTGTGGAAAACAGAAGAGAAAATGGCTGGGCCTTGCTGCCCACTAATCTAGCCCAAACAGCAAGCTCTAGGTTCAGCAAGAGATCATGTCTCAAGGGTCTCCTTTTTCTGCCCCCTGCTTAAGGGTTAGCAGTTAAGGAAACAAATATGAAAAAGTTGGGCATGGTGCCATACACTTATAATCCTCACACTGAGAAGGCAGAGGCAAGAAAATGGCTGAATGTTTGAGGCCAGCCGGGTATAAATAGAGAGTTCCAAGCCAGCCAGAGCTACATAGCAAGATCCTATCTCAAAAATGTAAAACAACAAGAACACCAAAAACAGGAGGCTCGCGAGATCATCTGCTCAGGAGTAAAGTGCTTGCCATGGGAGCAGGAGGGCCTGAGTGTGATTCCCAGGGCTGAGAGAGAGGGCGGGAATGTGTCCTGCATTTGTAATCCCAGTGTGGGGAGGTGGAGACACGGAGATTCTCGGGGGCTGACTGAGCAGCTAACCTCCTCTAATTGTAGAGCTCTGCGCCAATGAGAGACCCTGTCTCAAAAAACAAGGAAGATGGCTTCTGAGAAACAACCCCACGGGGTTGTCCTCTGGCTTCAACACAGGCACACCCACATGCGTATGCACCTGTGACAGCATATGTACCCCTATAGGAATACACACGTGCATCCATATGAACACACCTGCATCCACACAAAGTAACCGAATGAATCCAGCAGCCCCTGAAACCACACGGCAGGGGACAGCAAGGAGACATGACTCAGTGTCCGAGCTGAGGAAGCAGGTCAGGCGGAGAGGGGCTTGGGGGTGGTGTAGGAGCTCAGCCTTGGACAAAGTAGTAAAGGTTCTGTCTGATGTTCCATGGAAGCATGTGGCACCGCTAAGTTCTGTAAAACCCAAAGGGCCAGAGCAGGAGGCAGCAGCCAGGGGCTACCTAGACCTGAAGCCATTTGCTCAATCCTTAGAACATTCCCTCTTTGCCTCAGGGCAGAATGGAGTGTCCTTGACCCAACCCCACTACCCTGCATGTCCTGACTGACCCTCTAAGCTCTCCAAACTCACCAGCACCGCAGGGACTCTGGGATCTATTTGCCATTACAGGTCTCTTTTATTGTACCCCCACCAGCTCCTGTGTCCTTTTCCTGCTTGGAGTATCCCCAGCCTTTGTCTTCCAGCCCCTCATCCCCCAGCAGTCCCTTCCTACCTGTAGACATCAGGGGCATGTGTGTATGCCTCTCTCTAGGGCTCCTCTACAGAAAATCTTCTACAAGTAACTGTCCGCTGCCCACTAAGATGAATTCCCAAGCAGGACTCTGGCTACACCTCCACTGCTTACTAGAGTGCCACATACCCTCCCCTCCCCCCTCCAACTCCCACCCCATGCTGGGGATGAATCCAGAGCCTTTGTACATCCTGGGCAAACACTCCACACTGTGCCACACTCCCAGTCCCTGGTGGTGGTTACTATTATTTCATTGAACAAATAAGTAGAAAGAATGAGCATTCTCCACAAATCTTTGTGGGGGGGTCTATGAGCCATGAAGGGCCCAGGGAACAAGGTGAAGACACAGAACCAAGTCAGAAGCCTAAACAGCTTCCTAGAGGGGCAGACGGGTGGGCGGGGCTGCCTCTGTGCAGCAGAACAGGCTGTGGCTGCTCCCTCAACTTTTATTGCCCTGGCTGTGCGTGGGCTGTGGGAGCCTGGCTCCTGTCCCCAGGGCACCTGAAAGGAACTTCAGTACCTCAACTCCAAGTTCAAAGGTGGGAATGCACAAGGTGTGTCTGAGGTGTGGGAAAAAAAAAGAGCAGAGTCAGGGAAGGAGGGGGAAGGTTGTAGCCCAGGGCCAAGTGGGAAGGAACAGTAAGGAAAGGAGCGCGGGGAGCTAGGGGGAGAGCTTATCTGAGGTAGAGAGACCACCAGAGGGAGGGTGGGCCACGGCCCCTTACCCCTATACTGACGTGCAAATTTACAAAGAAGACCCCAGCTTCCGTCAGTCTCCACAGTGCCACGGCCAGGAGCCGCCAGCAGACAGACCCGGTGCTGTGGAACAGCTTGTGAGCAGGTTTTGGGGGAAACGCTGCGCTGGCAACGGTGTGCGTGAATGGAGTCTCACTAGTTTTGCTGGTGGAAAACATGTTCCATGGCAAGATAATGTGTAAATATTTGAAATCTGACATGTGGGTGTTTAATAAGATTGTCTGCCTCTCTGTAGAGGAGTTAGACGTGTTTACTTCTAATAGAGGTGGGGCCGTGAGTTAATACAGAAGCCTAGGAGTTCACAGGCAAGTACCCACTAGCCGCAGGGCTTCCTTCGCCCACTGCCCCACAGCTGGCTTTGACTCGGCCAGCCAGAGGCTCTCTGTCCTGCCTCTCCTCCCATTCCAGGTTGTGCTGGGTGCTGGGTCATCGATTTACTCATTCCACAAATATTTTCTTGAATGCTGACTACTGTGCCAACGTGTGAGTCATGCCTAGCCTTGACCTCAAATAAACCGCATGCCGCAGGGGACAGAGATGGGGTGTCCGGGGACAGCAGCTTGTGGCTGAGAGCATCAGTGTTGGGGCCGCAAGGCTGCTCATAGGCCTAGGTCATCTCTGCACCCGTGGAGGGGAAGCAACCAAGGGAGCCCGTGGATCTCTGAGCCCAGACGCCTCCTAGCCTCGTTGAGTCTGATTCTTCCCATCCGTGGAGATGAGTCTCACATCAGGCCTCGGCAAGGTTGAGGAGCAGGGTTGAGGATCAACTGCTATCAGCTTGGAGTGTCTTCTTCCTTTTTATTCCAGGCTCTAGGACACAGAGGGAGAGGAGCTAGCCTGAAGAGACAGAATAGTTGAGTCTGTTTCTGAAGATGCAGGAAATGGAGAGGTGGTTCGTGGTTAAGAGCACTTGTTGCTCTTGCAGAGGACCCAGGTGTGGGTCCCAGCACCCATATGGCAGTTTCACAACCATCTGTAACTCCAGTTCCAGGGGATCCAACATCCTCTTCTGACCTCTGTGGCACCGGGCTCCCATGTGGTGCACAGACATACATGCAGGCAAAACATGATACATATAAAATAAATTTCAAAAAAAAAAATGTAAAAGCAAAAAGAATGACATCTGTCCCATTTGCCAGGGATGTTCCCCTGAATCAGCCACCTGGAGATACCTCTTCTGATCTCCTTTTAGCTAACATCTGTGCCCAGATCTCCAGGGAAGAGTGCCTGGAGAGGAGACCCCGTTCCCCACTGCTGTCACAATGCCCCACCCTCACACCTTGGCTGCTGAAAGCGTGCGTAGGTCAGAACTGTCTTGATAGTCAGGGATAGGTAAGGGGACTAGACATCATAGAGAAGCTGGGTATAGTGGCTCACAGCTATAATGCTAGCACTCAGGAGGCTGAGGCAGGAGGATTATGAGTTCAAAATCAGCCTTGGCTATAGAGTGAGTTCCAGGCTTGTCTCACTAAAAGAAAAAAGTATGGAAATAGGTGGTGGGTGGTGGGGTATGAGTGTGGGCTTATCTGGTTGTAAAAACTGCCAAATCTAAAACCTGCAAGGTTAGGGGGCAGCCTGGGAAATGTCCAGTTTGGTGTACTGGCAGACCTCCCTAAGGATGGGGGATGGTTCTGGCTATAGACTGTTCTTGGACTCAGTTCCACTACTTGGATCATGCCCACTCTCATTACAGAGAGGAAACTGCTTTAAGCAAAGCCCACTGATTTAAATTCTAATCCTACCCCAAATACACCCTCCCAGAAATATCTGAATAAAAATTAAACAGCTGCATATTGTGACCTAAGCAAGATGACACAATTACCTATCCTAGGCCTTGCCTCTGGTTCTAGCTTTCCCCATCATTGAGAGAGGCTGGGGGTAAGGTGGGGGTGAGCCTTGCACAAACCAGAAATGAGGGTGCAGCCTCTCCTCCCCACATACCCCCCACCTAAGGGGGCTACCCACTCCCTTCTTTCCTCCTGCTTCTTGTTCTGGGTTTTAAGTGGATTTAGTAGAGCATATAACTGAAGCAGCTCAGCTTGGTCTGGGAGACTTCCTTACCTGTGACCTCTGGAGTGGCTTACCTGGTAACTTACTTGATGATACCATTTACAAGATAATTTGCCACACTCCATCACCCAAAGACCTGGCATTGGCTTCACGGTGACATTCTTCTATGTCTTACATGCTGCCTTCTTACTGTCTGAAGGTCCTGGGTAATGGAGCCATGACACTTAACACAACGCATGCTGGGCCTGTGGGGTTTCCTCTTTTATTCATGTTTAACAGTGTTCTATAAATAGTAGTGTTTGGGGGGAGGTCAGATGTGAAAGATGCTATGGGATTACCTCTGTTCTGAGTAGTGGGTTAACCGGAAGTCCAACAGCACCAGGCAGAGGCTCTGCCTTCTGGCAGGTGCCCACAGTTCCATCTCCATCCCACTTTCTCCTGTGGGAGCCCAACTTCAGGCCACCACCCAGGTCCACCAAGGTTGGGGAGGGAGTCTTTGCTCTCGAATGTTTACAAGGTGGGTACTAGAGGGGAGTGGGTACAGTTAGGACCCTTAAAAACAGGAACTCAGGGCTGGAGAGGTGGATCAGCTGTTAGGAGGACTTCCTGTTCTTCCACAGAACCCGACATCTATTTCTAGCACCCATGTTAGAGGCTCACAACCACCTGCAACTCCCATTCCAGGTGGCCTGAAACCCTCTTTTCTGGCCTCCACAAGCATGCACACAGAGAGACATGCAAACACACATGATTAAAAAATAAAACAAACCTTAAAAACAAATTCAGGGACTTATTAAAAAATTCCCCAAACCAAAAAAAAAAAAAAAAAAAAAAAAAAGCCGGGCGGTGGTGGCGCATGCCTTTAATCCCAGCACTCGGAAGGCAGAGCCAGGCGGATCTTTGTGAGTTCGAGGCCAGCCTGGTCTCCAAAGCGAGTTCCAGGAAAGGTGCAAAGCTACACAGAGAAACCCTGTCTCGAAAAAACCAAAAAAAAAAAAAAAAAAATTCCCCATCACTTGTATCAAGTCTGGAGCACTGTAGGTACTGGGGAACACTATTAGCTGACTAGAAGAGTTGAGGAGCACCTACTGATAGGCCCCATGAAAGATTATTTCACACACACACACACACCCATTGCTCCCTAGAAACTGCTGTGCATAGAGACAAAACTGTTAGTATTACTGCAGTGCACCTGAAGAGTTACATTGGCTTTTTTCAATTGATCCAGCAGAATTACTGGCACATATAACTTTATTTTCCTTTAGGAAATGTGTTACTGATCTCTAAGAAGCTACTTCTTTATAAACTGAGAACCTCTTGTCCCTGCCATCCGCACTGCCACCTGACTCTTAGCCTTGTGCTGGCGAGTGACAGGACAGGGTTCTGTTCCCTCCACCCACCCACAGTCTCATCCACCGTCTCTCCCGCAGTGTGCTTCAAGGATGTTGTGACACCCCAGGGCGGAAACTGTTCTTGTTGTCACACTCCTCAATGTACACTCTCGGCCCTCAATTAATTGTGAATGCAAGAGATGGAGCAATCATCTCACTGCTTCTTGGAGACACATGTTTTTCAGCTCACACTTTCTTCCTAGGGTGTGGGAGAGCCTGTCGTGAAGGCAGTGATGGAGAAGAGTGTGTGGCAGCCATGTTCACAGCCGCTCCAACACACACACACACACACACACACACACACACACACACACACACACACACACACATCCTTAAGTGAGCCGGCCAAAAGTGGCTTTCTTCCTCCCTCAAGTTATCCTGTCTAACATTTCCTTCGATCTCATCGGGAGAGGGGCTCCTGCCCTTCAGAGTGTTGTGGATGCAGAAGACACTCAGTTAATTAGAGAGTGTCTCCATGAATAAACATGCAAAATGTTAACTGCTGGGGTTCCAATAGCAACGGGCTCTGCATTCTCTTTTTCCCTTTTAATCCATTATGAAAACCTTTTAAAGAGTAGCCTAGGAAACAAATTCTGGAGGATATTTTTCAGCCTTGTGTATTAGAGTCAGATCAGCAGTTTCAGGCTAGGGATAATTTGGGTTCTCATGACTGGAAGAGAGGGGTATAAACTAGAGTCAATGCTAACCCGAATATGGCACAAAGGGCCCCTGCAGCAAACAATTACAGTGTTGAGGGTAAAATTCTCTAAATGAAGTGGATATTTGGTCTGTCGCTATTATGCTATCGTCTGGGGGAAGCAAACCCTCAGCAACTGTTAGCAAGGATCATGTGTACAGACTGAAACACCTGCCAGGGCAAAGGGCTTTTCTGATGGCTGGCTTCTGATACAGGTTTTCGTACCATGATTTAAGAATTTTTGACTTTTCCCTCAAGTGTGATCTCTCACTGTTAACTATTTTTTTTTATTCACACATGAATCAAGTTTTTATTACTCTAGGCAAGTAATTAGTGAGGGAGCAGACGATGCTCCAGAGTGTGTTAGATGGAGTGGTTGGCTCACTTGTCAACTGATCGCAACAGATAGTGTTTTCTGCAAATGGCCTCGTCGTTATCTCCCACCCTAGCTAATGCTCTTCTTAGGATGTGAGCCTGGCATTGCTTCCCCACAGAAGTAGACGCTCTCCTCCTTGCAGTGGAGTCTAGGAATGCTTATGACTAAAGTTATACCATGAGACCACAGCTACGCCATTACAGGAATGTAACTTTCTTTGGTTCTCTTGGATCCTAGTCAAGCAGGGATGATGCGCAGACAACCACACGTGTAGGTGCTCTGGCCAGCAGCCCTAGCAAAGGTATTATGACAGCCAGCATTAATCAGCAGGCATGTGAGTGAGCAAGTCAGGTGGCTTCTTCCCTCCACCACTGAGTTACTCATCGTCTCTAAGTCTTTCCAGGCCTTGCAGAGAGCTAGGCTTTCCAAGGGCCTACACAATATGCATATGGACTAGTAATTCTCCCTCAAATATACATAAAATGTATCCTAAGCTAAAACTGATAAACCACTTTATATTTTGGGCTTTCAGAAAAACTGCTAACTAGTCAAAAATACAAATTCTACATTTTTCAATGTCATAGATCTACCAAAAGGGTACATAAACAGCAAACGTACTATTGGGCTTCTATCCTATACCTAAGGCAGACATCACTAATTGATCCCAGAACTCTTTCTGGAGGAACAGTGATCGGGCCTTAAAAATGATTCTTAAGAAAGCTCTCAGTGTATCAACAAACAAGTGATTGGGGCTGACAGACAGTTTGAAATGTCTCTGCCATGCCAGAATTCTTTGTGAACACTGAAACTGGCTTCTGTAGGTTTCTCTCTAGACAGAAGGATGTAACTATTATCTAATCAGGTGCACACACTGGGTGTATGCTTCAAAGTGCTGTTTGCAAAATTTGTTATATTAGTTTAGCAGAAGATTGGTGGTGTCCTCTTATCGTGGGTTTTGAGAATTTGACCATATAGCAATAGCAATCTGGTGATGCCAAGAGCCACTTTTATTAAAAACTATTATTAAAAAACAGTCTCAAATCCCTGGTATGTCAGGAAAATGTTTAACCCCTTTAAAATTTTTGGAAAAGTCTCCAAAACAACCAAGCAGATTCACACAATGAGATAGAACCTCAAGTCCAGTCAGTGACTGGAGATTTGTCACAGCTGTAGCACAGTTCCAGAAGCTCAGTCTGTGGTTTTATCCTGATGAGACACAAGGGTGGAGAAAGGGGCTGTGAGCGTGTGGGTGATTTTGATGTTTGCGCAGTTCAAATTATTACAACCAGCCTGGCGGAGAGTACAGAGTGAATATGCCCTCTCTTTTTCAATTTTCTGTTTGTGAATTTGATGTCTCCAACCTCGAACTGACAGCTAAACGTCTCTCTCTCTCCCCTACCAGGGATACTGGGAGGCCTGGAGTTGTTTATTTTGAAAAGGAATGTAATAACAGTTATTTGAAGAAAATGGCTGAGGTGATTGAATTCCTGGGCAGGCAGGCAGGCAGGCCACATGACTTGACTAAGGCACTATTAAACCCAAGATTTCAAAGATTGTGGTGACAACTCCATCACTTACTCTCTTCATGGCAGCTTCTTTTGAACTTTGAGTCAACTCTCCTGTAGAAGGAAGATGAGGTAGAGAGGGAGAGCCACGTCCTGAAATTCTCAAATTGGCCTTTAGAGAATTTCTCTTTAAGACATAATTTAATCAAGGCAATAACGCTGAGAATATTTTTAACTAAAAATTGTCTTCTGCACCTCCCTGCCTGCCCTCCTGTGTCTCCTTCTCCCTCACAAATTTCCTTCCCCATCCATCAGCCCTTCCCTACAAACCAACAAACCCCATCTTATGTTTACAAAGTTGGATGTCAGTTTCCCCCACAGTCCCTTCCAGGCCACTCTGTTCTTCTAGAAAAACTGCAAGCCTCCTTCCTTAGCTGACAAACTAATTCAAGATCTTTTCCCGCTAACAGTTAATACCCCAAAGGAGGAAAGATAATACCTGGGAATCAAATAAGTCATAAGAAAATGTATTTACAGGGCTGGAGAGAGCTCGGTAGTGAGAAACATGTGCTGCTCTTGCAGAGGACACAAGCTCAGTTCCCAGCATCCACATGGCAGCTTAAAGTGGTCCATGGCTCTAGTTCCAGAGAATCTAGCACCCACCTCTGGCCTCCAAGGACACCATGCACACACATAGGCACATACAGAAGTGGAGGCAAAACACTCATATGCATATAATAAAAATTAATCCTTAATTTAAAAAGCAAATATATCGGACTGGAAAGATGGCTCGGAGGTTAAGAGCCCTGGCTGCTCTTCCAGAGGTCCCAGTATTCATCTAAGAAGCCTTGACTATCATGCCTCTTGGCTGCTGTTGTCTATCTTGACCTCAAGAGAGTTAAGATGATCAGTCTGGGCAGCCAGGAGGAACAAGGGCATTTTGCCACCTGGTTCCTGGGAGCTAGCCTGGCATACAAAACACAGGTATATGAGGGTAGCTATTCCTGAGTTCTCAGCAAGCAACCTGGTTTGGAAAACTGAGGGCTGCTCACTGACACACTCATTTCTAAATGTGCACGGCAGTTTTTCTTAGGTGTGTTATATAATTCCTTGCCTCCTCCTTAAGCTGGATAGTCTAAACATAATTTAGCCTTTAGCCTTTCCTTATATACTCAAGGCTCACCAATGTGAACATTAGCTACAGCTAACGAGCCTGTAAGACAGCAATGCCCTCGAGGGCTGTTGGAGTACATAGGGCTGTTTTTAACCTACATTGTAAGTGGTCCCTGGCTACTGTGCTATTTGAGTTCATGTGTCTGCTTTTCATAGATTTTTCTGCCATGCTGTCAGCCCCTTGGTTACTGACTCGATACTATTAGTATCTGTCTGTGTTAGTCTTTTTTTCTCATCTTAGATTAGCTTCTTAGAAGGTATGAAGGTGCACCTAACATGTAGGTGCCTTTTGTCAGAACAATAAGTAAATAAATATTCGTTTTATGGCTGGGGGGGGCAGTTTCTTACAAGTAGGGAACATACATTCTCGTGAACAGAATTTATAACATTTCTTTTAACTTTCTCATTCTCTGGGCCAATAATTGATGAGGCTGTTAACTAATTAATGTTCTGGAAACATCCACTGGTACCTGCCCATTCACAGGTACTAATTTCCCTCCAAGGGAAATTGTCTGGCTAATACACCCTTTGTTTCTCGTGTGGGTGTGTTTTGCTGGATTAAACCACCTGCTACATGTGATTTGCTGATTGAAGCCCCCGGCCCGAGGTCAACGATACCACAGACTGCCTGATCACCCTGATAGAAAGATAAGCTGTGCTTAGCCAATCATAGACTCGGGGACATGAATCCAGAAACAAGGCAAAGTGATTAGTATGGCATTTGAAGTTGTACATTAGGGGTAAAATTGTGTCCCTTGAGGTCAAATATGTCACAGGCCATATGAAGTTATGAAGCTACTAGAACTCTAAGCAGCCAGTGGAGGAAAGCAGAAACAATGGCAGCAAGAGCAGCGGAGCAGAGGCAGGGAGAGTGTGTGATGTCATGCCACGTGTGTGTTTAACGGCCAACGTCATTGTTCTCAAGGCCGCGGGAGTCTCTATCTTCCATCCAAAACAAAGCAACTATAAAAACCAACCTGTATTTCCTGGATCCTGTATAAGCAAAAAGGCACACTACAACAAGAGAGCTCTAACTAGAAGACACTTAAAATCAGCATTAGCACAAAAGACAGGCTTATAAAGAAAAAGACCACAGCTCACAGCTATGTCTGACACTGGCCAGCAGCCTACTGTAGCTGAGATAATCAATCCATCAATACAGAAACAAAGATTCTACATGATGAAAATGTAAAAACAAGAAGAAAGCCCTGAGTCCCGTGAAGGTTCTTTTTTAATTAAGCAATTACAACTTGTATACAATACCCGCCCCCCTGTCTCTCTCTCTCCTCTCTCTCTCTCTCTCTCTCTCTCTCTCTCTCTCTCTCTCTCTCTCTCTCTCTCTCTGTGTGTGTGTGTGTGTGTGTGCATGTGATCTCATGAAGAAAGGGAGGGGTGTGACCATTCCCATGAGGTCCTACAGCAGCCTGTGCAGAGAGGCTCCACTAGACAGGTGCTCCCACGGGAGCCAAACAGGGAAGAAAACAGATCTGAGGAAAACACTTGCAGAACTGACCGAACAAGAGGCCAAGACTCATTCCTTAGCCACTGTTGCTGTGTGGAGGAGGAAGTGGCTCAGTGGATGTTTTTCGACCTTCCCAGAGACTGGGGACACCCACCGGAGGTCTTTAGAACATGGTGTCCAACTATCAGGAAGCCTGCCTAGGCCAGGAACTGGTGTGCCACACATTGCTGAAAGCCTCTGGCCTCCAGGGACTTTGAAGCAGTTGTCCTAGCCTCCCACACCAGGCTGGGGATGGACAGGTGGGGCGGCCCTTCAAATGGGTGGTGCCAGTGTTTCGAGGGAATACTGCTGGGCCGGAGGCTGGGGACAAGGCTGAAAGGATCTCAGGGTTCACTGGCAAAGAAAGAGAATGGATGGCTGGGCAAGATGATAAACAAAAGTGAGTATCAGCCCAGGAGAGGTGAGAGTAACACCCTCAAGTGCCGGGTCTCCGGGACTACACAACACAAAAGCTGGGCTATGCGGGAGGCTGTCCTGACTGCTCACCTAAAGGACCCAGGGCTAGGCTGAGCTGAAAGCTGGTTATGTCCAGGCAATGTAATAAACAGCTATATCTTCTGCATTTAATAAGTGGCCAAAAGAGAAAAAGGGAGGGAGGGGGTCAGAGAGAGGGGGCTCAGCAGGTAAAGGCACCGGCTGCCAAGCCTGATGACCTGAGTTCGATCCCCAGGACCCACACGGTAGAAGGAGAGAACCGACTCCCACCATTGCACATGCACATACACACAATTAGTCAATCAATCAATACCAATTTTTAAGTTGAAGGAGAAACAAAGATAAGTAAAGAGCAGTGGGGATGGAGAGAGGCCATTTAAGAGAGCACAATTTGAGACTGTGATAGTGGTTGGAGTAGTTAATTACGGTCTTCCCCAGAACATTTCCTTCTTCTTCTTCTTCTTCTTCTTCTTCTTCTTCTTCTTCTTCTTCTTCTTCTTCTTCTTCTTCTCCTCCTCCTCCTCCTCCTCCTCCTCCTCCTCCTCCTCCTCCTCCTCCTCCTCCTTCTCCTTCTTCTTCTTTTGCATGGGAGGTGGATTTAAAGACAGGATCTCACTATGCAACCCTGACTGACCTCAAATTCAGCAGTCCTCCTGCCTCAGTCTCTCAAGGTCTGGAATTATAGGCATGCACCAACATAATTGACTTACCCTTCCCTCTTATAACAAAATGCAAATCACTAACAAAACCTAAAAAGAAAAATAAAGACAATTGAGGTAACCCACATGAAGCAAACAAGAGGTCTCATGAGATGATAATTCACAAGTCAACAGTTCTTCATCTAGACGCTGGACTCTGACTGGCACTGCCCACCGTAGGTTCGCCAGCCCCACCCACTCCCAGGACATGAAACTGAACATAGTACGTGTGGAGACACAGTGGAGAGGAAGGCAACGTAACCCACCTGCCTACTCGTCACAGGGACTCTGAGAGGTCTGCTTTCAGGGGAGCCGCTAACAGTTCTAGGGTAGGACAGGGATGAGGCCAAGAAGTGAAGGGACTCAGGAACTCCTGGCATGGTCCTGGGTGGCAGGCAACACACACTGAAGAGAGATGGGGTGGAAGTGGGCCCTTCCCCAGAGACACAGGGCACCATCCTCAGCACTGGGCTCTCTGACCCAACCCTGCAGGCTGAACCACCATCTCGAAGCCTGAACAGTGCACTTTCCTGGGCACTTCTCTTACTTCATGAAAATTCATGGCTACTCATTCTGAGATTGATTGATTGATCAATCGGGGGGGGGGGGCATCTCCCTATTCTGCCCAGAATGGTCTCGTACTCCTGAGCTTAAATTATCCTTCTGCCTCAGCCACCCAAGTGCCAGGGTTAGTCATATATCACCACTTCTTCTTCTTCTTCCTCTTCCTCCTCCTCCTCTTCTTCTCCATCATGTCTTAAAGAGAAAACAGGCTGGAGAGGCTCAGTAAGTAAAGCACTCGATGCACAAGCGTAAGAGCCCGAGTTCAAATCCGCAACACCCACATTAAAAAAGGCAAGCTTGCGATGCAGTTCTGTAACCCCAGCAGTGTGGGGGCAGAGACGGGTAGATGCTGGGAGCTCACTGGTCAGTCGGCCTATCTGAAGCGGCAAACTTCTGATTCAGTGAGAGAGCCTGTCTCAAGACAAAACGGCAAGGGTAAAAGAAGACACTCAAAATCCTCCTCCAGCTCTTGCGTGTGCTTGGGCACATGTACCCATGCACTCGTGCTCATGGATCACACATACAAGTAAGGTTCGTTAGGTCTGTCAGACTTCCACAATGGTCAGCTAATGTCCCACCCCCTTTGCCTTGGACCCCTGCAACCTTTCCTGATCCCATGGGCATGCCCACTGTTTGAATTCCAGCATGGATCTCCAAGGACTCCCTTTGCAGAGTTCTAACCTTGATCATGTCGGTCACTGCCCAGAAAACCACTCAGGCAGGCGCCTCAGACACCTCATCACCATTCACATTCCCCAGATGCCTGGGCAAGAGTGTTTCCAAAATTCCTTCCCTGAAGGATATATGAACAACATGTACCTCTCCTCTTAAGGGCATAGTATGATTCCACCCTCAGACTTCCTGGGGAGCCAATGAGCTTATTCACAGGGGCATGGATGACCCCAAAGCAGTGGCACCGGGAAGCCTTCACCTAGCATGGAGGACGGCTTCCTCACTGCTACATCAGCGGGGTTAACCTCCTTCTACAGCTCTTCCTCGAGACTCTCAAAGTCAGCTGCATTTAGGGCAGAATTACATGCAAACGGGTTGAGTGGTTGCATACTCGGGTGACTCACCCGTATCCTCCTAAAAGATAACGTCAACAGTTCACAGGCTGGATGTTGATGGACTCAGAGAGGTAGGCACAGCCAATATGATGAGGATGGTGGCAGTTTGACTGTGAGGATAGCACATTACATGAGCCTTTAAAAAGGTTTGCTTGTTTAACCCAGCCAATCAAGTTCATGTGTTGCTGTTGCTTAACATCTCTTTCTGTTATCTTTCCATTTAAACATACCTCTTTCAAATCTTCTTTTCCTTGAATTTTTTTTTCTGTGTAAGAAAGTAGATTGCCCTATGAAATGCCCCAGTCTGGACTATGCTTAGATCTAAACTTACTTCACCATGTTTCTGTGTCCTTGGACTCCCTGTTCATGGTAATGAGACTAGAGTCTCCATCAGGTTCAAGTAAACAAGGTCTACTTTTGACGGTGAGGTTGGAAGTACCTAAGGCGTCCTTGAGTCTTCCATAATGTCAGAAGCCACCAATGCTGGTTGTCTGGTGATTCTTCCGAAGGAGCTGTAAAGCATGGTGTCAATCATCCCATCCCTCACCCATGCATTAGCTATACAGCTTCTCTTTCTTTCATTAGCTATTTGGTGACACTGAAGTCCGGTTCATAAAGAAATATCAACTTGCCCAGCTCGTCCAGTGTCACTCCCACTGGCTGGGGCTCAGGGAAAGTCATCTGAGCCCCTTCCCCATGCCCCCAACAGCAAACTCATCCCACTTCCCATAGCAGTATCCGAAAAGGTTAAAGGAGATCCTGCACAGCAAGTTCCAGACATGCAAGCATTCCATGGACTGAATGGCTGTCCTTATTTTCACTTGTTTCCTGAATGGCATCCAGGGGGCATACCACAAGGATCTCGAACAGGGCTTGGCTGTTTATCACTTGTCACAACTACAGGCTCGTTGAAGCTATTGGTGGAGCTGTTTCCAAGGAGAGCCCTCACACCACACAGCTCTCTTCTTCATGCTTTTGACAGTTCCCCACAATCTGCTCAGCACAGAAGACGCATGGGAATCCAAGCAAGGCAATGCCGTGGTCATCTGTAATCAAGACAGTTCCCAAAGGGCACTAGGGGGAGGAAGGGGTTAAGAAATCCCCTTCAAATGTCCATGTAGTCCCAAATGTCCTTTCTCAGACACACATGTAGTGCAAATCAATCCCAACAGTCAGAAGGCTGAGGTGAGAGGACTAGCCTGGGCTACACAGTGAGTCCAAGGCCAGCCTGGATTACCAGCACCATAAATACACACACATGCAGACAGATAGACGTCTACACGCACACATACACACCCTAACCACAGACAAAATGTCCTTCTTCTGGAAACTCTTATTAAGAATCTGCTTGCTTTATTATTCTCTGGTTTTGGTGAGCCTGTAAATTAATTTAAACCTATTGTCAGAATACTTCGTTGTTCATTTATAACAATAAGAATTATAGAAGACTTTTTAAAAACCACTTGCAGATTTAGGGCCTAGAAGGCATCTCAGAATTGGCTCTGAGTTTGACTTCTGGATTTCTGTGCATATTAAATCTTTATATTGCCATTTACATCCCTGCAATGGTCTCTGCTTTGCAGAGGATCCTTGAAGCTTGGGTGGAAGTTGTAAAAATAAGAGGCCATTTGTAAGTCAGTGTGGTTCTGCACAAAGGTAAATCTTATTTTAGTGGCTCCACACCAGAAGTCGAGTTTCCAAGGCTGTCAAGAGTCTGTGTTGCTAAGCGCTTATTCAAAAGATGCACGACAGCCTGGCATGGCCTGTAGGGAGGAGGCTGTACTCACAAGGGACACAGCCAGGGCTTCTTTCCCTGTGGGGCATAGGAATGAAATGGGGTACCACCTCCTCCGTGCCCTAAGATCCAGTGCTCAAATCGTGGGCTAAAGGGACCCTGGTGACTGCACAGCCCTGAGGGAGTCACTTCACCTGTGAGCCACCACCCGTTTCCTTCATGTAAGATGAAAGGTATAAGCAGACATGGTGGCCCACGACGTGGGAGCCTCAGACAAGAGGACCATGAATTTAAGGCCAACTATATAATGAGACCCTGTCTCAGAAACAAACAGACAGACAAACAGAAGGGCCACTTAGCTCAGTGGTAAAGGTGTCTGCTGCTAAGCCTGATATCTGAGCTCAGTCCAGGGCCTGCTTCCTGGAAGAAGAAAACCAACTCCTGCAAGTTACCCCCTGACCTCCACACAAGCGTCCTGTGGCATGGGCACTCCCACACACATTAATTAATACAATAAAAGTATTAAAACAAACAAGCAAGCAAACGAATAGCTGTTGTTAATGAGGACCAAATGAGATAGGCTAGGGGAAGCACCACGCACCATGTCTGATCCATTTTAAGGACTCACTCGCTGCCAGCCATTACTGTCACTGTAGCTATTGATATGATTCTGGTCATAGCCATCACAACTTTTGTTTGAAACAATATTTCTCTGGAACAAAAACCCGACAACAAAAAGGAACTAGCATTAACTAGGCAGAACTAAATGGCAATACATTTAAGTGAAGAAGGTCCACGATCACTCCTCAACGCTTTAAGATGACGTGTCGAAGCAAAGGTCCACAGCATATTTAAATTCATTTATATAACATTCTTAAAACGACAAAATTAGAGATGGAGCCCAGATTAGTAGTTGCCAGGGTGACATTAGGGGTGATAGAAGGGAAACGTATGGCTTTAGATAGTAGCAGAGAGGACAACCTATCACGAAATAACTCAGAACTTCCTTGCCATGGTGGGCATGTGACCCTGCGCGTGCCCTCAGGGAGAAGAACTGTGCTCACATATTGTATTGATGTCCGTTTCCTAACCCATACCGCATTGTCGCTGTGTAAGATATAGCCCTTGGGAGAGGGTCAGGAGGCATATGACCAATGCATTTCTTACATTCTCTTTACAACTTCCTGTGAATCTACACTCATTTCAAAATAAATAGCAAAAAAAAAAATTATGAAATCAAAATTTAGTGCACAGCTGAGTCAAATTCTATGCTAGGATAGCCTTTCCATCTTTGGGTAACATTGTTCCCCTTAGATTTAAACGCTGCATCATTTAATTTGCTTTGCAATTTATCTAGTATTAATTCCTCCCAAACAATATCAGAACTCTGAACCCCCTTTGATGCAATAAACACATTAGAAAACATGTCTAGTCTGCTTTTCAATTAGTGGCATCTTCCCCGGAACTGCCACCTAGCACTAATCTGGGCTTGCAGCTCTCTGGGTTCGTCCCGGAAGCATCCATGTTGGCAAGACTCTGGTAACCAATTATATATAGCAAAATCTTGGTGGTTTTTGTTTTTTTAACAGGGTGCTAAGATTTCAGAATATGTAGTCTTCCTTTTTTGCTTGCCGGTGCCTTCTGATTTTGCTGAAGCAACTCATGCTATGCCATTTCTACAGTCCTTGCCATACAATGAGAGAATACAGCATATAGGCACAAAAATAAAAGGTCTTCTAGTAGCTTGAACGTGTGTGACTGGGTCTCTGATCTCTGCCTGGCACTGTCTCTGGGGGTGCCACCTGGAGACCCAACAGTAACCCCTCACTCTAAGTGTGAATGCACGTAGGGCCTGAGTGGATGTGGGTGTGTTTTGCTAGGAATCTAACCCAAGGCTTTACATGGGCTATATGCTAGCTCTCTGCCACTGAGCTCTGCTCTCAATGCCTGCATTTTTATCTTGGCCAACCCTTTTGCACCAAGGCAGGGCTCACTCTTGTCCAGATTCTCAGCGGGAAATGGTCGTGGGAGTGTCCGAGCCCGCAGCTGAGAGAAGGCTGACTAGAGACCACAGCAGTGGTCAGGTCCCAGAACGATTATTTAACCGACAAGCCGCTCTGTCTCATCACTACGTTTAACCTCATCCGGATTCTCTCACATCTCATTAGATCAAGGGGTCTCTTATCTCCTTCACAGACAGGGACTACTTTCCAGACAGTGACCTTCTTCCAGACGCTAGAGAGCGTGAGGGAAAGGAATGCTGAAGATATGATTGCGGGGAGAGGGAAAGGGGTGAGTGGCATCTTCAGAAGCTCCACCACACACCAGTTTCTCTCAGCAGCAAACATGACTCCCCACGGGTGCCCTTTGGGTCCAGAGGACTGAGGCACCCACTGCCCACCCCCACCCCCCCACCCCCCACGCCCCAGTGGCACGGCAGTATGCTCCTTGCAGACTCCTGGGGACTGTGTGGACTCTCAGAAGCCTGCGTCTTTGCAACAAATACTAAAGAGAGAAGCTTTCAATTCAGTATATCAGGTGGAATCCTGAGATAAAATCCACCAAACCAATCATAGGGCAACTGGTGATTTTTCTGTTGCATATCTGTGTGTGTGTGTCTCTGTGTGAGTTTATTTGCTCCTTCTGGTAAAAACAGAAATGTTCTAAACAGCTCCCCACCCCACCCCCAGTTTCCCTGGCTGCTTTCGCTTTATGTTCAAGACCAAGTTATTAATGACATTTCCGGTAAATCATTTTCTATCTCCTACAATCTTTCAAGGTTCTTGAGTATATTAAAACACTTCCCAAGAACATTATAAGAAAAATGATCTTCTATGGTACAGCTCACCATGTAATGGGATCCCTCCTCCCTTTCCATCCTGCAGTCCCTCTTAACAAAATGTCATGGTTTAAGTGCAGAAATCTCAGAGAATCTTGGGGCAAACTAAAGTGCTTTGAATTTGCTCGTTTGATTTAAAGAGATAGGCAGAAAAGTCACAGCAAACCTTCCTCCTGTCCGGGTGTGTTTCCTTAAGTGCGTAAATGACCTCAGCAATGCTTAACCAGTTTCTTTCACCTTGGGGCTACAGCGATGACTCAGTCAGGAGAACATGATGCTCTAGGAGAGGTCCTGAGTTCAATTCCCAACACCCAGTCAGCAGCTCACAACTACCTATAACTCCAGCTCCAGGGGATCTGAACCCTCTCTGGCCTCCAAGGGCAATACAGTCCCATGTACAGACGAGAGCGTGAACATTTCTTTTTTAAAACACATCTATGTGCTTGCGTAAGATGAGGAGAGCCTGGGTCTGCTGCGAAGGCAGAACAAGGCTGTGCACATGCAGCAGATCCAGTTACTTCAGAGGTCTGGAAATCCCTCCCCCACCTCCTCCCCTCCTCCTCCTCCCCCTCCCCTCCCCTCTCCCCTCTCCTCTCCCCCTTCCCCCTCCCTTTCCCTCTTCTCCTCCCCTCCCCCCTCCTTTTCCCTTTTCTCCCCCTCCCCTTCTCCTTTCCTTCTCCTCCCACTCTGTGTCGACAAATTGATAATTTTTATAAAAGCCCAAGAAGTCAGAGACTACTGGGCAAGCCTGGAATGACTCACAGGGACGTCCATGCTTCTTCAATTCTATTTTTGGTGCCAAAAGTCATTTCTCTCATGATGGAACAATGTTGCTAAGTTAAGAGACCATAGGACCACTATATTAGTCCATATTTTTCAAAATAACACAAAATTCATTTTCTCTTCCCCCTCCCCACCCCAGCCTTCTCCTCCTTCATCCCTTAGAGGCTCTTGGGCTAAGAAAATTCATCTCTGCTCCTTTTCTGAAACTCACAAAACAGTAATTTGTGTGTGTATGTGTGTGTGTGTGTGTGTGTGTGTGTGACATTTACTTCACTTTTCTCCACATTTTTCAGTTTATTTTTTTTTAAGCTGTTTTCTCTGTAAGGATATCAAAGCAACACTAAACCGGGGTTATCTCCATGGAGGGAGGGATGGGCAGGATGGGACATTTAACTTCACTCTCTCTAGCACTATTAAAATTGTGCAAAGTTCTTTATATAATTTAAAAATCGTTTTTCTAATTACAATGAGTATATGTTTACTGTGGATAATTTGTTAAAGTGTAGAAAATAAAACAGTGAAAAGCTAATGCTATTCTCCTGCTTCAAGAATGTCCCTGGTATGTCAAGTTCCTCCAGATAGGAACCCCGTAGACTTCCGGATGGTGACAGGGAGAAGGAAGCATCTTGAGTTGGGGAAAATGGTATCTTGGGTCAGGACGCTTCTGACATTTTCTCAAGTAATCCCCCTCCCAGGTACCCGACAGCCATCTTTTTGTGTTATCCTTGTCTGTTTGCTTTTAAGCTACTAATTTTTTTTTTAATTTTGTTTTTTGATACCAAATCTCATGTAGTCCAGGCTGGTTTCGAATTCCCACTCCCCCTGCTAACTCCCGAGTGCCTAGTCTCTGTGGTGCCTGTGATCAGGTCCGGGGCCTGTCATAGACAAGCACTCTGTAGCCTGAGCCCCAGCCTCTAAACTTCCTGTTGTCATTGCTCCTGCTCTGAAAGCCTGTGGATATTTGCTTGTTGGTTCCTGCTCGTAGACTCTTGCAGGGTTTTCCAAGTGGATAAAGGTTTGTGCGTTCGCCTTGGCATCTTTAACTAGGAGCTGCCCATAAATGGCTTGAATATTTAACAGTCTTTTAACGACTACAAAATCACTGTTGCATGTAAGTGGGCCATGATTTATTTAATCTCATTTTACAGGTATGTTTCTGTCTATGTTATTTATATTGTTAAGACAAAATACTAAAAACAGACTGCACCTAAAAATATGGACAATTTAAAGACTCTTGGCAGGTACATCTGCATACTGGAAGGGTGTCCATGTCTGTGACCCAGGGTTAAGGAAGTGCCCTTCCCCGCTCTCGGTGAATCTGCCCTATCTCTCTGCGTTTCACTTTCTAAGATTGCTCCTCCTCAAGAAAGGGGCCTCAATTCTGCTTGACTTCCCTTCTCTTTGGCTTTTGTTCTCCACACAGCCCCCCTGGGCCTCGGGGGATCATCTGCTTGCCTGCTCTGCACTCACCTAACCAGGATCACATCATTCAGGGCTCTTTTCCAACACTAGTTTGCATTTTGCCTGAATTTTCATTTTGGACCTTCCAGGTAGGAACCTTCATCAGAATCTTGGGCCTTGTTTGTTTGTTTTTTGTTTTTGTTGTTGTTTTGTTTTTGTTTTTTAAAAGATTTATTTATTATACAACTGCCTGCATGTTTCCCTGCAGGCCAGAAGAGGGCACCAGATCTGACTACAGATGGTTGTGAGTCACCCTGTGGTTGCTGAGAATTGAACTCAGGTCCTCTGGAAGAGCAGTCAGTGCTCTTAATCTCTGAGCCATCTCTCTGGCCCCTTTGTTTTTGTTTTTTATAATTTTATGTATAGGTGTTTTGTCTGCATGTATGTCTGTGCATTGTATACATGTAGTACCTGTGGAGGCCAGAAGATGGCATTGGATCCCCTGGAACTGGAGTTACATATGGTTGTGAGCCATCAATGGGTGCTGGGAACTGAACCTGGGTCCTCTGGAAGAGTAGCCAATGCTCTTAACCACTGAGCCATCTAGCCCAGGATGCCAGTCTTTACTCTTTAGCCTAGTTAACACTGTTTCTAAGCTGCCCTATTTCCCCTGTTCATCAGCTTATTGGGTTGAGTGAAGACTTGTGCCTTAGCCTTATTAAGTCTATCTTAGAACCTCCGAGACCACTGTATGACTAAACCTGACTGTGGTTTTGTTGGTCTGAGTAGGGAGAGAGATTGACAAATTAAAAAACTAGACAAGTGTTGGATATTTTTGCAGGTAAAAATGCTCCTAAGTGTGAAGAGACTGACTTTTCACTGTCTAAATGTACTGACTGGAATGTGTTTAGGGGACAGGGGAGAGGTCTGAGGCAGAGCATGGTCCCATTTGACTGCCTTCCGGTAGGTAGGTCCAGGGAAGAAACCCTATTGACTTTCTAGCATATTCCTTAATCACTAACCAAAAATAAAGGCCAGAGAGTTTCCCACAGGGTCCAGAGCCCCTTTGACTCGTGATTTCACGTATTTTCCTGTGGCAGATAGTTACCATTCATTGTCACTTTGACCAGGCTAGAATCACTCGGGAAACACACCTCTGGAGCTATCTGGGAGGCCAAGGCTAGAGAGATAACTAAGGATGAAAGACCCATCCCAGCGACAGGCGACTCATCCCATAGACGGACTGAACAAAAATGAGAGTGAGCTGAGCACCACATTTGCCTCTCTGCGCTTCCTGGCGTCAGAAGCAATATGACCATCTACCTCACAGCTCCTGCCTGTCATGTCTTCCCTGCCGTGATGGACTACACACCTCTCAAACTGTAGGTCAAAATGAACCCTTCCTGTTGAGGAATATTTGTCTACACTGTGTGAAGGTGCGTCACTGTGATTGGTTTAATAAAGAGCTGAATGTCCAATAGCTAGGCAGGAGGAGAGTAGGCGGGACTTCCCAGGAAAGAGAGAACTCTGGGAAGAAGAAAGGTGGGATTAGCCAGAGAGAGACAACAGGAGAGGAAACAGGAGGTATGGGATGGAAGAAAGGTAACACCACGTGGCACAATGTAGATTAATATAAACGGGTTAAGTTATAAAAGCTAGTTGAGAACTAACTAGCCTAAGCTAAGGTGGAGTTTTTCATACTTAATAATAAGTCTCTGTGTCATTGTTTGCAGGCTGACCGTCCCAACAACAAAGCACTGTTACACCTTCCCTTCCTTCCCCTCCCCTCCCCTCCCCTCCCCTCCTCTCCCTTTCCTTTCCCTTCCCACGTGGCTCTGTCAAATATTTGTTACAGCAGCAAGCGGAGTTGGAACACTCTTCTGATAAAGAAGCATCCGATGCTGCTTGCCCGGTGCCGGAGACTTCCGAACGCTGCAGTAGCGTTAGTTTTTCGTGACAACATTCCAAAAGGCAGAGGATGGGAGTGACGGTCCCTGAGCTTTGCTCTAGGCCTTGTTCTGCTGTACCTTTTCTATTTCGTCATTCGGTATTTTATCTTTAGCCATGTGTCAGCACGTCCGTTTCTATTATTCGCTCTTTACATCCCCTTCCTTCCTTTTTATTTCAGTGCCTCTCACTGGTCTTTCCAGTCCTCTTCCCCTCTTCAACAGCTGAGATGGCAGATTTCTCCCACACATTGGATAGCTGTCCATTGCTGCTCGGTTCAATGTGTTCAACTGTTTTCTGTTCCCAATTTTAGAGATGATTAGGTGGGTTTTTTTTTTTTTTTTTGCTGTTTGTTGTGGTTGTTTTTTAATGCAATTTTTCTCTTTAAAGTAAAACTTCCTTTTGTATTATTTCATGGCTCAACCTTTGTCCTCTGTGGCCAGTAACATCTGGCGGTAAAGTTTCTTCATGCATAGAAGCACTTGCAGCCAACTCTTCCCAAATGCTATCAAGATTCTGATAGGTTTTTTTCTACCCACTTCTCTCTTATTTTTATGTGTATGGGTATTTCCCTGGATGTAAGTCAGTGTACCATGTGCATTCCTGGTGCCCACAAAGACCAGAACAGGGCACCCAGTCCCCTGGAACTGGAGTTACAGATGGTTGTGAGCCACCATGTGGGTGCTGGGAATTGAATCTGGGTCCCTTAGAAGAGTGACCAGTGCTCTTAACCATTGAGCCATCTCTCCAGCCCTGTTTTATACTCATTCCAGTGCATCCATACACTGATCTTGGTCCTTTAAAAAGTGTTATTAGTATTAGAAATAAGACAAATTTCAAATATAGATGATGAAAGTGCCAGCCAGGCTTTCTCAGAACTTAACCAGCGATCACCTGACAGGAACAGCAACCTTCTTAACCCTTGACTCTCTGTTTTTTGTTATCTGTGAGGAATGGTCTCACTGGGTAGGCCAAGCTAACTTCAAGCTGGAAGTATACTCCTTCCTCAGAGGGGTGGGATTTGCAGGTACGCACCACCCCACACCCCCACCCCACACCCTCACCCCACACCCCCCCACACACCTCCCACTCTGTCTCTCATCCTTAGTCCTCATCCTCACTGAGAGCAACAAAGCTCTTCACTTAATAAAAACAAGCCCTGAAGACTCAGAGGAGCCAAACGAGGCAGTTTGGTTTATGACTTTACAAAGTGGAGCATCAGCCCAGGACAGGCAGGCTAACTGAACGCCAAGAAGAGTTTTTATAACCCTGACACAAGCCCCGACCCTGGTTGAGTAGGACACAGTCTTACACACCACCTCGGCGCTTCCCTCGGACGCTCAGGTCCATCTTCTATTTTGTTCTTTCAACAAAAAACATCTGCGTTCATCTCTACATTTTACATCCTGGTCATTTTAAAGCTCAACCTGACCCTGTCATGGCTAAAGGTCAAAGGTCACTAGATAATCCTGGCAGTTAGAGATTTTTCTCCCCTAAACTTCTCGCTTGCTGGGGAGCAGGGTAACTCAGCAGGCTCACAGTGTTTTCTGGTCCTCTGCAACAGGACCTACGAAGACTCAGAACACTTCCGTTTTGTAAATGCACCATCAGATTTTCTCCCTTGTACTTACCTAACAGACCGCATTTCTCATTGCTTGGCTTCAGGTTGCTCTCTCTCCAGGTGCACTGATGTTGTGGTAGCCCTGCTTCTCAGAGCTGTCCCTGCCAACTGCAATTAGTGCCCAGTGGCAGTCATCGAGTGAGCAAGTGAAGCCATTTCATCTCCACCATGTCTTCTATCATCACCCCCATTTTAAAGATGAGAAAATAGAGGCACGGGACAGTTGGGTACCTGGGACCGATATGCCATCTGTAGGTGAAAGGGCAAGCATCCTAACCCCAGCACTCTTGTTCCACAGTTCTTGCTGGTCATTAACAAGAGTGCCCAGGTTTCTGCTACTCATTTATTTTCTAAGCAAAATAGCGTTTCATTAAAAAAAAAAAAAAAAAAAAAAGCCATAAAGCCATGTGAAGGCCCCCCTTTTAGCCTTTCCCTTACCTGATCTCTGCAGCTTTCTCTGCAGATATTGCCTGTCCTGAAGCTGGTGTGTCCCCTTCCCACCTTGGCCTGTCTGGATTGCTGTGTGGAGCTGTCCTCTGTGTGTGGCTGCTGAGCCAGAGTGGGACCTGAGCCTACACGATTACAACTCCCAGATCCACCCAAGGCGAGTAGCGACTCTCATTTCTTTCCCTTTTCCTGGTGTTGGAGTGATTTCCCTCCCCCCCCTTTTCTACTCACAGACACTCATTTCTCTAGCTGCAAATAGGAAGCCTTATCAGATTGGTATAACAGTCCTTTTCGCTGTAGTTTTTTCCCCAAAGACTGGATGGATTTGGGCTTCGTCAGAAAGCCATCTGCTGTGTACGCACAGACCTATTCAGAGCCAGAAAAAGAAAATGAGAGAGGAGAAAACCCTAGCTTCTCATCTTAATGCAAAGAGCTGTACCCTGTCAAAAGGAAGCTGGCCACTGCCAGTGTGTGACTGGGAACCTAGAATCGGGGAGTTCTTGTTGAGCACAGTGACCTTGCAGTCAATGATGAAAAGACTCTGACTGAATTGGGGTGTGTGTGTGGGGGCGGGGGGTTCCAAGCCAGTTTTCCACAGACGTGTATGGTTAATGGCTGACCGCCTGTTTCATCCAGACCACCCTCTTTCCTGGTCGTAATTAATTGCTTGTCATTCCTGCTATGGTAGACGTCGTCAGTCTCAGGCCAGGACTGTCTCAGAAAGACTGTTGTTTTTCCAGAGGCCACCCATTCAGTCATTGAGTACCCTTGCCACCAAGGGAGCACTCACATTTGCTGCTATAGAAAAGCAGGGCAGCAGCTCACACTCACTGTTGTCAAGGAGCAGTGAGAACAGCCACATTTGTTACTGTAGATGAGCAGATGGAGCACTTACATTTGCTCCCATAGACAAGCAAAGGATGAGAGGGAGCACTCATAGTCACTGTTGTAGATGAGAAGAGGGAGCACTCCCATTCACTACTTTAGATAAGCAGAGAGAGTACTTATATTCATTGCTGTAGATAAACAGGTCCTCCACTAAGGACAGACTCTCAGGGTCATGAAGAAAACTTTATCTCTACCTTTCTCAGGCCACTAAGGCAAAATCAAAGTCAAGTGGTTTCAGTCTTAAGAATACTTGGCCGGGCGGTGGTGGCGCACGCCTTTAATCCCAGCACTCGGGAGGCAGAGCCAGGCGGATCTCTGTGAGTTCGAGGCCAGTCTGGGCTACCAAGTGAGTTCCAGGAGAGGCGCAAAGCTACACAGAGAAACCCTGTCTCGAAAAACCAAAAAAAAAAAAAAAAAAAAAAAAGAATACTCGATACTTGTGTATCATGATGGCTCAGCAGCTAAGAAGCTGCTCTTCCAGAGAACCCAGGTTCAATTCTCAGCACTCATGTGGTAGCCAAAATCTGTCTGTAACTCCAGTCCCAGGGGTCCAGTGTCTTTTTCTGGCTTCCACAGACACTAGGCAAGCATGTGCTGTACAGACATACATGCAGGCAAAACACCCACACACATAAAAATTGTTTAATTAAAAAGATACTCAGTGCTGGGTGGTGGTGGTGAACACCTTTAATCCCAGCAATCAGGAGGCAGAAGCAGGAATCAAGAAGTCTGTGAGTTCAAGGCCAAACTGGTCTACAAAGCGAGTTCCAAGACAGTCAGGACTGTTACACAGAAAAACCTTGTCTCGATAAACAAACAAATAAATAAAAATAAAATGATACTCAATACTTTTTTGAAATCAATTTAATTTTTAAAAATAATTCAACTATTTTATTTTTATTTGCATCAGTGTTTTTCCTGCATGTATGTCTGTGT
The DNA here is from genome assembly GCF_007827085.1 of Peromyscus californicus insignis. Lineage (NCBI taxonomy): Eukaryota > Metazoa > Chordata > Mammalia > Rodentia > Cricetidae > Peromyscus > Peromyscus californicus. Next base: position 82,456,453 of record NW_026294617.1, read on the forward strand.
GAGGGTGTCAAATCTTGTAGTTACAGACAATTGTGAGCTTCCATGTGGGTGCTTGGAATTGAACCCAGGTCCTTTGGAAGAAGTCAGTGCTCTTAAATGCTGGGCCATCTCTCTAGCTCTCAATTTAATTTTTAAGGTCTGCATTTTCATAAGTACAAAAGTAATGTAACCTGGTTATAAAGCATTTAAATAATACATTGTACCTTTGAAAGTTAAAGACCTTTGTTACCTCACTGCAGGGGTAGTTGTCTTGACTTTCACAATTTGCATATTCATGACTTATGTAAATCTGTGTGTTTGGTTGCACCATGTACTTTCCAAAGCAATGACCCTCCTCTTTCACCTCGGTTCCTGGGTAGTGTGTCTTTCCTTCTAGACTATTATTATGTCTACAAGAAGTTAGACCCCAGTCTTTTGAGAGCAAATGGGGAACTCTCTCATCCAAGCGCATCTTCCTCTTAGAAACTGTGGGGAAGCCATGACCATGTTCCCAACCAGAGGTCTTGCCAGGATCCAAAACACTCCATGGAGGAGCCTCCCCATTCCCACCGTGAGGGAAAGTCACATTGACACTTTTAGTAAATGATTTATAGAGGGAAGATTATCATTCACTATTTTGGAGCACAGAGCAGTGTTCAGGAATTGACTTGTGAGGTCTCTTCTTGAGTAAATGATCCAATCATGAAGGGAGGTTCCTCTTGGCCTCCATGCTGATAGAGTGTGGGCCTCTCAGCTCTTGGCTGGCTCCCACCTCCCTGGGCTCAGAGCCGTACAGTTTGTTCAGCTCTAGGAGCTGCAGCAGACCAGGGGCCCCATGGTTTCCCTGGGAAGTGAGGCTCTGGACTGTGATGTAGCAAGGCTTCTTCTGGATAGCTGTGTACATACAGACCACGTCCATCCACACAATCAAGGCTGGGCAAGGATCCATGCAATTCCCATCCATCCAGAGATTCTCTGGGACACAGCTGCTGGGGATGACCAGCCTCCCAGATGGCTCTGTTATGGTTTGATCTTTTTTTATGTACTCATTATCCAGTCTTACATAGACTTGGCTCCTTTATTTCAGAGGAGACAGTTTTCTTCAGAGAGAAATTGTGCCAATTCTTCAACAATATATCTCCACTTAAAGGGCATTCGTCTTATTCCCTTCAGTTTTGATTTTCTTTTAAGCTGGTTTCAGAAGGTAATTCTGATACAGAACAGTATAATTTGGTCTTTTGAACGCTCTTTGCTTTAATCATGAAAAGGAAAATAGTCTCTCTCCCTGGTTTTTCTTCCCTCCTCCTCTCCCTTCTTCTCTCTCCCCTCCACGTACCCGGGGGCTTTCTTCTCTTCTCCCTTTGCTTTCCCTTTCCCATACTTCTTTTTTTTCTTCTTCTCTTTCTTCCTTCTTAGACACAGCATCCAATTCTTGTTTTGCAGGGCATGGTTGTGCACACAGTTAAGTAGTCCCCCTGCCTCTGCCTCCTGGCTGCTGGAATTTCAGGCCCGAATCACCACACCCAGACAGCATTTATAAATCTTTTTAAGATTTATATTTTTATTTTATGTGTATGAGCCGCCATGTATGTATGTGTACTACATGTATGTCTGTTGCCCACAGGGGCAAGAGAGGGTATAGGGTCCCCTGGAACTGTAGTTACAGCAGGTGGTGAGCTGCCCTCTGGGTACTGGGAACCAAACTCAGGTCCTCTGCAAGAGCAAAAGTGCTCTTAAGCACTGAGCCATCTCTCTAGCCCCCAGCATTTGATTTTTAAATATGGTTTTATAAAAAAAAAAAAAACTCTATTCATAAAAGATGTTAATTCTACTTCCCCCCCAAAAAAAAATACTATACAAAACTAACTTACCAAGTATTAAAATATCTCTCAACATTCCAGTCACCAAATCTCCAAGATTTCACAGACAGCACATAGATAAGACTATAAAATTACACATAGTTCCAGGCACATAGGGGAGTATTTGGGATTAAACACATGGTAAAAGTAACATTTCAAATCAACAAAGAGATGGATTTTCCAAGAAATGGCGGCAGTGACAATTCTGGATGGCCATTTGAAAAACTAAGCCTGGATCCAAACCTTATTTTTATAGCAGACTAAAACCCAGCAATATTGCCAAAGGTCACATATAAAATGTAATCATAAAAATAATAAAAATAAGTTAAGTTTTTAATAATTTTGGGACAGAGAGACCTTTAAAAGTAAAAACATAAAAAATCCAAACAGAAAGTTATAGTAGCTTTTCCTATATAAAAAATGAAAAGAAATATACCATTTAACATTTTGAATGACAGAGAACAAATCCTTAATTTACCTAAACACATACACATCTCTATACAATAAACTTAGTATCAATATACAGAAAGCTTTTACAAGTCAAAAATATCAGCTATCATGGGGAATGGAATCCTTCACTTCTCTCCCTTCATAATTTGATTTTCTTACAGTAAGGCTTGTTTGGGAGGGGACAAATCAGGGCCCAGGGCCTTGCACATGCACATTAGGTATTTTTAATGTTAAACCTATTATTAATTTAAAAGGTTATACATAGATGGACATTTTTAGTAGTTATATCTGATACCCAAAATGCATTCCCAGAATCATCTTATGATTCCAGTCTCTACTATAAATCATTAATAGCTTTCAATAACCCATGTTGTAAACTAACACTAATCCAGACAGACAAGATGCATGAGAAATAGTGGAGAAAATCATGAGACACAAATATGGAATGGTAGCCTCTAAATGGAGAATTGTTTATTCTACAAAACCTGATTTCAATATATATCTCTGGGTTAAATTTGTCTTAAAAAAAAATACTCTCCAAGGATAACAGTCCATTTAGCAAAAGCTCTTTCACCCCAAGACACTCATTTCTAATGCCAAGGTCTTTTTGTCTTAATACAGGTGTCGCCTCACCACCTTTTCCCTTTCTCCTGACATCCAAGTTGTTCCATTAAATAGAATGTATGATTTAAATTTCAATTTTACTGAAGCTTCGGGTAGAATTAAAGGGATCATTCAGATGAGCGATTTCATTGAATGTCATTTCACATAAATTTACATAAAGGTTCAGAAAGAAACCGCACAGCCTTTAAAAATTCTTCTGAAGGAGAGAGGAGGAAAATGTATATTGATTGGGTGCCTATGGTTGTCAAACACTGGACTGGATTACGCTGGATCATCTCATTTAATCCTTGTGGCCAGCAGGTGACATCAGCAGTCGCACAGTCAGTTTCTAGGGGACAGAACACCCTCCCGGAGAGATGAGGTGATCACCAGGGAGTCACACCCAGCTGACTGCAGCTCACACTCTTGACCTTCCTTCACCCCCACCATCCAAATGTAGCTCTCTCCTCTTAAAGGGGAAGTTACATGACATCAAGCATCCACAGGTCCTGGAAGTGCTCTGCTAGCATCTCCAGTGGTCTTCAAACCACTGCTGGGCAGTAACTGCATTGTTCCCTGCCCAAGTGCAGATGAACTGTGGGGACCACACCATTACTGTGCCCAAGGCTTAGAGTCCAGGGTGGCCATCTTTTGCCTTGGCCAAGGCTGGAGTCCTGACGCGTTCTCCCTCCCCACTCCTGTGCTAGATGCTGCTGGTGTTGACAACACTAGTGGTTCATGCTCCCACACTCCTATTTGCACAAGCGATTCGACCTCTAAGTGGCCACCTCCCGCTCTGAAAGTTGAAGTCCACATCTGACAGGGTCATGGGTTTACTGTTCCAAACCACGAGAGTGCCTAGCACAGTGCCCAGTGTGACAAGAGCATTGTTACTGCGGCCACTGTGGTCCCAGCCTCATCTCTGAGGTCCACTCATTAGCAGACCTCAGATTCACCCTTCTGGATTTTCAGGTCATTACGTCTCCACCAAACTAGTGTGCTGGACTCTTTCTTGCCTTTAGGACATTTTCCCACATCCCCACCATGAGACCCATGGCCATTGCCATACTAGGCTTTCCTGGATCCTAGGATAGTTCCAAGTTAGGCACAAGCTTGATCTGGGGATGGAGCCAAGTTTTCCCTAGGATAAACACAACCCCAGCTGCCGTGCTAATGGGATCAACGTTAAATTAAAAATTCCCCTGCTGATGACTGATCTGTGGACTTCCGAGGGGAAATTGGACTATGTGGCACAGTGGTGGTAAGGAAAAGCATGTCTGGAATACAGGTGATCCCTTAGGATTCCTCTTAGTAGTAATCTTCCCTGCTGACAGTCCTGCCAGAGACTTGTTCCAACAGAATAGCGGATGGCTGGCCAGTGAAGGGGCGTCTTCCCAAGGAGATACAAACCTTTGCACTAAAGTCCCACCACGTTGTCCTTGGGTAACATGAGGTTGCTGGGGGCACCCTCATCCCAGGGTCTCTCTTGCCTCCTCTCTTCCTGCCCACCTTCTTGACCTTCCTTAAACTTGTTGCCGAGTAGATCCTTATTGTCAGCCTATAGCCATGTGTGACTCAGGACCATCAAGTCACTGCCAACTCTGTCCACACCTGCCACCGCCTAGGACTCTAGGGGCCTGAATGAGGAACCCTAGCCACGAAACTGAACCTTCCCACCAAACCCCAACCTCCCTCCCTCAATTATTTATTCCCTACCTTTAACAGCTCCAACGGTTCTCTCTTCAGGAAATGCTTTGGGGGGTGGGGCTGGGGAGATGGTTCAGTAGTTAAGAGCAACTGCTGCTCTTGCAGAGAACCTGGGCTCAATTCCCACATGGTGGCTCACAACCATCTGTAGCCCTAGTTCAAGAGGATCTGATGCCCTCTTCTGAAGTCTAAGGGCTCCTGACATCGTGTGTGTGTGTGTGTGTGTGTGTGTGTGTGTGTGTGTGTGTGTGTGTGTACATGAATGCAAAACACCCATACACATAAAATTAAATCTAAAAGAATAAAAAGGAAGAAATGCCTTTCCTCATCTGTGTTTGGGAACTGGGGTGGGGTGGGGCATAGGGTCCTTAATGTCCAGTTTCCAGAGGCCTTATCACCATTTATGACCTGCCCAAATCTCTGTTGGCAATACATCTCTCTTTCTCTCCCTCCCTCCCTCCTCCCTCTGCGTGTGTGTGTGTGCGTGCGTGTGTGTGTGTGTGTGTGTGTGTGTGTGTGTGTGTGTGTGAGAGAGAGAGAGGGGGGGGAGAGAAAGAGAGAGGGGGGGAGGGAGAGAGAGAGCGCATTCTCACACACTTCCACTGAAGGGCTGACCTTGCACTGTTTCATTTTGTATATATGAAAACAGCATTCTGAGACAATGTCTATGCCCCTGCCTCTGTCTCTTCCCCACAGTTCATTGAGGTGAACTGGGTCAGCATGGGCGACAGTCCTCACAGTCAGTGCAGAAATGAATCCTCATGTAACATGCCTTGCTCAGGAGGCTGCAATGTCCTGGGTGAAGGCCCAGGGTCATTCTGATGCTATGCATGCTGCTTTGCTGGCCAGGTCCTGGACTGGCTTTGGGGCTCCTAGGCTGCTGATCCAGCTGTCACTACACCAGGCTGGGATCCAGCCGCCAGCTTGTCTGTGGCTTCCCAAGGTCAAGGGAAGGCTCCATCTTAGAGCAGAGTCTCTCAAGTCTGAAACACAGTCTCAGCAGAATTTGCTTTTGGCTAACTTGTCTTTTTTAACATCCAAGGAGGGAAATTGGACCCATTGTTCTGCTCTTAATAAAATGAAGCGCGGTCCGCAGAAGCGCAAAGCTGCCCACTTGGCCACGCAGGCCGGCTTTCTCCAAAACTGATTGATGGCTACACATAAAATGATGTAATTTTTATGTCTCTGGAAATCCCTCATTACACATTTTACCTCTCCTGGAGGGGGTCTCAGTAGTGAATGATTCTAGATATCATTCTTATAGGAAAACCACTCCAAGGTGACAGGATCTGGCAGGGAGCTGGGAGGAAGTCAACACGGCCATCTGAGCATCTACCGTGTCCCAGAGCATGCCACACGGCTTGCTCACCTACTGTCACAGCAACCCGCTGGGTAGAGGAGGAGGAGCTACGCTTCACAGATGGGGGAGCTAAGAGTCAGGGATGGTGGGGAACTCACCCCAGCTGGGGAGCAGCGGGGCCAGGTTTGAGCCCAGTGTGGCACTGCTACAGCTCTTTCTCCTTCCCATGGAGGGATCTTGACCTTTATCCCTGGAATAACACATGGCTCTTTCCATGTGTCCCTGATCCCTGGAGCTTTCTGGCCTCACCAGAGTCCCTGGGCAGGTGTGAAATGTCCCACCACTTTACTAACAGTGAACAGCCTGCAGTGGAGGAAGTGTCATGGTGTTCTAGGGCAGTGTTCCACAACCTCACCCAGGCTTAGAAAGGGCATTGGAGTTTCTAAACCCCTCCAATTCTTGGTCGTCTTTGTTCCTTGGTGTTAAATTCCCTTCCAGTCACCATCTCTGAACATCTTCACAGAGGTTTCTCTTTGTCTTTTCTTACATAAGCCTGCTCCAGCCCAAAGCCTCATGCAAGAATTCTCTCTGACTCTGGAGAGCCCGGAGCACCCGCTCAGCAACACTTAGATTTGGTCTTACACCTACGGAATGAATTTGTGCTCACAGAGCTCTGTAAGTAACAAGCAATTTAAAAGAAGATGGGAAATCGAGGGGAGATGGACCATCTTCCTGTGAAGTCCTGAAATTCCATTTGGCATTCAATTGCCAACAGCAAAATCTGTCCTTTAAAAGGCAGCATCTAGTTCAGCAGTTAAGAGCACTTGTTTTTGCAGAAGACCAGGTTCAATTCCCGGCACCTACATGGCAGTTCGCAGCCATTGTCTTAGTTCCTTTTCTGTCGCTGTGATGAAACCCCTTGACCAAAAGAACCTGGGGAGGAAAGGGTTTATTTCACTCACTGTCTTAGTTAGGGTTTTTATTGCAATAAAGAGACACCATGACCACAGTAATTCTTATAAAGAAAACGTTTAATTGGAGTAGCTCGCTTACAGTTTCAGAGGTTCAGTCCGTTATCATGACAGGGAGCATGACGGCATGCAGGCAGACGTGGTGCTGGAGAAGTAGCTGAAAGTCCTACAGGCAATAGGAAATGGTCTGAAAGTCACACTGAGGAAAACTTGAGCAAAGGAGACCTCAAAGCCCACCCCCACAGTGACACACTTCCTCCAATAAGGCCACACCTCCTAACAATGCCACACCCTGTGGGAGTCATTTTCTTTCAAACCACCACACACACAGTTCCATATAAGACTTCATTATCAAAAGCAGTGAACTCAAGCAGGGCAGAAACCTTGAAACAGGAGCTGATCAGAGGCCATGGAGGGATGCTGCTCACTGGCTTGCTCCCCATGGCTTGCTCAGCCTGCTTTTTTTTTTTTGGTTTTTCAAGACAGGGTTTCTCTGTGTAGCTTTGCGCCTTTCCTGGAACTTACTTGGCAGTCCAGGCTGGCCTCGAACTCACAGAGATCCGCCTGCCTCTGCCTCCCGAGTGCTGGGATTAAAGGCGTGAGCCACCACCGCCCGGCTCAGCCTGCTTTTTATAGAACCCATGACAAATAAACAAATGAATGAATAAATAAATAAATAAATAAATAAATAAATGGCGGCATCTGGGTGGAGATGCTGAGCTTGGCTCAATGACTTCTGAAGTGCTCACCTGCTCCCAACCTGCTTTTGTATCCCTCTGAATGCCCTGGAGAGCCATGAGGAGTCTCAGCTTCCCACTTTGCCTCTGAGCTTTCTGCATGATGCCTGTTCCTTAGCTGCCCATTTGGCTATTGCCTGGATATGTCAGGGTACCAGGGCATATGAGCGTGTCTGTGGGCCAGTATAGGACCCATGACTTGGTCCTAGCGACAGTGAACTGAGTCAGGGTGATGGTTGTTCTAGGTTGTCGACTTGACTATGTCTGGAATTAAATGAAACCCAAAAGCTAGGCACACTTGTGAGAGGTTTTTTTTTTGTTTTGTTTTGGTTTTTTCTTTATTAAATCATCTGAAGTGGGAAGAACCCACTTCTAATCTGGATCTAAAGCTTTCATCCAGATCTTTTGAGGTGGGCAGATCCAGCTTCAATCTGGGCCATACCTTCTACCACACCTATACAAAGGACTTGGAAGAAGGAAGCTCGCTTTCTCTTTGCCTACTTGCTTTTGCTAGCAAGTCCATTCCTTCACTGGCATTGGAGTGTACTTCTTCAGGATTCTGGCATATATTCAAGACCAGCTGAGACATTCAGTCTCATAGATTGAACAACTACTGGATTCTCGGACCTCCCACAAGTCAACAGTCATTGTTGGACCAGCTGGACCACAGCCTGTAAGCCATTCTAATAAATCAACCCATTTGTGTGTATATATATGTATATATGCATATGAGGGAGAGAGGAGAGAGATTCATTCTGTAAGTTCTGTTCCTCTAGAGAACTAATACAGTTGGGCTAGAGCCTCCAGAGGAGCTTTGTCTGATAGGGACACATGGTGACCTCACCACATGTCCATATACTTTTGCTGCCTACAAGTGGGGTACTGCAAACAGCAAAAAGACTCCTACCGTATGTGAATAGCTTTGGAAGTAGGCCTGCTGAGTGGAAGGCTGTGCTCTGTTTAAAAGTGATGTGTTTAAGTGCAAGTTGGCAAGGAGTGTGTTTGTGATAATTAATCTTATTGTCAGTTCAACTGGACCTAGACTCTCCTAGAAGGCATGCCTCTGGCCAAGTGTGTCTGTAAGGATGTTTCCAGAGAAAACGAACAGATAGGAGGTAAGGCCTCCCATGAGATGCAATCCCCAGCACTGCAAAAGATGGATGTAAGTGTGCAAGGCCCAAGACATTTCCACATCTGGATTTCAGACCCATTCCACAGATTGTCTTTGAGCACCCACCTCGCATCTGTTCCATGAACTTGCAGGTCCCTGGATGCAGAGCAGGGCAGTCAGCCTTTCTGGAGCAGATTTATTGCTTATCACCTGTATGTATTACCGTGTTAATTACTGTATTAATTCTGTTGCTGTGATAAAATACATAACCAAAGGCAACTTTGTGTGACTGGCTGCCTCACACACCTGCCACCATGATTTCCCCACCATGAAGGACCGTACCCTCAAACTCTGAACTGAAACAAATGCCTTCCTCTTTAAGTAACTTTTATCAGATATTTTGCTGCATCAACAAGAAAAATAACTAATTCAGAACACGGGTACTAAGAGACAGAGGGCTGTCAGAGTGAACCTGACCGTGAGTTTCTTAGGCCTTTGATAAGGGCTTGTGGTGGGAATGTAGAAGAGCTTGGGACCCGGACTACAAAAATCCCTTAAATAGTGTAAGCAGAGTTTATCTTGGAGGAGCCGGAAGACAAGAATACTGAGAGAAGCACAGACAATGGAGACCTGGCCCGTGGGGTTCCAGAGGGGAACAAGAACTATGCTAAGACCTGGCCTAGAAGCCATTCATGACGTTCTGGTAAGGAACCTGGCTGCATTCTATCCATATCCTGAGCGAGAGTCTGAATGAGGTTGAATTTAAAGGTGGGGAATTAATTTATTTGGTGGAGGAATTTTCAAAACAGGATAGCATGCAGGCTGTGCGGTACAACTGCTCTTACCCAGGTCTACAGAGAACAAAAAGGGTAAGAGGAAAGGGGTGAGCAGCTTTCCAGCTTCAGACAGGGAGACGGAAGATGGCAAAGCATCTCTAATTGTTCAAGTGATTAGTGACACTAAAGAGAAACCTGTTCTCTGCAGCGGGACAAGAAAAGTGACCTGAGGGCCCATCTATCAAAGGTTCCACCTTGTGAATACGCAAATTCGTTTGTAAGGAGAGAGTCTAAACTGAGAATGCCCACTGAAGGGGTACCCTGCTCAAAAATAACTGGCTAAACCGGGCAGTGGTGGCACACGCCTTTAATCCCAGCACTCGGGAGACAGAGGCAGGCGGATCTCTGAGTTTCGAGGCCAGCCTGTTCTACAGAGTGAGTTCCAGAACAGACAGGGCTACATAAACCCTGTCTCAAAAGACAAAACAGAACAAACAAACAAATAAATAAAAATAACTGGCTAGGGTTGTCTTGCCCCAGGGTTAGCACACAGACTCATGCAGCTGTGGTCCAAAACCAGCCAGGCTCCATGCCACGCTGGCTGCAGAACTTGGCAGCATTGTCCATGTGGTATTGGTATTATAGGCATGAAAGGTGAAAGACAGAAGAGGTCATAGAGTCTTGTACCATGATTCCAGAGGGCTGTGGAAGCTAGGCAAGGAGGCCTCAAGAGGCTGCTACGTGAAGCTATGAAAGTAAAGCTAAGTTGCAGTGGAGACTCCAGGATGTTGGAGATGCCAAGACCATGGGGCATCTGCTGAAGAGAGCTGCAGGCATGAAGTAGAGCTGGCACAAAAGAGCTGCCATGTTCGCTGCAGGTGGCGGAGCTGGAAGAGTGGACCAAACAAGTCTATCAGTGTTCCCAAATGTCAGACATCGAGCTGCATGATTGCTGTTTGCCCTGCTTGGTCTACACCTGACTCTGCTCTGATCACCTCTTTCTGGTTGTCAATCCTTCCCTCTTGAAATGGGATTATTTATTCTGCACCATTGTAAACTGGAGTAATGTAATGTGTCTTGTTTTATAAACGCTCACAGTTAAGAGGTTGCCAAAGTTCAAGATGAGGTTTGGGCTTTAGACTTTTGAACAGTGTTGAACTTGTTAAGACTATGGGGAATTTTGAAGTTGGACTGGATGCATTTTACAATATTAGATGGCCCCGAGCCTCTGCGGGGAAGGGTGGAAGATCATGGCTTAAAAGTAATATGCTTAGGAGTCAGATTGACAGGGGTTAATATAGTTCATCTTCATTATGAACTTGATGGGGTTTAGAAACAATAAAGAAATGAATCTCCAGGCATGTCAGGAGGGCTTATCCAGATCAGGATAAATGAGACAGGAGGCAGTGTGCCGTGGGCTGGGGTCCCTGACTGAAGAAAAAGGAGACAGTGAGCCGGGCACGGGCATTCATCCCTCTCTGCTTCCTGACTGTGAGCGTAGTGTTCCCTACCCTGTAAAACTCTTTTGTTAGATGGCGTACATCAAGCACTTCAAGTGCCAGCCACATTAAGGTGCTCACCAAACGATAAGCATTGTTAATCTCAGGGAAGCCAGAGGGTAGGCACAGGGATCACGGTCTAGGTCCTCTCTCTGACACTCCTTTTCAGTGAAACCAGAATGTCAGAACTGGGGCGGAGGAGGGCTTCTCCTTCCTATGTGACACACACTGCCCTCGGGTTACAGCCTGTGTGCTGCAATGAAGACTACTTCGTATTCCTATCACTGTAGAGCTAGAGGCTGAACACAGCCTGGCAAGGCTCCCGGCTCCTGACCTGGATAAGCAGGTGACTGGTAGACACTGGAATGGGATATCTTCATCAATACTAAAGAGCATTTCACAAAGGCAGGACACAAGACACACAGCCATCCCCCCCCCCCCCCCCAATCCGCTCTTGAGAGAGGACAGGAATCAACCTTTAAGAAGATGATATTTGACAGAAACACAAACAAAAACATTAAGGGAAGCATAATAGTCAGGCGCCTGTCCAAGGCCCCACACTGTGCCACAGCAGGGGAGAAACAGGAGCTGCCAGACTTGCAGAGCACAGGAGAACCACGCCAAATATCTCATGCGAGTGGAAGCCAGGGATGCTGCAGATCAAATATTCAGGGGTGGCTCTGCCATTACCTCCGAAAATTAAGTTAGAAAAGCTTCATTAAGACCTTGGAGTCAGAGCAGGCTCTCATTTTGCAAGCCTAAACAAAAGCAAGCCTCCGAAGGGAAGCCTGTCTGCTCAGCGGATCTTGAATCCCAGGCCCAAACCAAGCCCGGTGTGAACTGTTGTCCCTGGTGGGGGAACGGGGTGTGCTCCAGCCGGTCCCCTCAGATCTATGCACTATTAGGGGAAAGGGGCCGGCCGGTGCATTGCTGAGACTGGAATGGCGTGCAAATGAAGCGAACTGTGTACCACAGCACAGTGTGGAAATGCACTAGGTTGATAACGACTTGAGTCAACAGTTACAAAAACAAGTAACAGAGCCCTGGAGCCAAAGTGCCTCATTCTTGTCCACCACCCACCCTTCTATCTGTCTGCTTTACTTCATAGTAACAAACACTTGAGATAATCAACTTGGTTTTTTAAGGATTTTTTTATTTTATGTGTATGAGTGTTAACCCTGCATATACATCTGTGCACCATGAATCTGCTGGTGCCCAGGAGGCCAGAAGGCATCAAGATCTCTGGAACTGGAGTTACCAACAGTTGTGAGTTGTCATGAGGGTGCTGGAAACTGAAGCTGGGTCCTCTGAAAGAGCAATAAATGCTCTTACCCTCTGAGTCAGCTACACAGCCCAAGTTAATTAAGTTATTGAAAATACAAAACAACCTCAAACCCAGGATTGGGGGGATGGCTCAGAGACTAAAGCATTTGCCATGGAAGTGTGAGGACTGGAGGGCAGACACCCAGAACCCACATAAATGTCACGTCGGTGTGGCCAGATGCCAGTAATTCAGCCTCAGGAGGTGGAGACAGGGAATCCCCAGAGCAAGCAAACTGCCTCTTGGGGTTAGCTCTATACCAACCAACTTCTGAATTTGCTAGAGAAACCCCACCTCAACGGAGGAGCTATTGAGAATGATCCTGATATTGACCCCAGGCCTCCGCAGGCACATACCTCATATACACCCTCATATGCCTACACACACACACACAAACACGCATACATGCATGTGCATGAGCACACACACACACACACACACACACACACACACACACACACACACGAAAATGGAAAAAGAAACAGAAGAGCAAAGGTTTGTTTTGGCTCACAGCTTTCGAGTCCAGAGTTACTGGTCCAATACTAGGGCATGAAAAAGAGGAAAAGGAAGGGACTGGTCCGACATTCCCCTTTGGGAGCACACCCCAAGTGACCTGAAGACATGCTATTAGGTCCCATCTCATAAAAGTGTCACCCCTCCAAAGAGGGCCCATTTGGGGGATACTAAAGTACCAAATCATAGCAACCCTTTAAGCATAGTGTAGGATGCTCCTACAGCCCAGGGAGTCCCAGGACCCCACAGAATGCTTGGCAAAAGTCTTTAGGGCAAAAATTAACTGCTGTATTTAGTTTAGCACCTGGTGTGCTGGAGGGTCAGAGGGACGGCTTCACTTCAACAGTTAAGAGCACTTGCTGCTCTTCCAGAAGACCCTGATTTGGTTCTCAGCACCCACATGGCAACTCACAACCATTTGTAACACCAGTTCCAAGGGATCCATGCCTTCCTCTGGCCTCCTCAGACACCAGGCATACAATGGTACACACATACACATGCAGGCAAAATATACATACATATAATTTTTTTGATAAAATGAAATACATACTCAGAAAGCAAAGAATAAAAAGCAGTGTTTAAGCCCACAGGCATAGATGGAAGGATTCAGGTGCTAAATGACCCCATTGTCTACAGTTTGCTTTGAAGAGGAGGGTGTTGGGCAGTAATTTGTTCATAAAAACTGTGGGGCTTTACTCCTCATACTGTCCTGAATCAGTTTTCTAAGAATCGACCAGGTTTCTGGCCAAGGGTAAAAACAATAGGCTGGGTATGAGGAAGGCTATCTTCGGGAGACTTGGAAACCACTTTCAGGGTCTCCCAGGCCAGATGACAGAAACCTAGGTCAGAGCAGCAGCCATGAAAGGAGGAGAGGAGGGCTCCAGAGGACTCAGATTCAAGACTCCTCTCTTCTTCTCTCTCTCTCTCTCTCTCTCTCTCTCTCTCTCTCTCTCTCTCTCTCTCTCTCCTCCTTCTAAACAGGGTCATCCTGATTATACTACCAAGTCCAGGCTGACATAAAACTCACAATTTTCCCACCTTAGCCCCGTGTGAAATTGCAAGCATGACCCACCACATGCAACCCTTCGAGCACAGTCTTTAATGAGAAACATCCCCCATAGGCTCAGGTATCAGAACACTTGGCTCCTGGCTGGTGGCGCTGCTTAGGCAGTTTAGGTGGTACTCACTGGAGGAAGCACCGCATTGGAGGTGGTTTGGAGAGTCAATGACCCTGTTTCCAGTTAGTTCCCTCTCTCTCTCTCTGCTTGGTGTTCAGATTTGAAGAATAAGCTCTCAGCTTCCTGTCTACTACATGCTGACACGCTTCCCTGCCATGATGGACTTTTATCCCTCTGGAACAATAAACCAAAATAAACTCCTATAAGTTGGTTTTGGTCATGGTGTTTTATTACAGCAACAGGAAAGTAATTAATACAAGCTGCCTTTAGTTTCCATTTCTCAGTTGTTCATCTTCACACTGACTTCATTTTCTTTGGACAATGGTTCCTTCCCCTGAGCCCCCTGGACTTTTGATGATTAGCTTTAATTGTCAACTTGACAAAACCTAGAATCGCTGGGAAAAGAGCATCAATGAAGGATTTCTTATATTGTACTGGGTTGTAGATATGTCTGAGGAGGATTTTCTTTATTAGTTAACTGATGTAGGAAGACTCAGTGGTGCCCACTGTGGGAGGCACCATTCCCTAGCCAGGGGTGCCTGACCAATATGACAGAAACCGAAATAAGCACAAGCAAGCAAGAGCCTTGCATGGATTTGTTTCTCTCTGTGGGTGTGATGTGACTTTCCCTCGATGGTGGTTAACTGTAACCTGACACTGTAAGCTGAATAAATCTTTTCTCTCCTAAATTGCTTTTTGTCAGGGCATTTTCTCACAGCAGCAGAAATGGAACTAGGACCATCCCCCTGAGGATGACTGTGAACAGTTTAGCCTTTAGCCGTCCCAGGAGAGCTGCTCTCCAAGAGGAAGAAGAGCTGCTCTTGTCCGGTGGCTATCCCGGCACCTGAAGCCCACTTTGGTCTGTTTCCCTGTCAAGTGGTCAACTCTTCCGGTCACCGTGGTAAAGGCTAATGAATCATTCAGACTGGGCAGATGAAAGACAGGTACCTCCCCTACCTGAACCACCCGGAATGGGTTCTCCAAGGAAAAGTAGAGTTATTTCCAGAAGTAGGACAGGAAGCCTGGCGAGAAAACAGCAAATGTCTTCCCTTTGTGGGTAAGAGAACCCCACTCTGGAAGTGGGTAAACTGATGCTTTCAGTAGCATAAATTCTAGATAATTAGAGGATGGACGTATTGGCCTTAAGTTGGAATCCAATTTCCAGGAAGCACACTGAGCCCTCCGTGACCACCTTGAAAGCACTGGGAACAGAGTACCAGCATTACTGGGCACTCCTTTTCCTCACATCACTCAAGATCCAGAACAGCATAACCAAGTAACCCTGGCCCCTCTGAGAAGATTCTGCTCTGCTCTGGACCACAAGTGCTGGCAAAGAGAGCAGACTTTCCCAGCCCTGGACACCTACCTCTGCTCCTCTCTAGCTTGTAGGTCCAATATCTGTGTCTGCTTAGCAGACCCAGTGAAGCGAAACAATCCTTCAATTCCAGCATGGCCCCAGACACCAAGAAGGGCCTTGATAAACGTTCACCCAGGCCCTTCCCCAGCAGGAGAAAGTAAATACCCGAGGAAGAACTTTAAGCAAATGCAACTTGGCCTCCCTATCATTCATCTATCCTTCAATTCAGGAGAGTGCTGTAAAAAACCTTGATGGGCATTCCAAAAATCACAGATGTAATCAAAGACCCACCCCATGGCCATGCACAACTGTTTTCATCCAGTTAGTAACTGCTGAGTACTTGACAACCGCTTTCCAAAAAACCAAGAAGGTGTTCCAAGCCAATAGGCAGGCAGCTCACTTGTCTGCTGAACAAGGCTGGAGGCAGCGCTTGGAAGGGCTCAGCCTCACAGCGGCAGGGAGAAGCCACTGCCAAGGAAAGCAGTCAAAAAGGATGTGCCCCACTGGGTCCTAAATGCCCGTCACTGCAGCCCTGGGTAAACCCAGAAAAGTATTTGTACCGCTCCGTTGTCAGTTAAATTGAATAGCGGCAAATCCTAAAGCCCCACCACTCCATCCGCATTCGTATGTTGAGGTTCTGAACTCCAGGGCTTCAGGATGTGAGTGTATTTGCAAATAGGGTCTTTAAAGAGGCAGTTAAACTAAAAACGAGGCAAAATGAGGTCATTAGGGTGGGCTGTCTTCCAATGTTTCCTCATAAAAGACGATTAGGGGACAGGTGTTCACAGAAGGAAGACCATGTATAGAGGGAAGGCGATCATCCACAAGCCAAGGAAGAGGTTTTGGAAGAAAACCCACTGCCACCTTCACCTCAGAATCCCACCTCCAGAATTCCAGGGCAGTAGGTGCCAGCTGTTTAAACCACCCTGCTACGGAATTTTCTTACCCTAGGAAACTAATATACAGGCTTTAAATTGCAAAGCTTTTCTCATAACCTCACTTTCTTTATGAGGTCACTCTGCACACAGAGCCTTGAACCCACGGTTGCTGATCCTGAATCCTTCTGATGGCCTCTCGTTCCTACTGGTAAGGCAAGTGCTCAGTACCATTGTTTTCAAATGTTCCTGCCCGTCTGTCACGGAGAGGAGGGTTCAAATTGGATCCTGTAATCTGGAGAGAAGCTGCTGCAATCCGGCTTCTTCCCCAATGGGTTGGTAGCAGGAATGCCATTTGCATTCCTGATATTTCTCACTGTAACAAAATGCCCGAGGAAATCAACTTAAAAAGGAGGAGAGGAGGCCGGGCGGTGGTGGTGCATGCCTTTAATCCCAGCACTTGAGAGGCAGAGCCAGGCAGATCTCTGTGAGTTCAAGGCCAGCCTGGTCTACAGAGTGAGATCCAGGACAGGCACCAAAACTACATGGAGAAACCCTGTCTCGAAAACAAACAAACAAACAAAAACAAAAACCAAAAAAAAAAAAAAAAAGGAAGAGAGGTTAGGGTTAAGGAGATAGCTCTGTCAGTAAAACATTTGTCCTTCAAGACCACTTGAGAATAGGAAGAAGCAAAGTGCTAGAGAGGCCCACAGAAATCCACAAAGATACCCCCATAACAGACTGCTGGCAATGGTCGAGAGACAGCCCGAACTGACCTACTCTGGTGATGGGATGGCCAAACACCCTAATTGTCGTGCTAGAAACCCCATCCAACAACTGAGGGATCTGGATGCAGAGATCCATGGCTAGGCCCCGGGTGGAGCTCTGGGAGTCCAATTATCGAGAAGGAGGAGGGTTTATATGAGCGAGAATTGTTGAGACCAAGGTTGGATAAAGCACAGGGACAAATAGCCAAACGAATGGAAACACATAAACTATGAACCAATGGCTGAGGGGTCCCCACTGGATCAGGCCCTCTGAATGGGTGAGACAGCTGATTGGCTTGATCTGTTTGGGAGGTACCCAGGCAGTGGGATCGGGTCCTGTGCTCATTGCATGAGTTGGCTGTTTGAAACCTGGGGCCTATGCAGGGTCGCTTGGCTCGGCCTGGGAGGAGGGGACTGGACCTGCCTGGACTGAGTCTACCAGGTTGATCTCAGTACTTGGGAGAGGCTTTGCCCTGGAGGAGGTGGGAATGGGGAGTGAGCTGGGGGGAAGGGGAGGGGGGGGCGGGAGGGGGGAGAATAAGGGAATCCGTGGTTGATATGTAGAACTGAATTGTATTGCAAAAAAAAAAACCAAAAAACATTTGTCCTTCAAGCATGAGGACCTAAGTTCAGATCCCCAGCACCCACCTCCGGGCATGCATCTGTAACCCCAGTACTAGGGAGGCAGACACAGGCAGATCCCTGGAGCTTGCTGGTCAACCAGACTAGCTGAATTGGTAAATTCTGGGATCAGTGGGAAACCTAGTTTAAAAAAAAAAAAAAAGATGACCAGCACTTGGGAGGGAGAGGCAGGCAGATCTCTATTAGTTCAAGGCCAGCCTGACCCACACAGTGAAGTTCCAAGCCAGCCAGGAACTTCATACATATATGTGGAATTACATGCATACATACATACATATATCCATACATACATACATACATACATACATACATACATACATGTGGAAAGCCCTGAGAAGACACCCAACACCGACCTCTGGCCTCTACATACACAGACAGACAGACACACGGACACTCATGGGGGTAGGGTATTTTGATTCACTGTTTCAGATTGGCTCTGTTACAGGGAGTGGGGATAGGGGGTTCTGAGGCAAGGCAGGACATTGTGGCTGGAGCCTGTTGTAAAGGAGGTGCTTACGTCATGGTGGCCAGGAAGAAAAGGAGAGAGAGGAAGGGCCTGAGGGCCCAATGTCCCATTTAAGGAAACAGTCCAGTAATCTGACTTCCTTCTAGCAGGTCCCACCCTTCAGCAGCACCACAGATTGGAACCAAGTCCTCAACCCCCAGCCCTTTGGGGAATATTAAATTCCAAGCCACAACAGTATTCAAGCGGCTCGGGATCATTGTGAAAGGTGGATTTCTTGTTTCTCCCATTCGTGCTTACGAATCCAATGAATGAAGAACTAGTGAGCAGCTTTGCGGCTCCCAGACCCACCTCTATGGCCTACTCCAGGGGTCCCAAGCTCTGCTGGTTGCTTGCCAGCCTTTGCCCTCACTGCAGGAACACCAGGAAATGAGAGCCACCAGAGAACCGGGGTCACCTGAGGCTTGCTTTCAAAGTCGTCGTCGTATCTTTTCCTGTGAATATTGATTGAAAAGCTGATAGCCTGCTAAGGAGCTAGACGGGCAAATTCCAGTAGCTCAGCTTCTTTTTCCCCTTCTGTGCGTGTGTAGGGGGCACTGGGGGGAGCTGGAGGCCTGAAAGGGAGCAGGTGGAAGTATAAGATAGTGAGCAAGATTTTAAAGTATTTTTCTAGGCTTATTTTTATTATTTTTTCATTATACGTGTGTGTATGGGTGGGTATGTGCAGGTGCCTGCAGAATCCAGAAGGGGGTGCTGGATCCTCTGAAGCTGGAGTTGCAGGCTCTTGAGAGCCACCCAAAATAGGCGCTGGGAACCAGACCCGGGTCCTCCGGAAAAGCAGCAAGTGCTCTGAACCTCTGAGCCATCTCTCCAGCCCCTTCAAATATTTTTTTATTTATATGCCACAATATATCAAGAAAGGAGAAATTACACCCATGATCTTACCATCCCATTTCCTTAAAAACAAAACACCTTTCTGTTCTTACCTATATGTAATTTTCATAGCTATATCCATGACAAAAAATGAGATTTGATATTAAACATCATACTAGAGCGTTTTTCCAAGTCACCACATAATCTTCATGATTGTATTTTTTTTAATGGCAGCATAATATAACCCAGAGCAATGTGTGTCCAGCCACTCTCCCTCCCTAATTCTTTTAGCTTTTGTCACCTCTCCCCTCCCCCCGCACCCGCCTCTCCCTGCAGACTGCAGAGGAGCAGCATATCCCTGATGTCTCGGGAGTTATTGGCATTGAACGGTGGTTCCATGGACAGGTGGTTTGCCCAGGACTCATCCTCAGCTGTGGAGATAAATGGGTGGGTCAGCCTGGTAGAAAGGCTGTGGAAGAAAGGTGCCCTGGAAGCCCCAGGGTGAGGCCAGATGCCATCATCCATTTCCCCAGTCCCTCAGGAACCCCTGCAGTGACTCGGCTGGTGCCAAGGTAAGGGGGCATGTATGGTGAATGGCAAAGGTTCCCAA
The DNA here is from genome assembly GCF_007827085.1 of Peromyscus californicus insignis. Lineage (NCBI taxonomy): Eukaryota > Metazoa > Chordata > Mammalia > Rodentia > Cricetidae > Peromyscus > Peromyscus californicus. Next base: position 82,476,044 of record NW_026294617.1, read on the forward strand.
TTTAGCTCCTGCAAAGATAAAGTTTCGGGGTGTGGGCGGGGCGCTACCTCTTCTAAATCTTGCCACTTTCTTGAGCTTGGATACTCCAAAGCATGATACTTAGGATGCTCTGGGAACCTCGTGTTCCTCCCAAGGGCCAGGCAGAAGTGGTGTGCAGCTTACTGATTACAGCTCTGGCTGATTCAATGCTGGCTCTTGCTGCTCTCCTGTAACTTGGGATGGATGGACAGGCAGTTCCAGCCCCAAGGTAGCCTAGCACCGGCCCTCATGTTGACAGTGCCAACTGGAACTCCTGGCCCAGGAGCCTCTCTCCTGGCTCATTTGGGGAAAACACCCTGGTAATGAGAACGGCTGAGAGCTTTGGGAGCTGACAACAAGAAAGGCAGAGGATGTCACCATTGCTTTTAAAGTCGGCTCTATTTGGAGAGAATTCAAAAGACAAGCATGCTAATGCCGTCACCATCGTCAAGTTAACTTAGTGCCTCCTGCTTACAGCTGCCCTGCCCCTTACAATGAGTTGGGTTTTGAGGTCTGATGGTAGGGCATCACCTGGTGCAAAGTCTGCCATCATCCATGGTCAATATCAAGGTCACTCCAGGCTTGCTCTCATTAGTAGCCGAAGCAGCCAACGGTATTTATTGTTTAATATTATGCTAAACAGTATCTGTGTTCTACACAAGATCGGAAATAATCCTCACAGCTACTCTGTGGAAGAAAGGGCTGTGGCTAGCCCCTGCTCAATAGATGACAAAGCTTGAGGGCAGAAAAGCCGAGTAACTGACCCAAATCAGCCCGGCAAGCAGCACTACTAGTTAAGCTGCAGGTTCAGGCTGGGTCTGGTGGCACAGGCCTCCAGAGACTGGAGCAGAAGGATCCTAAGTTCAAGTCCTGCCTGGGCCATGGAGTGAGTTTAGGGGCAGCCTGGGCAATTTAGTGAGAGGCTATCTTAAAACTAAGAAGAGGGACTAACAAGATGGCTCAGCTGGTTAAGTGCTTAGTGCTAAGCCTGAACACGTGAGTCAATCCCTGGGACCCACAGGGTAGAAGGAGAGAATCAACGCCCCAAAGTCTTCTTCTCACCTCCACATGCACATGCACACACACCCCACAGATTCGGGCAGGCTCACTTGTGCACACAAGCTCCCTGTCAGGGGCATACCTTCCGCCAGCCTTGCCACAACTATGGTAAAATAATAATAATGCCTGAGCATTCAGGGAATGCCAGACACTGCACTAAGAGGTTTGCTTGCATTCCTCTAGCTCCTGAATGAGGAAATTGAGAATTAAAGAGGTTATGTAAGACCTGTGGCTAGTGAGCCCACAGGGTCATTTCCTCCCCAGTCTCATTCCTCCTTCTTACAGAATAAAAGACCCCACTTTTAGCTGCACATGTCGCCTTCTAGCATTAAGGCTGTATTCCCACTCTAGGGGATCGGGATGTACTCATGTGACTGGTAATCAGGCAATGGACATAAACAAAGAGAGCTTCCAGCACAGCCAGACTTCTTTTTCTCCCCCCAGATGGTGGGACACAGCCATGACAGTACATCTGAGGCCCAGGGAACTGCAGAGCCACAGGGCAACAAGAACCTAGATCTCCAGCGACTCCATGAAGTAGAGATGTGATGACCGACTGCCTCTAGATTTTTCCATTAAAAAGAAACAAGCATCCACCTTGCTAAAGCCATTATTGTGTTAAGGTGTGTGGCATTTTCAGCCCAGCCCAATCCTTGTTAGCATGGTGGTGGAGCCCAAGGCCAAAGTCAACTGAACACCGCAACTTGTTGGAGTAAAAAAAACTCCTAGTCAAGAGAATAGAATCCCTGGCCTGAGTGGAGACCTCATATCCCAATTGGGCCTGGGTTGTTCACTTGGCCAAGGGCTCACCCCTAGCAAGGCAGACTCACCTTAAGACATGCTAAAAGATGGGCAAAATAATTGGTTCTTCAATGAGATGCTGAATTATTCAGAAAAGCAGATCTTCTCCTTTCTATCTCTTTTGTAACTGTACTTTCCTCAACACTTTGGGCTTTCCCCCCAACATTCTGGGCTTCCTTACTCTGCCTCTAAAGCAGCAGTTCTCCACTTGTGGGTCAGGGATTGCCTAAGACCATCAGAAAACACAGATATTTATGTTACAATTCATAACAGTAGCAAAATTACAGTTATGAAGTAGCAACAAAAATGATGTTATGGTTGGGGGTCACCACATGAGGAACTGTATTAAAGGGTCGCAGCATTGGGAAGGTTGAGAAGGACTGCTCTAGCGCCTGCCTCCCTGATGTGTGGCTGATAATGGCCTGTGTCTGGCCTCCACGCCAGCTCAAATGGCATGGCCTTTTTTCTTCTCTCCTCCATTCGCCTTCTCGGGAAAGCGCCTGAACTTTATGGCTTGCCCACCTTGGGGTTTTTATTTTAAACGCTAATAAAATTGTCCTTGAGCTTCTCTTTGAGTCCATTCTTAAATTATTTTATTGACAAGACGGCACCGCAAAGGGAGGCCCTGATTTCCCCTGTATCAATGTTATTTCTACTACAAAACTACGCCCCGCTCGGCAGCTTGCCTGGTTATGACTCTCTTCTTTTGGTCAGTCAGTTGCTCGCCATCAGGGACAAGCTCTGTGGCGGGGACTGTATTAGTTACTCGTGTGCCGCTGTGACAAATTACCCCATGAGAAGCAGCTTGAGGAAGGAAGGATTTGTTTTCATCCGGTTCACAGTTTGAAGTTACAGTCTGTCACAGCAGGGATGGCATGGTGGCAGCCGCAGAAGGCAGCTGGTCACGACAAGAAGCGGTGGATGAACGAACCCTGGTACTCAGCTCACTTTTCCTTTCTGTTCAGTCCAAGAGCTAGGATGGGTCTTCTGACCCCAATTAACCTAAACTAGAAAATCTCTCATAGATATGCCCAGAGATGTGTCTTCAAGGTGACTCTAGATCATGTCAGCTTGTCAATGAACATAAACCAAAACTAGAATATGAATGTGATTTGATTGATCACATTGATACTCTAGAAGAGCCAGCAGTCCATCTTGGAAGACAGGTGGCTAAATGCATAGATAAAAGACCATGCATTGAGTCTTGTTAGAGAGATGTGAGCCCCACTGCCATGGGGGCATGCAGAGGGGGGTGACTTCTAGATGCTAATCAGGACATTTAAATCGAAGAGATGTCAGGGAGCTGGGGGTGCCATGTTGTGGGGAGCAAGTGTGACATGCCTGGTTCTCAGTACTCACCACCTTGCTACCTCAGCCCCTGGGTGCCAGGATAGCAAGTGCACACACCGCAGTACATTTAGACCACTACTCTCCAAGCCTCCATCTGGTCCAGAAGTGCAGCACACTTTTCTTGGCCTAGCATTTTAGATCCTAATCTCTCATCACTAGAGACCCCTGGAGCCATGCCCTTGGCAATCTAGAACTTTCTGTGAAGTAGATGCACTATTATGAGGAAAAATGCATGTGGGATATCCAAGGCTAACCTCCTGACAAGGAATAAACGGAAGTGGGAAACAAGAGGGACCCCACAGTGGGCCCGGTAAACACTTCCAGCATTGCTGTAGAAGCCGTGAGTTCCATCTGTAATGACTCTGCACTTGGAAATGGCGTTTCCAATGTGACCTTTCTACCTGCTCATCCAACAGCAGAGCAGCTGTCACTGTTAATAAAAGCCAGACATGGCTCTCCCTGACTGCAGCCAATTAGAATTACCTTGAGAGGGCAACAAGGGTAACTTAGCTGCTAATGAGGGCAGCTGACATCTTGACATTGGCCTACTTGCCTGATCATAAAGGAACAGAAAAACTTATCCCACCAAATGGTCTCCTTCCCCCATCTAGCACCTCCAATAACTTTACTATTCCATGAGGGCCAGCTTTGACCAAGGCAATGTGATTCACTGGGCAAAGGGGCCTCCCCCAGGGAGGAGCTCTGCCCTCCTCAGCAAATATTCCTTATCATGTTCAATCGTCCTTGTTAAAGTGACTGGATTTGGAATCGCCTAGGAGACACACCTCTCGGTGTGTTTGTGAGAATGTTTCCAGGGGTTGAACTGAGAAGCGAAGACCCACAGATGAATGTGAGTAGCACTGTCCCGTGGGCTGAGAGCCTGGGCTGAATACAACAGGAAAAGGCAGAAAATGACTGAGCAGCAGCACTCATGACTCGGCCTTCTGACTGTGGACGTGATGTGGCCAGCTGTCCCACATCCCCGCTGCCATGCCTTCCTGCCTTGATAGACTCTATGCCCCAAACTGGGGTAATAAACCTCCACTTCCTTAAGTGGCTTTTGTCAGGTATGTTGTCCCAGCACTGAAGAGAGTGACTAATAATATCTCACTAAGCAGCAGCTGTAAGGCAGGTTTTACATCACAATAAACCAGACACAAGCAGAGGCAAACTCAGAAGGAAGCTAATGAAGTTTAAACTTAGGGACTAGAGTCCAGGAGTGTGACTCGGCACTGAAGCACTTACCTAACATGAGGAACGTCCTGAGTTTGATCCTCAGCACTGAGAACACTCTGGGGTCTACAGGTCATACGGTCATGTGATTTGTAAAGTTTACAAAAGCCTGCCGACTGGTCTTACTGATCAGTGAAAACTGCCATCTCTCTGCACTCAGTCCTGCCCTCTGTCACGCTGGCTGGTACTGAAGAGGTCACAGCCATTTTGGGGGTCTCATTAAGAAATTAAGTCAGATATAAATTAGACTTTGGGACTCTGGGGGCCATGGTTAGGTGCTCTGCTGTCACTTTTGAGTATAGTCAGTCTTCATTGGCTGGCCCAGTGTGGAAAAGGCTTCAAGAATAATGCTTGCTGCCCATGGTGCCAACCTATTGTGGCATTGCCAAGCTGAGGTGCAGGAAGGACCAAGGCTCTGCTCAGAAAGGAGAGTGCTCCGTGGAACACTCAGATGTGTGGGGAGTAAAGGAGAAGCTCGCCTTGAAGAAAATAGCCCGTGGGGTAATTTGTCCTGTCACCACGGCGTGAAATACAAGCACAGGACCAGGTTCTCATCAGCACTAGTCATGGGTGTGAGGACTGAGCTGAATAACACAGCGAGACAATTATATGCTGCTCATTTGTTTCTTTTTCTTGATAGGAATGATGCCCAATAGGATTTATGAGAATTCCTGTTTGTAGGGTACAAACTGCTGCCGTCCTAGGAGCCGCAAGCGTACCCGGCTGTGAAATCATGTGTGTTATGCACCCCATCCATCAATATAAATATCATTTTTATTATGCTGGAGGAAAGATTAATTATCTTTCCTTTCCCTCTACAGAAACCATCACACAATCACTGAATATGAAGAGGTGATGAAGGAATGTTCAGTCAAAGTGTGGAGAAAGTATCACAGGGTGTTCTAGGCAGTTAATTAATACAAAATCCTATTATTTCTCTTTACTTTGTGATGTTTGTGACATTTTTCCACACTAAATAAAGGCTTGTTTTCAATTCTAATCTTGTGTTGGTAATTTTGTATTTTTAAGGGAGCCCTCTACCTGGTATAAGCCTTAAGTCCCACAACATCTGAGTTCATCCCTAGATTATTCTGCCTTTATCTATTGTCTGTCATGTCTAACAGGAAAGACTGTTGCCTCTTCTCTGTCCACATACATGATGTATACCCAACACATACCAGGCTCTAAATCAATAATGGAAACACATGGTGAAGGGAACAGACCCCCCTTCCTAAGGGGACTAAGAGACAGAGAGGATGTTGGGAGAGGAATCTCCCAAATATTTCATCGGAGAATCCCAGAATATGTAAGATTTATCTGGATAAAGAATTAGAAGAAGCACAGGCCAACAGTGTAGGGTCCTGAGTTGGGATAGCTTGATACGATACAGTGTCACATACTGAATTAAAACAAGTAGATAAACGTGTGGCTTGGACCAGGGTTGGGATGCTACAGGAGACAGATGGAGCACAGTAAACCCCTTCCACAGCATCTAGCAATAGAGGAACGAGGACTGAAAAACAGTCAGGGTAGACTTGATGGAATTCCTGATGTTCAAGTGGTGAATCGGCTTTTGCAAAGGCCCTGGAGTCAGGGAACAACCAGAAAGTAGTTCTGTGTTGTTGGACCACAGTGGCCAGTAAAGGAGAAGGTTTTGTTTTTTGTTTTTGTTTTTGTTTTAAGATTTATTTATTTATCATATAGACAGTGTTCTGCCTGCATGTATCCCTGCAGGTCAGAAGAGAGCACCAGATCTCATTAGAGATGGTTGTGAGTCACCATGTGGTTGCTGGGAACTGAACTCAGGACCTCTGGAAAAGCAGCCAGTGCTCTTAACCTCTGAGCCATCTCTCCAGCCCAAAGAAGAAGTTTTGTTTTTGAAGGAAAGTTGCAAATTTAAAAGGTGGTTAATTGTGATAAATCTGGCTGGAAATGAATGGCCACACCTCAAAAGCCTAGTAAGCATGGGAGCTCTGTGTTGGATGCTACGGTGAGGTGTTTTAGGGAAGGAAATGACATGCTCAAATCAGCGAGTTCCGAAGACTGGGTTTCTGTGGCTGACGGAGCCTGGATGAGGGAGAAGGAGGACAAAGAACAGCTCAGCTCCGCTCCCCTCCCTGGTGAGAAATGCCCATCAGAGAGGGTGTGGCACCAGAAGAAGGGACCACCCTGAGGGACTCTGTGTGCCTGCTGCAAAGGCATGTAAGAGGTCACATGAGGGCGGGTGTCAGGCTGGGGCCTGGCTCTTCCTCCTAAAGCCAGCTGCTCTCACAGAAGACCCAGGGCTTGCAGTGGAGAGGATTTCTTTCTATCCGAAGATTGCTGTGTCCCACATGGTGAGCTTATGTGTTTCCTATTTGCTCCTCACCTCCTAGATTTCTGTCCACTGACTTCTCATTGGAATTGGCCAGTGGGAACCCCACTAAAAACTGGACAGCAGGGGAGTAGGATCGCATCCTCATTGCCTCCCCATGAGGAGACCCCAGGATGCCCACATCTCAGATTCTTCCAGGCAAGCCACTCACTCTATCTTCTCCACATGACCTTTCTCCTTCCCAGTTCAATGTCTGCTTCCCCTCCTTCAACTAAGGTCTGAGTGGCTACGACTCCCCTGAGCAGCTCTGGAATCACCCAATACCCTTCTGGTTGAATTACTCTAATGGGTGAGACATGCGGCCCTGTTGGGACCCTCGCCGAGTCATAACCCGACTGAGCTTTCATGAAATAATGTCTTCTCCTTTAAATCAGGCATTCCCCCACAAGTCACAGTCAATGTGGCAAAGAATTCATCCACTGCCCAGACTTCATCCTGCACCCACTGGCCAGCCAGCACCACCCCGCACCTCTTCCCGGCTTCTGGCCCTGGGCTTGAGTTCAGCTTGAATTCTGAACCTGGAGATTCATTCCATCCTGCCATTCATTCCATTCAGGATGTTCCTACTGGGACAGGGTGGAGTTGGGAAACCTCAAAGTTCATTACCTTGAACCCTGGTAAGACCAGAGAAACCAGTCAAGTAAATGATGACTGAGATCCCTGCCTCCCCAGAAGGGGCTAGAAACACCTGCCACATTGTTGTTCTCAAACTCACCATCCTCAAGGCTGTCTGCTGACCTGCGGCCATCTGTATGTCACCTGGGTTAGATGTGAATGGGTTGTTGTGGCATTTCTGTAAGTCCCTGCTCCTCCACCTCAGAATGTAGACATCCAGGGCAGGAACTTGCTCAAACTACCTCCCAGGGCCAAGCCAGTGCCCAGACATGGCAGTTACTGAATAAGTATCTGTTGACCAACAACAGACCAATGACTAGCCTTAGATCATCTGTTGATCATCCATCTCCCTTCTTCCCCAAACAAGACAGCCCCATGGAGCCAGGAGCCTTTAGGTTCCATAACTACCACCATCTCCAGCATCGCCCATCTCCAGCCTACCTCCTGAGAAGCATCCCTTGAGCATTGCAATTATTTCTGGCAACTATTTCTGGACCTGCTACTTCCTCTGCTACAGGCTACAGAGGGCTTTGGGGCTACTTTCCCCATACCTCATAAGCATCTGTTTATGAATTTACCTTTTGGTTTAATATTAAACCTTAATTTGTGCAAAATATTTAGAAAGCAACGTTCTAGCCGGGCGGTGGTGGCACACGCCTTTAATCCCAGCACTCGGGAGACAGAGCCAGGCAGGTCTCTGTGAGTTCGAGGCCAGCCTGGGTTACAGAGTGAGTTCCAGGAAAGGCGCAAAGCTACACAGGGAAACCCTATCTCGAAAAAAAAAAAAAGAAAGAAAGAAAGAAAGAAAGAAAGAAAGAAAGAAAGAAAGAAAGAAAGAAAGAAAGGAAGGAAGGAAGGAAGGAAGGAAGGAAGGAAGGAAGGAAGGAAGGAAGAAGAAAGAAAGAAAGAAAGAAAGAAAGAAAGAAAGAAAGAAAGAAAGAAAGCAAGCAATGTTCTAAAGTGAGTGTGATGGGTCACACCTGTAATCCCAGGAGCTGGAAGTCTGAGGGGAGAGGAATGCCATGAGCTCCAGGTCACACTGGACTGCAGAGTGAGAAAAGTTACTTCCCAGATTTCCTGCCTGCAAAACTGCGTGCGAAGGCGCTCCACAGCAGAATTTGACCCTCTTCCTGTTTCTAGGGCAAGTGATTGGTTTGTCTGTTGGGCACCAATTACCTCTCTATGAGAGTAATTCCTTGCATTGTATATGAACTTTACTAGATATTTTTCTAGAGCAAGGTGGGGCTTTTAGAGACTTGAGATGACCTATGACCCCACCATTGATGTTTTTTCGACCTCGACCGCTACTGGCCAGTTATGGGACTAACCTCATTGCTGAAAATTTACTATTCTTTTTTATTTCCAGGCTCTAGATGCCATGAACAGCCACCCTACCCCCATCCCTGCCTCCCACTTGGACAATTAACAAGGAGCTGAACCTCCTGAATCTCTCTAGGGGAGCTAGCTGTTCCACCTCAGGCTAAGGAATTTTAAGACCCGAATGACTTAAAGGTCAGTTAGAAGAACATTCTCTGAAACGTCTGACCTTACTCTGTGCTGTCCTTTCCCAGTGATGTGCTGATCCACTCTCCAAGCTCCCCGAGCAACAGAGCCCAGTGTAGCCTGAGGCTTCTTCCTGCTCTGAGAGATGCCTTGTTATTAGTACCACTCACAGAACATCCTATCACATGGCATGACTAGCTGTATCATCACCTTCAATATTAACTACCTCTCGGGGTTTGTTACAGAACATTTCAAAATCTGAACACGTGTGTCTCTGACTAAATTATGAGCTCCCAGAGGGCTGAAACCGTGTTTTAGATTTCTATTGGCTTGGGTAGAAGTTGATTTTAGGTGACTCCGTGACTCAGGCAGAGGCCTCTAGAGAGCAAACTGGCGTGTGTGTGTGTGTGTGTGTGTGTGTGTGTGTGTGTGTGTGTGTGTGTGTGTGTGGTGAGCTGGGATGCAGCTGTCCACAGAAGAGCTGATGCTGTGAGAGAGGAGATGTCATGGGTCCAAGGACTCCGTTTGGAGGAAAGACTGCTTTTAGGGTATGAGAGAAAACTCAGGTTTCCAAAGGAGAAGGCAGACTGATGACAAGAAGGTTGCTGAGTCCGAAAAGCTGTCAGGTGACCTGGTCACCAGGACAGAGGAGGCTGCTGTATCTGGCAGCTGGGAAGTTGATGGTGGTCTTTGGGACCCTCATAGCACAGTGTCACCAAGGGACAAAGCTACAAAGAGTGACGGAGTGAGGAAACAAGGCAGAGGCAGCATTTTCAAGAAATCCAGGAGCGAAGGGCAGTCTGGCGCACAGGAGGCATTTCGGAGCATAGCTTATCATATAAACGTGAAATGGGTAGATATTTTAATAAACTGTCTCAGTACTGTAAGAGAGAAGCCATGCTTATGGAACAGGGTAGGAGGAGCCTGTGAGGGGGGGACTTTGTATATGTGTGTTCCCTTCTTGCAGTACTACACCCTGAACCTTGTGCATGCTAGCTAAACACTGTAGCACTGAACTACATCCCAGGCCCGGAACAAGCCTTTGCAAGGGAGCATTTAAAGATGGAGGTAAGCCAGGTCTGGGTAGAAAAAGATGGGATCCTCAGTCCAGATGGAGACCACAGACTCAGGAAGGAGAAAGGTGCTTCCTGTGAGATGAGCATGATGGAAGACCAGAAAGGCAAAGGAAATGGTGGTGGTGGTGATGATGGCTTCCCTGGTAATTTTGCTAAGTACTCAAAATGACCTTGGCTCCTCCTGCTCTGTGTAGATGAATTACAGTGGCTTCTGGTAGCTCCCAAGCCTCTTACAGAGCGTAGAAACTGCCACCACTGCATCAAAGATGTCTTCTCTTCCTTTTGTACGACACAGTGCTAGCCTGGCCGAGACTTTTGAGGGCAGGCTCAGAGAAGAAGCGCCACTGAGGGTCCAGAAAAGCAAAACACCTCCTTCAAAAGCAGAGAGGTCAGCAATAAAAATCATTTAAAAAATTTTTCACCAGTTAATCCACAGCCTGAATACAAAGGTGGATGAAAAGAAACGGGGAAAAGCAACTCCAAACTTTATGATCTGCACTCTTCCTTTTTAAAAGCCTGGCAAACGCCAGCAAGAGGCAAATCCCATACAAGGACAGCAGAAGCTCCATCTACTCCCTGCCCTCTCCATGCATCATAAATATTCCCACAGTCATAAATATCCCTGATGAGGAAGCAGAAGGCTCTTAATTGACTCCAAGTAATTTCATGGTGGAGGCTGCTGGGGGAGGTAGACAGGATGAGAAAAGGACAGGGCGAGGGGCCTCCCAGGAGGAAACTGGAGTCTAATCTTCTGTCTTTAATGGTGCTGTATCTGTGTGTTGATTTAAACCATGAAAATAAAAACTAGCTCGTGAGCCACTGGGAAGAGCATATTCTTCTCGGGTCTCAGGCCAATTCCCTTCTGGTTCAATCTTACGGCAGTTGATGTTCTTTATGATATACCATTAGAAAAGAAGAGTCATTGCTGGTATTTATTAAAAAGAAATGTTAGAATAATGGATAAACAAGCGGCAGTGTCTTCAGGCACTAGAATACTATGTACAATAAAAAACTGTGCACTACTGAGCATGGAACACGGATGAGTTTCAGAGACAGTCTGCAAACTGGTATAAACCTGGTAGGCCAGGTTTATAATCCCAGCACCTGGGAGGCTAAGGGAGGTGCATCTTGAGTTTGAGGCTAGCCTGGCTATATACAGCAAGTCTTACACAAGCCTGAGTTATTCAATGAAACTGTCTCAGAAGAAAAAAAAAATCACAAAATATGAAAGCAGTGCATACTACATGGACAAAGCAGCATTATTATGCACTGGTTTGTGAACACATGTGAGTCTGGTGAGACCTCATGTCTATACACACAAGTTATAGGAGGACATAGGCGTGTTACTATAAATAAGCAGACAGGGACATAAAAGCCCAGGAGTCATTGTGAGCCAGTCCCTGAGGTTCAGGAATGGATGGAATTTCACCTGTGCCCACTCCACCACCGGTCCAGCCAAAAGACCCTGGAAAGGAACCCACCCCGGGCTTGGGACCCGAGGGAATTTGGCTTGCTGCACTAAAACACATCGAAGGACATCCTGTTTAGAAGCCAGTCTGAAGCAGCCCGGGCTGTTCTAGTGAGGTCCTTCCTGTCTCAAGATGTTGCATTCTGTGGTTATAAGTGAGAAAAGGGGGAGAACTGGGCGCTCCCAGGTCACCTGGCAAACTGTCTTGCCCGTGATTCCCTTTCTAGAATGTTCTATTTTTCTACATCCTGTGACAAAATGACAGAAGCTCATGGTTTATGGGAACACTGTCGACAAAGACGGGGAGCACACAGAAGCAAGAGCGTGAGGCGGCTGGTCACATTGTGGCTGCAGACAGGAAACGGGAATGTCGGTGTGCATGCTATGTTGGTAGACATGCTTCTCCTCTACTCCTTTTCATTCAGTTGAGGTTCTGATCCCATGGGATGGTGCGACCCACAGTCAGGGTATGTTTTCCCTACTCAGTTAATTGCCCCAGAATCACCCTCACAGATATGCCTGGAGACGTCTCCTGGGTGGTTTCAGATCCAGCCAACCTAACAATGAAGGTTAACCATCCCAACCTACCCCTTGTTAACTTGACACCGGAACACATCACTTTAATTCCTAACATTCCACCCCAGGCTTCATAAAAGGCTCATAGCCATCTCATAATGCAAAATGTATTCAGTCCATCTCCAAGAGCCGCCCCCCCCACAAAGTCTTAACAGTTCTAAGTTGTTCAAAAATCCAGAATCTCTTCCAATACTCAAAGCAATCTCCTAACTGTGAGCCTCTGAAAAGTTAAGAATAATAAAATGTTTCAAGGGCTGGAGAGATGGCTCAGCAGTGAAGAGCAAGTACAGAGAAACCAAATTTGGTTCCCAGTACCCATGTAAAGTGGCTAACACAAAATATAATTATAGCTATTGGGGATCCAATGCTCTCTTCTTGACTATGTGGGTGCCTACACTTGCACACATGTGCTCATACATACACACACACTCCCACATTAAAAGTAAGTCTTTTTTTTAAAGTTACATATATCCAATACACAGTAACAGAATAAGCTTTGTCATTCCAGAGGAAGGAATGGATTACAGTGAGGAAAGATTGAGCCACAGCAAACAGAAATCCAGCAGAGCAAACACCAAATCTGCCTGCTCCAAATGCAGCATCTGGAGCTCGTGATGGAATCGTCTGGGCTCCGACAGACATAGGCAGCCCAGCTCCTCCAGGGCTGCTGCTTTTAGCACACATAGCCTCTCTCTTGGGTTGGGTCCACTTTGCTCCTTCTGCTTTCCTCAGAAGACATGGCATGGGCCTGGCATCTCAACCAGCCTAGGATCATCATTGCAACTGATGCTTCACCTTCAAAGCATCACTCACTGGCCTCTCAGGGCATGTCTGTCCCTACATCCAACCTTGCTACACATTGTCTCACCTCAGTGACTTGCAGGACCTGATAAAATCCTCCATTAACTGTCCCCTACAAAGCTCACATTTTTACACACTTGTAAAATCGACACAGCATAGATAACGCTGACAAGTTATTCTGCCAACTCAACATGGCCTGGCCCACTTCTACCACAGCTATAAAGGCCTCTGGGTGCCTTGGTCGCCAAACCCAGGGGAAAACTTCCTTGGGCAGTTGTTTCAGAGTAGAGAACTCCTTTAGCTACATTCTCAGTTCAGTTTCTCTCCTTTCAAATGAATTTACATTTTCACAAGCTGGAGCTTTTGATGTGTGGGTCTTGCCCTCAAGATATAGGTTCTATTCCTAGTGCAAAGTGAAAGATTTCTCCTTAATTGTGCTAATCTCTTTAACAAGTACAGCTGCTTTCTCTCCACCCTCATCTGCAACTTTAAACACACGCATGCTCTTATCCTCACCAAACTGATCCTCTTCCTGGCTTTCTCCTCCCTTGCTGCTCTTTCTCTTTGCAAACCCGGATAGGAGCAGTGGGCAGCAATCACAGCCTGGATACTGTACTATCTTGAAATGTCCTGTTTCAAAACAACTGCCTTTCGAATTCAGTCTCACTCAAATTTCTCACAACATGGGAAGAGTACAGGCAGATTCCTTGCCAGAATAGAACATCAATGACCTCTAAGCAAGTTCCTGATAGAGTTCTTTAGTCCCCTCTGAAACCTCATGAGCAAAGTCTTAATGTTTATATTTTTCTCCATTTGGATCCTACCAACTCCCACCAGAATGGATCATTAAGCTCCCCTTACAGCATTTTAGGGCTTCTCTAGTCCATACCTCAAATTCTTCTCATTCCTGCCATAAACCAGTTCCAAAGACCTATGAACTACAGTCAGGTTTATCATAGTAACAACCCTACTTCTGCAACCAATTTTCTCTATGAGTTATTTTTTTTTTCATTGTTATGACAAAGTATCTGATAGCGGTAACTTAGGAAAGGCAGGACTTCCTTTGGTTAATGGTCTGGGGAAGTACAGCCCATCACAGAAAATAGGTGTGGCATCAGGAGTGTGAGACCGCCGGTCACACTGCACCTGGAGCCAGGAAGAAGAGAGAAATGACCGCTAGTGCAGGTGGCTTCCTTCTTTATCCCTGTTCTACCTCAGTCAAGAGGATGGTGCTGCCCATCTTCGGGGTAGGTCTTCCCTTCAGGGAAACCTCTCTGGAAACTTCCTAAAAGACCCAAAAAGGTGTGTTTCCTAGGTGATTCGAAATCTAATCAAGCTAACAATGATTAACCATCACAGTAATCCATGTAGGAAAAAGAGTGAGTGGTGGTTGGGAAACAGCCTTAGAGGTGGAGCGGGAGAGGACCTGAGAAAGCGCAGACGTGAACTTTCTGGTGGAAATGCTCCACAGATTTTCATGGAACTTTGATTTGCACAGGTGTTTCTAGGTGTGAAGACTCAGCAAATGTGTACTCAAGATTCACACATGTCTTAGTGTTCTGTTGCTGTGAAGAGACACCATGACCAAGCAACTCTTATAAAGGAAAGCATTTAATTGGGGTGGCTTACAGTTTTAGAGGCTTAATCTTTTACTGTCATGGTGGGAGCATGGCAGCAGGCAGGCAGGCATGGTTCTGGAGAAGTAGCTGAGAGCTTTGCATCCTGTCCTCAGGCAACAGGCAGAGAGGGAGAGACTGTCGGGACCTGGCTTTTGAAACTTCAAAGCCCACCCCCCTAGGGCACACCTCCTCCAACAAGGACACACCTCCTAATCCTTCTTAAACAGTTCACCAACTAGGGGTAAGCATGCAAATATGTGAGTCTATTTGGGGCCGTCCTCATTCAAACCACCACAACACATGTTGTTGATCTAAATTTGCCGACAGAAGAATAAATGAATACTGAAGTATAATGATTCACTTGCTGAAAGGGAAAGGGCACTAACATCTGCAATTTGCTTTGAAATGCATCACTAAAACAAGATAAATTCATGAGTAGATAGAGAGATGAGAACATGGACAAACAAGATAAACAGTTTAATTAAATGTTAATGTCAAGGTCCAGGTGGCTCATAAACACCTCTTCACTATACCAGTTATTTTTCGTTTACTATGTCATTCAAGTTTTTTACAATAAAATTAAGAAGTGATGTCATTTTTCAATGGCAATGATTCACTGGTTACTGAGGTACAGGGAGTGCTTTGTAAACATTTTCCTAATCCCATTATCCTGATTTTGCAGGTCAGAAAGTTGAATTCAGAGACTAAATGGTTTGCCCAGAGATACAGGGTTATATGCACTGGAGCTGGACCTGCTTGATTCTCCTGCAGCTGACACTAGACACACAGGTTTTCTGCACTCAGGGTGAGGGACACTTGTTCTCATTGGTTTCTGCACATGCTCCTCTGAGGCAGGGTCTGAAGACGAAGACTGAATGACAGTTTCTTCCTAGCTAGTCCCTTTCAACCTTCCTTCTTAGCACTGACTTTAGATTGACCTCAAAGGGATGAGGGATGCATTTCTGATCCTCAGCCGCAATCCATCAACAGCCCCATGAATATTAACTAAATACTATGTTTAGGGACTTTGAAGAAATTTAAGACAGTGTCTACATTCAAGAGGCTACTAGAAAGGCTAACCTAGCCTGGAGAACTGGACTCTCAAGCCAGGCATGATGGTACAGAATTCAGGGGGGAAGAGGATATAGGTCAGCCTGGCTGCACAGTGAGTTCAGGTCAACCTAGGCTGCATTAAAAAGCGGGGAGGGGTGGCAGAACAAAACCTAGACTCTGAACTTGACTTGGGTATGGATTGTGTGACCTTGAACAAGCTAGTTCAATGCCCTCATTTATGTAGTTAGAATTTATCCCACAAGTCTCCCCAACCCTCTGTGACTTTGACCCATGGATGCAGACAACATATGCTAATGGATGCTGATGAGCACAAGTATCTTGGGTGAAAAGTTGCCTCCTCAGAAGTGGAGTCTAAGCAGGACCCAAAAGAATGTTTGAGGAGGGGAGCAAATGCCATTTAAGTAGAGAAAGGGCAGTCTCAGGGTCTGGAGGAGGGACAAACAGACTACAACATGGGTACATGTAAACAAATGTTGATAATGGACCAAAGAAATTATTTCACCCAAGTCTAGCTTGGTGAAGCAGTGAATTTGCCAGAACTACCTGTGGGAACGTGGGTAACTCAAAGGCTGCATCACTCACAAGCCCATCCAGGACGATGATGACTCACAAAAGCTACATCCCTAGAGCTCCTGGGACAACTGATCACAGCATCTCTTCTTACCAGCAATTGTTTGCTGATAACAGAACCTTGGGGGTCTTGTTAACTTCAGGAACTTCCTGAGCCTTTTACATTTCATTTACTTCCTGGTCCTGTATGTTTTACTTCCTGAATCTTATAAGCTTCTTTCTTCCTTTCAAAGGAGAATGGTTCCATTTTGGAAGAAATAGCTGCATAGCAAAACACAAATAGACAGGTCTTGCGGGGGCGGTGCATGCAGGGAGCAGGCTGAGATACAAGTTTTGACCTTAACTTCTGGGAAGGAGGATCCATCCCAGGGTACTGAAGCCTAGTGATGTGTGGGGAGATGGTATCTGAGAAAAATTAATCTGGTTATTTATAGCACGAGAAAAGGAAAAACACTGGCACAAACCACTCCAGTCGGCACCTTATCATCCAACTGCAGCAGGCCCTGACCCTTTGGATCCTTGGTCCTCCCTCAGCATGCCGGTGCTCCTGTGAAGCACCTCAGGACAGGAGGCCGGGCTCAGCCTTCCCTCACCCTAACTGCAACAGCAAGCACACTTGGGAGTTTCAGATAAAACTTATTCTAAAATAAGAACTCGACAGACCTCAACTGAACAGCCTCAGTTAAGGACAGAAATAAGGAGCCAGGGCAAGAGAGATGTCTCAGCCAGTGAATGACCTTGACTCAAGCCTGACCACCTCAGTTTGGTTTCCAGAATCTACATGGTAAAAGGAGAGCACCACCTCCCAGAAACTGTCCTCTGACCTCCACACACATGCCATGACGTGTGCGTGCGCACGCGCACACACACACACACACACACACACACACACACACACACACAATGATTGAATAAGTACAGAAATAAGTCCCAGACTAGCATGTCAAGAGGATGTTACTAGAAGTTGATGCCAAGTTACACCTTCCAAGACCAACTGAGATAACATTACGTTTTTTCCTGAGGTGGAGCTCTGACCAGAACTGAAATCCTCAAAGAAAAATTGGGAGAGCCATTGTGCCTGGAGCTGGGAAATCACTGGGCCAGTCTGACTCCCCGCAGCCCACCTCAGGCCTAATGGAACTCTCAGCTCAACTTGGTTCCTCCCACAAGGGCCTGCTCCAAAGTAGCTTTGGGGGCTCTCCCCCCACCCTTCACCCCCTTTCTTTCTTACCTAAACACGAATTTAAAAGCTTTTCACCTTATGAAATTGGTCCAAGGCCACAAAAACAAACTTGGGGAATTACACGGGATTTAGATCTTTGAGAACACTACCTTGAATCTCTCAACTTCTGCCTCTTCACAGGAGACAATAGGTGACGTTTATTCGCCAATAGTCCCATTATTCAGATCTGTTAGGGGTCCTCAAGGACCAATTTTAGGCCCCCTCTGGTCTCAGGTGTTTCCTTATCCTCTGTCCTCCATGAGAAAACTTCCTTTTGGTAAGGACTTCCTCACAGCTATGTTCCACCACACTTGTGAGTGACCTCATGGTGTGTGTTCCAACTGTGTTGTATAAGAAATCGCCTAAAAGCTACAAGTTCCAGTTAATCATTTACTACCTTTTGTGCTTCTGTTAGGGGTTCTCAGCTGGGTAGTTCTGGTTCAGAGTCTCTCATTCAGTCATGATCGGTTGTGTGTCACCTGGGCCCATCGTCATCAGAGGCCCCCACTTCTAAGTTGGCTCATTCACTTGACTGGCAGGTTGGTGGCTGGCTTCTGTCCAGGGACCCGGTTCCACTCCGCACAGGCCCCTCTCTGTTGCCATTTGGTGTGACATTCACAGCCTAGCCTCACACACCACACACTGTCATTTCTACCTTACTTTATGGGTCACAAGCCCTTCTATGTGAAAAGAGGAGTACAAAAGGCCCCGGGGTCACTGGAGGCCCGCTTGGAACTTGGAGGCTCAGAATCCAAGAAAAGAGAAGGTAGCCCTCACATACCCCGGCAGGCAAACTAGCTATGAAGTGAGTGAGAAAGACTCTACCCTCCTGAAGCTTTGGAGCTGGTGGGAGACAAGTTTCACAGAAAGGATCGTTCTTGGAATAAAACCCAGTCCCCTTAGCTCTGCGCCCGGCTGCTTTTCTACTGGCCGCCTCCTTTCTCCCTGAGCTCCAATCTCACTGGTCTTTTCTGTCATCCCCTCCCAGATCAAGCCTTACCTCCCTTCCTTGGGGCTTTGCATCAGCTGTTCCCTGGAAAGCCCTCCCCTGGCTTCCTGTCATTCAGGTCGCCAGGGATTTGCCACATGATACTTTCTTGAGTGTTCCTTATCTGCCTCCTGCCGCCGTGACATAAGCTGTAGGAGAACACAAACTTAAGTCTTCTGCATTGCTTCATCCCTTGCCCGAGAGCAGTGGGTACTGTGAAAGTCACGAGGGAATGCGATGCCTCCTTTCTAACCAAGTTGTACCAGTTCTTCCCTAGAGAATACGGTGACCTCAGCCGCAGCCACACTACTTAGCCAGCTTGCCTTCCAAAGGTGGGTAAGTTGCAAACCCAGTGTCCAACCTAACTTCGCTGCCTGCCAAGTGAGCAAGCAGCACACCTCCACCTCAAGGCTCTTCCACCAACCCCCCAACTAGCCCAGGCCTGACTCTGAGACGGGTCTTCACTCTGGGTTCCCTTGACTTGATTTCCAATGCCCACCCTCCTCCAGGGAAGTGCCCATCTAGCCTCGTTTTGCTGAGCATGTGTTTCTGACCTTCCTGGGCCGAAATATGGAAAACAGTCACTCATTAACACTCCAGCTTTCCTGCTCGTCAGATGAAACAACATGATGCACCAGGACCCCCACGCATATTTATTTTTAAAATATGTTTTTTAATTTGAAAGCACACGGCCGCTGCGGGTCTTCGGGCCACCTCACCTGCTGCGCTGTGTGATTAGCCAGGCCTTTTCTCACTGGGTGGCATGGCCGGCTAATGGTCTCCAGCTCCCCATGTATGTTTATCTTCAGTTAATTAAAATTTTGCCAAATCTTTCTCACAGCCCTTGCTCACAGCAAGGCCAAGCCTTGGCTTGTGGCCCTGATCTGGGCTAGCAGGCTGGATGGGGGCAGTCATCCTATTAAATATTAATCTAAGAAGGCAATCAGGCCGATGGGCTTCCACTCCTGAAGTCCTCCCGCTGGGAAGTCCCAGACCCATGCCAGAGCTCAGCGCCTGCGGCAACTCTCGCTGCCAGGCCTTCGTCAGCCCCAGACACGGTTTTCCAAACTGTTTGATGATAAGTCTGAGCAGAATTCTGAGTGCTCTCTCTCTTAAAAATTGGGGTGAATTACACCACGTGTCTGCCTGGGAACGGGATGTTAACGGAGGTGTGAAAGTGCACCCTATAAATGACGAATGGGCCAATTTGACAGCATTTATTTGGAAGTGCTGGGTTAGGTAAAGACTCACAAGTACCTCACACATCAGATGCCAGTTTTGAAACTGTCTCTGAGGGATGGGAGATACGGGCAGAGCTGACCCCCTTGGCAGGACGGTGGAAGAAGACCTCTCTCACGTTCACCTCCCTTCCTTCAGCTGCTGTTAGCTCTGTCCCAGCTCCCAGATCATTCCAGCGGGCACCTTGTGCTGGCCACTCTGGGAGACAGAAGAAACGCTTTACTGTGGGATTTATTTTGTCACTCAGAAGGATCTGCCGCTGTCCAGTACCTGTGTCGGTGACTATATATTTGGAAAGAGGGTCTTTGCAAATATAATTAGCTAAGAAAGGAGGCCTCAGTCAAGGACTAGAGTCTTTAGAGACACAGATAACAGAGACACAGGCATGCACATCGCCAATGAGAAGGAAAGCAGAGATGGGAATGACGTATCTACATGTCGAGCATCTCCAAGGAATGTCAACAGTCACCTGCACAAGGCAGAGACAGATCCTCCCAGACCCCTGCTGACACCTGGACCTTTAGACTCATGCCTGCAGAACCAGGGGAGAATAAACATCTGCTGTTTTAAGGCATTGAATTGTAATGTTTACTGTGGCAGCCTTATCCATGGACAGGCCTGTACCACCCTGGCAGTTGCTCCTCTGCAGACTCTCTGCAGACTTCCAGTCACCCTGGACCCTTCCCTTTATGGGATGTCAAGGACAAGGAAATCTCAACTTCAGTTTAAGACATGGGGATAACACTAAGGAGACAACCTCACCACACCTCAGCTCTTACCAGTAATTCTGGAAGCCTCACCATCCATGCTCTTGCCCAAGCAGAGGCCAGTGAATATGAAAGAATCACTTTTGATGATGGGGGGATATTGCTCTGTCTCAGGGGTCATCGACCTAATTCAAGTCTCATGAGCCGTCATCATAGACAGAGGGGACCAGACATTGGCATGAACTTGTACTGTTCTAAGTCAAACTATGAGTTTTTGTTCTAAAAAAGAAATTCATTTTTTTTCTAAAAGGTGACTATTAGGAGGAGAGTATAACTCAATGGTAGTTTAATCAATCAATCGAGTATGCTCGAGGCACTAGGTTTCATCCCAGCATGAAAAGAAGGAAGGGAAAGAGAGAAGGAGGGAAGAAGTAAGGAATGCAGTAAGTTAAACAGTTGGGTTTAATCCACTTAATCCTTCTAGAGTTAGGGAAAAGGTGAGGAGAGAGAGAGACAGACAGACAGACAGACAGATAAGGACAGAAACAGACTCAACAGCAAGCACCATCACTCAACTAGACCCTTGGATGACTTCAACTGACTACTTCACTGCTTCACCCAACACCAACAGAAGCCATACTCCTCTCACAAGCCCTTAGGAAGCAGTGGTAAGCTCTGCCACCTTTGTGGCTATAAAGTGAACCTTAACACATTTAAAAGAACAGAAATCATATGGCCTGGGCTCTTGAGCTACAAGGAAACAGAAACTAGAAATCAATAACAGCATGCAGGAAGCAGAGCCAGGTGGATCTCTGTGTGTTCAAGGCCAGGCTGGGCTACAGAGTAAGTTCCAGGAAAGGCGCCAAAGCTACACAGAGAAACCCTGTCTCAAAAAACCAAAAAAAAAGAAAAGAAAAGAAAGAAAGAAATCAATAACAGGAAGACAGCTAGAAAACACCAACACAGTTGTACGTTGAACAGCATATTTATAATGACACATGGGTCAGAGATACAGTAGCATGGGAAATGTCCAAGCGTCTGAAATAAAACAAAAATATAACTTATCAAAATGTGCAGGATGCAGCAAAAGCACTGTGGAGCAAAAAATAAATAAATAAAACATATGGCACCGAATGTGTGTGTTGGCAACAACGGAATTGTAAAATCAGTCATCTAAGTTTAAGGTCAAAAGGAGAAGCTGGGCAGGAGAACATGCCTTTAATCCCAGCACTGGGAAGCAGAGGCCTCATCTACATAGTGAGTTCCAGGCCAGTCAGGGCCACATTGGAAGACCTGATTTCAAAATAAGTATATAAACAAATAATAAAGTCAACAGAAGAAAAAAAAATAATGTGGGCTCAGCGGTGTGTGCCTGTGGGCCTAGTTACATAGTAAATAAAAGTGAGGACATGGCTGTTCCTAGAAGGATTTTATTGTAGATATGAGGGAGAGAACAGCCAGAGGCATCTGGAAGAGCCCAGACTGAACATGGTCAGCAGAATAGACTGGGCCATGAGAGGAGGGTCGGGGGAGAGCGAGAGAGGAAGGGAAGAGAGAGGAAGAAAAGAAGGCCAAGAGGGCAAAAATGAACCAAGAGCCATGTGGCCAAAATAGCTGGGTTACACAGGAAATAGAAGCTGGGGGAAGGGAAGGGAAGCTCAGGGCTTGGAGAGGTCTAGGGTAGGGGGCAGTTGCTAAGGAGCCAGGACTCTGTAACAGGCCCTTGAGATGCTGCCAGAGCCTGCAGCCAGTGTCTGCTCTGATGTGTTAACAGGCATCTCAGTTAACCACATGTCCTGGGTTCTTTGGGACCTAACACTTAGGAGGCTAAGGCAGATGATCACTTGAACTCAGGAGTTTGAGGCTAGCCTGGGTTATCACAGCAAGACCCCTGTATCATAAAAAAAAAAAAAATCAATCAAAGAAACTATGAACAGGAAATCAATAGAGAAAGGCAGTAAAACTAGATGCTGGTGTTTTGAAAAGATCAGTAAAATCCATAAGCCTTTAGCCAGACTACAAGAAAGAGAAGATATAGATTACTGGTATCACAGATGAAAGGGAGGTTATTACTATAGTTTTTATGGGCGTTAAAAGGATAATGGAGAAATGGCACACACAACTCTGTGTTCATGAATTTGACAACCTAAATGAAGTGGGTCGATTCCTTGGGAGAGAGAATCTGCCAGAACTTGTGCCAGAAAAAAACTGACAAACTGGACAAGCTTTTGTGTATGAATGAAATTGAATCAATGATAAACTGACTGAATGGATTAACTGGTGGATTTCACCCAATGTTTAAGGAACCATCGGTACCAATTCTCTGTCATCTATTCCAGAAGACAAGACCAGGAGGGATGCTTCTTTACTTACCCTATGAAGCCAACATGACCACATCACCAAAACCAGTGTCTACACGAAAAGAAAACGTCTACCCATCAGTTCCTGTGGACATAGACACAAAACTTCTCAACAAGGAGCCAGAGAGACGGCTCAGCCAATACAAATGCTAGTTGCAGAGGACCTGGGTTTGATTTTCATCACCCACACATGTAGCTGGAGAGTTTTCCCCCCTGGGTCCCGCCAAACCCCAGCCGTCCGACAGTCCACTTATAAAATAAACACACAGATGCTTATATTATTTAAACTGTTTGGCCTAATGGCTCAGGCTTCTAGCTATCTAGTTCTTGCATCTTAAATTAATCCATTTCTATAAATCTATACCTTACCACGTGGCTCATGGCTTACCGGTGTCTTTACATGCTGTTTGTCATGGCGGCTGGCAGTGTCTCCTTCCTCCCCCCCCCCCCCCCCCCCCCCCTCCCCCCCCCCGCTTCCTGTTCTCTCAGTTCTCCTCTCTGTTAATCCCACCTATACTTCCTGCCTGGCTACTGGCCAATCAGTGTTTTGTTTATTGACCAATCAGAGCATTTGACATACAGACCATCCCACAGTACTTTCCCTTTTCTTTTCTTTTTTTTTTTTAAAGGAAGGTTTTAACTTTTGTACATCTCCAAAGCCAGCTTGGTATATTTGGGAATTTGGGCTTAGCTTCTCTTACTACTTCCTGCTGGAGGGGGGCGCTGTATCTTATGGGGACACAAAGAAAATTTTAGGATTATGGAGTAGTCCATGCGGGTGTATCGTCTGAGCCAGTTGCCTTGAAACGGTTTTGGATGTTGGATCATCTGAGCCTTGGTGTCATCAGAGACCTTTCAGGGGGTCTTGGCTGGTCAAACCTGATGTATCTTAATCTGGAACAAATCCATAGCCTCTGGCTTTCTGTGGAAACAAAAGCAGAGCCTCCTTTCCAAAGCAACATATCCTTACATCCAAATTTTGAAGTCAAGGTACCTTTAAAATATACATTTTGTCATAACTCAACAGCTTTTACAATTAAATGTTTTTCTTCAGTTACGAATATCAAAGAGAACATAATCCAGATTTTCTGTGTGATAGCCATCTTTATGTGGCTTATTTTTTATATTACCTTGAATCTATTGCTTTAAACTGCAGCATTCTAAGACTGAAACGGAGCTGTGGCTGCTGGCTCCACCCACTTCAGCTTCCCAACATGGCAGTGGTACATTTTCCACCAGCTCTGGGAGCCATCAACTCTCAGAAATAGTGGGTCTATGCTTCTATCAAAGCAGCGTGTAGCCAAGAAACCTCTTTTTTTGTTTTGTACTAGCAAAGGCTAAATCCATCACGCAGTTTAATGTGCCACTTGCAGAGGCCTCATTCCCGCCATACTGCAGGTTGAGCACACACGCCAGGAACCCGCCATAGTAGCTCAAACATGCAGGCTGCCTCTAACTTGAGAGAGACAACTAGGAACTGTTTTTAGCTCCGTTTTAGAATCTTTTTTTTTCTCAGGTTTTAGGTGGAAACTCTTGCCCCACGTTGGGTGCCAGATATTGGTGAAATTATTAAGGCCACTCCACGTAGTTAAAAGGGAGAGATTTATTTAGTGGCATAACTTACAAATGAAGGGATAGGTAGGTTGCGGGTTCTGGGAAAGACACAGCGTAGTCCGCCGGTGTTCTCTGGAGAACTCTCCTCGGTCTACCTTTAGCGTCCAGGGTCCAGGAAACAAGAGAAGTGGCTCATCCAGATCTCAGGTCTTCAGGGTCCTCTCTTGGCCTGGCCTTGTAGGCGTGATGGGGGTTGGAACTTCCAGACCAAAGCTGGAATGGCTACCTACTACACATACAGTGGTTCACAACCTTCTATAACTCCAGCTCCAGGGCATCCAATGCCTTCTTTTGGCCTCTGTGAACAATGTATGCACATGGAGCCAAGTGTACATACGGGAAAAACACCCAAACACAGGCGGTTTGTGTGTGTGCATGCCACCGCATATGTGTGGAAGACAGGAGCCAACATGCAGGAGTTGGTTCTCTCCCTCTAGGTGGGTTCTTGAGGGGGATGAACTCACGTTGTTAGGCTTGGTGACAAGAATCTTTACCTTCTGAGCCATTTTGCTGGCCTACAATAAGATAGGCTAAGGGGAATGGGCAGAGAGAACTTCTATTATAATGTGGTGTAATAATTGTTCCATGTAATTATTAATTCTTTTTATCTCTTATCAAGTCTAATTTATAAACTAAATTTATCATAAGTATGTGGAATCAGGAATAACATCATATAGAGGTTTCAGGTATCCATTTTCACACATGTGTGCACATGTATGTGGGTGTGTGTACCTGGAGATATGAGGTTGATGTCAGGAATCATCTTTGGTAACTCTTCCACCTTATTAACTGAGGCAGGACCTCTCAATTGAACCCAGAGCTCACTGATCTAACCAGTCCTCCTAGCCAGCTTGCTTTGAGGATCCGGTCTTCTCCTTTGAGGCTGGAATTAATCACAGGGGGTCGCCATGCCCACCCAGCATTTACATGGATTCTAAGGATCTGAACTCGGGGCCTCAGGCTTGTACAGCAAGCTCTTTATCAGCAAGCCATCTCCCCAGTCCCCTGGCAGCCTTTCTTGACAACCATGTTGGCCATGGGGAAAGGAGGAACTCTTCATCAAGGTATCTCAAACCATCTCCAGTCATGACCCCTTTTCACCCTAGAAATTTTTATGTGATTCTGAGTATATTCGTATATACTCAGGCATATAAATATATAAATAGGTAAACTAATCAATTACCGATAGTAAATCATAAATTTATTTCAAACAATTATTTGATAGTCATATACTTTTATAATTTATATTAAAGACTAAATCAAATTTGCATACCAATGAGAGGATGTCCATATTTGTTTTTACATAAAGGATTAAATCTTGATCCAAATATTTGATACTGCATAAGAGAGAACATGAAGGTTCTTTAGAGTTCATGGATATTTTGATTTTATAATCAATGCTGAAAATGTCACTTTGCATAAATATTATGCATACTGCTAAATGCCATAAAACAAGAATTTCAGAAATTGCAGGAAATTCTTCCTAATCCTAAAGACAATAGCTCAAAGAGCAGTTTTTCCAATGAAACATCCTAATACAATTGGATCCAGAGATATACTACTTTGATACTTAATATGCTGAGTCTTTGTTTTCTGTAATTAAACCATTATTTTCTCTAAAAGCAGAACTTCACACTGCAATTCACAACACAATAGCCTTGAGTCTGAGCAGAGCGGTCTGGGATAGCACTTGATGTCTCCTGGCCAGACAACATGCACAGGGCACATGCTCTTGTCCAGAATCAAGGCTGCAGAGAAGTCATGTGATACAACACAGGTTTGTCTTCCCCAAAACACCTGATTCACCATGAGTTGGATTTCTGGATGAATTTTTGCTTGCTATACATTCAGAAATATTTTACTCTGGCCAAATTTTACTCAGTTATGCACCCCCCCTTTGGAACTGTGACTCAGTTTAAGAAGCTCAGTTCTGTATGACATTCTGAAGAAGACTACACTATGAAAGAACATGGCACAGTAATGGTGGATGTGTTGTGTCTATTAAGATTCCCAGGATGTACAACACCATGAATAAGCTTTCATGTGAGCTCTGAGCTCTAACAGAGATGCAGCAGGGTCAACCCATCAGTCTTAACAAATGGGGCACTCTAATCTGGGGTGCCTATAGCAGGTGAAGTTGTCCACATGTGGGGACCGGGTTGGGTGTAACTACTCTACCACCAAGTCACACCCCATCCCCTTTCTACTCAATTTTGCTGTGACCCAAAACTGCTCTAAAAAAATGTGTTTATGGCTGGGCGGTGGTGGCACACGCCTTTAATCCCAGCACTTGGGAGGCAGAGGCAGGCAGACCTCTGTGAGTTTGAGGCCAGCCTGGTCTACAGATCGAGATCCAGGACAGGCAGGGCTACACAGAAAAACCCTGTCTCAAAAACAAACAAACAAAAAAATGTGTTTGTGGGGACTGGAGCGATGGCTCAGCAGGTAAAGGCGTTTTCCCTAAAAGTCTGGCAGCCTACGGTCAGTCTCTGGAACCCTCATAAGGGTAGAGGAAGGAATAACAAGATTTGTTCTCCAACCTCTACACACATGCGTGCCATGCATATGCTCATACTCACACACATCACATACACACCATTCATAAATATTGTTTTTAAAATCATGGTTGTTACTTGGAAAATAAAAAGGCCACTGACAAAATGTCTGTCTCTCTTCCCTACCTCCAACTGACTCAGCCCCTTGCCCCTCACCCGGCATAACCAATTTCTTGAGAGTTCTTCAAAAATATCCTTGGTCTTCATAAATATCAAATGTGGGACTCCAGTAAAGGTGCTTGCTGCCAAGTCTGATGACCTGAGTTCAATCCCCCAGAACCCACATGGTAGAAGTACAGATTCCCATGGGTTGTCCTCCAATCTCGACATTGTGTTATGGTATGAGATGCTGTGGTTCCTCTTTCTCTGTCCCATAAGTAAATATATATAAAAATTAATCTCAAGTGTGTCCAATAGGACAAACGTGACTTTTTACGCCATAGCTCCCTTCTCCAGGAGAAGAGTGTCTGGAGTTAACCTACAGAAACCAGGGCTTTCCTCAGCCCCCTCTAAGCTCCATTTGATCTTCAGGTGCTCAAATGCCAAACGGGGATGTTTGTGTGTTTTTCCTGAATGCTGACAAGGTGTCCTGAACAAGCCTGGTCCCTGGAGTCTGGTGGGAGAAGCAGAGATCCAGCAGGAGGCGGAGGACTTCACCCTCAGCTAAAAACAGAACAGGGCAATCTCCCTTCCCTCCAAGGGACGGCTGTGAGAAACATCTGGCACTTCTGGCCCCTCTCCTCCCTCCTACAGTTTCTCCAGCACTTCTTCCAGAAGCCAGGGAAAAGGAACCGCAGATCTCCACCATCTACACACTGTTTAAGCACCAGCTTTGACCTAATTTTACTTCAAAGCACTACCCTCTCCCTGCTACCTCCCACGGACGCCCACCCGGCTGCCGGGTAGAGAGAACACTGGAAACTCAGGCCAAATGGGAACCTGGGATGGTAAAGCCTTTGAGAAAACAGCTGTTTGTTCGTTTATTATCATGTTTTTGCTCCTGTCTTTGATTACAAGAGCCTGTTGGGGAAAATAATAATCCTTTGCACTTTAGAGGCGTCTGTGCTGGTCTCTTCCAACCTTCATTCCACTTCAAAGCAACTCTGGGAAAAGGGGTTTGAAAGGAGCATGCTTTAGCTAAAAGGCCCCTGTCAGACAGTCCTCTTCCTGGCCCCTGCCTCCCTCACTGTGGCCTTTATATGCAGTTCCAGGAGGAGGCCCGTGGCTGCCAGGGACAGAGAACTCCTGGGCTCTCCAGCTAGAGATTTAGGGTCCTGACCCCAGGAGCAGCGCCTGCCCCACCTGTGGGCCCTCCTCCTCAGCAGGCCCTGCAGTAGCAGATGTCTTTCAGGCTGTCCAGCATTGCTCCAACATCCACCTTCAGGTCATTTCCCTTGTGAGGAAACTGCCCAGTGTGTACAGCTTCCTTTCTGTGGTGACCGGAAGTGTTCAGATTGTTTCTCTTCCTGGCTGGCTTGCCCAAGTGACCCTCCCTCCCAGGCTCTGGATTGTTCCAGAAGGCCAGCTGCGGCAGCGAGCAGTTGGCGTTTCTCCCGGGACCATTGCTCGGGTCGTCACCAGGACTCTCCCCCTGGTGGAGTTTTGCCCTGACTTTCTCCTGACCTCTTGCTTCTTCCCCTTCATTTCCTCCTGGAGAAGCAGTGGAAACTAGAACCCATTTTCCCTAAAGCCAATCTGAAAATACATCTCTACTCTATTTCCTAATTTTTCACGTCAAAGTTGACCATGACCCTGGAGAGATGGCTCAGTGGTTAAGAGTACTGGCTGCTCTAGCAAAGGACCTGGGTTTGCTTCCCAGCACCCACCCTGGCTCACAACCACCTGTAACTACAGTTCCAGGGGATCTGCTGCCTGCTTTTGGCCTCTGTGGAAGCCAGACACACATGTGGTACACATAAATACAAGTAGGCAAAATACTCATACACATAAGTGCTGTGGACGATTGATAAGTAAAACACTGATTGGCCGGTAGCCAGGCAGGAAGTACAGGCGGGACTAGCAGAGAGGAGAATTGAGAGAACAGGAAGACGGAGAGGAGGAGACACCAGCCTGCCATCCAGGGAGCATCATGTAAAGGCAGCAGGTAAAGCCACAGAACACGTGGCAACATATAAACAGAAATGGACTGAGTATAAGAGTAAGAGCTAGACAATGGTAGGCCTGAGCTAATGGCCGAACAGTTTTAATAATATAAGCGTCTGTATGTTTATTTTATAAGTGGGCTACGGGACTGCTGGGACTTGGCTGGTCCCAGGGAGAAAACTCTCCAGCTACAAATGGCGCCCAACGGGTTGGCAAGAGTTTCCACCTAAAACCTGAGGAAAAAAATTCTAAAACGGAGCTAAAAACAGCTTCCTAGTTGTCTCTCTCAAGTTTGTGGCCAACCAGTGTCGGGGCTTGGTGGGACCAGGAGAGAAAAACTCTAGCTACACCTAAGATAAAAGTAAATCTAAAAGAAATAAATAAATAAAAATTTGACAACAAATGTTGATGGGAACCCGTAAATTAAAACAGCCATTGTGGAAATCAGTTCAGAGTCTCCATAAAAAATTAAAAACAGAATTACCATATAACCCACCTATACCATTCCTAGGCCTGTGCCCAAAGAACTCCACATCCTACCTCAGAGATGTTTGTGCATCCATGTGTTCATTGGTGCTGTATTCACTATAGAGGGAATAGGAACCAACCAAGATGCCCAGCAGCAGAAGAATGGAGAATGGAAATGTGGTACATGTACAAAATGGAGTATTATTCAGCTGTAAAGAAAATGAAGTTTTCAGGAAATGAGTGGATCTGAAAAGCATGGCATTAAGCGAGTATAATATTAAACTCTGGAAGACAGAAAAACACATTCTCCCTCATATATGAATTGTAGCCAATAGCATATATGTGAAAATATGTAAACAGCTATTAAGTATGGGTATTGTCTGAAATTTAGAAAATGGAGTCCTATTAGGTGATGAGGAAGGTCAGAATGTAGGTGAAGGATACCTGAGTCACAGGAGAGGTGTAAACTCATTATTTTTTTTATCCTAAGCTCTATCATAGCCGTGTGTGTGTGTGTGTGTGTGTGTGTGTGTGTGTGTGTGTGTGTGTGTGTAAGATATGTGAATTCAACTCTGTGTGCTGAAGTAGCAAAAAAGATTTCTGCATTCCCAAAGAATCCAACCTCTGTGACTACTATGAGGAATGATTGTGCGAGCTGGGCTTGCTTTTACTTCCATCGAACATTAGTGCAACAGGAGTTGGACACACTGTAGCTAGAGTTTTCCTGCCTGGCCCACAGTCAGGACAAATCTCTCTCACCCGCCAGTCCCAAGCCGCTCAAACCCACAGCACCTCTCTGTGTAGCTTTGTGTCTTTCCTGGAACTCACTTGGTAGTCCAGGCTGGCCTCGAACTCACAGAGATCCACCTGGCTCTGCCTCCCGAGTGCTGGGATTAAAGGCGTGCGCCACCACCGCCAAGATGACTTTGGAGATGTGTAAAGGTTAAAACCTTCCTTTTTAAGAAAAGAAAAGGGGAGGTGCTGTGGGATGGTCTGTATGTCAAATGTGTTGCTGATTGGTCAATGAATAAATCACTGATTGGCAGTGGCCAGGCAGGAAGTATAGGCGGGACTAACAGAGAGGAAAATTGAGAGAACAGGAAGCTGGGTGAGGGAGACACTGCCAGCCGCCATCAGGACAAGGAAGATGTAAAGTACCGGTAAGCCACAAGCCACGTGGCAAGGTATAGATTAATAGAAATGGATTAATTTAAGCTGTAAGAACAGTTAACAAGAAGCCTGCCACGGCCATACAGTTTGAAACCAATATAAGTGTCTGTGCTTACTTGATCGGGTTTGAGCGGCTTGGGACTGGCGGGTGAGAGAGATTTGTCCTGACTGTGGGCCAGGCAGGAAAACTCTAGCTACAACACACTAATCACTGAACACATTTGTCACACAGACCCACTTAGAAAAAAATTGATTTTTAAAAATTTTTGGTTTTTTGGGAGGGAGGAATTTTATGGTTTAAAGAGAAAAAATATAGTTAAAAAACAAAAACAAAGTCAAGAGACTCTATGAGAGAAAATGAAGAGAGTATACACAGGAAGAAACAGGTTTCTTGTGCTCGCAGACTGGAAAATCTCATCCTGTTAAAGTGCCCACACTGCTGAAAGCGATCTGCATGTTCCCCGTAACTTCCATCAAAATACCTGTGATGTTCCAAACATAAACAGAAAAAGAATGGACTGGGATGTAGCTCAGTAGTACAGCACCTGCCTAGCATGTAAGAAGCCATAGATTCAAGCCCCCCCGCCACTGGAGAGGGGTATGTGTGTGGGGCAGCAGCCGGGGGTGGGGGAAATTTATATGGAATCTCCAACCCCAAAGTTCCAAAGCAATCCTGTATAGAAAGAGCAAAGCTGAAGGCACTGTAATTCCTGACTTCAAAACATACTGCAAAGCTGTAGTAACCAAACAGCAAGATAATGGTCCCCAAATAGATACAGTCTAGTGGAACAGAGAACCAGGAATAATTTACAGTCAACTGTAACATACATTGGAAAATGAAAATTCTTTTTATAATGGTTCTAGGTAAACTGGACATCCATGTATAGAAGAAACTAGATTTCCATCTCTCACTATGTGAAAAATCAACTCAAAATGGATCAAAGACTTACACATGAAGATCCAACACTACAGAATCCATAGGGCAGTGCACAGGGAATACTGGGACATGAGCAGAGTGGTTGGCTGTGATCTGCCCAGATGGGCAAAACCTGACAAGTAGAAAGAGAAAACTGACACCTCCCACAGACAGAACAAGGTCGGGGGAGCATTTGCCAATTATTTCTCTAACAAGATATTGACTTCCTGAATATATACAAGGAATTCAAACAACTCAATGGAAAAGAAAACTCACATAATAATCATAAATCAGTTTAAAAATAGGCCCAGCCCTAAGTAGATTTCTCCAAAGAAGGTATACAGATAGTCAACAAACACATGAAAAACCAAAACTATCATCAGTCACCAGGGAAGCACAAGGCAAAACCACACAGTGTGGGGTTGGAAGCGGACAGGAAAGATGGCTCAGGGCGGAAGTGTGCTTGCTGCTCTTGCAGAGGACCCGGGTTCAGTTCCCTGCAGCACGTGGTGGATCTCAGCCATCAGTAACTCTATCCCTAGGGGATCTGACACCCTCTCTGCCCTCTGCAGGCCCCTACACCCATGTATGCACACACACACACACACACACACACACACACACACACACACACACACACACGCATAATTTAAAAAAAAATTTTCTAAACTCACACACAGGCTGGAGAGATGGCTCAGCCATTACAGGCCAGGCTCACAACCAAAATAAAAACCACACACATACAATGAGACGTCAAGTTAGCTCTGGTAGAGTGGCGATTATCAAAAGACAAAGAACAGATGCTGGCAAAAACGTGGAGGAAGGAGAGCCTTGTGCACAGTAGCTGGGAGTGTGGCCCCCACAGTCACTCTGGAGACAGCATACAGGTGCCTCCAAAAACAAGAAACAACTGCAATCTAATCCAGAAAGCTCCTATTGAGTATAAATCAGGATAAATTGAAATTAGCCCAGCAAAGAGACTGCATCTCGGGGTATACAGCAGCGCTCACCACAGCCAACACGGGATCTGCCTAGGTGTCCACTGACAGACAAATGGGTAAGAACATCTGGTAAACACACAATAGAATATTATTTGTCTATAAACGTGGATACAATCATTTGCCTAACATGGGTGGAATTGGAAGTTTAAGAGATAGAAGTCAAGCAGAGAAAGACATGTGTGTGTTCTTGCATATAGTAGCTGAATGAAGTAGAGATGCCAGGGTCAGGGCCTGAGCAGAGAGGTGGAGAGGAGTGGTTAACGAGAGGATGCAGCTGGAGCGGAGGACTCGCTGCTAATGGCCTATAGCGTCGCAGGGTAACTGTGGTTGACAGGTAGCTAGTGGGAAAGATTTCGGATGTTCCCACACTGAGAAATGAGAAATGTCTGGAGTGATGGATACCCCAGTCATCCTGACCCAATCATAACACGTCGTGCACAGACACTGGAAATCACAGCCACATTGTCTCTCCTGAATACATGCAACACGTAGATTAAAAATTGAACGTAAGTCAGAAACTCTCTGACGTACCTTCTTTGGTTGTAAGTCCTAGGTCCCAAACTGCTATCCCAGAAAAGGTCCCCATACTTAGAAAAAAGAAGGCTGCCCAGAGTGGCCAGAATTAACCTAGCCATGCAGGCCCCGATGGGGATCTCAGATACGGCTGATGGCCATTAGATCCCGCCCTGTGTTTTTGGGTCTTCAGTCTGAGGGCTCCCATGTCCATCTAATGATGACCAGACTCATTAACCTTCTTCTGACCTGCCTGTTGTCACAGGTGCTGATGGCAGCCAGTAAAGGGCTCATCTCCATCCACTCCATTGTCTGGCCATTGAGCTTTTTGTGGCTTTTGTCCGTTTTCTAGGCCCAGCCCCTTAGTCTCTCCTTATGGATTCTGGAAGCCTCCGTGATGCTGCCAGTAAATGTCCTCTTTATTGAGAGGCAGTTCCTGTTGTTCGAACTCAAGTCCCAGTCATATCAGGTGACTCAGCAGCTCTACTCCGAGGTACAATCCCAAGAGAGAGCAATTATAACATAGGCCCATGTGAATCAAGGACACCAATGCTCACGGTAGCATTTTTCATGATAATCAGAAAAAGCCAGAAACAGCTTGTCCTAGCATGCTTCTCTGTCACTGTCATAAAACACTAACCAAAAGCAATCTGAGGTTGGGGGAGGTTTGCTGGGCTTCCACAGTCCACCTTTGAGGAAAGCCAAGGCGGGAAGCTGGAGGCAGGAACTGAAGCAGGGACTATGGAAGAATGCTGCTTACTGGCTTGCTGGTCATGGTTTGCTCAGCCTGCTTTCTTATATAACCCAGGACCACCAACCCAGGGTTAGTACTACCCACAGTGGGCTGGGCCCACCCACATCAATCATTAATCAAGAAAATGCCCTACAGACTTCCCTACATGCTAATCTGATGGAGACAGTTCCTCAATTGAGGGCCCCTCTTCCCAGGTCACTCTAGTCTGTGACCAGTTTGACAAAACTAACCAGCGCACCTGTAAAATGGGAATTATAATGCTACTAGCCCCTGGGATTATGAAATGAGTTCATATGTGACGTGTGTTGAGCATGGTGACCACTCCATAAATACTAGCTCCTGTTCTATCAAAGTGTGAATGAAGTTGGGGGTGAGAAAGCCTGTCCCTGGGGCTGGAGAGATGGCTCAGTGGTTTAGAACATTTGTTGCTCTTGCAGAGGACCCAGATTTGAGTCCCAGAAAGAAGCCAAGAGGGGCTTGGCACTGAGGAACCCCTGGTGCCAGACTCCCTGCCCCCCATGTGATGTCTGCTAGATAAACTGGAGGGAAGCAGTCCCTTCTGGCTGTGTGGGACAAAGGTGACCTCAGGGCAAAGCCACACGGTAGACCATGGTGGAGTAGAGTGCTTGGTGTTCAGGACTCATTAGCTACTATCATCATCACCCTGCCCCCAGCCGCTCTCCTGCTCCACTCAGATCTTCCTAATGGGGTGAGAGACAAAGTTTCCAAGCCTTCTTGCCACCATGTACCCCTTAACCCAGACCCAAGCATGGAACCAGGCATTAGCTTGGGGTGTATCTGAGGAGCCTTAAGCATGAGCTTCTGACCCAAGCTCTGCTCCTGAGATCTTTATGTGACCGTAAGTAAGACTGTGTCCCTCTCCGGCCCTCGGTTTGTTCACATGGGAAGTAAAGCCATGAGTTAAAAGCAGGCCTAGGTTTGGCCCTGCCTTCTGAGCGCCTCAAGACACAAAATGTGGGTTCCCCGCTCAAATCCAGTTCTCTGGAACAGAGCTAGCACCGGCATCTTGTCGAGCTCCTCAGAGGTTTGTGGTGCTCAGGTGCTGTGTGTGTGTGAGGGGTGGTGTGTGTGTTTGGTGTGGGGGACGGAACCCCACACCTCACGGATGCTCAGCTGCCATTCATCCACGGAGTCTTGTTAAGTCAGGTTTGAAAGCCCCTGACTAGACATGCTCCAAGGCTTCCTTCAATATTCAGATTCCTAAGAAAATTAATGATGTTCTCATGAATCAGAGAACAGCTTTGAGTGGTCTGCCTTGTGGTCCAGGGAGGATGGCCACTTGCCTGTGAAGGGCCCGCTGGTGTCCTGGGTAGCTCTTCTAAGCTTAATCATCCCCAGCATGGGAAGAAGCCGCTCTCACTGTCTAATCAAACACCTCAGCTCAGCAATTTGCCTCCTCCTCTGGTGCTTTTGTTCTGAAGGCTGTGGGGAAGGCTGGTACCTTTCCCCAGAGCCCCCATTTCAATGGCCTCAAAGCTCTTGAAGACGCTGGCAAGTATCTCTTGACTTGAGCCTTTTTTTTTTCTATTTCTATTTTAACTGCCCTCAACAACGCTGTTAATCTTTTCTGTTTATTTACTTTGATATTCTTTAAGTGTTTCAAATAACTTAGACTGGCTTTGAGCTCCCTACATAGCCAAGGATGACCCTGAACTTCTGATCCTCCTGCCTCTACCTCCCGAGGGCTGGAATTAGAAGCATGTGCCACCATGCATGGGTTTAAGCATCGCTAGGGAATTAAGCCAGGACTTCACACATGCTAGGAAGCATTCTATCCACTGAGCTACATCCCCAGCCCTGTTAATACCTCTAACTTGGACCACACAACAGTTCCTTACTCCGTGTGGTGGTTTGAAAGAAAATGGCCCCTAAAGGGAGTGGCACTATTAGGAGGTGTGGCCTTCCTGGAGTAGGTGTGGTCTTCTTGGAGGAAGGGTGTCACTGTAGAGGCAGGCTTTGAGGTCTCATATATGCTCAAGCTATGCCCAGTGTCTCAGACTACTTCCTGTTGCCTGCAAGCCAAGATGTAGGATACTCGGTCACTTCTCCATCATCATGTCTGTCTGCATGCCACCATGTCCCACCATGATGATAATGGTGCCATGGTCATGGTGTCTTCACAGCAATCGAACACTAAGACACTCCTCTTCTAACCTCCAGTTTCTCCTGCTTTCAGCCTCTCCTTCACATCCCCACAGGGATTTTCCTAAGCCCGCCTTCACTCCATCACCTCTGTCCATGAGTTCTCTACCTCCCAATCAAAACCAGACTCATCCCCGGTCATTCAAAGCCTTTCAGAACTCAAGCCTCAGGACATAACTCTTCTATACCTCCTTCAGGACAATCATCACTTTGAGGTGAAATGAATAAAGGATATTGTATGCTATGAAAATGTAACCGTGATCTTTATTGTACCGTTAATAGCTTCAAATAAATAATAAATGATCCACTTTGGGCTCAGTAAGCTGTGCTGAATTCTTTTCACAGGATTCCCTAGGTTGATGGAACCCCCATCAGTGCCTGATTTTCACGGCAAAACATTTGCGGAAATGTCAAGGGTGCTACAAAATGTCAGGGGTGCTGAGCGATGCACAGAGCTCAGGTGGGGAAACTCTCTCAGCCCTTGCTTCTGCTTACCAATGGTTTCTCTCTTCTAGGGTCTGCCTGGGTCTTAACCCCCAGCCTAGAGCAAGCATCTCACCTTGTCGTCTCCACCTGCGTGTTTTTAATATGGACAAGTCTACAGAGACCCAGGGCATGAATGTTCCTCTACCTTGCCAGCTTCCTCCAGAGCCTACCTTCCTGTGCTGCTGCTCAGGGCCCATTGTGAGCTAATTAAATGAGCATACTTGACCAGTCAACCATCTTTATTTTCCCAACTTCCAAATGAACAGCTTCCTCTTCTCACTAGCAACTGGAGCAGGACATACCCACCACTCCTGGGCTGGTTCCCCATTCTGCACCTGTGGCAGACATGATTGTCAGAGCACTTGCCCCCTGGGCGTCAGGTGTCGTGCACACTCAGAGTCCTCATCACCACAATTTCCCAGGAAGGTTAATCTATCAGTCAGAGTGCACAGGTGCCTACGACATTTCTTCCTGCTTACCATCAGTGGCCCAGCTGGTTAATAGCTAATGTGTTTACTAGGCAAGCTCCAAGAGCTTTAATTTCATCTCCCTATGGAACCCTAAACTAGAGTAGCATCCAGTTACATTCTGTCTGCTCTGAGCCTTTCCAGCTGGACAATCTGGGCTGTGGGTGGGGTCTTTTAGAAGTCTTATTTGTCGTGAGAATTGGAATAAGACAGTTATGGTCAGAAAAGTATCTATTAAGAACTACCCTGAGTGGTGCTAGAGAGATGGGTCAGTAGTTAAGAGCACTGAGTGCTCTTCCAGAGGACTCAGGTTCAATTCCCAGCACCAGCAAGGCAGCTCACACCTGTCTGTAACTCCAGTTTCAGGGTATCCGACACTCTCACACAGACATACATGCAGACAAAACACCAATACACATAAAATTAAATATATATATATAAGAAAAAAAAAGAACTACCCTGGAGGGCTGAAAATGTGGCTCAGTTGGTAGAGTGCTTGAGTAGCATGCACAAAATAATCCTGAGTTCGAACATCAGCACCACATAAACCAAGTGTGGTGGCACACACTTGGAATCCCAGCACTGGAAAGTGACTATGGAAGATCAGTCCAAGGTCATCTTCAGCTACATTGCAAGTTCCCCACCAGCCTGAGCTATAGAAGAGCCTGGGGAGGAGGGGGTAAGATACTGAAGACTATTCACCACAGCTCTGCTTTTCTCCTACTCAGGCCTACACATATGCCCAATGAGCTGGCTGGTCTGCCGGCTGGTCTTATTGGCTGGTCTGCTGGCTGTCTGCTCCCTGGTCTGGAGCCATAAAGAAAGGTATCTAAGAGGTTATGAAACAAATGACCAACCCTCCACAGAACATGACTCCCGGGCAGGC
Source organism: Peromyscus californicus insignis (assembly GCF_007827085.1). NCBI lineage: Eukaryota > Metazoa > Chordata > Mammalia > Rodentia > Cricetidae > Peromyscus > Peromyscus californicus. The sequence continues at coordinate 82,513,793 of NW_026294617.1, forward strand.
AGCAACCGGAGACACCTTCAGTGCCCCAGAGCAGTGACAAGGTTTTCAACCTGGCCTGAGAGATGGAGCCCTGGGCAATGGAAAACGATGCCTCTGGCAGATAGCGGGCAGCTATGGTTTCTCCTCTCCTCCCCACCCAGCCCCCTTTCTGTTTCAAGCTGATCACATTTCCTTGGTGATTGCCATGCTTGGTCACATGACCTAAGGGATCGCTTTGCATCCCACAGGATCTTGTTCAGATAAACTATTCTGGACTAGTTAGTGTTACCATCTTTAAGGTCCCTTCCTTCCTGTTGGTCATGGGTGTGTACTGAACCACTGCCATGCACTATGGGGTGAGCTCAAGTGTAGAGATGAGAGCCTTTGAACTCTGACTGGAGCCCCTGAAGAGCCTGAAGATGGAGATGTCAGTTCCTCTAGTAACACAAAACCAGTGATTTCAAGCTGTTTCCTCTCCCATTTAGAGAACAAGAAAGTTATAACTGGGCCAGGAGGTAGTGGTGCACACCTTTAATCCTAGCACTCAAGAGACAGAGGCAGGCAGATCTCTGTATGTTCAAGGCCAGCTTGCTCTGGGACAAATTCCAGGACAGACAGGGCTACACAGAGAAATCCTGTCTCAAAAAAAAAAAGAAAGAAAGAAAGAAAAAGAAAAAAGAAAAGGAAGAAAGAAAGAAAGAGAGAGAAAGAAAGAAATAAAGCTATTAACTGAATAAGAGAAAGGTAAGAGCCTGGCCGCTGATCTGAGGAAATCCAACATAATTTTGATGAGACACCCCCACCCCCACCCCAGGGTGAACCAAACCAGTTCTTAAGCACAGGATAACTACAGAGAGACAGCTGAGGCGTGGGGCAGGGACCTCAGCGGTAAAGCATTTCCACTCTTAAGCACGCGCTTGTGCGTGCCTGCGTGTGTGTGTGTGTGTGTGTGTGTGTGTGTGTGTGTGTGTGTGTGTGTGTGTGTGTGTATTAGCTCCTGAAATGTTCCTGCCACTTTTAGTTAACACTCTTATTATCATATTATCACTGAAAAAGAGAAGAAGCAGGTACAAAGAGGTTAAATGACTTGAGCCAGCCAGCAAGGAAAGGGTAGAACTAGGACCCAAACCTAGTCTCCCTCAAGTCCCAAACTGCCTGAAACATGCACATTCAAAGAGAAACCGAAGAGCCAGCTGGTCCTTGACCCCATGGGGTAGGATATGTAAATAGTTCCAGGGCCACTCCCCCTTCTGGGTATCCTCAATGAGGACAGAAGACTTTTGATAAGTAGAGTCAGAGTGCCTATCCACCCCACACTTTAAACAAGGTCTCAAAAATACCACTCATTCAGTCCCATCCATATTGTCACATGTCCCCTTAGAGACCGGTGCCCCAGTGCCTAACCCGGAGTCATGGTGTCTTGTCAGGTACTGAGACAAATCGACACGGGTCCCTTTATGGTCCTACATACTGTACTTCTGCCTGCCAAACCATGTGCTGTCATTAGTGCCTAGTGTAGCCTGGCTACTGGGCCTGGGAGTCTGAAGCCCTGACTTCTGGAACACAGTTCACCGACCAGCACAGTGCTCCTCCACCCAGCCCTTCATCTGTAAATATTTCTTCATGCTGTAAATAGTTTCGAGCACTCCTCAGTGCCAAGCTCTGAAACCACCAAGTTGAATTCAATATTGGCCCACGCTGCTCAGTGTTTGCTGGTGGTGACAGGCATGGAAAGGGACCTTCTCAAGGCGTCGTCGTTAGAGTGCAGGGACTGAGCGATGGCCCCAATCTGTCCCTCTACCCCGGGAGCGGGAGCTGCAAATGAGATCACACCGGGAAATCGATTTGTAAATAACAGTAAGGTGAGAATGGGGTGTGGAGAGAGGGTGAGCGGAGGAGGGAGAGGGAGTAGAGGGGGAGGGGAAGGACTGCAGCCTTGGAGCAGACTGCTTGGCTTGAAGGCCTCCTCTGGCCTGGCCGGGCCGAGAGCTCAGCCATGGGCTAGGAGCCCAGAGCATGGCCTAGGAGCCCAGAGCATGGCCTGCAGCCTCGGAGGACAAAGCCGGAGCTCTAATCTCACCCTCCCAACAGGCCAAGCTGCTCTGGGCTTCGTCCTGGCAGCAGCCTAGAACTTTCGGAGCCCTACACCGCCCCGGACAGATTTAGAGTCACAGTCTGAGCTACGATAAAGGGCAGGCCTCTCCTCCATTGTGCAACCTGAGAAGCCGGATTTCCCGTGAATCCCCTTACGTAAGGGCATCCCTGAGCAACGGTGGCCTGGGCAGCGCTATCAGCCTCCGTTCTCTGGGCTGAAGCGCCACCTGGAGGCCAGTTCTCGCTCAAACCGATGTGTAGTGGAACTTTGTAAAAATCAGACTCCACACAGGGAAACAAGAGATGGCTACGAACAAAAAGGCAAAATATGGCACCTTTTGAAAGGACTTAAACAGTTTGTTCACCTGCCTTCCTGCTATTTCCTGATGTGATATTCAGGGGTTGAATGATGCGGCTTCTCAATGGGACAGGATTTCTCCATGGCTTGGGACCACAGCGATCTTCTCACCACCTCTCACGAATTCTAAAATCCGGATCTAAAGAGCACATGGGCGAAGAACTGCAGTTGGCCCTGATCTCAGACTCCAGCCTCTCCGTCCACCTACTGCAAAATTCAGGCTTGACTAACTTGGAAAGAGAGCCTGAGGCGCTGCCTAGCTTTCTCAGTCAGCTGCCTGGCGCTGGGCATGAACACACACCCCAGACTATTTGTTGACAAGTAGCTGGATGGGCCTACAAAGACACCAAGGATTAAGGCGGCTGTTTGAAATGAGCAAGTTATTTTAGCCTGAAGAAATTCTAAGCTCGATGGACCCAGGGAACAGGGAGTATACAATATAAAGAAAAGCTGAACAGGCTTCCAAACTGAGAAAGAGGGTTCAGTTCCCAGCACCTATGTGGTGGCTCACAAACACCCGTAACTCCAGTTCCAGGGGATCCAGCACACTCTTCTGACCTCCATAGACACCAGGCAAACATGTGGTACATACATCCAGGCAGGTAACACCCATACATATTAATTTTTTAATAAAAAACCTGAAACCAGAACTACACTTGCCCCAATTACACCGTTCTTGAGTATACACCAGAAGGAGTCTAAGTCAACAACACATTACAGAGATAGCTTGCCCGTCCATGTTCATTGCTGTACTAGTCACAATATCCAAGAAACAGAACTTAACTAGATGTCCATCAATAGATTAATAAAGAAAATGTTGTCATAGACAGTCTTGCCTACCCCTTCTAAAGAAAAAGAAAGATGTGCCCACTGGTGTGACAGCACATGACCAATGTGGGGTAACTGACCTCTTATAGACTGAATTTGAACCTGTTCCATGGGAGGGAATTTAAACCCAGCCAAAAGCCCATACCTGAGGCAGCCACGGAGCACTAGAAGGAAAGCTACTTAAGTGCACATTTTATGTCCTTGGATTTCTTTCTAAAAATTTATGGTTTCTTATTACATTTAATTATTTGTGTGTAGGGGGTGCACACATGTTATAGCATGTGTATTAAAGTCAGAGAACAACTTGTGAGAATAAGTTCTCTCCCACCATGTGGGCCCTGGGGATTGAACTGAAGTCATCAAGCTTGGCAGCAAGCCCCTTTACTGCTAAGCCATCCCATTAGCCCAATATGCATGTTTCTATTCATATAGTATTACTGTCAGCCTTGGTCAGAGAAGCCTCATTATTGTGGACAATGGTTACTGCAGAGACACAGAGCCGGTTAAAGTGCTGAGAAAAAATGACTGTTGAGTGCTCAGCTCCGAATGAAACGTATTTATCCCCCTTCCAAGACTCAGGGAACATCACGGAAGAGGTGGCAGAAAGAATGTAAGAGCTGGAGGGCAGGAAAAGTGCTATGGAAAGCTTTCTTTCAGATATGACCTAGCTGCCGTGCACACTCATGAATTCACAGCTGTTGTTAACTGCTGTTACCCGCATTACACCAGCAGGACAGTGGGCACTGTCAACATTCTATCGCAGGTTAGGGAGGGGCTCCTGAGGCACAAAAATCAGGGAAGTAGAAGGTGGTTTATATATGTACAAATTGTCAAAAATTACATAATACGTGCCGGGCGGTGGTGGCCCACACCTCTAATCCCAGCACTCGGGAGGCAGAGGCAGGTGAATCTCTGTGAGTTTGAGGCCAGCCTGGTCTACAAAGCAAGTTCCAGGAAAAGCACAAAGCTACACAGAGAAACCCTGTCTCAAAAAACTAAATATATACATATGTATGTATGTATATATATATATATATATATGCAAAATGGAACTTTATGCAGGTACAAAGAAAAATGAAATCATAAATGACATTTACAAGAAAATTATGGAACTAGACACTAGAATGTTAAGCAAAATAAGCAAGTTTCAGAAATATATACACCAGTGTTTTCTCTCTTGTGTGCAGCCTCATCTTGAGTTACATATACATACATATATACACGTCTCTATATGTGTTTATAGGTTAAAAACCAGAAAGAGGACCATGAGAAGTGAGGAAGAGATCTTAAGGGATCTGGGAACTAGAGAGGGTCATGGGAAACATACAATAGGAAACTGGAAGTGGAGCTGATGGGAGCAGAAAGAAACAGGAGGGGCGCGGGGGAGGAGAACAATTGAAGACATAGATAATGACATGTGTGTCCGAAGATGCCATGATGAAACCCAGTACTTCGTATGCTGATCTAAATGTTTTAAATTTTGCTCACTAAAAAGTAACTTGACTTTCTGCAACTTAGCTTACTGGATTCTCAAGCACAGCTAGAGAACAAGACATAACATAAAAGCTCTGGTTGTCAGAGCATCAGTGTGCAGAGCCCTGGATGTCCACAAAGGTGACCACATCTTCACCTGCAGCAGCTGCTGTCCTCTTCAGACCAATTCCAACAGGAGCTCCCTTGGAGGTCTTGGGAAAGGAGAGTCATGTTGATTTTTTTTTTTTAATTTGGTTTTTCAAGACAGGGTTTTTCTGTATAGCCTTGGCTGTCACTCTGTAGCCCAGGCTGGCCTCAAACTCACAGAGATCTGCCTGCCTCTACCTCCCAAGTGCTGGGATTAAAGGCATGCACCACCATCACCCAGCTTGTTTGAACTTATTAAAAGATACAAATTTTCCCTAGAAAAAATCATGCAGCCCACTGATTGGCCAAAGAACACAAAGAAAGTGATGTTTTCATTTATCCATGCTTTTAAATAAATTAGACTTACAAATGCTGAGCTGGGTATGGTGACTTATGACTATAAGCCCAGTTGAGGCAGGAAAATTGTGAGTCCAAGGCCAGCCTGGGCTACATAATGAGTCTGAGGCCAGCCTGGACTGCCTAGTGAGATCCTGTCTCAAAATAAGTGAATAAAATGCCAGCGTTTGCTTCCCTCTAGTAGAAATTATTTCACATGGTGCTCACAGTGACCTTGTAGAATGAGGATTATCATTACTGTCCTGCAGAGAAGAAAACAGAAGTTAAAAGAAATTTAGTAATTTGCCTGTAATACAAGTAGCCATAATGGGAACTCAAGCATTCTGGTTCCAGAACATTTGTGATCTTCCAAGATGCCACCTCCCATTCCAGCGTGAAGCCAGAATGCTAAGTACTGAAGATAATATTCTGAGAAGCCATGCAGTTTGCCACAGAGCCCTGTGGGAGTTTGTAGGCAATGATGGGGACTGCATTCCATGGGGGAACGTCTGGGTCAAAGAGGATCCCCAGTCAGGAGTAAGGCTCACCAATGGTCTCATCACACATTACACTTTGTAGAGGGCTCAAAATGTCGCAGCACTTTCTTTCCCTCACCCCTGTTTAAAGCGGCTGAGTGCTCTGTCCTTTTTAAAATCCATACATTCATATGTAATTACTGTTCTTTAACAGAGTATTTCCTGGGAGTCAAGAACTACTGGAAAACACCTGGGGGGACAAACATCCACTGGAGGCAGTCTTGGGAAGGGCTCACCGTGCTTGAGAAGATCTATAGGACTCCAGAGCTGAAAGGGCTTCAGGGGCATCCAGACTTCCCTGTCGATGGCTTCCCGAGATCACTAAGTGAATGTGTGCAGAGCCAGTCGGAATCTCAGACCCACTGACTCCAGGGTCAATGCACAATTTCTTCAAAGTTTCTTGTTTCCAAGTCAAATTCACCTAGGCAGCCAAATCTCCAGGGCCAGCCCTAGAAAACCAGCCTCCCATTCTCCACCCAGAGCCATTTCAGCCAGGGGAGGAAAAGGGAGGGTGAGCTCCATCTAGAAAGCTTGTAATGTATGGATCGCTGTTGAGCGCTGTGCTTCCTCATGTTATCTGTATCAGCTGATGTAGTCTGCGCTCATGGAGATAAGGCATGCTTATTTGCATTCTGCAAATCAGAAGGGTGGGTTACACAACACTAAGGGGCTGGCTTAAGCTTCTGCAACTGGTAATAGGTGGTAGTAGGGCTGGAGCCTGCCGCTTACATTAAAAGTCCTGTGGTAAATGCAGGGCCCGGCTGACCAGAAGGGACCTCCATATACTGTCTCCGCAAGAAGTGGGCAGCCTAGCCATGGGGCTCCCACCATGGATGGCAAATTGTACTTTTGCCCAAATGCCCTTACTGAGGACCAGGGGAAGGGCAGAAGGAGGATTAGGAAGGACACGTTGGGGTCTGTAGAGAAAGAAAACAAGCCTGTGTGTATGTGCCGGGTGTGTGTGAGGGGGGGGGCGGGGGTTGGATAGTTGGTTGATTTTTTCGAGACAGGGTTTCTAGACAGTCTGGCTGTCCTAGAACTCGCTCTGTGGACCAAGTTGGCCTCAAACTCACAGAGATCCACCTGCCTCTGCCTCCCAAGTGCTGGGACTGAAGGCATGAGTCACCATCACCTGGCAAGCCTGTGTTCTTAACCAGAGCTATAGCAAAACCATACCTTGCCTTCAGGAGCTCCAAAACTCTTTACTGATCTTAAATTCTTCCACCACTCTCATTGGTCACTTCACTAGCAAGGCTTGCATTATGTACAACTCAGACACAAGAGAGGACTTTAAAGAAAGTGACGGATCAGTCCTAACTCTCTCCTGGACTGAGGGGAAAAATGAACAGACAGCTGAGAGGCCTCCCTAAATTAAGGCTGCCCAAAGATAGAAATCTGGAATCATGCACAGCTGAAGGCGTGGGGTCCTCTGCGAACTGCTCCTGACCTCCCTCGGTACTGACATCTGCTGTGCTCCAGGTAGCGCCGGGAAACAGCACATACTTACCAGATGAGACAGGTGACTAAGGGCTAGGAGGGTGCGGGAGGTGGCTGGTGCTAGAGGCACAAGCCCACAAGGAAGCGCACCTGCCGACACGATTCATGGCTTCCCCCCACCCCCGACTTGCAATTTATTATGATTTTGTGTTTCTCCAGAAGTCAAAAGTTCTCAACATCACATGCTTGAAGTTTCACCTTAAGAGTCCCATTTTAGTAAGAGCAGCTTGTGTAGTCCCTGAGCTACCCCCCACCCCAAGTGACACAGCCGCCTGGGTGGCAGAAGAGAACTATTTCTTCTCTGCCCTGCTGTTTTTGGCATGGGACACATACTCCTATGCTTGTCTCTGGAGCTCGCTCCAAAGGATAAATAATTCAAGCTACTGTCTCCACTGCCAACACCAGCCACGTGCCCATTGTTTTCAAAGACTGAGGGATCCACACTGGCTTTGATGGAGCATTTAGAAAAGAAACAAATTTAAACTACTCAGGTCTTGGAACTGGAGTGCTGGTACAGTGGGTCAGAGTGAGTACTGCTCTTGCAGAGGACCTGAGTTCAGGTCCCAACACCTGTATCAGGTGGCTCTTGACTGCTATCACTATAGCTCTGGGGGGGGGAATCTGACCTCTTTGACCTCTGATCTCACCTGTGCATATGCTGACACACACATATACACATAACTAAAAATAATAAAAATAAATCTTTAAATAACCCAGGCTTGCATATGCCTCAGGAGCTGCCCTGCTGTTATTCTGTGTATGGGATTCTATTGAATCCTATTTCTCCTTGGAAAAGAATAAAATAGGAGCTTAGAAGTACTCACCAAGCTGGGCATGGTGGAGCACACCTGTAACATCAGCACTCAGGGAGGCAGAAGCGGGCAGATCTGAGTTCTAGGTCAGCCTGGTCTACCATAGCAAGTTCCAGGCCAACCAGGGCTACACAGTGAAACCTTGTCTCAATAAATAAATAAATAGGCGCTTACTCTTGAATGCTCTAAATATCTCTTCTTTGCTTTTGCTCCTTGACACGCTCATTTATGTGGTAGAGTCAATTTCCTGCTTTCCAGCAAGCCTACACTTCCGTGACCCCTGGGGTGGATCAGACCACAGTACACTAGTCAATGTGCTCATCGGCTTGATTTCCAGTTTCTCCTCAGGAAATCTTATATGTTAAGTCTAAAATGTTAAGTCTCTACAACGCATTCAAGGTACAAAGAACTGGAGAAGGCTGGGAGATGGCTTAGTGGGCAAAAGCGTTTGCTGATCAAGTGTGAGAACCTGAGTTTGACTCCCCAAAACCCGCTAAAACCGGGTGCGGTGCCTCTGTCGTCCCAGTGCTCTTACAGGGTGATGGGCAACAGAGATCAAGACACCCCACCTCAAACAAGGTAGAAGGTGAGGACTGACACCCAAGGTTGGCCTCTGAGTGCCACATGTGCATCATAGCACATACACCACGTTCATTCTCTCATTCTCTCTACCGCCCTCTCCCCTACACATACACGGGGTGGGGGGGGGAGATATATTAAAAACAAATAAAAAAAATCTGACAGCTGGTTGTGGTAGTGCATGCATTTAATCCCAACACTCCGGAGGCAGAGCCAGGCGGATGTCTGTGAGTTCGAGGCCAGCCTGGTCTACAGAGTGAGATCCAGGACAAGCACCAAAACTACACAGAGAAACCCTGTCTCAAAACCCGCCCTCCCCCCCCAAAAAAAAAAGACAAACAAAAAAATCAAAGCAAAACTGAACATGGTGACAGACAGGTACCTACTGTGGAGGTGGTCATCTGTGATCTGGAACAGGATGATTACAAAGTCAAGGTCATATTCTGTGCTATGGAGTGAGTTTGAAGCTAACCTGGACTACATGAGACCCCATCAAAAAACAAAGGCAAAAAACAAACAAAAGAAAACGAAATAACAACAACAAAACCCTCTGATGGATCAGAGCACAGGCTCTTTCAGTAGAAAGGATCTTTGGAGCACATGACCTTAGGCAAATCACATAATCTGGGCTGAAGTCTTTACTTGCAAAAGAGGAATTTGACCAGCCTGGCTGGGCTGTTGGAAGAGAATCTGCTGGGCTTCTGTAACATTCTATAGATTGGGTAAAGAATCAATTTAGAGCCGGGCGGTGGTGGCGCACGCCTTTAATCCTAGCACTCGGGAGGCAGAGGCAGGCGGATCTCTGTGAGTTCGAGGCCAGCCTGGGCTACCAAGTGAGTCCCAGGAAAGGCGCAAAGCTACACAGAGAAACCCTGTCTCGAAAAACCAAAAAAAAAAAAAAAAAAAAAGAATCAATTTAGAGCAGGCTGGAGAGATGGCTCAGAGGATAAGAGCAGGAAGTGCTATTTCAGAGGCCCCAAGTTCAGTTCCCAGCACCATTTCAGGTGTCCCAGCTGCAAAAACCCCAATACCCTATTCTGACCTGTGTGGGCACCCATGTGCATGCACATAAATGATGCATGGTCCTAATTAGTCTTATTAAATAAAAACCCAGAGTCAGATATTAAGGGTGAAAGCTGAAAGATCAGAGAAACAGAGCAGTCAGCCACCAGAGCCTTCTTACCTCTAGGAAATCTCAGACTGAATGGGGGCATCCTGTCTCTATGAATCCTCAGACTAAATGGGTCTGAGATCCTGTCTCCACCCACTTTATACTCCTGTCTCCATCTCCCTTGTGCTGGGATTAAAGGCATGTGTTGTAGAATATTATTTTAAGGTGTGTTACTTTTTTTTATAAAGTTGCATTTGTTTAACTCTGTGAAGCTGTGTTACTGTGACTGTCTAAAACACCTGATGGTCTAATAAAGAACTGAATGGCCAATAGCAAGGCAGGAGAAAGGATGAGAGAATATATAGAGGGAGAAATCTGGGACAAAAGGAAAAGTGGCCAGAGAAGGAGGAGGACTCCAGGGGCCAGCCATCCAGATATGCAACCAACAACGGAGTAAGAAAGAAAGGTATACAAACATAGAGAAAGGTAAAAGCCCAGAGGCCAAAGATAGACGGGATAATTTAAAGTTAAGAAAAGCTAGCTAGCAACAAGCCAAGCTAAGGCCAGGCATTTATAATTAATAATAAGCCTCAAACTGTAATTTATTTGGGAGCTGGATGATGTCCCCCCCCCAAAAAAAGAGTAAAGAGTAATAAAACAACCAACCACAAGCGTGAGCCTCCCATGTGCTGGGATCAAAGGCCTGCACCACCACCACCAGGCTGTGTTTCTTTTAGACTGGTTCAATCTCATGTAGCCCAGGGTGGCCTTGAACTCCTGATCTTCCTGCTTCCTCCTCCCAAGTGCTGGGATTCAAGGTGTGTGCCACCACTGCCTGGCCTCTATGGTTAACTAGTGGCTAGCTCTGCCCTCTGATCTCTAGGCAAGCTTTATTTGTCAGAAAACAAACTAAGTATCATACAACACATAAATAAAAGCAATCTTTCTCTTTAAAAAAAAAAGAACTTTTCTTCCTACAATTAAGGAATTGAGAGATGGGGAGGCCTGTTTTCTTCTAAGGGTTTTGGCTTGCACAGGGCCTTCTCAGCTAGTTTACACATGTCCTATTTTCTGGATTCCTGTGTCTGGAGTCTGGCTTTTTTCTTCTTTCTTAGGACTCCCATCAGATCAGGTTAGGCCCTGCTCTTGAAACACACCATTTTACCTTAATCCTATCTTTCAAGGGTTATCTTGAAATAGGACTATAATCTGAGGTCCTGGAGAACGACATCAGCATTTCTATTTGTTGGGGACACAACTTAGTAAAGACTAAGACAAGGCTTCCGAAAGGCTCACGCTTTCCCTTTGACACAATAACTTTGAGATCCTAATTGCAACTCCTGGCTCCACTGCTTGCTTGTTCTGTGACTTTGGACAAGTGCTTTGACCTGTCCCGTCATTTGTATTGTTCTCCCTGTTTCGTCAAGACGGTCTGTGGAGCCCAGGCTGGCTTCAACTCAACAGAACTCTGGCATGTGCCTTCCAAGTGCTGGGATTACAGCTCTATCATCTGTAAAATGGTGAGAATTTCTCCCTCACATGGGTGGTTGGTTGTATGGAAAAGTATGAAAAACGTTAAGTGTGGGGAGTGCTTAACAGCATCTGGAAGGAGTAAGGACAATGTATTTACTATTGGTTTTAAAACTTCTTCCTGCCGGGTGGTGGCCTTTAATCCCAGCACTTGGGAGGCAGAGGTAGTGGGTCTCTTCGAGTTCGAGGATAGCCTGGTCTACAAAGAGAGTTCCAAGACAGCTAGGGCTGTTACACAGAAGAAACCCTGTCTCAAAAACAAGCAAACAAAACAAAACACAACAAAAACCCTTTTCCATCAGTAATTGTAATTCTTCATGTTTGCCTTGACAAATAGACTATCTGGGAACTAAATGGATACTGGGGGGAAAATCTGAAAAAAATTTTTTTTATAATTTAATTTAATTTTACTTATCAGCCACGGATTCCCTTGTTCTCCCCCCTCCCACCGCCCCCCCCAGCCCACCCCCCATTCCCATCCCCTCCATGGCAAAGACTCCCCTGAGGATTGAGTTAAACTTGGTAGATTCAGTCCAGGCAGGTCCAGTCCCCTCCTCCCAGGCTGAGCCAAGTGTCCCTGTATAAGCCCCAGGTTTCAAACAGCCAACTCATGTAATGAGCACAGGACCCGGTCCCACTGCCTGGATGCCTCCCAAACAGATCAAGCTAATCAACTGTCTCACTTATCCAGAGGGCCTGATCCAGCTGGGGGCTCCTCAGCTATTGGTTCATAGTTCATGTGTTTCCATTCGTTTGGCTATTTGTCCCTGTGCTTTATCCAACCTTGGTCTCAACAATTCTCGCTCACACAAACCCTCCTCTTTCTCGCCAGCTGGACTCCTGGAGCTCCACCTGGGGCCTGGCCGTGGATCTCTGCATCCGGTTCCCTCAGTCGTTGGATGAGGTTTCTAGCACGACAATTAGGGTGTTTGGCCATCCCATCACCAGAGTAGGTCAGTTCGGGCTGTCTCTCAACCATTGCCAGTAGTCTATTGTGGGGGTATCTTTGTGGATTTCTGTGGGCCTCTCTAGCACTTTGCTTCTTTATTGTATGAATAGGTGTTTTGTCTGCATTATGTCTGCACACCAGAAAAGGGCATTAGATTCCATGGGATTAGTTATAGACAGTTGTGAAATACCATGTGGTTGCTGGGAATTGAACTCAGGACCTCTGGAAGAGCAGCCAGTACTCTTAACCACTGAGTCATCTCTCCATCACCCCCAAATTTCTTTTTTTATTTATTATGTATACAGAACAGGACGTCAGATCTCGTTACAGATGTTTGCGAGTCACCACGTGGGTGCTGGGAATTGAACTCAGGACCTCTGAAAGAGCAGTCGGTGCTCTTAACCTCTAAGCCATCTCTCCAGCCCCAAATTTCTTTTTTTTAAAGACTGGTTTATTTGGGCTGGAGAGATGGCTCAGCAGCTAAGAATACTTGTTGATCTTCCAGAGAATGCTAGTTCAAAACCCAGCACCCATGTCAGGCAGCTCACAACTGTCTGTAACTCAGCTTTGGGGGATCCAGTGACCTCTTCTGGTCCCTGCTGACACTAGCACACACATTACTTATGTGCACCACATGCATGCAGATCCCCTGGAACTGGAGTTATCAGCCATCTCGAGTTGCCTGATGAGGATGCTGGAAATCAAACTCAGGTCCTCTACAAAAACACCAAGTGCTCTTAACCACTTCGTCATAACCTCTCCAGCTCCAAACCTGAGATGTCAAGAAACAGTGAAGCAGAGGTGGCAGATTCAACAGCTCCAACAGTCTCATTTCGGCCATTAACACAAGCCATGTGACACATTGGCAATCCATCTCCTTTGCAGACTGACCCGTGTATTTCCTTTTCCTTTAAACTACCTTGTGATAGTTTCCCTGGTAACAAACCAGAGGCTCCCCATTCCAGAGAGCATTGGCTAGAAACACAGCAGGCCTGCAAAGCAATCAATCTGCACTCAGCAGATGAGGAGCTGGCACACGGGGAGGTGGCTGAGCAGCCAAGTCCTTTCACTTGCTACTTCTAGCCAGGGCTTCTGGACGAAGTGTGGCATTCAAGTTTCAACTCTTCTGTGCCAGGGGGTTAAAAGGAACTGTGAGAAATGAGTACAGCCAAGCCCCCAGTGACCAAAGGACACTGTCAGAGAGGTAGCAATCCAGAAGGCTGTAGACTGCTACAGCTCACACACTGTACTTGTTACTTGTCCATGAAAAAGTAAACACACTGAGTAAGGGGTCAGAAATGTTCAGAGACTGGCAAGTGTCTACCTCTTGAATATATAGTAAAAACCTTATACTTGTACTGTCTTTTTGGTTGTGTGTGTGTGTGTGTGTTCGTTCCAGAAGACAACCTTAGATGTCATTCCTTGGGAGTGGCCCTTTGGTTTTTTTTTTTTTGTTTTTGTTTTTTTTTTAAAGATTTATTTATTATGTATACAGCATGTTTGCCTGCAGGCCAGAAGAGGGCACCAGATCTCATTACAGATGGTTGTGAGCCACCATGTGGTTGCTGGGAATTGAACTCAGGACCTCTGGAAGAGCAGTCAGCGCTCTCAACCGCTGAGCCATCTCTCCAGCCCCTGGTTTTTGTTTTAAAACAGTCTCTCACTAACTTGGAGCTCGCCAAATGGGTCAGCCTGGCTGGGATCTGCTGGTCTCCTCCTCCATAGCACTAGGGTTGTTAAGAACGTGCCACCATGCAGGGCTGTGAACAGGTTCTGAGACTCAAATTTTCAGAACTGAGCTCTCTCCCTAGCACCACCCCCACTGTTTTTTTTTTTTTTTTTTTTTTTTAAAGACAGGTTCTCATGTAGGGCAGGCTGGCCTCACATCCAGCTACACAGCCAAGGATGGCCTTGCACTCCTGGTCCTCCCACCTCTCAAGCACTGGATTATAGACATGTACTAAGACACCTACCCTGTACTTTGTCTTTTTATTCATTTTTTCCCTCAATATTCACTCACGGTTTATAAAAGTGTTGCTCCATAGCAAGTAAGCATGCTATATGGACAGTTTTAGTACTAGGTTAAAAACTTCAAAGTATCTTTCAGTGTGAATGAGTATTCTTATAACAGCAGGATATTGCTAGAAGGCCCTAGCATATTCCATTCCAAACTTTAAAAAAATTAATAAAACTATGGTGTGGGGTGTTTTTGCATTCTACCTTACAAGAGAACAAAACAATAGTTGTTTCTCCATCAGAATTTTCACATTTCATTTTCACACTGGGAATGAGCAGCAGCTTCCCCCCTGTGCTTCTTTAGACTGCAGCCAACCCACAGTACTCAGAACTAGAAGGCGTGATAGCAGAAAACCCCCCAAGTCTGTCCAAACCCGATTCAAATCCTAGCTTCGCTGCCTGATAGCTTCTTGCCACTGGGTAACCATATGGCTTCACTGAGGCAGTTCCCTTAATTACACAATGCAGACTGAAGAAAGCTGCCTGCCTCATCTGTACTCCTGGTCTGTTGGGAGGCAGTTGAGTGCATCCCGAAGTGTGGCAGATATACACAATGCGATCAATCCCGGTCTTCAAAGAGCTGACCCCCAGAGTGACCAAGCCCGAGGTGGTGGAGCAACAAAGTTACAGAATACTGACATTCCTCAAATACCATGTTAACCAGACTTCATCAAACTAGAAAACATTGCCCTTGAATGTAGCTGGAGAGAGAGAAAACTCTCCAGCTACACTTGAATTCTCTCCTTGCAGAGAACTCTTCATGACTCTCAAACCCATTTGTCTCCCAGCACCTAGCACCACAGAGGACCTCTAGAGGGACAAGCAGGAGAGCACACAGTGCCTGTCCCGCACAGCTCAGTTCCAGGGTGCTACCAGCACCAGGCACAGAAAGTAGGACTTGGTGAGAACAAGGGAAAAGCAATTTCATTTAACTTGTTTAACTATTCAAAAACTCCCCTCAAAAGGCCCCAAACAAAACACACTATTCATTCCTATACTTTAGGCAAGACCAGAGAATCATGTTTTTGCTTTATTGACATTACAGTAGACAGGACGAACACATGCTCTATAAAATATACATTCTTATGTGAGAAAATATAATCGATACCAGGAAACAGCCACACTGAACAACGTGGCTTGGATCTCTTTGGAAGTGTCTTACACCAGGGCTGCTCAGCCCGACATCCTCTAATGGGAAAGAGAAGAGAGGCCAGCAGGGAGAAGTCACTCCGTGGGTGAAGAGGCCATCTCCAGCAGCCAGGACGTATTTCAAGGGCACTTGGCCACCTGAAGATCAGCTTCTCATTGAAAACAGTTACAGTCTCGACAAGATCACTTCACATCCAACAATAGGCGCAAACAAGTCAAGCTGCTCTTCACCCTCACACCACCCACCTCGTGATGATTACCAAGAAATAATGTTTGCACCAAGAGGGAGTGGATCCAATTCGTAACTTAAAGCACACTGGCTGGGAGAGTGCTTGCCTGGGTCTGATTCCTAGGATACCATACACCAACCTCTCCTTCCCCTCCCACCTTTTCACAAAGCCTACAAGTGGTTCTTGGGTTTTCAGATGTTCTAAGTACAATTCCTAATGCATCCCTAATTCAGAAACTTGGTACTTCTGTCAATGAACTAATGTCCAAAAAGAACAAAAGAAAAAGAAAATCCAGGCAAAGTGCTATATATTTAGATCATGTTCCAAACAAAAAGTTTAAAGTAGAAAGGGAGGTGGCAGAACACCGCCAGACTGGACTGGCAGAGAGCACCTAACAGAAAAAAAACCCAGCTCAGCCATTTATGGTCCCATTGTTTTTATAACCACCCATTACTCTGCAGCAAACCAACATGCCAACTGAGGCAGCAGCTCAGAGGTAGAGCATTTGTCTGGTACATAGGAGCCTATAGATTCAATCCCCAGGACTGCCAACACAAAAACAAAAAAGGCCCAAAGATGGAATATGTCTAAGAGAACAACAAATATGGGGTCTGAGCTCAGTGGGAGAACATGCAGCTGACATTCACAGAGTTGAAGTTTCAAAGCCCAGCACCGGGGAAACAGACACACTTACCTGATACTCCTTACCCCTGTAGCATGTCAGTGGTATCCAATAATGAGAAAGGGCCATCCTCTTATACTTGGGTAAAACATTATAAAACTGAACACTGCAATAACAACTCCACTCCAGTTGGGCTCCATAGGCAAGAATAAAAATTAATCAAGTCAGACATACCTATCGCCCCCACATTTCAGAGGAGGCGGCAGGAGACTGAGAGTTCAAGGCCAGTGGGGGCTTTAAAAATTAGTAATATTTTTCAAAAATCAGAGTAAAGAGTTATAATACAACACAGGCTTAAATTTTTGTTAGAGTAATGGCACTTGTGTAGAAAGTATAGGTTTTTTTTTCAGAAAAATAATGCCATCATTTCATGTTTTTACCTGTGAACACAGATCAGATTCTTTTGTTAACCAAAGTCCCAAATGGCTTAGTTTTAGAAAAAAAATCTGAAGTGCACTAAACCAACACAAAGATCAAAGGACAAACTCTCAAGCTAATGATAACAATAGAGATGTTACAGTGACACTGCCCGTGTTCCACACCATCGAAGAACTCTCTTCAGCATGACTAGCAATTAGTGTCTGCACAAACCTCCCCCCTAAAGGCAGACTATTTCCATTACCAGAGAAGTGTCATTATTAGACTAAGACAGGTACTCTATACCTCTCTGGAGACGGTATCTGTTGTTTCCTACAACAAGATGTAAATAAAGACTTCTACCATGTCCCCCTTTTCACAGGTTGACAGTGCTGAAACTGCTTGATGCAGACTAATGGTCCTTTACGACCCCTCCCTGGGCAGGTCCTTTACGACCCCTCCCTGGGCAATGTACAGCCAACTAAGAGTGAAAGTTCCCTGTTGTAGAAAAGCATTTTAACATGTGTTACATTTGTTTATGCTGTGGAACATTTGTTTAATGATGCAAAGATGTGTTGCATTCTTTTATGTTGCATTTGTTTAACTCTGTGAAGCTGTGTTACTTCTTTTCCTTTCTGAAAAACCTGATGGTCTAATAAAGAGCTGAACGGCCAATAGCAAGGCAGGAGAAAGGAAGGGTGGGGCTGGCAGGCAGAGAGGATAAGTAGAAGGAGAAATCTGGGAGAAAAAGAAAGAACAAGAGACAAGGAAGAGGAGGAGAAAGAGGAGGAGGAAAAGGAGGAAATCAGGGGCCAGCCGCCCAGCTGCACAACCAGTAACAGGGTAAGAAAGAAAGGTACATAGAAATAGAGAAAGGTAAAAGCCCAGAGACCAAAGATAGAAGGGATAATTTAAAGTTAAGAAAAGCTGGCTAGCAACAAGCCAAGCTAAAGCTGGGGATTTATAATTATGAATAAGCCTCCGTGTGTAGAATCAGCTCAAGAGGGGCACCAACAAATTAAGAGAACTTACATTGTCCCACAAAAATGAAGTAGGAACTGGCTGGGGGATGGACTACTTCTCTGAGGATTTCAGTTTCCCTTGCTCTGCAATGTCCCTGATTAACTTAGTCCTAGGTGAACCCTGTCCAGCCTGGAGGAAGCGCTGAGGAGACACCAATTCTATCACTATTGGAGGGTAGAGACTGCTTGGTCAAACCTGTGCAAAGAAGTTTTTTCAGGAATTCCTTTCTCTAAGTTAATATATTGTAGTTTTGTTTGGGTTTTTTGTTTGTTTTTGGAGACAGGGTTTTTCTGTGTAGCTTTGGAGCCTGTCCTGGAACTCACTCTGTAGCCCAGGCTGGCCTCGAACTCACAGAGATCCACCTGCCTCTGCCTCCTGAGTGCTAGGATTAAAGGAATGCACCACCTCGGCCTGGCTAAGAATCTATTGTTATTTTAACTAGAAGCAGGCAGGCTCTTTTCCTTAACAGTTATTTAAGCAAGCCAGGGATATCTGGGAGGGCAGGTCCAACATCCCACCAACCCTCAGACCAGACTGACACCCCAGCAGAAAGGCCACTGCTGGAACTTCGGGGTGATGTCCTGGATAAAGCATTTCCAGAGGACTGCGTCAGGGCCTGCTTTCTATCCGACAGATCCCAGCTGACAGAGCACTAAACTGACTACAGAAGTGGCATGGCCAGCCACACATGGGCTGCAGCACACCTCCACTCTGAGCCCCTGTGTGCTGGAGCACTGCTGCTCTAGAAGACAAAAGGCAATTTTTCAATTCAGACGTGAGTCTTTGTTTACTGACATTGTTTAAAAGCAGAGCATTCCCCCCCTCCCCTGAGCATTTCTTAGACCATTAGTCCTGTATTGGGGAAATAAATACAGTTCAAGTTAGAGCAAGCAGCAGCATCCTTGATCTAGCTAACAGTTCACAAAGGCAGCTCTTTACTGAAGTGGCACAATCCTCGTGGTTCCTGGAGGGAGCTGGAGAGCGGCTTAGAGCTGGTGGACAGCCTCTTCCCATCAGCAGGAGTCAGATATACAGCTGGCGGGAGCAGCACTAGGAAGGGGGCCGGGTTCTAATTCCCAGTCAGACCACTATAAACTAGAAGACAGCCCAAAAGGAAGAAAGAATCCAAAGAGAGGAGAAGACTACAATATGTGAAAGGTTCAAAGTGGAAATGAAGACATCATGACACTTTAAAAAGAAAAAGAAAGTTAAAAAAGCTAACAGCGGCCGGGCGGTGCTGGCGCACGCCTTTAATCCCAGCACTCGGGAGGCAGAGCCAGGCGGATCTCTGTGAGTTCGAGGCCAGCCTGGGCTACCAAGTGAGTTCCAGGAAAAGGCGCAAAGCTACACAGAGAAACCCTGTCTCGAAAAACCAAAAAAAAAAAAAAAAAAAAAAGCTAACAGAGCTAACAGCACTTTTATCTGAGGAAGAAAAATTAAAGATTAAGACAAGCATGGAAAAAAGTCAGAAATTCATCTTTCTGACAAAAAGCTAAGTGAGTTTGGAATTCTAAAAATATACAGTTACTTACAAACAGACACTTTTAAAAGTCCAGAGCCATCTAGCAGGAAGCTGGTATTACAAAGGACAGACTGAAAGCACATGACATTTCATCAGTGTTAACATTCTTTGTTTACATAAAGCTTTTTGCTACCAGAAATTCAAGAAAGTTTTTTGGCTTCAGTAATAACTGGTATAAAGTAAGGACCACACTAAATCAGAGTACAGGAACTTCCGTGGGATCTACTCCCAAGAGCACACTTCCCTTCTTAATATGCTACATTCATGAAGGAGATTAAAAACAAAGTAAACATAGAAAAGAACAATCTTTGGTTTCCTTGTCATTAAAGTACTTTGCTGACAGAAGACAGTCCCCAAATAAGTAATCTTCTATGCTCACAGGGCTGCGACAAGGGTGCTGGGCTCTGGAAGAGCTAGACGTTTATGCTAGAACAAGATTATCACCTGGCACTTGTAAACAGATGGCAAGGGATTGGATGTATGGACCTTCAGGCATGAAGCAAGCAGTTAATTACACCAAGACTGAGTTTGTGAGCACACAATCACTAAGTACCCCGCCTCTCTACATAAGCTTCGTAACAAATAATCTTAGAGCTCTAAACAGAGTTTGTAGACCTCATTAAACTAAGTTATGTAAAATCTGTGATCTTGAGAAGTTGCTGCCCAGACAGTAACCAGATAGACATATATATAATTTGGGCATATCAAAAGTATTTACACTGTAGCCAACACACAAGGTCAATGAGTAGAAAAATTATTTATAAATGCACATATATTTACAATGACATCCCTGGTTATAGGGACAAAACATACCCCCCCACACACACACAGCCAAAAAATAAAAATAAAACAAAACACACACACACACACACACACACACACACACACACACACACACACACACACACGAATACAAAAAGCCTTTGCTCTGGTACCAGTCAGCAAAACTTAGATTCTAGCTGAAGACCTTGAATATCAAAGCCTCAGCCTCCATTCTCTGTTCAACACCACAGGAGAATCCCAGTCAGAGTTAGGAGAACTCAGAAGATATCTCTGCTCCTAACTTGGAAGGCCAAGTAGAATGTCCAAGTAGTGATGCTTTCCCATGACCATTCTGAGGACTGGGGCAATCCAGCAGGCTAAGCAGCAACGACACTCTTCATGACCGGCAGCGCACACCTGGGCACATCCCTGTGGGGCCATCTGGAAGGATACTTGCCCACATCGTCTTCCCCAGGGCTGTGTACTCTCAACACGGTACACATTTCTGCGGTACATTTGTCAGCCACTAACTTTTCTTCAACAGGTGTAAGCCCAAACATCAGGGCTACTTTGGGGTGGTCAGATATAATTCGAAGCAAAGAGTTATGCAAGTGCTGACTTTGGGGGTTCTTCTCAACTCTGAGGTAGTAAATTAACTAACTTGAGTTTCTGCTCAGACTTCCTCCCGAATGGGCTTCATGTGCATTCACTACCATCTTGACTGTTCCGAGTCCTACTAAAATCGAAAGTGTGGTCATGTAACCTGTGGCAGGACACAGGGGAAGAGCAGTTTGGATCCCTCTCTGCCAGGCCCTCATGTCGCTGAAGCTGTGGTGAGTCAAGGACAGGCGGCTGGGGAAAGGGAAGTAGGCCTAGTTCTCTGTTCATGTTCCACAGCGGCCGCTGGAATATTTCTGAGAATAAGAAATAAGAAATACCATCAGTAACAACAGGAATTTCACAATTAATTCCCGAAAGCCTGATATCCTTTTAAAATGCATGTGGGTGTTTTGCCTACATATATGTTTGTGCGTCACGTGTGTCTGCCCAGAGGCCAGAAAACAGAACTGGATCTCCTGGAACTGAAGTTACAGATGATCATGGTGAGCTGCCATGTCGGTGCTGGGAACTGAACCCAGGTTCTAAGAGCAACAAATACTCTTTATCCCTAAGCCATCTCTCCAGCCTTTTAACCCAATCTCCAAAAAGAAGTAAAAGCCAGGCGGTGGTAGCGCATGCCTTTAATGCCAGCACTCGGGAGGCAGAGCCAGGCGGATCTCTGTGAGTTCGAGGCCAGCCTGGGCTACCAAGTGAGTTCCAGGAGAGGCACAAAGCTACACAGAGAAACCCTGTCTCGAAAAACCAATAAAATAAAATAAAATAAAAAAACCAAAAAAGAAAAAAGAAGTAAAGTTGCCCAGCATCCTTGATGAGGACACTGAGATCACAACGCCAACATTAAAAATAAAAACTGGAACCACAAACTACCAAATCTTTATATTCAACAGAACTAATAAGCTTATTTCTGAAATCATGTTGCTGTTTTTCACCTGTTATTTTAGTAGCTTTTCTGCTTTGAAAATTGTGTTGGCTAGTTTCATGTCAACTTGACACAGGCTGAAGTCATTTGAGGAAATCTTAATTAAGAAAATACCTCTGAAGCTGGAGAGATGGCTCAGAGGTTAAGAGCACTGGTTGCTCTTCCAGAGGTCCTGAGTTCAATTCCCAGTAACCACATGGTGGCTCACAACCATCTGTAATGAGATCTGACGCTGTCTTCTGAAATGCAAGCAGAACACTATATACATAATAAATAAATCTTAAGGAAAAAAAAAAAAGCTGAGCCAGCTCTCCAGTGCCAATAACACACTTAAACAAAACAAAACCTCTAAGATGGGGCTGTAGGCAAGCCTATTTAGCATTTTCTTAATTAGTGATGGATGGGGTGGACCCAGACCATTGTAGATGATGCCATCCCTTTGGTGGTGGTCCTGGGTTCTATAAAAAAAAAAGCAGGCTGTGGGGCTGGAGAAATGGCTCAGCAGTTAATAGCACTGGCTGCTCTTCAGAGGACCCAGAGTTCAGTTCTCAGCACCCACATGGCAGCTCACAACTGTCTGTAACTCCGGTTCCAGAGGCTCTGACACCTTCATACCAATGCACATAAAAATAAAGTTAAATAGATTTTTTTTTTTTTTAAAGCAGACACTCCAGAGACTGCCCGATAAAGTTATACCTTGAATCAGGGGGCCGAGTCAGTGACTAGCTAACGGGAATTGGTCATAGAGAAGGCAACAATTTGGATAGAGAAGATGCACAGGAAGGAAAGGGTAGGGACTGGAATTTGAGCTCTCTTGGTTCTGGGATGAGGGAAGACACTGTCTCTGGCAGTGTCTCTAGCCAAAAAGCAAGGTCAGCTAGTTGTTACTCAGCATCTCTGGCTAGTAGGTTTTCATCCCAGCCTTTGACTTCTGAGTCTTATTGATAAACAGAGTGATAGAGACTTAACCATGGCCACAGGACTGGAAGCCCCACCAAGCCTGAGTGGCAGCTGGGTGCTGACTGAGGGGCTGTGGGTGGCAGAGGATAAAATATGAGTAGATTCATGTGCAGCCACTAAGACAAAAAAATCAGGCTGAACAAGCCACAAGGAACAAGCCAGTAAATAGTATTCTCCATGGCCTCTGCATCAGCTCCTGCCTCCAGGTTCCCTGCCCTGCTTTGAGTTCCTGCCCTCACTGCTTTTGATGAACTGTTATATGCAATTGTAAGCAGAAGAAACCCTTTTCTCACCAAGTTGGCTTTGGTCGTGGTGTTTCATCACAGCAATAAAAACCCTAACTGAGACAAAAATATAGTACAAAATTCTAGACACATGGAAAAGGAATATTGTAATGACAGTTCCATGACACACAGATAATAATCATTAATTCAGTGGAGCTGTCACTTCTTTAAATATATGTTTAAATTTTTATATGTATGGATGTTTTGCCAGTGTGTCTACGCACCACATGTGCCTGGTGCCTGTGGTCAGAGGAGGGCATCAAATCTCGTGGAACTGGAGTTACAGGCAGTTGTGAGTCACCATATGGGTGCTGGGAACTGAACCTAGGTCCTCTGGAAGAGTGGCCAGTGTTGTTAACCAGGGAGCCATCTCTCTAGTCCAGTGATTCTCAACCTGTGGGTTGCACCCCTTTGGAGGTCGAATAACAGCCTGCATATCGGATATTTACATGTGATTCATAACAGTAGCAAAATTAATTATGAAGGAGCAACGAAATAATTATGGATGGGTGTCACCACAACATAAAGGGTTACAGCATTAGGAAGGTTGAGAACCAGTGCTCTAGCCCCTCTTTAAAGACATTTTAAAAGCTGAATGTGGACCTACTGTATGGCTCAGCTGTTAAAGAAGCTTGCCACTCAAGCTAGGGACTTGTGTTCAAACCCCAGAATCCACATAAAAGTAGGCAGGAACTGACTCCACAAATCTGTCTTCTGACCTTGGTATGCACTCTGTGGTACATCCCTCCAATACACTCAAGTAAGTCATAGAAGTTAAAGGATAGGTATGGGAGTATACAGTCCCAGCACTCAGGAGGCAGAGGCAGGATTGCCACAAAACTGAGACTAGCCTGGTCTACATTGCATATTCTAAGCCAGCCAGGGCTCCTTAGCAAAATCTTGTCTCAAAAAGCCAAAGAAAAAGAGTTTTAAAAATAACCATTCTCGGGGGCTGGAGAGATGGCTCAGAGGTTAAGCGCACTGACTGCACTTCCAGAGGTCCTGAGTTCAATTCCCAGCAACCACATGGTGGCTCACAACCATCTGTAATGAGATCTGGCACCCTCTTCTGTATACATAATAAATAAATAAATTTAAAAAAAAAAAAAATAACCATTCTCAGCCAGGCGTTGGTGGCTCACGCCTTTAATCCCAGCACTCGGGAGGCAGAGGCAGGCAGATCTCTGTGAGTTCGAGGCCAGCCTGGTCTACAGAGTGAGTTCCAGGACATCCAAGGCTACACAGAGAAACCTTATCTCAAGAAAGAAAGAGCAAACTAACGTAACTATTAGTAAATCGGATTATCTGTACTTTGGTTTCAAAAATGTCCATTTCTGAGCCAGGTGTGGTGATGCACACCTGTAGTCAGAGCACTGAAAAAACAGAGGTAGAAGGACGATACGTGTGTACACACACACACACACCACATGACATATTTTGGGAAAAGTTAGTCTAACATTCTGGAAACAAACACCCATAAATGAAAGCAAAATTCACCTAGAATGTAAACTAGGGCAGAATTCTCAAAATTTAATATGCATCTGGGGGCTGAGGAAATGAGGGGCTCAATGGGTAAGAGGACTTGTTGTGAAAGGAAGAAGACCTGAGTTCAAATTCCCAGCACTCATTAAAGGTCAGGCGAGGTCATATATGACTGTAACTCCAGCACAGAGAAGCAGTGACAAGAGAATCCCAGGACCTTGCTTGCCAGTCAGCCTAGCTTAAACAGCAATCTCCAGGTTTACAAAAGTGACCCTGTCTCAAAAACTAGGCTCAAAAGCAATGGAGGATGACTCTATGGACATTCTCCTTTAGTCTCCCCATGCATGTGTCTCTACGCACGTGAATGCATACAGTTACACACAAAACAAAAACAATTTAATACAAGCCATGTGAGGTGGTTCATGCCCATAATCCCGGCATTTGCCTGTTACCTCAGCACTTGAGAGGCAAGGCAGGAGAATTAAGTGTTGGATTTGAGCATGACACCATCACTCACACACACACACACACACACACACACACACACACACACACACACACACACACAACAAATAACAAGGCATATAAGTAATTTTTGGGCCTTATTAAACTTTGAATTCAGATTCACTAAGTCTAACACAACTGCATGTCTAACAAGTTCTAAGGTAATGCTAAGGGATGCTAGCACACACTGTGTGGAATTAATTAGGATACCCTAGGCAAAGAATGGACAATCCAAGGCAGTCTCATCTGTGCAATCTCTGTACTTAAAACAGATTCAAATGAAGACTTCCACAGGTTAAAAGAGGTTTCGTACTTCAGTTCTTTCAAGACACTGAACGTAAAGCTAAGAGACTGCTGCCTTCAATGACAGTGCTATTCTCTGACCTACACCTCTTGAGAAATCTTGAGAACTGGTCTCTTACAGAGCACATCTTCAGTCTCGTTTACTGCTGCCAGAACTGTCGCTGGAAGCAACACCATACCTTTGTCTGTGACCCTGCAATTTTTGCCCTGTGTCCCACTCCCCATGTTCTTCCTCTGAGAGGAAGTGACAGCTGATTGGTCCAGAAAGAGCTTTGTTTTGCTGACATGGGCGATATGATGCCAAGATGGCTTGCCCGACAGAACAACCAAACAAAACATTTTAGGTTTCTCATGCCATATGTTTAGCCCTTCAAATCTCCATTATTTAAACGACGATAAGTAAAGACCTCTAGTTGACACTAGTTAACAATGGCAATTACTCTAGTATACTAATTTGTTTGTTTCCCATGAAATGAGTGTGCTACTGATACAACAGAAAGGCAGGTCAGGGAAAGTGAAATTCAAAGCTCCTGTTACCACTGCTCATCTGTGAGAAGGGAAGCTTCTCATTCATCCTCTCATGGTTGGTGGGAAAGGCAGACAGCTCTCTCTCTGCTGATGGTATCAGACTCTCCAGAGTAGTAGCATCTTGGGGAGGATTCGACAAAAATGTCTCTTTGGGCATCTGAACCATGAGGCTGGACAGGGTCTGGTCTAAAACATCCTCCTCAGCAATATAGGTGTACGGACAGTATTCTCGGGTCCTCGAGTAGATGTTGGCATTGTCATAACAATCTGAACAGATCACCCGGGTACTGGTACCACCTAATAACATGGGAAAGAACCCAAATGCTTTTCTGTTAAGGCATAACTTTCTTCAACAGTTGTAGCATTTACTGTACACTTACTTTATAAAACAGGTGAAATTTCAAGGTCTTTATGCAATTAACTCATTTTTTCCCTCACAACATCCCTATGAAGCAGATAGAATTCTCATCTCCACTTTATAGAGAAAGCTGAAGTGTAAACCTAGACACTCTGGCTTCAGAGCCCATACTCTTGAATTCTAATGTTAAATCTCTGTCTCTGTCTAGCCTGGAGAGATTAAACTCCAACCACGGGATCCAAGACAGGTCTGGACCTCTACTCTGAAATACAACTTGGCTTGAGCAATTGAAAGCAAATAAGCTCATGTTACTTTTATGAGTCAAGAAGTTAAGCAACAGTAGCTGCTCACACTATCCCTAGCCAAATCCACCTTTCTGTGTCTGTCACTTTCTACAGAAGTGAGGTTATGACGAGGGAAGGGCAAGAAGAGGTTCTAGTCACTTTACTACGGGACATTTTATAGCCCTCTGAAGTTCTCCATTATGGGCTGAGAGTCATTTTGCCCTTTAAACTTTACTAAGTATCTACTAGTCAGCAGGAGAACCAAATGCCCTTTGGATGTTATCTAAAGGATGCTCATCTCTAAAAGGGCAAGAAACACTTGAAAAGAGTTTCAAGAACATCCTCTTTTTGTAATGACAAAGATCCAGGAGGCTCAGCCGTGTCCTTCAATCCCTGTTAAAGGGTAATGTGTTTCTTTTTGTAAGATGGCCTTCTTTTCTGGTTAAGACTTTATAGTCAATTTCTTTCCATTTTGTATGAAGTTAAATGTTCTAAATGTTTTATCTTTTTTTTTTTTTTTTTTTTTTTTTTTGGTTTTTCGAGACAGGGTTTCTCTGTGTAGCTTTGCGCCTTTCCTGGAACTCGCTTTGGAGACCAGGCTGGCCTCAAACTCACAGAGATCCGCCTGCCTCTGCCTCCCGAGTGCTGGGATTAAAGGCGTGCGCCACCACCGCCCGGCCCTAAATGTTTTATCTTAAAATCTTGCTTCAGGCTAATGGTGAAACTACACTGAACAACAAACCCACTGGAACAGGCTGAAATTGGCACTATGAACCTCGAGTGCCTACCGTCGGTGCCCTTGTGTACGTATCCGTTGGCGGGAGGCATAAGCTGCTGATGACTGCCGGCCTCAGAGTTGCTGTAGCCTTCCTGTGGTTCCGACAGTGTTCCTTGGGAAGACAGATAGCTGGGAATGTCTGCAGGCAAATTAAGTTCCTCTGTAAAGAGACATCTGTAACTCTCAAACTCAGGCAGTTGAAGTCAACATTCAGAAGGCAATTTTATAAGTGTGCTCCACTTTGACACTGGTCTGGAAAATGGTATGGACTTGGGACACCAACAGCTCTTCATACTTCCCTTAGCATATTTTTTTTTTAACTAAAGTTCTTCTCAGAGTTTCATTTTAGAAGTGTGACTTGGTTTACAGGTGCAGCAGTGGTAAAGTGCTTGCCTAACATGTACAGGCTGTGGGTTCACTCCCAGAATTACCAGTAGAGGGCTGGGGGTGAGGGGTTATCAAAAGAAAAAACACTGAAGATTAAAATCTTACCTATAGCTACACTTTCATAATCTCTCTACCTGGATCCCTTCTCTTGCAGATCCTGGGGTGAGTGGAGTAAAAGACCTACTCACTCACAAGGAAGGATTCAACTCTTCCCTAAAACAAATTATGGCGGGAATGAACCTTAGGCTCTAAAGAAAGAAAGCGCAAAAACAAAACAAAATATAACTCAGCTAGGCATGGTTCACCACACCTGTACTCCCAGCACACAGGAGATGGAGACAGAGGATCACTGCAAACTCAAGGCCCGTTTGTGAGTTCCAGGCCAGTCAGGGCCATACACTGAGATCCTCTCAAAAGAAAAGAACAAACTGGGCATGTGGTACATGCCTTTAATCCCAGCACTCTGGAGGCAGAGTTTAAGGCCAGGCTGGTCTAGAGAACAAGTGCTGACAGCGAGGGCTACACAAAGAAACCCCACCTCAAAAATCTAAAAAACAAGCAAACAAAACCTCCACAAGAACAAGAAAATGTATCTGTAATATAATTCTAAGAGCTAAATTTAGGGGGAAGTATATATAGTATATACAAATTTTTAAAACTATTTCCCCAAATAGGTTTTCTCAAGGAAGCTGGGTATTTTATCAGAAGAACTTCCTTATATCTCTTATCAAGTAATCAATCACTGCACTCCCAGCTTTTTATTTTTTACTAAATCCTACATTCCTAAGACTATGCCATGTGACATCTGGGTCCCACTTACCTGTATTTGTGATACTATAGTCTTCATTTTTCCTTCTCATGTGGTAGATTACAATGACCCAGATCAAAGAAGTGCCCACCACACAGCAGACCACCACAATGATGACAATGCCAACTGTGGTCCAACCATCATCCTCATGTCCAATGCTATTCTGAGAAGAGTCACAATTGGAGGATGAAATGACGTTTAAGTAAATATGTCCCCGCTCTGTCCCAAGAGTGTTAGACATAATGCAGGTATATTTTCCAGCATCTTCTAACCCAGCATCTACAATGATGAGAAGCTGATTGGCTGCAGCAAAGAAGTGTCGTTCTGTTACTAAGAGTGGTCCATCATCTTTGGTCCAGTTGAGGCGAGGAGCAGGACTCCCTCCAGCTATGCACTGCAATACTGCCGTTTCGCCTCGGGTGACAGTCTTGTCTTCCAGAGGTCTAATAAATGAGGGTGTCTCTAATAGGAGGTTAAAAATACTAAGTTAGGAAACGCATCTCCTAAATCCTATAGAACTAAGACTATTAAAAGTATGATGAATACTGAGCGGTGGTGGCGCACGCCTTTAATCCCAGCACTCGGGAGCCAGAGGCAGGTGGATCTCTGTGAGTTCGAGGCCAGCCAGGTCTACAGAGCGAGCTCCAGGACAGGCACCAAAACTACACAGAGAAAGCCTGTCTCGGGGTAAAAAAAATCTAAATATGAACTGGTCGTGGTGATACATGGCTGTAAATCCATCCACTCGACTTAGGAGGCCAAAGCAAAAGGATTACAAGTTTACAGCCACCTCAGCAACTCAGTAAGACCTATCTCAAAAAGAAAGTAGAGCCAGTCATTAGTGCTAGGGATTTCTGCTGTTTCTGAGGCAGGTTCTCAACTATACAACCCAAGCTGACCTAGAACTCTTGATTCTTCTGCCGCAGGCCCACGTGAACACACTTCTTTTGAATAAAGGTTTTTGACAGTCAGCTCAGAGTGGCTCACCTGAAACACATACTAAGTTCTCCAGGGTTATAGAGTTCTCCTGGGTTACAGAATGGTGAGGAGCAAGAGGGAAACGAGGAGGAGACGACCCCACAAAACTCTAGTATCTAAGAAAACAGAGACCTGAACAGCTTAATTTGTCTTGAATTCGAGTTACATAAAAAACTTGTTTTAGCCAGATGGTAGTGGTGTACACCATTAATCCTAGCATTTGAGAGTTAGAAGGAGGCAGATCTTTGTGAGTTCTGGACCAGCCTGGTCTACAGAGTGAGTTCCAGGACAGCTAGGGATACACAGAGAAACCTTGTCTCAAAAAACAAAAACAAAAAAGAAAAGAACAACAACAAAAAAACCTAAAAAAAAAAAAAAAAAAAGTTCACACCAAACACTCCAAATTGTTTTTTGTTGCCTTTCAAGGCCTGAGCAGCTTGCCGAGGCTCCAGTACAACAGCAGTCCTAACCCAGTAAGCATACCTAACACAATGAGGGAGGCATTCGCTGAGAGGCCTCCGGCTATGTTCTGTGCCATGCAGCTGTAGATTCCCATGTCTTCTATCTTAACGTTGGCAATGAAGAAGACATCATCCTCAGGCATGACATGCATTCGTCTTTCCCGGGCTGCAGGAAAGTCAGTACCACCGTCTTTCTGCCAGGAAATCTGAGGTGCAGGGTGCCCCTCTGCCGCACATTCTAATCTGGCCATGGCACCCGTGCGAATGGTTAGATCCATCGGAGTTTTCAGAAAAGAGGGCATCTCTGTTCCAAAAAAAATTACAGAGAAAGTAGGCAAAAGGAAAGCATGCACAAGCAGACAAATCTACTAATCTAGACTGTCAACGAGCCCAGCTTCTGAAAGCACCTTTTTCACCAGCACTTCTGCACGTGGAGCACGGTAGGTAACAGTATTTCTAGAGTACACACCATGCCTATCTGACCATGCTGACGGGAAGAAGTCAGAAAGCCAAAATCTCTCCTGAATCCAGATCAGCACTTGATGTTTAATATCACTCTTCCACTTGGGAAGTTAAGTGAGGCTTCCCAATCCAACACCAACAAGGGGTCAAGAGAACCACGGGCTTTTTGTTCGTTTTATTTTCATTATGCTTTTAAAAATGGCATTGAAGAAACACAGGAGTTGGGTACAGAGCTGGAGAGTTGGCTCAGTAGTTAAGAGCACTGACTGCTCTTGCAGGACTCAGGTTCAATTCCCAGCACCCACATGGCAGCTCACAACTGTCTGTTACTTCAGGAGATCCAATGATGTCTTCAGGCCTTCATGGCCACCAGGCATGCATGTGGTACAGACATACATGAAGGCAAACCACTCATACACATAAAATAATAAAATAAAATATAAAAACAAAAAATAAAAAAAGGCTAGAAATTAAATAAAGAACAGGAACAGGGCACAAGTACATCTTTTGGTTGCTCACAGCCTAAAACGCTGTAGTTGCTCAATCTCTTAGACAATAAACCAAGCTTTGGAAAACTTTTTTATAACCACTAGGAGGGGTTTCTTTTCAAAATGATTCTGGCCCTATCTGGAGAACTACAGAGACCACTGGCCCTGGAGATGTCCAAAATACTCTCAAGTATTAGAGGACACAGTGAACATATTAGAAAAAAATTCATAGTTTTCAAAGAATTATGGTTTTGGAAAGAAAATTCAGACCATTAAAAGAATGTCTTCAAGAGAAACAGAAATGGAAGAAAAGCATCTCCTAGGACAAAGAATGTAGGACAGTAGGTATAGGTGGGTAATCCAAAAGTCCACCCCTTCCATATACCACAACCAAGAGATAACAACACTAAGAGCTCCCTCCAAATGTGGGGCATGACCTAATTTTCTTGGTCAAATGACTTATAATTCAGATGTAAAAAGTACTTCAAGTACTTTTGCTCATCAGCATGGCCAGATAGGCCAGATAGTCATGGCATATGTTCTAGAAATATATAAATAAGCAAAAAAGTTAAGTATTCCAAAAGTCAAGTAGTACAATTCCTTACCATTCACAGTCAGTTTGGCTTTCTGCGAATAATTAGAACCAAAGTGATTAGTAACAATACACTGGTATTTCCCTTCATCTGTGAAGTTCACATTGAAGAGGTGTAAGACACTAGTATATTCCAGAGCTTCTCCAGCCTGCTGCCGATAACGAACAAAATTCTCGATATCCACATCATACAGGATTTCACTGTCCTTGCGCCATACAGTGGACATGGGAGAATCACTGCTGCTTACTGCAGTGCACGTCAGAGTCACATTAACACCTCTTAGAGCAACTGTGCTTTCAGGATGTGTCCTTAGCTGAGGCTTCAGAAAATCATCTAAAAGGAATAAATGCAATAGTGGCCAAGTCAGTTACTTATTTTTACTTCAGATTCAATTTAATACAAATATTGTAAAACTGTAAGCTTCATTCACAGGGGTTTAATATCGAAGGATACTATAAAGAGCCTAATTCCTTGTTTGTTTTGTTTTTAATAATTTATTTATTTTTATTTTATTTGCATTGGTGTTTTGCCTGCATGTGTGTCTGTGTGAAGGTGTCCGATTCTGGAGTTACAGCCAGTTGTGGGCTGCCATGTGGGTGCTGGGAACTGAACCAGGTCTTCTGGAAGAGCAGTCAGCGCTCAACCACTGAGCCATCTCTCCAGCCTCATCTAATCCCTTGTTTAAAGGTGAAGAAAATGAACTCCAGTTAAACATTTGTTCAAAGGCATTAGGCTGTGACAGAAGGTAGACTAGAACTCAGGTTCTGGATGTCAGCACCAGCATTCTTCCTACCATCCATCCCTAAGGACTCTTAGATGCTTACCATGAATTTCCTAAGCATTACCAATGGATGTGAAGAGGTGGAGAGAAACCTTATAGAAGAATTTCAAGGTAAGTTCTAATTCTACCATACCATGTATATACACACATAATGATATTTATGTCCTAGATATAACAATACATATACAAAATGTTTATAATAACCATTATCCTTTCTGTATAATACAGAAAATGGGAATATAAAATCTTTTTCATGGAGACTACTAATAAATGCATGACTTGAAAGTACTTTGTACATAGTTTCAACATTAAAATAGTCAAGAATTCAAACAGGATAAATGCACAAGTGAAAACTAGTTTAGGACTGGCGAGTGCACTATGGATTCATAAATAACAACATTCAGAAAGGCTGCTATAGAAATCCTGAACCAGCATCTTTACTAAGTAACATTCCATTGTACCTTAAAGGGTGTACCTGGAATTGTATGAAAAATAAGTATGAGGTAGAGTGCACATACCCTTAATCTCATCACTTGGGAAGCAGAGGCAGGAAGATGTCTGAGTCCCAGGCCAACCTGGTCTGGTCTGCACAGTGAATTCTAGACCAGCCAGGACCACACAGTGAGACCTTGTCTCAAAACATGTAATATGCCTTACATTTAAAACTAAGTAAAAGTCAAAGGGGAATGTGGAGCAGTGTAAGCAGAATTCAATTCATTGTAAAGAAGATTTAATTATAAAAGAAAACTTTCCAAGTTGAGGAAGAAAAAAAAATAGGTTTATTTTTGAAATCATAAATGTTATATTCAGGACATCCTGTTTATGACTATCTCTACTGTCTCAAAGATATGCTGCCACTCTGAGTCCTAAGAAATTCCATAAAGGGGCACAACAGAGCTAACAACCTGCAACTCCAGTTCCGGAGGATCTGACACCCTCTTATGGTCTCCTGGGCACTGCACACACATAGTGCACAGACATGCATACAGGCAAAACACCTATACACATAAAATAAAGATAAATTAATTTTTTTTAAAGAAAAGAAATTGCATCTGGGCCAGTGAAATGTCTCAGTGGGTAAAGGAGTTTGCCATCAAGCCTACTGATATGAACTTGCTCCCTGAACAGCCCCATGGTGGAAAGAGAGAACTGACAATCCCAAGTGGTCTATTCTTTTACCAAGAAACTACATCCAAAAAATGAAATTGGTGATTATAAAGACATACTGTTATACACTTATAACATTGCTGATGGCCACATAAAGTAATACCTTTTCAAAATTGTTCTTGATGGTTCTTTTCAAAATCTACTAAGTCTTCATATGAAAAAAAAATACATATTGATTCAGAAGTCTTACTTATGAAGTTAATCCTAAAGTTAATAATCCTGAAGTTTTATCCTAAAGTTAATAATTGCCCTCAAATTAAAGCCAACATTCACACTCCCATTAAAGCCAATGAGAAGGGACCATTGAGAGGGACCTTGCATTAAAAAAAATAAGAACAGTGAGGAAAACAATTGTTTATGAAACACTAAGTCAAAGAACACAAAATGTAGCCTGTATTTGCGTAAGTAATCACTGAGTCATGGCTTGGAGAGCTACACCACAGGGACATAAGATGGACTGTCAAAAACCATTTGGGGTGGGTTTTTGTTTGTTTTGTTTTGTTTTTGTTCATTCCCTTTATTTTGTTGTTACGATAGTTAACAGAAATTTAAAAATTTGAAAACAGAAATACAAACCACAGACAAAATCTTTCAGGTCCACATTGAGGATGCTTTGCCCAGCTAACCATTCAGGATGTGCACAGCTTACATTCACAGAATGATGAAAGTTGTTATCCACCAGCCACTGAAGTAGCCACTTCAAATGACAATCACAGAGCAAACTGCTTGTGTTCAGAACACTGCAGAAAGAAAACAAGGAAAAGAACCTTTCATTTTAGCTTTAGTCTTGTTTCTTCCACATAACTTTGCTACGCATTTATGCATTTCTTTATCAAAAAAGTTTATCAATTGTAAGAAAACAAACTCAGACAGTTAGCCTTAGTAATATGTCAGTGTTATGAAAAACATCAAAAAAGAATGAAGGACAAGAGAGCCATTTTTAGATTAAAGACAAGTAAAGAGCCACTGCAATAGCATGAAATGCATACAAGCATGCATGTTTGTTTGTTCTGAGACAGAGTTACTATACTACCCAGGCTGGCCTCAAACTTACAATCTCAGATATACACCATGACACCCACCGACACATGATTCTTGTTTGGGGGTGGGGGTTCTAAACAGGGAGGGATATGCATGTGTGTATATTGTAGTATGTGTATACACATGTGTGTGCTGTCTGCTGGAGATGGGGACTCAGATAGTCTAGGATGGCTTTGAGCTCACTGTGTAGTCAAGGATGACCTGGAACTTCTAGTCCTTTTGCTTCCACCTCTCAAGTGCTGAGTCTACAGCTGTGTAACACCACATCTGGCTTAACACAGTGCTGGGGATGAAACCCAGAGGTTTTCAGGCATGCTAGGAAGCACTTTACCAACTAAGCTGCATCTCCAACCAGGGTGATATTTCTGAAACTGGAAAAATTTGAAGATGAGCAATCTACTAGATACTATAATTTTATAAATGTTAATTTCATTGAGTATGAAAATGATATTGTAGCTATGTAAAAATGTCCCTGTTTTTAGGAAATACATGCCAAGCTACTCAGGAATGAAGTATCATGATGTCTATAATTTTTATTTTAATGTATATGAACATTTTTCCTGTGTGTATGTATATATACTGTGTGTTTGCCTGGTGCTTGAGGAGGTTTGAAGAAGGTATCAGATCCCCTGAAACTGTAGAAAAAGATAGTTGTGAGCTATCATGTGGGTGCTGAGAACCAAACCCGAGTTCTCTGCAAAACCAAAAAGTGTTCTTAACCCCCGAGCCAAGTCTACAGTCCCTCAATGTGTCTCCTCAGCTTTTAAACGTCCTGCAAACAACAAAAGACTTTTACATGTACAACGTATACGTAAAAACTACGTATGTGTAGAGAGTGCAGAAGTGAGAGTGAGAAAAGAAAGAGGGGACTGGGTAAGTTTGTCAGAGGGTTAACAACGAGGACATCCAGGTGGAAGGTGTATGGACAGTCAGGGGCCATCCTTGTATTCCCGAGGTTTAAAATCTTGAAACATTGTGGGCAAAGGCTAATCATCGATTTTGAAGCACTAAAAGAGCTTTATTGTGGGAAGTATATTGTTATTTTCAAATTATTTCATCAAGACTGAAAGCACTTCAGCCCTCTGGCAATGTATACTTTGACTCAGAGTAAGAGCAACTTTAAAAAAAAGTGGTCTATAAGACAGATCCCATTGAAGAATCAGTGCTTTTCTCTCCATGATCCTTTGGCAGAGCAAGCAAACAATTTGGGGAACACCACAACGTATTCTTTGTGCACGACTGAAATGCTCTATTCTTAACCTGATGGGAAGGGAGGTCGTGCCACAGTGCATGTATGGAGGTTCTCTCCTTCCACTGATCTGGGAATCTAACTCAGGTCATCAGCCTGGGAGCCTAGAATGCGCTTTTACCTCTTAACCCACCTACCCAGCCCTTAAAATACTTTTAAGTCTGCACTTATTACAACTTCTATGCTTTCTGGTATTCCTCCTCACACTCTGCCTAAGTACTTTGAGGCTCATGAGAGAGTTACATATAAATTGAAAGAAATTTTTTATTAATACTTTATTATGTAGTATTCATACACTTTGGAGAAAACGACATGGGGTGTGTGTGTACTGTTAGGCTCTTATAGGCACAGTCAGTGTGTGAGGGGTAGAAAGCAAAAGAAAGAGAAGTGAAGGAAACCACTATGAGTTAAATAGTGTATGTGGGCAGTCGCGGTGCTAAAGGCTATTGAAATCTTATGAATTAAATACTCAGCAGCTCAAATTGGCCTTGAATTGAGGTAGTCCTCATGCCTCAGCCTCCCAGTTGCTAAGATTATAGGCCTGAGTCACCACCCTTGCCTGCTAGAGGTTTTCTTTTTTTAAAGGGAGTGAGAGGTAATGCAACTATTATAATTTCAAAACATATATATAATTTGAGGTAAGCATTGTCCGTGTCATGGTTTCTTTTCACAGCAATAAAAACTCTAATTAAGACAGGGGCCCCCATATAAAAAGGGCTCAGAACGTCATAAGCTTACTCTTGCTCACTCTTGCTTTTTGAGTGTATGCCCACTCTCTCTGCCATCTGAGGAAGAGGGGAAAGAGGCCACCTGCAAGCCAGGAAGAGAGCTGGTACAGTGGCATAATCTTCTGGTATCATGATTTTGGACGTCCCAGCCTCAGTAACTGAAATAACCTTTTGTTTAAGCCAAAGGGGGGGGGGGAGGCTCAGGCAGCTGTCAAGACGGTTTGAGTGGGTAAAGATACTTGCCATGAAAGCCTGGTGACCTGAGTTTGATCCCAGAACCCATATATAAAGGTAGAAGGAGAGAACAGAATCTACAAAGTGTCCCAGACCGCCACACTATGCCACAGCATACAAGGCTTTCCCCACCCCCCACACACATCAAGTATACAACATAAAAAATTTTTTAAAAAATCATAAAGGCTAGGGATAGATCAGTGCTACAGCACTTGCCTGGCTCTGGGTTTGAATCTACAGATTACAAGAGAAAAGAAATTTCCAAAGAGTTATCTAAGTGACCCCAAAGCTAAGTCAGAAAGACTTTATATAAAATTTATTTTGAGAAATTTGTGAAAAAGAACACAAGGTTTGAACACCTGACTACATAGGATCACATAAAACTAAAACAGTCCCTATCTATTTAGCCAAAATGAAGGATTTTAAAGGTTACAGAACTTCAGTTTATAATTGTGGTTTGGGGAGGGGTGGTACATGTTCCTGTTCATGTGGGTATGTAAGTGTGTGTATGCATGCACTGGAATTGCACTTTATGAATTAAAAATCTCCCTAGCCCCATACAACTCTTTTGAAGTTAGCTCCTTTAATATCAAGAAGACTTGGTTTTCTTCAATCAAAAACCTGATAAAGTCAAGGAACCCAAAGAATCAGGAGCTTAAACAGGAAGATCAGGAGTTTAAGGCCAGCCTGGTCAATTATAGTAAAGCACTGTGTTTTAAAAACAGATACATAAAATAAAATAAAAAGAGGGCTGGAGGTGTGGCTGGATCAGTGCTAGAGAATATACTTAGCATTGACAAGATCCTACATTCTATCTATCCTGAAGGTGGAAGGCAAAGACAGACAGGGGAACAGTCAGGGACAGATGGCCCTTGGATAACCTTACTTTATGAAAGAAAACATATTTTAACAGTACAGAGGACAATGATTTATATTAATGTTTTCTCAAAACTCTTAGAACAAATTGATTCCATTTAGCCAGCTTGACCACATCAGACTCTTCCCAACTTCCTAATATCTATTCATTTTTTTTTTGGTCTCCATTTTCATTCTGCAGCAACTCCATACTAACACAAAATTACTTTCTCCTCAACTTTACAAATATATCTTTGGGGGCCGGTGAGATGCTCAATAGTTAAAGGTACCTGCTGCCAAACTTGATGACTTGAGTTTAACCCACATGGTAGCAGGAGAGACCCTGTATGCAGTGAACACACAAACCTGAGTAGAAACCCAGATAGAGCAAAATTGTCTGCATCACAGTCAATACTGACAATTCTGAAAAGAAAGCTGTTTTTATCAAACCAACAATAGTAGACTAATCTTTCATACACAGCTTATCCAAGCCATAAATATTTGAAAGCACATGGGTTAATTCTATGTTTCTGAGAGTTATATAAGTACCTGTTATTTTTTCTTGTTTTTTTTTGTTGTTGTTGTTGTTTTGTTTTTTTTTTTTTTGTTTTGGTTTGTTTTGGGTTTTTTCTGGCTTTTTGAGACAGTTTCTCTGTGTGGCCCTGGCTGTCCTGGAACTCACTCTATAGACCAGGCTGACCTCGAACTCAGAGATCTGCCTGCCTCTTCCTCCCAAGTGCTGGAATTAAAGGTGTGTGCCACCACTGCCCAGCTCAGTTTTTTGTTTCTGCTTTCTTTTTTTTTCCTTAAGATAGCTTTAAAAGAACTCTTTAAAGTATTTTATAAATTAACTTGGCAATATCATCTAGAGCAGTGGTTCTTAACTTTCTTAATGCTGTGACCTTTTAATACAGCTCATGTTGTGGTGACCACCAACTATAAAATTATTTTTGCTGCTACTTCAATAACTGTAATTTTGCTACTGTTATGAATCATAATATAAATATTTTTGGAGAGGTTTGCCAAAAGGGTCACAACCCTCAGGTTGAGAACCACTGATCTAGAACTAGACAAATATCACAGGGCTAAATGTGGCTCAGTGGAATAAGGGTTTGCTGTGAAACTATGAGGACCTGCATTTGGATGTCCAGCACCCATGTAAAAGGCAGATGTAGCCTCATGTATCTGTGACCCCAGTTCTCGGGGAGGCAAGAACAGGGAGATTCCCAAGAGCATGCTAGCCAGCCAGATTAGCCCAAATAGAGCTCCAGGATCAGTGAGAGACTCTGGCTAAAATAACAGAGGAACACTCCTGATGTCAGTTTCTGGCCTCTTAATGCACATTCATGTTGTTCACTCTCACAACGCATCGTGTTACATCCACAAAAACAGAAAATTATCAAACATACTTAACATTCATACCTAACGCATACAAACTACTATATAAACAGATACAAACAGAGAAACTACATCTTTCATTCTAAGATTTCAGTCTTAATCAGTAAAACACTAACATAAACTCATTTATTTACTTTTGTTGAGACAAGGTCTCTCTGTAGCTTTGGTTGGTTTGAAACTCACTATGTAGACTAGGCTGGCCTTAAACTCAGAGATTCTCCTGTCCCTGCCTCCCAAAGGCTGTTGTTTTAATTACAAAGCTGTTATTTTTCCTATACTTTACATTTTTTATCTTAATTGGCTGCTGAAAAACGAAGAGAGAGAGATACATATTTACAAATACAGTACATTTCCCTCATCCACAGCTCACTTCCTGTAGTTTCAATCATCTGAGGTCAATGATAAAGAAAAATGTTACATGGAAGAGCACAAAAGTAAACAATTCCTAAATTGCAAATTGTGTGCCATTTTGATTAATGTGATAAAATCTTACGATGTCCCACTCAGGACATAAATTATTCCTTTCTCTAGTACCTCCACACTGTATATGATGCTCACCCATTGATGATTTAATCACCATCTTGATTATCAGATCAAGTGTTAGTGTTACAGTAGCTTGGGTTCAAATAACTCTTCTTTAACTTGTTCAAGTCCCAACCACAAGCGATGAAGAGGAGGCAACAGGGCACAAGACATGGAAGGACAAGGGAACTCTATTATTCTGCAGCAATAGCTTTCTAGTATATATATGGCCTATATATATCTAGTACTATGCAGTGTCAGCACAGGGGACATATTCCTGAAAGATAGGGTGAAACATACATATGTGTGGGAGAGATTGTCAAGCTTAGGGGGCCCTCTGAGGATTTACACACTGTTAATGGTTGTTGGGTGTGGTTGATATTTTATTTGTGCTGAAATGTGGTGATATTTTATTTGTGCTTTGATAAATAAAGCTTGCCTGGAGATCAGGGGGAAAAGGCCAGCCATTTTAAGTAAACAAAGTCAGGCAGCAAACGCCCTTAGTCCGATCACTTAGCAGGCAGGCTCTCTGTGAGTTCAAGGCCACACTAGGGAACAGAGCCAAGCGTGGTGCCACACACCTTTAGTCCCAGTACCAACCATAGAGACCTGGAGGTCTGTACAGACAGTGATGAGGAAGTGAGGTAGCTGGGCTAAGAGCCAATGAGAAGGTAGAAAAGCAAGGCATATAAAGGTGTGGGTAGACAGGAAGTAACTCACATTTGGAAGCTGCAGAGTTGGTGAGGTAAGGTTGGCTGGTGGCTTTCCCTATTCCCCTGATCTCTAAGGCTTTCACCCCTGTATTTGGCTCCGTGTTTTTTATTTAATAAGACCATTTAGGAATTCATCTACAGTTGGGGGATGGAGAGACATCTTCCTCAGTGCTGTAACCACAGGTAAGGTGCCCGTGCTTCTGTAAATAGCCCTAATGAAAGTCACTGGGTCATAAAAATAGAAGGGAGGCTACTTGGGAAGAGGATTAATGGGGAGTAGTGGGGGATAAAAGGATAAAGGTGTTAGGGAATGAATATGATCAAATTATATTACATACATGTATGAAAATGCCATAATGAAACCTATTATGTATAATCAATATATGCTAATAAGTTTTTAGAAACTAAAAAATATTTTTGTCATAACATATCATCTTAGAGAGGTTACAGGGATACTTAGGAGCTATCTGGATATCACCAAAGCCCATCTGGGTAGAGATAAAATAGTACTTCCATCCAGTGTTTTTCAGACTCACACAGCTATTTGGGGATCAGAAAGTCCCAATGGAGGTCAGGTGGCCTGACAGTGAAGCAGCTAAAATGGAATATGGTGTGATGGAGGTGGATAGACAAATGAAGAAGGGGGGATTTTCAGAAAGACACAGCAATATAAGACTCAAGGGAACTAGTGATTAAGAGGAGAAAGAGAAATAGCAATGGGAAGGGAGTGGTCTTAAGAGGAACCAGCATAAGGAGACCTTAAGTTCCTCAAAAGAGGACAATAAAGTTCCAATAATTAAGAAGTAGACAGTTAAGTGGACAAAGGTAGCAGAACATGTTATTGCCAGGGTTTCCAGTGAGGACAGAGAGTTTCTGTAGGAGAAGCAGAATCCAATCAAGAAAACGATTCTACAGAGTACAAAGATATCTATGCCAGGGAGTCAGGAAACAATCCCCACTCACGAAAGAGGCCCAGGAAGACCTCCAGCTGAGCAGGTGCCTCCATAAGAAATGGGTACTCAGTCCTAGCTTTAGAAACTGCACTCAGAGCCGGGCGGTGGTGGCGCACGCCTTTAATCCCAGCACTCGGGAGGCAGAGCCAGGCGGATCTCTGTGAGTTCGAGGCCAGCCTGGGCTACCAAGTGAGTTCCAGGAAAGGTGCAAAGCTACACAGAGAAACCCTGTCTCGAAAAAACCAAAAAAAAAAAAAAAAAAGAAACTGCACTCAGAATCTCTCCTTACCAGCTCCAATGGATGTTTGTCCAGAGCAATGGTTCACCAGTCTGACTCACCATTGGATCCCCGATCAATCAGTCAGGAATGAAGACAAAGTCTTCAAAAGTGTACATTTGGGAGTCCTGGGTGAGAGGTCTGGGGGTCCAATGATGAATCTGATCCTATCCATGCCACAACACCACAACTGTTAAAGGAAAAGTTATTCAATGATACTTGTTAAAGCATGGTGAGGCGGAGTGTATTCAAGACCATCTCCCAGGCACAGATCACTGCAATGAGATTTTACAACAGAGGAAAGAAGCTGGGCTCAATTGCAATTACAGCCAACAACAAAAAGGAATTTTTAGCCAAAAAAAGAAAGAGGGGTGAGAATCAGTGGATGGTACATTACTAAGCAAAAGCCTCAGAACTGAGGAGGATTCCGGCTAAAACAATCTAGAAAGCTTCCTGCTACAGGCAGGCCAGAGTAGCCAGACATCACCTGGGGATGGTACAGAAGGGAAAACTTGATCAATTATCTAGGGTATCTAAGGATACTCAGGGATGTACATGGGAGAATCCTTGCTAAACTTTCAGATTCAGCAAGGTTTTAGATTAGACAGGCTGGGTCGGAGTTATGCATAGCTTTAATCCCAGCACTTAGGAGGCAGAAGCAGTGGAATCTCTGTGAGTTCAAGACACCTTACCAAACTACATGCCTAACCCTTATTGTTTAATTCTGTGTCTTCTTCAGAATAATCTTTCTTAATACAATATGAGGTATGAACAGAGACCATGGGGGCTGGAGAGATGGCTCAGAACTTAAGAGCACTGGCTGCCCTTCCAGGGGACCCAGGTTCTATCCCCAGCACCCACATGGCAGCTCACAACTGTCTGTAGCTCTGATTCTGGGGGATCAGGCACCCCAACACAGACATATGTGTAGGCAAAACACCAAAGCACATAAAATAAAAATAAACTATTAAAAGAGAGAGAGACCATGATCCAATTCAGTACACAATGGATGATGAATGAAGTCTTTATAAACAAATTATTTCACTATATCTTCACATGATCCTAGGGAACCACTACTCCAATTCTGAAAAGGAACAGAGACTCCAGCTAAGCAGTTTGTCTATTGTGACAAGCTGTAAGGAATGGAGTAAATCTCAATCTGGGTAAGAACCAGTTTTTAAATTTTCCAACCTATTACAAATCAGTACTTTAAAATAAATTTGTTTAGATTTTTATTTACCATATATGTGTATAAAGATGTTGGGGGGGCAGTTAG
Source organism: Peromyscus californicus insignis (assembly GCF_007827085.1). Classification (NCBI taxonomy): domain Eukaryota; kingdom Metazoa; phylum Chordata; class Mammalia; order Rodentia; family Cricetidae; genus Peromyscus; species Peromyscus californicus. The sequence continues at coordinate 82,556,155 of NW_026294617.1, forward strand.
CATACACACATGCCACATTCTTTTGGGAGTGGGGGGATGACAGGATCTCTCTACATAATCCTGACTGTCCTGGAACTCACTCTGTAGACCAGACTGGTATGGAATTCATAGAGATCCACCTGCCTCTGCCTCCCCAGCGCTGGGATTAAAAGCGTGCACCACCATGCCCGGCTACATGCCATGCACTTATGTGGAAGTCAGAGGACAACTAGTAAGAGTCAGGTCTTCCATCATGTGGGTCCTGGGATCAAACTCAAGATTGTGAGGCTTGAAGGCAAGCACCATTATCCACTGAACCATGTCACTGTTCCAAAACTAAGACTTTTAAAAACTACTATAAAGGTGTCCTAATTGTATGTAATTGTTGTAAAAATTCCTACAAGCTTTCTCTTCATTTTTATTACTGTCTTGTCATGAACTGATTCTACTGCATGCCCTTTGAAGAGCCCCTAATCACAGCATTTAAAATACTGATTTTCCAACACCACAGTTTCAATTGGTAACAATTCCCAGCTAACTTCCTTCACTCAGAAAAATCTCTAAACTAATAAAACCAATTTTAGGGGCTAAAGAGATGACTCAGCAGTTAAGAACTCTTACTGCTCTTACAGAGGACCTGAACTTGTTGCCCAGCACCCCAAGGCATCTCACAACCACCTGTAACTCCAGTTCCAGAGGAGCTGATGCCTTCTTCTGACCTCCTTGAACTCATATGTGCATGCATGTGGTGCACTTACACTCAGGCACATACACATACATTTTTTAAAAAGGCAATTTTTAAAAATTATATAGAAGGTGTTGGAGAATTGGCTCAGTGGTTAAAAGCACTGCTCTTTCAGGATCTGGGTTCAGTTCCTAGCACCCACATGGCAGTTCACAACTGTCTGTAACATCAATTCCAGAGGATCTGACACCCTCTTCTGGACTCCACAGGCACCAGACACGTACATGGTACACAGACATATATGTAAGCAAAACAACATATACATTTAAAAATTTGCTTTAAAAATTATATGTGAAAAAAATATAAAACATGGGTTGGGGATTTAGCTCAGTGGTAGAGCGCTTGCCTAGCAAGCACAAGGTCCTGGGTTCAGTCCTCAGCTCTGGGGGCGGGGGGGATATATAAACACTACTTTTTTTTACTGTAACATTTAAAGTTTTAACCATTTTAGTAGTTTAAACACATTAAAATTAACACAAAATTCGAGACCAATTTCATAAAATAAAAGAACAAAATCAACAGCTACCCACCTTAACCCAATCACAGAGTAAGAACTGGAGACACATTTCTGATAGTCCAGAAAGTACAGTACACATCCGAGCCCAGGAGTGGTGCTAAGGACTCCTACTTACGAGCACATCAGCACACAGGTGGTAGCACACACACTTGACTATTCAGTGCTGGGTATCTCTACATGACACCACCACTGAAACAACACCATGTTAACACTTATATAGCTCTTGCTTAAATCACATGCTTCTGAAAACATCTGAGTCGCCTTCTTTTCTTTTCAGACAATGAGGGGCTGGAGAGATGGCTTAGTGATTAAGAACACTGTCTGCTCTACCTAAAGACCCAGGTTCGGGGTTGGGGATTTAGCTCAGTGGCAGAGCGCTTGCCTAGCAAGCACAAGGCCCTGGGTTTGATCCTCAGCTCTGGAAAAAAATAAAAAATAAAAAAATAAAGACCCAGTTCAATTCCCAGCACCCACATAACGGTTCACGATCATCTGTAACTCCAGTTGCAGAGGATCTGATGACCTCCCCTGGCCTCCATCTGCACCAGGTGTGGTGTACTTCACATACAATAAGCACTAACAATTAAAAGAGAAAAAAAGTTACTTACAGCTCCTTTAAGTGAGTCTGAGAAAAAGCATTTTCTTGGATAGACATTATAGCATTGTTGTTCAAATCTCTGAAATCAAGAGAAATGCAACATCAGTAATTATATCTATAGTGAAGCTACATAAATGCTTATGAACACCTCCCGGAGACAGCAAAATTTGTTTTGTTTTGAGGCAGCCTCTGTATGCAATCCTGTCTGGCTTTAAACTTGCTATGTAGACCAGGCTGGCCTCAAACTCACAAAGATTTGCCTGTCTCTGCTTCCTGAGGACTAGGATTAAAGGTAGGCACCATCACACCCAGCACAAAGATTATGCAGAGTATAGCTGGAGGTTTTCCTGTGTCCCGTCCAGTCCTGCAGCCACTCAGACCCAAGTAAACACACAGAGGCGTATATTATTTACAAACTGTATAGTCTATGGCAGGCCTCTTGCTAGCTAGTTATTATATCTTAAATTAACCCATAACTATTAATCTATGTATTGCCACATGTTCCATGGTTTTATCTGCATCCCATTACATGGTGTTCCTTGGGTGGTTGGCTCACATCTATTCCCTCCTTCCTTTCTTCTTCCTGTCTATCTGCTTGTATTTCCTGCCTGCCTCTAAGCTGCCTTGCCATAGGCCAATACAGCTTTATTTATCAACCAATCAGAGCAACACATATTCAGAGTACAGAAAGACATCCCACAGCAGCAGTGAGTAAATATATATGAAATACTTACAAATACTCAAGGGATTCAAGACCAATGAATGCTTTCTGTGTAATTGACTTAATCTGGTTTCCTTGCAAGACTCTGAAATAAAATTAAATTCATTAAATATTTATCTATACAAGCTATACTTAAGTTAAAAGTTTATAGTGTGGTATTATTAACACATTTTTAATTATGTCCCTGCGTGTAGATAGTGGGGGAGAGGTATGTTCATGTAAGTGCTGTGCCTGTGGAGACCAGAAGAGGACATCAGACCCTCTGAAGTAGAAGTTACAAGTGGTTATGAGCCACCTACTATGAGTGCTGAGAACCAAACTCAGGTTCTCTGGAAGAACAGAAAGCATTCTTAACCTCTGAGCTTTATTGAGACACAACTGAGGAGGGGGGAAATTATATACACTGAACTATAGCTTAGTGAAAGCAAGCATTTTTAAGAAAGTTATGAACTTACTAATTAATGCAAAGTACAACACAAAAGCTTCTGTTGAGATTTCAGAGCTCCTCTAAACAGCCATCCTAACCACTAAAGTAATTTGCTGATGCTACATAAGGTTAAATTCCCCATTTCTCTCCTTAATAAAAGATGGTCAGATTAAAGACATTTGGACAAGCATAAATCTTTGGTGAAATCCTTCTTATAGGGGATGTAAAATGCTTTATGGAAGAATATTTTCTCCTATTATTAGACATATTCCCCATATATCTCACATGATTAAACACAATACCAACTCAACTACATTTTCTCAAAGCTCTTCTCTTACTTGAATGGAAAACTCTATTCTGTAACTTATTTAAATCCCACAGGGTTGAGAGCGTACACTTATAGTCACTATGGAAATCAGTATGGAGGGTTCTTCAAAAACTGAAAATAAAACTACCATATGGCCCAGCTAAACTACTGGTAAATACATACCTGAAGGACTCTAAGTCAATATGCCACAGCCTAGGTGTCCACTAAAACATGGATGGATAATGAAAAGATAGCACATCCATACAACAGAATTTTATGCAGCCATAAAGAAAAATTAAGTTATTAAATTTGTAGGAAAATGGATACAGCCAAACATTTTCTCTCATAAGCAGAACCTAGATTTAGAATTATATTAGTGTGTGATATATGTGTTTTTTGTTTGTTTGTTTTGTTTTTCGAGACAGGGTTTCTCTGTGTAGTTTTGCGCCTTTCCTGGAACTCACTTTGTAGACCAGGCTGGCCTCGAACTCACAGAGATCCGCCTGCCTCTGCCTCCCGAGTGCTGGGATTAAAGGTGTGCACCACCACTGCCCTGCCATATATGTGTTTGTAGGTCATGAAACTAGGAAAGGGATCACGAGAGGGGAGAAAGAGATCTTGAGGGTGGTAGGAAACAGAGAATGATGCATAAGTCAAAAGAAAGCAGAAAGAACTACCTGGATGTAAAAAGGGAACCAACCCAAGCAGGGAGGAAATGGAAAGAGAACAGTAAGGGAGGGGAATGAATGAGAACAAAGAATAATGAAACATATGGATGAACACGCTGGGATAAAACCTATCTCTTACAGTGCTAACCTGAAACTAAGAAATAAAAAACTTGGTCGCTGGGCGGTGGTGGCGCACGCCTTTAATCCCAGCACTCGGGAGGCAGAGGCAGGCGGATCTCTGTGAGTTCAAGGTCAGCTGGTCTCCAAAGTGAGTTCCAGGAAAGGTGCAATGCTACACAGAGAAACCCTGTCTCGAAAAAATAAATAAATAAATAAATATAAATTAAAAACTTAATTTCCATAGCAATATAAATAAAAAGTGCCTAAACACAACAAACTATTTGACAAACAAACAAACAAAGCTCCTTCCTTTGGGAGACAGTAGGAAGGCTCAGATTTTCTGGACATAAAATAAACATTATCCAATAATATTTACAACTACTCCTTGCAAAGATATCTATTAGATATATACAAACACCACGGATACATACAATTTAGTGAGACTTTTGAGTCCAGCAAAGGCTTCACTAGCATCTTCTATGGCCCATGAAATTTCATTGTTTCTCAAATCTCTGAAAGTGTCAGGGAGAAAAAGTTGTTAGCCAATATGAACACTACTCAGCATCCTGGTGTGGCAGCGTAAAGGGACACATGCTAATTTTGATTCTTATTTTAACAATTATTTATGGTGAAGACTCAGTCTTGCTTTTGAAAGAAATCTTTGTGATAAACACAGAAGAATTGATATATTAAGCAGGGGTAATGGCACATGCCTTTAGTCCTAGCACTCAGGAGGCAGAGGCAGGAGGATCTCTGTGAGTTCAAGGCAGCCTGATCTACATAGTGAATTCCAGGACAGCCAGAACTTCATAAAGAAACCCTGTCTCAAAAATAAATAAATAAGAACAAATAAATGAATAAATAAAAAAATAAGCCAATTAACCTGCTTATATTACTAATCTTCCGAGTTAACCATATCTAACGATACTAGCCTATTAAAAATTGTAGATGGGGTCCTACAAAAAGGAGGGTTCCAAGATAAAGAAGATAGATACAGCTTACAAATGTAATTTTAGACTCATGGGATTTCTGGGTGTTCCAAGCCTTCCTCTAGGCCCTTAAACTTAAAATAGCTCAAAGAGTAATACCAACACAGAGCTTCACAGCTCAAGAGCAAGCCAACATTCCTCTTGGGAAGGAAAAATGGTATGCCCAGGTGCTAGTGTAGTCACTGTGTTTTCTTGAAAAGTATGGTCTTTTAAAATCCACTATGCCATTCTCAGAGGAATTACAATTGTATACATCATGTAATGACAAAATATCAGTTATATTAAAAATATTTAATCACAGGCTGCAGAGATGGCTCAGCAGTTGGCAAGAGTTTCCACCTAAAACCTGAGTAAAAAGATACTAAAACGGAGCTAAAAACAGCTTCTAGTTGTCTCTTTCAAGTTAGTGGCAGCCTGCGTGTTTGAGCTACTATGGCGGGTTCCTGGCGTGCACGCTCAACCTGCAGTATGGCACGAATGAGGCCTCTGCAACTGGCACATTAAGCTGTGTGGTAGATTTAGCCATTACTAGTACAAAACAAAACAAAAAGAGGTTTCGGGGCTACACGCTGCTTGGATAAAAGCATAGACCCACGTTGGCTCCCAGAGCTGGTGGTAAACATACCACTGCCATGTTGGGAAGCTGAGGTGGGCGGGGCCAGCAGCCACAGCGCCATTTCAGTCTTAGAATGCTGCAGTTTAAAGCAATAGGTTCAAGGTAATATAAAAAATAAGCCACGTAAAGATGGCTATCACGCAGAAAATCTGGATTATGTTCTCTTTGATATTCATAACTGAAGAAAAACATCTGATCATAAAAGCTGTTGAGTTAAACCAATATGGATATTTTAAAGGTACCGTGACTTAAAAATTTGGATGTAAGGATATGTTGCTTTGGAAAGGAGGCTCTGCTTTTGTTTCCACAGAAAGCCAGAGGCTATGGATTTGCTCCAGATTAAGACACATCAGGTTTGACCAGCCAAGACCCCCTGAAAGGTCTCTGATGACACCAAGGCCCAGATGATCCAACATCCAGAACCATTTCAAGACAACTGGCTCAGATGATACACCCTCTAGACTACTCCATAATCCTAAAATTTTCTTTGTGTCCCCATAAGATACAGCACCCCCCTCCAGCAGGAAGTAGTAAGAGAAACTACACCCAAATTCCCAAATATACCAAGCTGGCTTTGGAGATGTGTAAAAGTTAAAACCTTCCTTTTAAAAAAAAGAAAAGAAAAGAAAAGAAAAAAGGGGAAGTGCTGTGGGATGGTCTGTATGTCAAATGCTCTGATTGGTCAATAAATAAAACACTGATTGGCCAGTAGCCAGGCAGGAAGTATAGGCAGGACTAACAAAGAGGAGAATTGAGACACCAGGAAGGAGGAGGGAGTCACTGCCAGCCACCACCATGACAAGCAGCATGTGAATACGCCAGTAAGCCACGAGCCACGTGGCAAGGTATAGATTTAGTACTGCTGCGCATCCAGAAGTACTAAGTTTAATTCCCAGCCACCACATGGTGGCTCACAACCATCTCTAATGAGATCTGTTACTTTCTTCTGGCCTGCAGGCATACATGCAGGCAGAAAACTATATACATAATAAATAAGCAAAACTTTAAAAAATATATTTAATCACTTGCTTCCTAAAGTCATCTTATACTAGACTAGGGCACACACTTTCTGATTTACAAGATTATATAAAGTTGTATGGATGCCAAGAGGCTTCTTCTTGCTTAGCCTTCTTCAAGTAAAATGCTAACACAGCTCATTTTCATTTACTATCACTTCTTCAGAATATTCCCCTCCTCCACAGCAGAAAATAAATAGAAATGATTCACCCAGAGAGGCATTATTGGCTCATGCCAATAATCCCAGGACTTAGGAGACTAAGACAGGAAGATGCAAAGTTCAAAGCCAGCCTGGGTAACACAGCAGGACCTTGTCTCAAGAGACAAAAAAATAAAATAAAAGGAAATAAAAGGAAACATAATCAGTGAGGTACAGAGGCAGAAGTAAGCAGATCTCTCTGATTTTAAGGTCAGCTTGGTCTACATATACAGGTATATTTTTGTATGTATGTATATGTAGTGGTTTGAATGAGAACTGGCCCCCAAGGCTCCTACAGATGAATGCTTGATCCTCAGTTAGTAGAACTATTTGGGAAGGATTAGGGGGTGTGGCTTTGTTTGAGGAGGTGTGTCACTGGGGATGGACTTTGAGGTTCCAAAACCCCAGGTCAGGTTCAGTCTTGTTCGCTTTGTCTCCATTTTGTAAGCTCTCAACTACTGGGTCAGTGCCATGTCTGCCTGCCTGCTACCTACATGCTCCCTGCCTTGATGGTTATGGACTAACCCTCTGAAACTGTAACCAAGTCTCCAATTAAATGCTTCTTTTTATAAGTTGCTTTGGTCATAGTGTTTCATCACAGCAGTAGAACGAAGACAGAAATTGGTATTGGGGACTGGGGTATTGCTGTGACAGTCTGACCATACTGTTACTTACAGAAATATGGAAGAATCTGGGACTTTGAATTAGGAAAGCAGTTGAATGCTGTAAGTAGGGCTTAACTGGGCCGTCCTAGTAGGAGTATGGAAGGCAGCAGTGCTGACAGCAATGTGGCCTATGGAGGCCTAGCTCAAAAGGTTTCAGGAGAAGAATATTAGAGACCACTCATGTGATATGTTGGCAAAGAATGTGGCTGCTTTCTGCCCTTTGTTCAAAAAATCTGCCAAAGACTAAATTGAAGAGGTTTGGACAAATGTCATTGGCAGAGATTTCAAAGCAGTCTAGCACTGACTGTGTTATGTGGTTATCAGTGATGATGGTTACACAGATCTACAATTAAAAGGAGCCATAGATGCAAAAAGAAATACAAAATATACAGTTTTGGGGGCGAAAGACCAACAGGAAATGTAATGTTGGAGCCAAGCAAGCCCTATGCTCACAGAGATGGGAAGTTTAAAGAAAGGTCTGATGCTAAATGGAATAAAGGGAATGTTACCTCTGGGCAAAATCCAACTTAGCTAATCCTACAACTTGTAAAAAGGCAAGTTTATATCCCAAAGGAAATACCACCAAGTCAAAGTTTATGCAAATATAAGTCATGGAAGGGACCAGGTTTTAGCCCAGGCAGCAGAACTTGGCACTTCTGCCAACATGGTTCTGGTTTGATCAAGGATATAAAAAAGGGGTTGTAGAATAATTCCTCAGCAGTTAAGGAAAGACGCCAGGGCAAAGTGTGGTAAGGGAGTCCCTGCATGGTGACCCAAAGAAGTCATTTCATGAAGCTATGAAGGTGAAGCCTGGGTAATTACATTGGAGATCCCAAGATGTCAGAGATGCCAGAACCTTGGATACCTGTCAAGGAGAGCTACAGACAGGGTGTGGAACCAGTCCAAGAGAGAGAAGTGTGTTGCAGTCAACAAAGCTGGAAAAAAAAAAAAAAGGATATAAAAAGCCATCTAATAAGTCAAGACACTGGGCACAGAGATAGAAAATTTGGAGTTTTCCCTGCTAGGTTTTGGTCCTGCTTTGGTCTAGTGTTTCCTCACCATGCTCCCTTTTCTCCCTTTTGGAATGGTAATGTATGTCCTGTGTCATTGTATGTTGGAAATATGTGATTTGATTTTTTATTTTACAGGGGATTACAATTAGAAGATTGCCTTGAGTCTTGGAAGAGACTTTAGTCTTTTAAATAGTGTTGAGGCTATGAAAGACGATGGGGACTTTTAAAGTTGAACCGAATGCATTTTTCATTATGATATGGCTACAAGCCTATAGGGCCAGGAGGTGGAATGTGGTGGTTTGAATGAGACTGGCTCCCATAGATTTATGTTTGAATGATTGATCTCCAGTTAGGAGAACTGTTTGGGAAGGACTGTGCTGGGTCCCTGCTGGAACAAGTGTGTCCTTGCTGGAGAGGGTGTGGCTTTGTTAGAGGAGGTGTGTCAGCAGGCGTAGGTTTTGAGGTTTCAAAAGCCCACAACAGACCTAGCCTTTCTGTCTGCTGCCTGATGATCAGGATGTAAGCTCTCAGCCACTGCTCCTACCTGCTGCCACGCTCCCTGCTAGGATGCTCATGGACTAACCCTCTGAAACTGTAAGCAAGGCCCAATTAAATGCTTTCCTTTATAAGAGCTGCCTTGGACATAGTGTCTCTTCACAGCAACAGAACTAAGTAACTAAGTATAATAGTAACTAGACAGCGTGTATCCTAAGTATTTTTCTTATATTCATTGTGTCTCCTTCTCATTGGTGGTTAGGTCCCAAAGTTTGGAGCCTATCTCTTTCCTGAAACCATTTATTAATTTTGAATGTGATAATCTCAAGAATTCTAATAAATAGGCATTAAGAATCCAAATTATGAGAACAGGGCCCCTAAGAAGGGACAAAAGCCATTTTTAGGGGGAAGGGATAGAACCCATTAGATACAAGAGTAGAAGGGGAAAACAAAAGTGAAAAAGTTTACATGGGAAAGGAAGCAGTGGAGTAGGGGAAGAAGAGGAGAGGAAGGAGAGGAAAGGGTGGGAAAGAGTCAATTAAAGCTACGGATATGGAAAAAACCTCTACCCCTAGGAAAACCTGATACTTGGTAAGCTAATTAAAAAAATAAAATTTCAAAAGAAAACAGAGTTTTAATGGCGGTACCATGCACGAGAGAATAAAGCTGCTACCAGAAGCCATATGATGTTAAATGAGAACCCCAGGGCGAGGATGGGCTGCCTCCCTACAAGTGATTAGACAGAAAGGCCCCAAATGCCCCCAAAACAATACAGGCGATTGCTACTGCCGTTGGCTGCCCACCAGAACTAGATGGTAAGACACAACTGCTGAAGGTACCACATGCTTTGGTCTCAGGACACAGGAATCACACTAGAACTAGGCTGAAAGCTTCCTTCCTGCTGACTAGTCTCACAGTGCTGAAGTATTGTTATCAACAGTCTTACTCAGCCGTGGACTCTGTGTAACACTACTGACTTGAAAGGAAAGATGTACCTACTGGTATTAACATCAACACGCCTATTATCCAACCACTTTGTGATTGTACTTGAGGCTTGCTCCATAAACATGGTCAAAAGTCCATGGCTAGGAAAGGCGTGGGCCCTAGGGAGGAAGCAATTGCTATTATTTTCCTAATGAGCATGATGTGCCCAACATCTGACTTCTAAATAATTGAATATGATTATTGATGACAGTTTTGATCAGAGAAGCTTCTTTTTGGAGAGGGCCACCAGTTAACTGCAGAGACTCATAACTGGTCAAAGTGAAGAGGACAGAGTATTTAAGACTCAGCCATAGGGGCTGGAGAGATGGCTCAGATGTTAGGAGCACTAGCTGCTGTTCCGGAGGTCCTGAGTTCAATTCCCAGCAACCACATGGTGGTTCACAACCATCTAGAATGAGAGCTGGTGTGCAGGCATATCTTCAGGCAGAATACTGTATACATAATGAATAAATAAATCTTTAAAAAGACATAGCATAACAATCTTAAACTCCCAGAAGCTGTGATTACCTATGTAAAACGAGGCCCATCTCCTGGGAGAAAACCAGTTGTCAGAAGGGTTATTGTTGTTCTATACCTCACCCCATCCCACCCAACCCCTGGCCTCCTGAGCAGGTCCTGGCTTTTCCTCATCCTCTTCTACAGTACCTGGTAGACCAGAGCTATGATGAAAAACACAAACCTCATGTGCTACTAGTGCAATAAAGTGAAGGCTGTCTGCCCAGATACGTAATTTATATAAGAAAATAAATTTCATAAAGGGAAAAAAAAAGATAAAGCCCATCAACATTCTTTAATGGAGGAAGAAGGGGCTCACAAGGCCCCACACCTCACTGAGGAGTTACACAGTTAATGGGGGAGGGAAGAAATACTTTCTTCAACCTTATGGCCACTGGTACCCGAGCCAGACTCCTATAAGCAATCTTAATGAAACTCATCAGTAGTGCTTCTGTCGATTGATTACTGGCCTTGTGTATGCTAGGGGAGTATTCCCCTGAACAAGGCCAATAATCAATCAACAGTAGCAGCACCAAATGTAGTAGCACAAACGCATGCGCGCATACGCGCGCGCACACACACACACACACACACACACACACACACACACACACACCATTTAACCAGGCATGATAATACATATCTATAATCCCTGTACCTGTAAGGCAGAGCTAAGAGTTCAAGCCCAACCTAAGCTACACATTGAAATCTTGTCACCAAAAAGAAAAAAGGGGTTAGTTTCCTTGGGGCAAAGCATGAAGATGTAGCTCATAGTGCTGGCCTAGTATGGTCAAGTTTTAATCCACAGCACTGCCCCCAAAGACCCAAACACACACACACACACACACACACACACACATGCAGCAAACTCCTAACAGTGTAGTAGTATAGACCGCTACCACTCCACAGCTACATCCTTCCAGACAAAGCCAGGCGTTCTGGTACACTATCCATCAAGAGAATAAGCAGATGACTGCATTCTAACACTGTCAACTGACCTGGAGAGGCTTTGCTGTTAGGAGATTAGTCAGAATTAAAGTATAAATTGCTCTAAGGTGTACTTATGGGATAGAGAACAAAAGAAACACAAAATGCTAACATATATCCATTTTCACATTGATTAATTATTTTCATTAATTTGCTTAGTTTCATTCTGAAACAAATTAAAAAAAAAAAAAGCAAAAAAAAAAAATTAAAAACTTACAGTGTTTGAAGATTGGAAAGAAACCTAAATACACCATCAGCAATATGAGTGACTCTATTGTCCCCTAAATTCAATTTCTCTAGGAAACTCAAACCCACAAAGGCAGATTCATCAAGGCGGGTCAGCTGGTTATAGGACAAATCCCTGAAAAACAAGAAACACTGAAAGTCAAAAAATTATTGTATTTAGCCCAACCTACAAATTTTACTCCATTGACATGCTAAGTTTAGTGTTTCTAACAAAGACTGAGGAAACAGAGATCTCATGACAACCATGAGCGTAATTCCTCCACACTTACAGTTCAGACAGCCTCTGGCAGAACTCCCATGCGTCAGGGCTGATTCTTTCGATAGCATTCTGGCTCATATAGAGCTGCTGTAACATTCGCAAGCCATACAGCCACCCTTTGTTCACTCCTGTGAGGTTATTATGTTCCAGCTCTCTGTACAATTACAGAGAGAAGTGAGTAACTCAAACAAGGCGTTCAATACCACGACTGTAAATCTCCATTAAATGCTTTGACAGACACGTTTGCTAATCTCTAGTGACCCAAGAAACTTAAGATCTAGCCCTAAAGGGACTAAGTAGCTACAAAACCAACACATCAAGTAGTACAAGATTCCTGATTCAGATAAATTCTGGTAACTTTGAGTCAAAACAATATAATTTATTTTTAGATTGAAAAGTTTAATAACAAAATACAAAATAACAAAAATACCAGTTAACTAAAAAAACTTAAAAGTCCATACGAAAGCAAGGTGTGTAGCATGTGTAAGGCCCTGGGTTCAATCTTGGAGGGGAGGAGGAGAAGAAAGTAAAGGTTGTTTGCCTTTTACCTCACATCAGGAAAACCGTGTATCTGTTAACGAACATTAAAAGCCCAGAAAGAGTCCTCCCAACTCTCCCTCTCCTAGTACTTACAATTCTTCCATATTATTCAAGCCAAAAAATGCTCCATCTTTGAGTTTGCTAATTCCATTCCGTTGCATTTTCAATGAGCGTAAGGAATCAAGCCCTTGGAAGGTAAGGCCTTCTACAATTTTAATCCTGTTTCTTTTCAGTTCCCTTAAACAAAAAATTTTACAGTTAGAAAATTGGCTGAGTTACTCTAACAGTAACTTAAAAAGAAAAACTACTGTAAAAGAAAACTTGTCTCTTACAATCCATCCATTTTGTTACTCACAAGAACTGGAGATGAGGCAGCTTGAAGACTTTAGGTGGAATCATGCTAATTCGGTTCCGGTTTAATTTTACCACTAATAAAGAACCTGATAGGTTGTCAAAGCAACCAGCCTCCAAGGTGGTTATCCTATTATTACTCAAATTCCTAAAATGACAAGGTAGCAGCAAAAGAAAAGAAACAGTGATAACTAACCAATGTCTGTAACTCTGGCTCCAATTCCATCAATTAACTATACACATTTTGACAAAACATTAGACTGCTATCTCCCCAGCCCCCCAAATCAGGCTGTTTATTTTCATGTCAGACAAAAGTCATGTGCCAAGGTTGCAACAACGTCATGGGAGGCACATATCATGCAAAGGCATGAATACCCAATCATCATGCTTATGAATCAAAAAAGAATCTTAACTGCTATTTTTGTGTGTGTATGTGTATGTGTTATCCAACTGAGTATGCACATTGTGTGTATGTGGGTGTAGAGGCCAGAGCAGGATGGGGGAAGAGAAAGCTACCTCTATCATTCTCTGACTTATTACCTCAAGACAGGGTCTCTCATGGAACCAGAAGCTCAGTCTCCCATGGAATCAGGAATCTATCTATCATTTTGGCTAGACTGGCTGCCATCAAACTCTCAGGATATGCCTCTCACTACCCCCAATGCTGGAGTTACAGACATACACAGTCACGTCCCTATTATCATAGGGTATTTGGGATTTGAACTCAGGTTCTTGTGCTTGCAGAGCCAAGCACTTGTACCCACTGAGCAATCTCCTCAGCTCCTTAACTGCTATTTTAGTTCACAAATCACTTAATTGCTTTCTCCCTTTATCTACAAAATTAATTATGTTAGGGCTATAGGTATAGCTCAGTGATGGAGTACATATGGCAAGGTCCTAGGGGTTTGAACCCCAGCCTTAAAAACAGGGGGAAGGTGGGGCATGGTGGTAAATACCCTTAATCCCAGCTCTTGCAAGATAGAGGTAGATGGATCTCTATGAGTTTGAGGCAAGCCTGGTCTACGTGATAAGTTCCAGGCCTGCCAGGACAACACAGTGAAACCCTGTCTCAAAACAACGGGGTGGAAAGCAAAGCTCCACTTCATTTAGGATGTTACAAAATAGTGTGCATGAATATGCTTTAGAAACTGGCACGCATGCTATCATCATCAATACACAGGGTAAGCTACTGTTTAACAAACAGTAACAAATCATTCCTATTTACTTTTTACAAAAGTAAATTACAAAAGCTGATTAGGACTGGAGGTATGGCTCATGTGACAGCAACCGCCTAGCATGACAAGATCCTAGATTTGGTTTCCAGTACCAAAATGTCAGCCATCTTGGGCTGACAAGATGGCCTAGCAAATAAAAACACTTGCCAAACAAGCCTAACAACCTGAATTCCATCCCTGGAACACACATAAAGATGGAAGAAAAAAACTGAGCACTAGTGGCGCACGTCTTTAATCCCAGCACTGGGGAGGCAGAGGCAGACGGATCTCGAGTTCAAGGCCAGACTGGTCTACAGAGTGAGTTCCAGGACAGCCAAGAATACACAGAGAAACCATGTCTCAAAAAACTAAAAGAAAGAAAACCAAATGGGGGGTAGGTTGGGGGGGGGGGAAGGCTGGGGAGTGGGAGGAGGGAGGACAGGGGAATCTGTGGTTGGTATGTAAAATGAATACAAAAATCTTTTAATAAAAAAATTATTTTAAAAAAATAATTAATTCAATTCAAAAAAGAGAAAGAAAACCAAGCAAAGAAAGAAAGATACAGAGAGACAGAGATGGAAGACAAAAACAATTCCACAAAGTTGTCCTCTGACCTCCACACTCTCACTGTAGGATATGTGTATTACATCACCCCATGTACAATAACAAACAAATCAATGTTAAAAATTAAATCTTGAACGTTGCATTCAATGTCTAGCAATTTTTTTTTACTGGCAACAGAGTACACTTTCTTTTCAGGTGAAATAGAAGAATAAATAACCCCAAAAGCCCAAAGCTAAGCTTGTTTTACAAATGAATATCAAAATTAAATAAACAACAGACATTTGAGGGAATGTGGTTAACCGATGAAGGATAGAAATGCACTTTAAAGTAAATCTAGAAAGCAGGCAGTACACCAGTTACTGCCCAGCCCACTGTTCCCTTGCAGTTTACTCATAAACTACTCTTCCAATCAATTCGGTAAATGCAGGTCTCTATTTTACTTACAGGTACTTCAGCGACATTTGAGGAAATGAAGATGTCTTGATCTCTGATATTATATTGGAACTGAGGTCTAAACTCTCGAGAGCAGAGTAAAGCTGGAATGCTTCTGCATTTATTTCTGGTATTAGATTATGGACTCTACAAAACAAGGGTTATACTGAAGTTATTGCCAATGATTTATCCCAGGCCACAAGGACACTAAATCATTAGGATAAATAGTATGGGCACTTGAAAAACAAACAACAGGTACTGTTATACTACAGTGAAAGCAGAGTGATAGCAGGTGTTGGTTCTCCAAAACAGGGATTTCTACATACATACACACACACACACACACACACACACACACACACACACAGAGAGAGACACACACACACACACACACACACACACACACTCACAATTAAATAAAAGATCTGAAGTCTTAACTTACAATGAAAGTAGGGTAATATTAGGTGTTGGTTCTCCAAAATATGGGATCTCTGTTAGCTCATTGTAATTCATTTTCCTAAGCAAAAGAGAAAACAGTTTTGAAAGTTTAATGGTGGAAATTACCTCCTGAATTCTGGTTTTTGGATAATATGCTAGTGTATCCAAATTTGAAAAGGCCTATAACACAGAATAAATTAGACTAATATAAAATTGTGGTTTTGAAAAATTACATTTTTTTAAGATTTTTATTATTTCTAATTATGTGAGAAGAGGAGGGTTGTACAAATTAAGTGCAGTGGCATCAGATCCCCTAAAGCTTAAGTTACAGGCAGTAAGTAGTAAGCCACCCAATGTGAATGATGGGAACAAAACTCAGGTCCTCTTCAAGAGCAGTATGTGAGCTTAACCAAAGCTGAGCCATCTCTGCAGCTCTGAGAAATTGGAGATTTTAATGTGTTACTTCATAGTAATGTTCTACCATTAAAATCAGTATTAAATGCTAGATGTGGTTTTAGCACACCTGTAATCCCATTACTTGGAAGGAACAGGAAGGAGAATATAAGTTCAAAACCAACCTGGACTATAACAGAAAGACCCTGTCTCAAAAAGCAATAGCAACAACAACAACAAAAATCAGTATTACAAAGGCTTGGACCAGATATGATGACACATGCCAGCAACTCCAGACCTTAGAAGATGGATGGAGGAGGACATGTAATCCAAGGCAAACCTACAATGGACATTTTAGATCAGTCTAAGCTATGTAGCAAGACTCCATCTTTTTAAAGAAGGGAGTTGAGGAGATGAAGAGATGGTTCCATTGTTAATAGCACTGGGTGCTCTTCTAGAAGACCCAGGTTTGATTCCCAGCACCCATATGGCAGCTCACAACTGTCTCAAACTCCAGTTCCAGGGTATCTGACTTCCTGTTCTGGCCTCTGTGGATCCCGCATGCACATGGTGTACAGACCAACATGCAGCCAAAACACCCATACACATAAAATAATAAAAACACTGTTTTTAAAAAGGGGGTTAAGAAGTGATACATTTTAATTTTAAAAATGTTTCAAAAGGAGGATGTATAGCTCAGTGGTAGGACAGTAGGGTAGCTGTGAGATGCCTCACATGGTTGTTGGGAATGGAACTCAGGTCCTCCGGAAGAGCAGCAAGTGCTCTTAACCAATGAGCCATCTCTCCAGCCCTTCCTTCAATTGTTTTCACAGCATCTCTAGATTAAATATTCCCAAATTCAGGCCGGAGAAATAAATGGTCCAGGCAGTAAAGTGCTTGGTATGCAAACATAAGGACCAAGTTAAGATCCCCAGCACCAATGTAAAGCTGAATAGAGTAGTACACATCTGTACACCCAGTACTAAGGTAGGGGAAGTGGAACTAGGCAGATCCCTGGTGATCAATGACCAGTCAATCTAGCTGAATCAGTGAGGTTCAGGTTGAGAGATGCTGCCTCAAAAACTAAGGTAGAATGAGGCCAAGTACCTAAGAATAGATAAATCATAGGCCCTAGGGGGAAATCTACTACTATTCTCCTGTTAAATGAACATATCAATAAAACGACTCTTAATGACATATTGCTATATCCATAGATCAATGTATCTCTCAACTCTTATCAGAGAAGCGTCTCCATGAAGTAGACAGTAATTAACTGATCAACATGCAGAGTTAAGAAAATTTGGAATGCTCAGTCCTAAATGGGATATCTGTATCACACTCCTCCCAAAGTTCAGGGATGTACAAGAAAGAGGGGGCAGAAAGATCCTAAGAGCCAGAGGTGGCAGATGACTTCAAGGAAACAGCTGTCTTCTTAGACACAACAGGGCAAATGCACACATGAACTCATAGAGACTGCAACAGCATGCACAAGACCTGCACAAGCTCAAGCCAGACAAAACCCCAAGGGGAAGTGGACACTAAGTCCTACTCCAAGACAAAAAGCTACTTACAATTGGTAACTGCTGGGAGAGGAAATCAGTTTTTTTCAATGGAGTGATATTGAGTATATCAACCACACTCAGGGAAGGCTCCATATTCAGGAATAACCAGCCAACACAAATTAGACTCCATGTTTGTTTAGGGATTTTACTTGTTTGTTTGTTTAGTTTTTAAGAGAGAAAGAGCACTGGACTAGGTGGCAGAAGCAAGTGGATTTTGTAATTTCAAGGCAAGCTTGATCTAAAAAGTGAGTTCCAGGCTAGCCAGGGCTACACAGGAAGACACTGTTTCAAAAAACAAATCAACAACAACAAAAAAAACCCAAAAAAAACAAAAACAAAAAAACGCTGGGCAGTGGTGGCACACACCTTTAATCCCAGCACCCAGGAGGCAGAGGCAGGCAGATCTCTGAATTGAGGCCAGCCTGGTTTACACAGTGAATTCCAGGACAGCCAGGGCTACACAGAGAAGTCCTGTCTTGAAAGAAAAACAAATCAAAAACAAGAAAAATGGAGAGAACATAAAAGTTGGGTGGATAGGGAGATGTGTGAGGATCTGGGAGGACTTGGAAAAAGGGAAAGAATATGGTCAAAATATATGAAATTCTCAAAGGATAAATAAAAACATCTTAAACAAATAAGGTAGGCAAGCAATTCAGGAGACACTTAATGCACATTTCTGGACTCCACAAGCACACACAAGACCACAAATACGTACACACATACACACACCAAAAATACTCAAATTCATAATTAGGTTATTTCAAAGACTTTAATATTGAATAAATAAAAATAACTTACACTTCTTGTAAAGTTTGTGATTCCAAGCTTATGTTCCAGTTAGACAACCGGTTATGACTCAAATCCCTGAAAGAGGACAAACATACTTAAGCTTAGTGGTGGAAGCTGGACCTCAGACAAAAACAAAACAGGAACTAGCTAGATACTTCAGTGGTAGAGGGGCCAAGACCCAGGGACTCCCCATTGTGCCCAGGGAAGGGAGGAATTGCAAAACTAAAAAGGAAATACTGGAAATCCTACTAAAGGTAAATTTTTTTAAAGATTTATTTAGCCTTTAATCCTAGCACTCAGGTAGCAGACTATTGTCTATTGCCTGAGATGAGATAAAATTTTGAATATATAACTTCTCTACTTTTAGTTATGTGACTTTGGATTGACAAACCCTGTCTCTAAATAAATAAGTAAGTAAATAAATAAATAAATAAATACGCTGATAGATAACCAACCAACCAAAGATTTCTTTTTATTTTCAATTATGTTCATCTGTGGGTATGTGCATGGGAGGACAAAGGCATCAGAGTCCCCTGAAGGCAGGGTTATAGGCACTCAATGTGGTCCTCTGCAAGACTCCTCTCTTCAAGAGCAGTATATGCTCTTAACCTCTGAGTTATCTCACCAGTCCCTAACTGTGAATTTAGGGGATGGTGCTGAATTGTCTGTAACCTCAGCATTAAGAAGATAGAGGTAGGAGGATCACTCAATTTGAGGTTTGCCTGGTGTAAACTCTATGTAAGCTCTAGGGCAGCCAGGATTACATAGTAAGATCATGTCTTTAAAAAAAAAAAAAGTGCAACTGAATTTCAGTATTACCAAAAGAAGTGCTTATGAATAAGTCTGTCCAAATTTCAAAACAGATCTAATACTTTTCAATTTTTAATGTGTTTTTAGTAATTTAGAATGTACCAATATGGTTCAATTAAAAAAAAAAAGGCCAAAGCCACCTATGGTGGTCCATACCTATAATCCCAGCACTTGAAAGGCTGAGGTAGGAGGGACATAAGCTACAGTCCAACCTGGACTGTACAGCAAATTCTTGTCTCACAAACCAACAAGCTAGATGTGGTGGTGCACTTGGGAAGGCAGAAGTAGACGGATCTCTGTGAGTTCCAGACTAGCTCAGGCTACATAGCAAGAAACTAAGATCCCATTTAAAAAAAAAAATTAAGTATAAAAGGCTATAAAGTCTTCCATCCTTGTCACCAGCTTCCTAATGGATTGTCTTTTTCTAACAGCAACAAATGAAACTACTGTGTGGTGGCAGCCCTCCAATTTTTTATACAAATGATAATGCACACATTTTGTCCCTTGCTTTCTTTACTTAACAGTGAGTTTCTTTATCTCTTGTAGTGATTACATAAAAACCTAATCAGCTGTAAACAAATCTGAAGGTAGATGTCTGTCACAAGTCAAAATGAGAGTTTCTATACTAAACTGGAAGTGGGCTGCATATGCAGTCAGTGGTGACGCACAAAGGCTAACACTGGAGTGCAAGGCTAACCTGTACTCATACCAAGACCCAGTCTCAAAAAGCAAACAAACAAAACTGATCACATCCTTCAGGGAATTTGGTCTTCCTAAAAGGAGCTATCTAGCTTCTGGAGAAGGTAATAAATCTCATTTGAATTATGTTGATGATGGTGATAGTTCTGGCTTAATATTTATTAAATGGCAGACAGTCTTCTGTGTACTACTAGCTAAATAACACATAACTACAAGGTAAATATATTTACAATCCTCATTTTGCTTACATATAAAACAAGCACACAAACTAATAGTTTGTCAATCTAAAGTCATACAACTAAAAGTAGAGAAGTTATTTATTCAAAATTCCATCCCATCTCAGGCAAGTAGTTTACTGGAGTAGAAATTTCACTGAATTTCATCATGAGTTTAAACTTTTAACATAGAACTATCTTTTTTTTAATTTTAATGATTTAATTTGATTTTGTGTTCATTGGTGTTTTGCCTGCATATATGTCTGTGTGATAGTGTCTGATCCCCTAGAACTGTAGTTAGAAAGTTGTGAGCTGCCATATGGGTGCTAGGAATTGAACCCAAGTCCTGTGGAAGGGCAGCCAGTGTTCTTAACTGCTGAGCCATCTCTCCAGCCCCATAGAACTATCTTTTAAAGTATTTTATTCAAAAGAAATTATTTGGGACGGGCAGTGGTGGCGCACGCCTTTGATCCCAGCACTCGGGAGGGAGAGGCAGGCAGATCTCTGCTTTCAAGGCAAGCCTGATCCACAGAGCAAATTCCAAGACAGCCAGGGCTTCACAGGGAAACCCTGTTTCCAAAAACCACAAGAAGAAAAAAGAAATTATTTGACCAAGGATTGTCTATATTGCCGCTGAGTGACATCCACAGGAGAACTCTTAGGGAGGAGTGCAATCAAGTTAGACTACCAAGGACCTAGGGAGAGGAGTTGTGACTCAGTAGATTAAGATGCTTGTCAAGCAAGTATAGAGACCAGGGTTTGGATCCCCAATACCCACACAACTGCCATGTGGGCCCAGAAGCCCACCTATAATTCCAGCACTTAGAAGGCAGAGACAGGATCCCAAGAGCAACCTGGCTAGCTAGACTAAGAGGTTCTATGAGCCCTGGGTTCAGTTGAGAGACCCCTGCTCAAAGGAACACTCCCAATACCAACCTTGGGCCTCCTCACTCATGTGCACACATGTGCACCCACACCTGCACAGATACATATGCCCACACATATACACAATAATAAATTAACTACCAGGGAGATTTAGGGTTTGGTAAAGCATCACTGGAACTGCTATGATTAAAATGAAAGCCAATTATTCCCTTCAACGATTCCCAAAATGTACTTAACAATCAGTAACCTTTTCTGTATTTTCTAACACTACAAATATGAGTATTAATGGATGACTGATGTGTAAACATCTCAATGAAGGCTTTATCACTCTGAGCTGTAGATTTCCCTTCTCACTCATGCTACAGGGAAGCAGCTGTGATAATTAATTATTAAAGTGCTTAATACCACCCAGAGCCTGAGGTTCCATTACTGTGGTTGTGCAGTGCTCTCAAGGTGTAAATTATTTACAAAATGCTCAGAGAAATCACAAGTTCTGCAAGTCAACTACAAAGAATTTCTGCAGCCACAAAGATACAGGAGTTTTCTGCTCAGTCAGATATGTCCACTTCTGTGTCAATAATCTTTTTTGTTTTCAAGAATCAACAGCATTAGCCAGGCAGTGATGGCACATGCCTTTAATCCCAGCACTCAGGAACAAAGGCAGGCGGATCTCTATGAGTTCGAGGCCAGCCTGGTCTACAAAGCGAGATCCAGGACAGCTAGGGCTACACAGAGAAAACTTATCTCAAAAAAACAAAATAAATAAATGAATAAATAAAATACTAAAACCACAATCTAAATATTGATTCTGAACTCTGACTCCATGAGAAAGATAGCAGTAAAAAGATAGCCCACCAAAGACCTGGTCAATATATTGGGGTACACACCAATACCATATTTAGTATTCCAGAATCATCCATTTAACACCACTTCTAAGAGTCTAGTCTACAGCTGGGCGGTAATGGCGCACGCCTTTAATCCCAGCACTCCAGAGGCAGAGCCAGGCGGATCTCTGTGAGTTCAAGGCCAGCCTGGTCTACAGAGCAAGATCCAAGACAGCCACCAAAACCACACAGAGAAACCCTGTCTTGAAAAACCAAAAAAAAAAAAAAAAAAAAAAAGTCTACATATATAATCATATCATTCTGGAAAACCATCCAAGAGGTTATTGTACTAAAAAAATCCTAAATGAAACCTACATGCTGTTAAGATGAGTTAAATAACTTATGAAAATTCCATCCTATGGAGTTCTCTGAAGCCAGTTAAAATATACAACACATACTTACACAAACTACACAGTGGCTTCATTTACGTTTTCAAAAGATACATTTGTAAGACGCCTTCCCAACAAATAACTGTGGTTTTTCTTAACTGTGACTAAAGAACTTTTACTTTCCACCTTAAATGTCCCCACTCTATTTTAATATTTGACCATGAAAAAAAACTGTTTAAAAACAAACTCACCATAAGTGGTCAAAGGCCTAAGTAACTGTGAGTGCTCAGCTGTGGATGAATCATCCATCAACCTCCCCATTCCCACACAGCCATCCAAGGCTCAGAGAGCATCTCCAAGGAGGACGCAGAAGGATGTAAGAGCTGGTGGATGGGGAGGAGAACTATGAAATGCTGACTTTCAGACATGATACACGGCTATTGCACTCACTGACTTGCAACTACCGTGGCTATCTGCACACACACAGCCAAAATTCCAGCATGAATGGGGAGGTGCACCCCCAACACCATGCCCCAGCCTTGGCAGAGGAGCCAGGACTAAAGGAGGGAGAATCACCCACAAACACACATAATTTAAAAGAATAAAATACATTTTTAAAAAAATAAAATAAGAGGCTAAGTGTAGCGATACACACCTGTAGTCCCAGCATTCAGAGACCAAGGCAGAAAGACTGTAAATTGGAGGCATGGACAACACATTATAAGAATCTGTCTCTCAAAAAAGGGGGAGGGGGCAGAGGCGGAGAGAAAGAAAAAGTCTGGGAACAGTGGAACAATGCTGTTGGTTATATCCTATACTATAGAGAAAGGTATGACATTTTCCATTATTTGTGAGCATTTCTGAAAATCAATTGAGTTCATGTTTTTTTATTGGACTATTTATTATTTCTTTTTTTTCTACTTATTATTTCTAAGTTAAAACTTTTAAATGTGAAATGGACATTAAAAATAAGCTATCACCAGGGCAGTGGTGGTGCATGCCTTTAATCCCAGCACTCAGGAAGCAAAGGCAGGAGGATCTCTGTGAGTTCAAGGCCAGCCTGGTCTACAAATCGAGTTCCAGGACAGCCAGAGACAGAGAAAACCTGTCTCGAACAAGAAAACTAAACAAACAAAAAAACCAAGCTATCTTAGCTGGGGATAGGAGATAGACTCAAGTGGGAGCTCTGTGAGTTTCAGGCCAAACCAGAGTGCCAAAGTGAGACCTTGTCTGAAAACAAACAAGCGATACCAAAAAAGCTATCTTATCACTTAAAATATTGGTTTAAGGGCTGGAGAGACGGCTCAGTGGGTAAAGGCACTTGCTGCACAAGGCTGCCAACCTAAGTTGATCCCTGGAACCCAAGGTAGAGGAGAAAACAGACTCCACAAAGTTGTTCTCTGACCTTCACACTCATACTCACACCAAAACTTTAAATAAATAACTGCTGTGGATATCATTCTGTACAAATAAAACACTGATTGGCCAGTGGCCAGGCAGGAAGTATAGGCGGGACAAGGAGAGAAGAGAATTCTGGGAAGTGGAAGGCTGAGTCAGAGAGACACTGCTAGCCTCCGCCATGACAAGCAGCATGTGAAGACGCCGGTAAGCCACGAGCCACGTGACAAGGTATAGATTTATAGAAATGGATTAATTTAAGATATAAGAACAGTTAGCAAGAAGCCTGCCACGGCCATACAGTTTGTAAGCAATATAAGTCTCTGTGTTTACTTGGTTGGGTCTGAGTGGCTGTGGGACTGGCGGGTGACAGAGATTTGTCCTGGCTGTGGGCCAGGCAGGAAAACTCTAGCTACAAATAACATGTAGTGAAGATCTAATCACAGAGCCATATATCAACTGGGTTTCTCATCACTACAATAACCCATGATTCCTCAATAACTAACATAGGTTTTGTTTGTTTTTTATTATTTTGTGGGAGGAATTTAAATTAGGTCAACTGCTGAGCCCTCTCTCCAGATCTTTTCAGCTTACCTTTTCAGACACTGTCTCTAAATGAACCTGAAGCTCACTCACCATTTCCACTAGACTGGCTGGCTACCAAGCTTCTGGGATCCACTTGCCTCCATCCAATACACTGATGTTACAGGCATGTACAGCCATGCCCACCTTTTACATGAGTGCTGGGGATTTTAACTCAGGTCACCTTGCTTTCACAGCAAGCACTCTTACCCACCAAGTCCATCTCCTAGTCTTTAAATGGTAACATAGTTAACCCAACATCAGGTTTAACAGCGTCCCAAAGAAAGACTCTTATGCTCAGGATTATCTATACTTTTGTCAATGAAACTTGCCATGATTTAAATTATGTGAGCATAAATAAATAAATAAATAAATAATATGAACAAGCTGTAATAGTATTTCGAAACAAATATATTAAATACAAGATAAGAGAAACCCAAAAGAAACAGTATTTAGTTTCTAATTCTTATTACAGTACACTTTCTACTGAACTGTTCATTGTTTAATTGTAAAATTGTTCATCACTAGTTATCCTGGCAACTATTTTACAAATAACATTAACAGCCCCCCACCCCTTTTGGAAGCAGGGGTAAAGAACACACATTCCTTAAAAAAAGTAAAGTTTATATAAACTATTCCATTCTTCTGAGGATTGTTCTAAATATAAACTTAGTAATTTGGTTGGGATAAATGTTGCACAATCCTAATTATCTTAACAATAAAAACCCGGAGTCAGATATTGAGAGTGAAAGCTGAAAGATCAGAAAAGCAGATGAGCCAGCCACCAGAAACTTCTTACCTCTATGAAATCTCAGACCGATTGATTCCTAGAGCATCCTGTCTCTAGGAATCCTCAGAATGAATGGGTTGCATCCCATCTCCATTGGCTTTATTTTCCTGTCTCCACCTCCCTAGTGCTGGGATCAAAGGCTGCACCACCATAGCCTGGCTGTTTCTTTTAGACTGGATCAATCTCATGTAGCCCAGGGTGGCCTTGAACTCCTGATCTTCCTGCTTCCTCCTCCCAGGTGCTGGATTAAAGGTGTGTGCCACCACTGCCTGGCTTCTATGGTTAACTAGTGGCTAGCTCCACTCTCTGATCTCCAGGCAAACTTTATTTGTTAGAACACATACAAAATATCACACAACAGGTAAAATTATTTAAATTGCTTTCTTTTTTTTTTTTTTTACTTGTATGAACTGTGAACAACCTAACATTTTCATGATTAGAGTAATAGAGAATAAGTTGAGTCATCTACTTTGGCACACTAAAGAAAATATAAGAACGCATTCAAAGCCCTTCTTTAAAACATTTTTGCTAAGCTTTTAATATGATCTTTTTCCATTGGTTAAATGCCAGTTTTTCATTCGGCTAGGACGACCTTTAAAGAAAGGGCTGGGAAGATGGCTCAGCAGTTAAAGTACTTGGCAAGATTAAAGACTAGCGTGCAGAGCCCCAGAACCCACATAAATGTTGGCTAGGTGTGGTGGTCCACCTGTAATTCCAGTCTCCAAAGGCAGAGAGAGACAGGGGTCCCCCCAGCAAGCTAGCTAGCACAACCAAATCTTGGTGTGACTGAGAGTCCTTCCCTCAAGGAATAATGAGAAGAACAATCTTGCAATCAATCTCTTGTAGTGGACATCTGTTTTGCCTGTGACCTTGAAGTACTGTATGTAGCAGGTAACTGTTCTACCTATAACCTTGAAGTACCTGCCCCTGGGGCGTGGCCTCGGGGCCACCCTTCAGACCTGAGACACACATATAAGGATCTCTTCTCTCCCACAAGGGCTTAGATGGTGGGGACTGACTCAGGCAGCAGAACAGTGTGGGACAGTACCTCAGCCTTCCAGGACCCTTCCACAACTCTCCTATTCTTTCTAGTGAGTTTTCTTTCCTAATAAATTCCTTTCAGCCATTAAGCAGACTCCCGTGGATTTCTCACATTAATATCTCTCTCTCTCTCTCTCTCTCTCTCTCTCTCACACACACACACACACACACACACACACACACACACACACACACAAAGTAAATCAAGAACAAAACATGTAAAATATATAAAATTTTAGAACTCTAAGATTGGGTGAGATAGATGGTCACCAGCTCAGGGAGCGCAGTGTTCTTCAAGAGGTCCTGAGTTCAATTCCTAGCCCCTATGTCAGGCAGCTCACAATGCTCTGTAACTCCAGTTTCATTGGAGATTGGATGCCTCCAACCTCCAGGCACTTGTACGTACAGACAGACAAATTAAAAATAAAAATATATTTGTTAAAAAATGCTATTTACTAATATGAGAGAAATGCATTTTCAAGCATTAGGAAACTATGTGGTTATAGTAATAAAAAGCAAGAACATGATTACTCCCTTGATTACGCATGTTGTATACTGGAAATATAAAGGGGTTTATTTTTTTTTATTTATTTTATGTGTATGGTGTTTTGCCTGCATGTATGTCTATGTATCATGTGCATGCTTGGGACCTGCGAACAAAACAGAAGAGGCATCAGATCCCCCAGTTACAGATGATTGTGAGCTGCCACTTGAGTGCTGGGAATTGAACCCTACTCCCTATAACAGCAGCTAGCGATTTTAACTGCTGAGCCTTCTCTCTAGGCCCCTACAAAGCATTTTTAGTAAAAATAAAGCATACTTGAGACACTGACCAGTACTTAAGTAGGTCTTCCAAAGCATAAAGGAATTCTGAAGAATTAAGCAAAACACAGATCTCCTAAATTGGCATTTAAGAGGCAATGACAACTTGGGCTGCAGATAGAGCTTAGAGGACTTGCTTAGCAGGAGCAAGGCCCTAGCACTCTAAACTATTTTGACTAAATGGTTCCCCACTAACACTGGATATTAGTATAACTAGGAAGGATTTAAAAATATAGGCTGATAAAAAAAAAAAACCCTGTCTTGAAAACACCAAATATATATATTGAGCATTCCTAACCAGAAAATCCAAAATGCTCCAAAGTCCTAAACTTTTGAGCAGCAACGTAATGACACATAATGCCACAAGTCAAAAATTAGACATACTAGTGTCCAGTGTGATGGTTCACAGTATGATCCTAGCACTCAGGAGGCCTTGTCTCAAACAACAAAAAAGCTGTTTCCTGGTCCACCTAGCTGTGAGCAAGTCACCAGTGTGCGCCTTCTGCCATGGAGTCTTCCTTTCCAAAATAGACTGCATCTCTCAGAACATGAGCCAAAACAAATCCTTCCTCCCTTGAGTTGATACATGGCAGGTAATTGGTCCAGCAACAAGAAAAGTAACTAATATAAAAAAAAATCCATACTAAAAAGTGGGGCTAGCCGGGCAGTGGTAGCACACGCCTTTAGTCCCAGAACTCTGGAGGCAGGGGCAGGTGGATCTCTGTGAGTTCAAGGCCAGCCCGGTCAGTCTACAAAGCAAGTTCCAGGACAGCTACACAAAGACACCGGGGGATGCTGATCATCTTGATCAACTTGTTTTGTGGGCCTTAGAACTGGTTTGCAAGAAGAAAGAAGATTAACTTTGAGCTATGGATTAGAGAAGCTCTAGAATGTTAAGAGGCAAAGGTTAGTGAGCCACACACTGATACTAAATTGCTGATAAAGGTATAAATAGTAGAGGCTATGCTCATGAGACTTCAGAGAACAAGGACTCTTACTTATAGAGAATTAGACTAGAGGCCATTCACATTACATTCTGACAAGGAACGTGGCTGCATTCTACCTGTGTTTTGAAATTTTTGGTGAGGCTGAATTCAAAATAATTGACTATGTTTGATGGAAGAAATTTCAAAACAGCATACATTCAGACTGCGGCAGGGTTACTGCTCGGTATGCTTAGTAAAAAGTTTATAGTGACAATTCAATCAGAAAGTGGAAAATATATAGAAAATGAGCAGTTGAGCTGGAAAAAGAACATGAACCTGCTTAAAGCAGTGAGTATGGACGAATCAGCTACATTTGTTGAGACTGGCACCATTAAGGAAAAATCACACACTTTCCACAGGGACAACAGAAAAGATGCCGTGAGTGGAAGACACTATCCATCAAGGCTCCAACTTGTAAAAATATAAATTCATTAGAAAAGAGAATAGCTGAACGAAGAGTACAGTCCCACAGATAACCTCACAGGAAATAAATGTTTTCAGCTAGGCAAGCACTCAATAGCTCCCATAGCTGTGGTCCAACAGGGTTAGGTAGTTAGTATCTCCAACATGGTACTGTCAACATGGTACTAGTTTTGCAAACACACATAATGCAGGAGTGGGAAGTCTTGCAGACTTGAGCCAGGCAGGGTTCCAGAAAGCCAGGCCAGGCAGACTACAGCAGGATCGAATTCCCCACAGGGATACCCTAAGTAGGCTGTACAGCAACTGTGAAGAGGAGACCAGAGGTACAATGGAGATGCCAGAAACGTGTTAAGTTCCACAAGGAAAACAGAAGGCATCAAGTGAGGTAGGCCCAATGGAAAGACCACATGGCACCTATGCAACCTATCTGAAAGATGGTGCTACCCAAGTCCACTGGGGAACTGAAGATGCTGTCACAGCCCCAGACACGAGACACAGAGCTTCAGGGTCTGGTGTCTGCCCTGACAAGTTTCAGTCTTCCTTTGGTCTGATCGTTTTTGTTATGCATCCATTTATCCTTTAGGAATAATGCTTATTCCATTATACATTACAAGTAGGAACCTTGCTTTTTGATTTTACAAGTGGTTCCCAATTAAGACTTCCTTGGCCTTAGATGAGACTTTGAACTTTTTGTTTGTTTGGTTTTGGTTTTGGTTTTCAAGACAAGGATTCTCTGTGTAGCCCTGGCTGTCCTGGAACTCAATCTATAGACCAGGCTGGCCTTGAACTCAGAGATCTACCTGCTTCTGCCCTCTGAGTGCAGGGAGTAAAGGCGTGTGCTGAGACTTTGAACTTTTGAACAGTGTTGAGACTGTAAATTTATAGAGACTCGATGAAAAACTTAGCTAGAGTTATTCAAAGGAAGCTAATGTCCTCTATGTAGTAAAGAATTAACCTATTCACAACTATTCTAAAGGAACAAATGGAAACAAGTCCTAGTTATTGTAACAAAAACAGAATGAGGAACCAGCAAGATGATTTAGCAGGTAAAAGGGCTTGCTGCCAAACCTGACACCCTGAATTCAATACCTGGGACCCACATGGCAGAAGAGGAGAACCGACTTCCACAGATTGTCTCTGACCTCCACAGATGCACCACAGCATGTACCTGCCCACCCACACACTCAATAAATACATAAATAAATGTCATTAAACAGAAACAAACCTTACAATCCCCCCTTAGGTGTGGTGACTCATCACTTGGGAGGCAGAAATAGGCAAACCTTTTTGAGTTCAAGGCCAGTCTGGTCTATGGAGGGAGTTCCAGGTCAGCCAGGGCTATATAGTAAGTTCCTGTCTCAAACAAACAAACAAACAAACAAACAAACCACAACAAAACACACACACACACACACACACACACACACACACACACACACAAAACCAAACAAAACAAAAAACCCCACCACCAGGAAGCAGGCATATCCAGAAAGGGATTGTGAACAATGCTAGTTCTCAACATGTGAGCCTGTGGGAGATACTTCATATTCAAACCATAACACCAACTACGTGGCTGGAAAAGGACAGCTACGGAGACAATACAAAGTTCAGCCAGTTGTGGTGGTCCACACAAGCAGATAGGCTGAAGAGGCAGAAGCAGAGGTGGAAGGACCACAAGTTCCAGGCCAGCCTGGGCTATAGCTTTGGGTTGGTAAGATGGCTGGCTCACAGTAGCAGTTCTCAATCTGTGGGTCGCAACTGTTTTGGGGGTCACAACTGTTTTGGGGTCGAACGGCCCTTTCTCAGGGTTTGCCTAAGGCCATCAGAAAACACAGATATTTACGTTAGGCTTCATAACAGTAACAAAATTACAGTTATGAAGCAGCAATGAAAATAATTTGACAGCGGGGGGTCACCCCAACATGAGGAACTGTATTAAAGGGTCACAGCATTACGAATATTGAGAACCACTGGCTCAGAGGGTGAGAGAATTCGCCACCAAGCTTGAGGGCAAAAGTCTGACCCACGGGGACCCACAGGTAGAAGGAGAGAATCACCTTCTACAAGTTATCCTCTGACCTCCACACATGGTCACACATACAAACAATAAATAGTATTTTTAAAAAAGAAAAGAAGTTACAATTTCACTGGGCCCTCTATGTATGTAGGTATGTGCTTAATTAAATGAAACACAATAATGAGTTCTGTGCCCAGAGAATCCAATTTTGAAAAACCAAGTATTTTAGAGAATTTCTAAGACAGAGAACCATAAAGACCATATCCAATAAACTGAAAAACAAAAGAGTTATGCTTAAGGTGTTGCTCTATAATACAGCAGTTATCTAACATGCCTAAAAACCTAGATTCAATACCCAGCACTGAAAAAATAATAATAAACAGAATTAACAAATTTTGTATACAATTATTTTCATGAGTGCTATAAGTTTGAGCTTTTGAGGTTCCTTAAAACACTGAACGTGCTTTAAAATTCAAGATAACATAAGGAACCCTAAGTATACCTAGCGATTATGTAGCTAATAGCAATTGCTGAAGAATGCTTCAGCCTGGGCTTAAAACAATACAATCCTATCCTTGAACATTCTCATGAGTTTTTGTGCTAATGGAAGACTCAATTACATTTCTTTTTTTAAAAGATTTATTTATTTATTTATTTATTTATTTATTTATTTATTTATTTATTATGTATACAGTGTTCTGTTGCAGGCCAGAAGAGGGCACCAGTGTGGTCATATATTGTGTACCCTAATAAAATTTGACTTAAGATCAGAGAACAGAACAAGCCACTAGATTAAACATAGAGGTCAGGCAGTGGTGGCACACACCTTTAATCCTAGCACTCGGGAGGCAGAGATCCATGTGGATCTCTGTGAGTTCAAAGCCACCCTGGACTACATGAGATTGACTCAGTCTAGGAGAGAAACAGAGCCAGGCAGTGGTGGCACACGCCTTTAATCCCAATACTTGGGAGTCACACGCCTTTAACCCCAGCACTACAAATGTGATATGGTGGGTGGAGAAAGGTATATAAGGCCTGAGGAGACAGGAACTAGGGCTTTTTGGCAGAAGCGTCCCTTTCAGCTGAAGCCCTTTCGGCCGGAGCTCTTTCTAGCTGAGGAGCTGGTGAGGTAAGAGGCAGTGGCTGTGGCTGCTCTGCTTCTTTGATCTTTCAGCTTTCACCCCAATATCTGGCTCGGGTTTTTTATTACAAAACCATTTAGCAATTCGTGAGACCATTTTAAGATAAGTGTTACACACCAGGTCTCATTACGGATGGTTGTGAGCCACTATGTGGTTGCTGGGAATTGAACTCAGGAATTGAACTCAAGACCTCTGGAAGAGCAGCCAGTGTGCTTAATTGCTGAGCCTTCTCTCCAACCCGCAATTACATTTCTATAAGAGAATCATTCTCTAAGACATTTCACTTCAACTGAAAACGTCATTTTGTTTGTTTGTTTGTTTGTTTTTGAAGACAGGGTTTCTCTGTGTAACAGCCCTAGCTGTCCTGGAACTAACTCTATAGTCCAGGCAGGCCACGAACTCTCAGAGATCCACCTGCCTCTGCCTCCCGAATGCTAAGATTAAAGACCTGTGTCAATTTCATTACAGGACATTAAAATTTACTGAATGAAAGCTGGGAATGGTGGGGGAGCACTAAGTAAACTGAGGCAGGAGGATAGACAGTTGGAGGCCATCCTGGGCAATACCTCCTCTCAAAACACAGAAGAAAAAACAAACAAAAAAAACCCCAAACAACTAAATGTCAGCTTCTGGTGACATGTTGCATTTTGGGTAGCATTACTTCTAATTACTATTTACCTACAAATGATTATTCTTTTTTAGTGCTAGTGATCAAACCCTGTCCTTCATGCATGCTAAACTACCATGCTTAGCAAGCCTCATATGAAGGATCTCCAAAAGTAGGCCATATTTATTTCAATTACAGTTACATTAAGTCATATTGTGTTTAAACCTATGTCAGATTCAGTCTATCATAATCAGGTAGCTGTCTCAATAATTTCTTTGAAAAAGGACACCTGCTGTATAAGGAAGATGCTATACTACGTTTTCAGACTATATTACATGATAATAAGAATCTTAA
The DNA here is from genome assembly GCF_007827085.1 of Peromyscus californicus insignis. Taxonomy (NCBI): domain Eukaryota; kingdom Metazoa; phylum Chordata; class Mammalia; order Rodentia; family Cricetidae; genus Peromyscus; species Peromyscus californicus. The sequence continues at coordinate 82,588,490 of NW_026294617.1, forward strand.
ATTTTGAGTCAATAAACCAGAATTAGCTACAGCTGTCACCACCATAAAATGACAGAATCTGTGTTACTATGTTCTAATTCTATGTTAACTGTAGCAATTGCTAATTTTCTCAATGAATATACAGCTTCTTTCCTGTCTATGCTAACCTATAAATACGTACTGCAAATATATACTTAACCTCTGCAATACAGATGTTCTACCTGTATTCTATTTCCAGTGAGAACCCAACTATTTTTCATATTTTAATTACATCCCCAAGTATTTTCAGTGGTAACTCTTTTTAAGAGGTAACTCTAGAAGACAATAATTAATGCGCATGTCGCTCAGTTAGTGGCAGAAATATAACTGTATGTTGGTGGCTAAGAAGTCTCATAATTACAGTATTAAATACCTACTGACTCAGACCAATGAGCTCTCCAGGTGCCACTAGCTAATACAAGTTTGTCAGGATTTGAAGTCAGAGCAAGTCCTGAATCCACTCAACGACTGTATTGGATTATCAACACATAAACAAAGAGATCTGATGTGAAGGTTCTTTGCCTCAAAGCAATGTAGTGAAAACAAAGTATCATGATTTGGGAAGAAAAAAATCCTTTCCCTTCTTTAAATTGACTACTAAAGAATACTGCTCTTACAAAAATATTCGAGGTCAGCAATGACCTTCCTTATGCATGATGAGGTTTTTCAACCCTGTCAAGTATTCAAACTGAATCATACAATGAATGAGCCGATGGGAGAATTGGGGACAAAAGAGATCTCCTGTGTCTTTTGGGAGAGATCGTGTTTGCATCACGTGTCCAAGGACCAATCAAGCTGGAACACAAAAATGATGCAGCCCAAAGAGGGCTTCGCACTTGGACCCGGCCCACAACGATCCACAGTATCCGTTGTGCTCAGGATCCGTGAGTCCAACGTTCAACATCCCCAGCCCAGAACATCACAAACTCCAGGGGCCCCAGATCTTAGTCCCAATCTCCCCACGAGTCCCAGGAAACCTAACACTCAAAGTTCACAATCTCCGCAGGGCAATTCCCTCCTGAACCCGGGCTAGCGACCGCGCCCTCGGGCCCTCTACTCACAGGCTGGAGGTGTCGGGGGGCAGCGGGCCTGACAGTGCCCTCCAGCTGGGCGCGGGCAGCTTCCTGCGACTGCAGTCCAGCAGAGGAAGGCGGCAGGCGCAGGGCGCCGGGCACAGGCCGGCCCGGGCGGCGGGCAGCAGCAGCAGCGCCTGCGCAAGGACGAGCAGCCGCGCGAGGGGTCCCGACCCACAGCCCAGGCGCCGCTGCTCGCAGACGCCGCGGGGTGCGGCCGCCATCTTCCCGCGGCCGGGACCCGCTCGAGGACCGAGGCTGGCTCAGAGAGGCGGCTGAGGACAGATGCCCGGAGGCCAAGCCGCCACCCAGAGCCCCGGCCGTCACCTGTCCCCTCTCAAGGCAAGCGAAAGGTGGCAACGACGCGACCGCGGGGGAGGGGGCGGCAGTGGGGGGCGTACAGCTGAAGCCCTGACAGACACCGCTCGCCCGCCCCGCCCCACGACGCAACGTCCTCACGCTCAGAAGCCAGCCAATCGGAGCCGCAGGACGAGGTTGCGTCGGAAATGGAGTCCAGATGGGGCGAGGCCTGAGATGGCCCCGCCCCCTGAGAAGGCGGGCATTATGTGGCCCGTCCCCCTCCTCCGTGCTTCCGCTGCAGTTCCGCCGCTATTCCTCCGCTTGGGGGCGCACTGGGTCCTTAAAATAGAGCGGCGTCCGCTCCGCCGAGTCTTCACTGCGGTTGATCTGCTGTAGTAGAGGAAAAGGACCTATTCTGTAGGCTGCAGCAGAAGGGAATGGCAGAAGGGCTGCCTTCCACGCCGCAGCCACGAATGAGTGCGGGATCCAAACCTAGCTTCGACCACCAGGGTGGCCTCTGCGGCGTGTCCTACCTTGAAAGAGGGCGACAGCTGGTACTCCCGGAGCGCAGCATGCTGTCTCTGTGTCGGGGGAGACCTCATGGTCCTGGAGCAGAGGCGCTGTTTAGTCATCTGTACACCTCCAGCTTCTATTGTAGCCTGGAGTTCAGTAAATGTCTCTAAGGCAAATTCTCCCCTCGGTTTGGGAGAATATTGTTCATCTTCAGAAAAACAAGTGGGGCAAATAGATAAAAGAAAGGGTTGTTTTGGGGGAGTGGGTTTTCAGGATTCTGTTCGTGGTTTTTGAGCAATCAACAAAGTCGAAGGCTGGAAGGAAATTATCCTGAAGCAAAAGCTGTGAAGACTTGCTGGGAACAGTGGGGTCAATCTACCCTTGTGCTCTCTCAGCCGTTTGTTACCTACAAAGTGAATAAGGCTGAAAATATTAGTAATGGCTCACTGACGTGTATACTTCTCAAAGACTGCTTGCAAGCCAGGTATGGACCTGCATGCCTGGAACTTCCAGCACTTGAGGTTGAAGCCAGAGGAGCCCAAGTCCAGTTCAGCCTCATCTACATAGTTGCACTTTGTTTAGAAGAGGAGAAAAGAAAAACAGGGTGGGTGAGATAGCTCAGCAATAACAGCCTTGCCACCAAGCATGTCAACTTGAGTTGGATCTCCAGACCGCACAAGATGGAAGGAGACAACTGACTCCTGCAAGTCAGTGTCGTCTGACCTCCACATGCATGCTGTGGCACTGGAGCACATGCGCACACACAAAAGCAAAACATCCACGGCTAGTTAAAAACACTGAAGCAACACCTAGCCAGTGCTCCTGCTCAGAAAATCAGATTTTATATATTTAGAGGCACTGAGACCCAAACCCAGAACCTCATGCCCTTTAGTCAAGTGCCCTACCACGGAACTACATCCCAGTCCTAAAATCTTGCTTTAAATGCTAAAATAATAGAGTGAATTTTCCTCTTAGCCTCCTTCCCTTGGCTATTGAATAGGCTCACTAACCAGATCTTCCTCTGCCTCCTGAGTACTGGGATTAAAAGGCATGAGCCCACCTCACAGGGCTGGCATTTTTTTTTTTTTACTAGATTTATTAATTTTAGGTATGGTTTGCCTGCATGTATGTCTGTGCACCATGGATGCTTGGTGCCTACAGAGATCAGAAAAGGGTGTTCAGATGCCCTGAAACTGTAGTTAGGGACAGTTGTTAGCCACTATATGAGTACTGAGAGCTGAACCAGGTCCTCTGCAAGAGCAGCAAGTACTCTTAACCACTGAGCCACCTCTCCAGCCCTGGCATTTATGCTTTCCTAAGATTATTTGCAAGCCAAGTTTTGATTTCAAAGCTTCCCTCTGAAATTGTGTCAATGGCCCAAGGGAAATTTGTGATATCAAACCAGAGTCCTCCCCAAGTGAACGGTGCAGATAAACCTCAGTTTTAAACGGCACCTTTATATATAATTCCTCCTGCACATTATTTTTACCACAGTGATATATAGCTTTATATTCCCTGTACATAGGAAAAGGGTGTGGTCCTGGAGAATTGAACTCATGCTGTACCCCTGAGCTGCTATTCCAATCAGCCTCTGTTCCCCATATTGACTAGCACAGTAGCCCTGACACATAGTGACAATAAATGCTTGATGAATTAATAGACAGGATTATCTTATATACTACATGATTAAACTAACAAAATTTTCTCCTTTCAAAGTTTTGTTTTGTTTTTTTTATTAAGAGGACCAAGGGAGACGCTGAGCAGGTAAAGGCACTTGCCTCCAAGCTTGACCCGATTTTGATTGAGACCCTCATAATAGAGAGAACTAACTCCTGAAGGTTCCCTTCTGACCTTTACACCCATAGACATGTGGACCCACACACATACACACGGTAAGTAAATAAATAAATGGGATTTTTATTTTAATGTATGGGGCTGGAGAGATGGCTCAGTGGTTAAGAGTACTGGTTGCTCTTCCAGAGGACCCAGGTTTGTTTCCCAGCAGGCACATGATGGCTCAAACCCATCTGTAGCTCCAGTTCCAGGGGATCAATGCCCTCTTCTGGCCTCCGAGGGCATCAGGAACACATGTGGTACACAAACATGCATGTAGGCAAAACATTCATACACATAAAATAAAAATAATTATTTTTAAAAATACATTTTTTTTAGACAAAATTTCTTTTAACTAGTCCTGGCTGTCCTGGAACTGACTATGTAGACCAAGCTGGCCTTGAACTCATAGAGATGTGCCCAGCCTCCCCAGTGCTGGAATTAAATGGGTGTACCACCATAGCCGGCAGAAGATGTATTTTTAAGTTATATTTATTTTGACTTCCCCTGAGACCCTACCCTCTCCATCCCTTCACCTCCACCTTTTTTGTTGTTGTTCTTTGTATTTTGTTTTGTTTTGACACAGGGTCTCATTATGTAGACCAGGCTGTCCTTGGAACTCACAGAGATCCCCCTGCCTCTGCTTCCCAAGTGCTGGGGTCAAAGGCATGCACCACTATGCCTAGCTTGATTTTTTTGGATTTTTGAGACAGAGTCTCACGATGTAGCCCAGGCTGGCTGTGAATTTGCTATGTAGTCTAAACTGGCTTCAAACTTCAAATCCTCCATCCTCCTGCCTCAGCCTTCTGAATGCTGGAATCATAGTGTCCACCAGCACACCCTGCTCCACTGCTTCTTTGTGGAGCCCTCTGCCCAGCACTGGCACCTCCTCTCCTGCAGTCTGTCACCGGATGACTTTGACAAACACATTGATGGAGGTGTGCTAGTGTCTCTCAGGCTGTCACCGGATGACTTTGACAAACACATTGATGGAGGTGTGCTAGTGTCTCTCAGGCTGTCACCGGATGACTTTGACAAACACATTGATGGAGGTGTGCTAGTGTCTCTCCACATAAGAATATTTGACATTGTCGATGCCTTTTATTATTTGTGTTTTTCTCAATATTTGCTGATGGGAAAAATAGGGAAAATGTTTACATTAACGCCCCTTTTCACCTATACTAACAACAACCACATTCTTTGTCTAACGTTTATCCACCATCAGCACCCAGCCTAGCTATCTCCACATTTCCTGTATCTTCTCACCACTTTGTCCATATTCCCGTGACAGAAATGTGTTTACTTTTCATAAACGGGGCCGTGAACATCACTGTTTATTTCTGTATGGTGATCTTGCTGGTTCCCTGCCCACTAACCCTCACTGGGCACTTCTCACTTGCTTCCAGTTTCTCTCTGGAGATTTCTCTGACTTTTCAAGGCATCTGGTTTCCACCTCTGTTCTACAATAGTCACAGCACACACATGTGCACGTGTGCGCACACACACACACACAAACACACCACTTCCATGTCATGCATTTGGGTTGAAATTAACTTTCTGGCTATCCTCATTGCTTGTCTACTGAATAAGACTTTTAGCAAGCTGTCTCCTTCAGCTCCTTCTCCCTCCTCCTCTTTCCAGTAAAGCCAAGAATGAACATGAGAATTAACAGCAACTACTACTTATTATTATTGAAGCAAAATGTGAAGCCGGAAAACTGGTACAGATATTGGACTTCATCAAAATGTAAAACTTTGCAGATAGGAGAGATGGTTCAGTGGCTAAAAGAACATGCTGTTCTTGCAGAGGAGCACGGTGCAGTTCCTAGCACAGACATTGGACAGTTTGAAACCCAGCTCTAGGGACTCCAATGCCCTCTTCTGGCCAGGGGCTTCTAGAAAAGGAACAAGAGCTAAGCCATCTCTCCTACCCCTGATTTTTTTTTTTCCCAATGTGTATGAGTGTTTTGCCAGCATGCATGTCTGTGTGCCACATGCACAAAGTGCCTGAGAAGGCGGGAAAAGGGCATGGAATTCCCTGAGACTAGAGTCACAGAAGGTTGTGAGCTACAGTGTGGATGCTGGGGACCGAACCTGGGTCTTTCGAAAGAGCAGCCAGTGCTCTTAACTACTGAGCCCTCTCTCCACCCCCTCGACCATGATTCTATTTTATTTTTACCTTGGGGTCTCACTATGTGGTCTAAAGAGGCCTTGAACTCAAGACCATCCAGTCTCAGCCTCCAGAGTGCTTGACTTACAGACATACACCATCGTGCCTGGCAAATTTATTTTAAAATTATGGTCAAATTTCTTATTCTTTTATGGTTAATAACTCTTTTTACATCTAAAATCATCTATTTCTACTCCAAAGTGAAAAAATATTCTCTGATGATTCTCTTCCGAAGTATTTATAGCTATGCATATGTTTTTTGGTATGGAATTTATTTAAATTTAAAATTTTACTTGAGAGGCAGAGGCAGGCAGATCTCTGTGAGCTCAAGGCCAGCCTGGTCTACAGAGCCAGTTCTAGGACAGCCAGGGCTACTCAAACCCTGTCTCTAAAAACCAAAAAACAGTTGTTTAATTTATTTATTTTTATGTGTATGGATGTTTTGCCTGCATATATGTCTGTGCACCATGTACATGTAGTGCCCACGGAGGCCAGAAGAGAGCATCGAATTCCCAGGACTGGAGTCATAGACCATTTACTGTAAACCACTTTGTGGGTGCTAGCAATTGAACCTGAATCCTCTGGAAGAGCACCCAATGCTCTTAACCAATAAGCCATTTCTGCAAGCACTGATGTGTGTGTGTGTGTGTGTGTGTGTGTGTGTGTGTGTGTGTGTGTGTGTACATGATATGCAGTGGTGGGTGTGTATGCCATGATTTAGCATAGAGGTCAGAGGACATCCTTGTGGAGTGGGTTCCTTCCCTTCACCTTTATGTGGGGCCTAGGGATTGAACTCAGGTTATCAGCTTGGAGCAACAAGTGTCTATCTTATGGACCATCTCCCTCCCTTGTATTGATTTTTGCCTATGATTAAGAAAAAAATCCAAGTATCACATGTCTTTGATCCCAGCACTCAGGAGGCAGAGGCAGGCAGGTCCCTATGAGTTTGTGGCCAGCCTGGTCTACATAGTGAGTGCCAAGATAGCCAGGGCTATACAGAGAAACCCTGTCTCACTTCCCCCTCAGCCCCCTCCCTCCCCGCCATACACACACAAAATAAAATAACTTAAAAAGAAAGAAAGAAAGAATACCCAACTTCTTTTTTTCTCTCATGTGACAATCCAGTGAGCTCAGCTTCATTCAGTGAAAAATCTGTCCTTTCAATCACTGCTCTGAAGTTCTATGTCATAAATCAAATATCTAATTAAGTATCTGATAGGTATCAAAAGTCAATTTAACTTTCCCTGGGGCAGTACTATATTTTTAAACTACAGTAGCCATCAAGTATATCTTGATAGCTGGCCCAACAAGTTTGTCCACATTTCTTTACCACAACTGTATCTTTGATGCTATTTTTACTTTGCAATATCATTCATATTGGGTTTTTTTTTAATCAGGATTGCCCTAAATCCATAAATCAACCTGGGAGAACTTGATGTCTTTATAGAAAGGAATTTTTCAGTCTAAGAATATAATTCAGCTCCCCCTGTCCAGCTGATTTTTAAATTTGTATTATATTTATTAGCTGGGTGGTGGTGGCACACATCTTTGATCTCTGGAGGCAGAGGCAGGTGGTTCTCTGAGTTCCAAACCAGCCTGGTCTACAGAGTGAGTTCCAGCCAGAGCTACATGGAGAAACCCTGCCTCAAAAAACCAACCAACCAAACAAACAAACAAACAAAACCATGTATTGTGTGTGGCCAAAGTGTGCATGTGGAAATCAGAGGACAACTATCAGAAACCAGGAGGTGACTCTCTTCTTCCACCATTTTGGTTCTGGTGTCTTCAATAGCGAGTTCCAGCTAACCAGGGCCACATAATTAGACCCTGTCTAAAGAAATTAAGTAAATAAAAATAAAACAAGTGTGCTTAGTAATAAACACCTATAACCCCAACATTTGGGAGGTCGAAGCAGAGTATTAGAAATTCAAGGCCAGCCTTGACTACGTAGCCCATTTGAGGCCAACCTGAACTTCATGAGAGCCTGGCTCAGAAAAAAAAATTAGGCTCGATGGTACACACTCAAGATCCCTGCACTCAGGAGGCCTCAGCAGTAGGATTGCTGCAGGTTCGAGGCTAGCCTCAGCCAGATAGTAAGTTCCAGGCTAGCCTGGACTATTAACACACATGGATAACATGTCTCAATAAACAAAAACCAAAACAGAGCTTAAAAATGAAACAAAACTCAGGCCTGGTGGCTCAGCCCCAGCTGGTATAATCCCAACAGTCAGGATTGAGACAGGAGAATCATAAGTTCAAGGCCAACATGGACTACAAGTTTAAGGCCAACCTGGGCAACTTCATGAGATCCTGTCTCAAAATAAAAAAGGGCTGGGAATGTAACTCAGTGCTAAGGTACTTGCCTATTATGTGCAAGGCCCTAGGTTCAATCACCAGTACTGTAAAAAGGAAAAAACAAAAGACCTACTATTCCAGAAAACAAGCCTCATAACAAGTCTTAGTAGGAAAATGAGGAAGAAGTATGTGCATAGGCAAATAATCAAACACAACAGAATGGGAAGAGGTATAGGATTAAAGTCCCATACACAGGAAGTGTGTGGCCAAAGGTCATAGCAAATAGTCAAACACAACAGAATAGCTTAGTAGGGAAATGAGGAAGAAATATGTGCATAGGCAAATAGTCAAACACAACCGAATGGGGGTGTAGAATGAAAGTCCCATATCATACACAGGAAATGTATGGCCAAAGGTCACATTACAAAACTCATCAGTCATCAAACATGCTAGGGCTGGGTTTGTAGCTCAGCAGTAGACCAGTTGCCTAGCCTACTCGAGGCCCTGGTATGTATGTATATATGTATGTATGTATGTATGTATGTATGCATGCACTTGCGTGCACAGGCTAGAACCACTTGTTAGTCATAAAAAAAAAATAACCAAGAACAAAATTAGATTCTGCTCATACTGAAAACAAAAATCTAGTAAAGACCAAAATGAGAAAAACAAAACTTCTAGAAGAAAATTTTAGAGAATTGCCTGTGTGTAGGTAGAGAAGGTGTGACAGGGACTACTTCCTATCCCTAAGAACCACACTCCCATTCTTCCACAAGAAGCACCCTGTAGCTGGGTACATTTCCCAGCCTCCTCTGGTTTGTTTTTGGTACTGTTTTTTTTTTAATTAATTTATTTATTTTGGTTCTGGTTTTGGTTTTTGGTTTTTTGAGACAAGGTCTTTCTATGTAGCCCTGACTGTCTTGGAGCTCACTATGTAGACCAGGCTGGCCTTGAACTCACAGAGATCCACCTGCCTCTGCCTCCCCAGTGCTAGATTAAAGGCATGTGCCACCATGCCTGGCTGTCTAGTGTATATATATATATATATATATATATATATATATATATACTTTGTTTTTCAAGACAGTGTTTCTCTGTGTAGCTTTGAAGCCTGTCCTGAAACTCACTCTGTATGTAGCCCAGGCTGGCTTCAAACTCACAGAGATCCACCTGCCTCCCAAGTACTGAGATTAAAAGCATGGGTCACCGCCACCCAATAGTTTATATTTTTAAAGCCTTAAAACTTAAGAAACATTTAAGTGGCACACACCTTTAATCCCAGCCGTAAGGAGACAGATCTACTCTATCACAAGTGGATCTCCATGAGTTTGAGGCCAGCCTAGTCTACATGGTGAGTTCCAGGGCAGCCAGGACTACAGAGAGAAACTCTGCCTCAAAAATACATAAATAAATAAATGAAATTTTAAAAAGGAAGGTTTTGAAAAGAAAAAGTGGTTAGAATAATGGAGTACAGCATTCCTGTTTCCTGGGCTAGGAATGGGCCTTAAGTTGGTAGAATACTTGCCTGGTATGCAAAAAATCTTGGGCTTGATGCCCACCACAGCATAGAAGCTGGAGTGGCTACAGATCGCTATAATTCCAGTGCAGAGGAGGTGGAGGCATGGGGATCAAAGTTCAAGGTCATTCTCAGATAGATACACACTGAGTTGGAACGCAGTCTCCTGAGTTCCAGGAGATACTATCTCAAACAAACAATTCCTGTCGCTCATTGTCCATATTTGCCATTGCTAAACTTTGATAATTTGTCAGTTGTGCCAGTAATGAGCCCTTTATTGTATTTTTTTAGGGTTTTTTTTTTGGGGGGGGGAGGTTGAGACAGGCTTTCTTTGTGTAGTAGCCCTAGCTGTCCTAGAACTCGATCTGTAGACCAAGCTGGCCTCAAACTCACAGAAATCCACCTGCCTCTGACTCCCCGGTGCTGGGATTAAAAGTGTGCACCACCACCACCCAGCAAGATTTTTCTTTTTAATGTGTGCGTGTGTGTGTGTGTGTGTGTGTGTGTGTGTGTGTGTGTGTGTGTGTGTGCCTGCTTGTATGTATGTGCGCCATATGCATGCAGGTGCCCCACTGGACAGAAGAGGGCACCAGATTTCCTGGATCTGGAGTTACCAGTTGCGAGTCACTGGGTGTGAGTGCTGAGAACTGAACCTGGGTCAGCTGCAAAGGCATAAGAGCATCAAATCCAACAAACGCTCTTCACCACTGATTTTAAGCAACCTCTCCAGCCCTGATTTTAGTGAATTGTAATTTGCATTTCTCTAACTGCCTTCAAAGCCGGACATCTGTCATATGTTTATTCCATTATTCAAAGTGTTAGTCAAAGCTGGGGGTGAAGCTCAGTGTAAGAGTGATTACATAGCACCGGGTGGTGGTGGCGCACGCCTTTAGTCCCAGCACTTGGGAGGCAGAGGCAGGTGGAACTCTGTGAGTTTGAGGCAGACCTGGTCTACAGAGTGAGATCCAGGACAGGCTCCAAAGCTACACAGAGAAACCCTGTCTCAAAAAAAAAAAAAAAAAAAAAAAAAAAAAACAACAACCAAAGAGTGGTTACATAGCATGAACAAGGCCTTGGGTGTTTTCATATTTTATAACGTATTTTCTTTGATTAATTTTTTTTAAGACAATGACTGATGTAGCCCAGGATGGCATTAAATCCACCATGTAGCTGAGGCTGGCTTTGAAATCCTGATCATCTTTTCTCCATCTCTCAAGTGCTAGGATTATTGATATGTGCCACCATCCCTGGTGGTAGTAATATTTTTACCTGTCTGTCTGTCTGTCTATCTACCAACCTACCTACCTGTAGTCTCACACTATATCCCAAATATCTATATCTATTGTCTGTCTATAAATGACACTAGCCCAGAATATCTATGTATCTGAGACAAGGGCTCACTCTACAGCTTATGGTCTTGAACTCACTATGTGGGTTAGGCTGGCTATAAATTCATGGAAATCCACTTGCCTCAGACTCCTGCATGCTGGGATTACAGGTATAAGCCGCCACACCCAGCTATTTTTCACTTTGATGTAGTCAGATGTTATCAAGCAAAAACACTTCCAAGAGTGTTAGCTTTTCATCTGGATCACGAATATCTGAGATAGTCACGTTAGAAAACGGGTTTCTGTTGGCTTCTAGATCTTGAGGTTTCAGAAGTTTATGTTGGCCCCACGGCATCGGCATGCTGCAGGGGAGGGCATGGGAGAGCAGAAGTGCTTATCTTATGGCCAGGAGGCAAAAGAAAAAGTTAGGAAGAAGTGCCTGGGGTTCCCTGTCCGCTTCCATGCCGTGATCCCAAGGAGCTGAAGACTTCCCACGGGGCCCCACCTCCAGATGGCTTCCTCTACCTCCCAATAGTGCCTAGTTAGATAGCATGCTTTTCCAACCAAACCACTGAAGGGCCTTGTGGTCCCCGCACCATTCAAGGTTCCTCTTAGATTTTCTATTGTTTGTTTGAGTTATCTTTTCTCCATTGATCTGGGACATTAAAAGTTTATTTGTTGCCAGGCTGTGGTAGTGCATGCCTTTAATTCCAGCACTCAGGAGGCAGAGGCAGGAAGATTTTCAGGGTTCAAGTCGAGTCCCAGGACATTCAGAGCTACACAACCAGGGTGGGGGTTTGTTTGTCCCTTCCAAAGATCTAGAAAAGCTGATGGGGCACACTATCAATGACCCAGCAGCTCCATTCCTACGTGTAAATCCTAGAGAAAGTCCTGTACATTGGTAGAAAGGGCTGTACACATGAGTGTTAACTGAAGCATGACTTTCCAGAGTTGAAACTTAGCCGCCGCCCCATGTCCACCAACTAGAAAAAACAGAGGTGCAGTAGCTTGAGGATGGATCTGCACACTCAGTAGTGACTGGGAAAAGCAAACTGCTCACAATAAGCACAGTACAGCCCAAACAACCAAGTTCAAAGGTAGTAACAGTAGTAAAAGCAGGGGCAAAAATGACCGAACACCAGGTTGAAGAGGTTTCAAGGAGATGGAGATAGGAAGCGCTTGCCTAGGGTTTGGGAAGCCCTGGGTTCCATCTCCAGCACCTCCTAACCCAGGCATGGTGGTGCCTGCCTATAATCTCTGCATCTGGGAGGCAAAGGCAGGAGGCAGCCAAGGTCATCTTTGGCCACAAATCAAATCTGAGGCTAGCACGGACTGAATGAGACCCTGTCTCAACAACACAAAAAATAGAGAAGGGGATGGAAGAGATGAGATCCAGGACAGCTAGGGCTAGATACAGAGAAACCCTGACTCAAAAAAAGAAAAGAAGAAAGAAATGGCAAGACTGACCCTCAACTGACCTTCCAGGTCTGCAAAAGTCTCATAAACACTGTGTGTGTGTGTGTGTGTGTGTGTGTGTGTGTGTGTGTGTGTGTGTGTGTGTGTGTGTGTGTGTGTGTTGTGGCTGAGGAGAACTAAGAGGCCAAACATGGAAGAAAACACTGGCATTCTTCCTCCTTTCTTCTTGGGCTGGGGCCAGCACAGAAGCTCATAATTCTAGGTGGTGAATAAGAGTGTTGACAGCAGAGCAGGTAGGAACCAGGCGTCAGCCCAATGAGTACGATCCCAACTCCTTTTCCCCAAATGCATATAAAAAGAGCTTGATCTAGCTGTCGGGACGCTAACCGGACTGCTTCCCACCAAGCCATGTCCCCTGATTTCCGGTCCAGCCCTCATCCTTGGCATAAACTCTGGTTTCATGCTTTGAGGATATCGTGTCAGCCAGACCTTGGACTGCTTGAGCCTCTGAGTACATCTGAGGCAAGTCCCATTGGGGGTTTTCAGCTTGCTGGGCCACTCCCCAGACCTGCTCCTTTACTCTCTTCAAGGTTGGGAGAGAACCAAGCTTCCTGGATGTGATGATGGCTAATGGACTCTTGGGAACCTCCGAGTTTGGTTCTTCTCAGCAATCAGCAGGTGCACTCATGCGTCCCTGGGCCCTCCACGCTTCACCCTGCTTACCGGCCTTCCAGGCTGGAAACGTACCCACAAAACCTTTAGCTGACAGAACACTGAGGGAACTTGTGTGCGTGACTGCATGAATGTGTATGTGAATGCCCAGGGGAAGCTGAAGGCCAGAACATGGAAAAAAGCCAGAAGCCCGAGGCTGGTCATTAGCTCTAAGCCAGAGCCTTCCTGTCCCTGAGTGGGCCCCAGTGTTCTGCCAAATTGACAGTCGTTCTCTGTACAATAAAGTATTCAATGATTATCCTGATGGTGTCCCCAGAGACCTGGGCCCTGGGAGGTTCAGCATAATGCCTATCCCCAAGGGACCCCGATGCCGGGGTCTGCTATGACAGCAATGATTTATTAATTGGACTAATGAGAGGCCTAGGCAGGAAGAGAAAGAGAAGCTGGCAGACTGAGAAGGAGGCTGTGAAGCTGGGAAGATCTTAGAGCACGGAAGAACGGAGGAGATTTCAGGATGGAACCAATGGCTCAGTCTCTCAGTATTTGGTGGAGGGTAGAGTGAGGGACTTAGAAGACTGTTTAACAAACTCATATTCCTTTTTGACTTTTAAATTGTATTTATAGGGCTGGAGAGATGGCTCAGCGGTTAAGAGCACTGGCTGCTCTTCCAGAGGACCCAGGTTCAATTCCCAGCATCCACATGGCAGCTCACAACTGTCTGTGACTTCAGTTCTAGGAGATCTGACACCTTCACACCAATGCACACAAAATAAAGTTAAATAAAATTATAAAAAATGTATTTATAGTTATGTGTATGCATGATGGAGAGGGCATGGTATCTCTATGGAGGTCAAAGGACAACTGTCTGAAGTCAGTCTTTCTTCCACCTTTAGGTTGGCTCTGGGAATTGAACTCAGGTTGGCAAGAATGAGCAGCAAATGCTTGACCCATGAGTTATCTATCTTCCTGGCCTTTTTAAAAAGACTATGTTGTAGATAGCCCAGGCTAGCTTTGAAATCCATATGTAGCCAAGAATGACCTTGGCTTCCTAATCCTCCTGCCTTTACCACCAAGTGCTGAGACTGTAGGTTACCATGCCTGACTAAACTCACATTCTTTACAGGAAGCCTGCTCCTTGCACCAACTTAACAAAACAGCTCCATCCCCTAACTGATGAGCTTCCAGGCTCTCTACCGTTGTATATGCACTGTCTTAGATAATTTTCACAAGAGTCACAGGAGACGGGAACCTGCTACTCCTTTTGCTAATGAGAAAATCGAGAAGCAAGGAGGGCTGCCCAAAGCCGCAGGAAAGGGAGTGTCAGAAACCTGAGTTGCAGAGTCTGACTCTGGGGTTGTTTGAGATGGGTTTCATAACGTAGCCCAGGCTGGCCTTGAACTGGCTTAGTAGAACTGATCCTCCTCCTGCCTCTATCTCCCAGGTGCTGGGATTGCAGGGGTATAACTGCTCATCCTATCCTTTAGGGGCCCAAACTCATGGCCATTGTGAGACGTGACAGGAAATGAGGATCAACACACAAATAAGAACATTTACCGAGCATGTCTCTGCTCTGTAGACCAGGCTGGCCTCAAACTCAGAGCTCCACCCGCCTCTGCCCCCTGAGTGCTGGGATTAAAGGCGTGCACCACAGCCACCTGATAGCACTAAGCCTTCACATGTAGCATCTCTAAGCCTATGAGGCAAAGATGTTACCCCTTCCCCTTTCACAGATGAAGAAACTGGCAGGTGATGTCATTTACTTAAAGTCACACCGCCATTGAGGAGTGTCTGGGCAGAGACTGACTAGCTGTATACCGCCCATTGCAGTTCTTGCCTTATTTCATTGCCTGTCTTCAGGAATCCACCTCTGTCCTGAGTTTCTACACTGTAGAATTTACAGGCCCCTTCCATAAGGGAATGGTGAGGCTTCCTATTTGTCCGCAGAAAGCTACAGTGTGACGAGGAGGATCAAGATCATCAGAACTTAGGCAAGGTGATGGTGGCACACACCTTTAATCTCAGCACTCAGGGGGCAGAGGCAGGCAGATCTCTTGTGAGTTCGAGGCCAGCCTGGTCTACAGAGCGAGTTCCAGGACAGGCTCCAAAAGCTACACAGAGAAACCCAGTCTCGGGGGGAAAAAAAGAAAGAAAAAAAGATCATTAGAACTTAGCTGACATCAGAACTTAGCTGACAACATCAGAACTTAGCTGACATCAGAACTTAGCTGACAACATCAGAACTTAGCTGACATCAGAACTTAGCTGACAACATCAGAACTTAGCTGACATCAGAACTTAGCTGACGAAGCTGGGACACAACCAAGTAAGAGGCAAGTTGCCAGGGAGCAGCCTGTAGCACGCACAGACAAGGATCCTTCAGAACATCCCAAGTCCAGCTTCCTGCCAGATCCAAGAAGAGGCCTGGGGTGTTGAGAGCATGACATTTCCCTCAACATTTTGAGGTTTGATTTTTTTCTTTTCTTTTTTTTTCCTGTCAGTGAGGCCAGTGGGGTATTGTGAGTCCTTCCTGTTTGTCTGAAGCAGCAGTTCCAGCTGACCAGCCACTGGGAACCTGCTGCTTAGGCAGCTGATATGGACTGCAGAACAGCACGTGGAAAGTAGGACAGATGGTCAACATCCTCCTGGGACCGAGAGTGGCCTTGCAGAGAGGAGCCAAGGGTTAAGGACACTGACACGGGAGCAGAGCTCATGCATGCCTCCCAGCTATTCCCTGACCTGGGCATATTTCCCTTAAAGAGATAGAGAGAGAAAGAGAGAGCTTATTTGCTTATTTGGGGTGTGTGTGTGTGTGTGTGTGTGTGTGTGTGTGTGTGTGTGTGTATGTGTGTGTGTGCCTGAGTGTATACAGATGTAACACGTGTGCAGTGCCTGCCAAGGACAAAAGAGGGCGTTGGATCCCCTGGAACTGGAGTCACAGGTGGTCCTGAGCTGCCATGTGGGAGCTGGGAACTAAGCCTGGCTTCTCTGCAAGAGCAATAAGTGCTCTTAACCACAGAGCCAACTCTCTAGCCCTTCTTATTTCATTTTTGAAGGTAATAGTCATAAATGATCGCAGGCACTTTTAAACCACATAGGAGAATGTAAACAATGAAGTCTTCAGGGATGGAGAAGTGGCCCAGTTGATAGAGTGGCTAGTGTGAACAAAGGCCTTGGTTCAAGCGCCAGAACTACATAAACAGGGTAGGTGTGGCAGCACACACTTAAACCAGGTGGTGGTTTGCATGTCTTTAACCCCAGCATTTGGGAGACAGAGGCAGGCTCTGTGAGTTTAAGAACAGCCTGGTCTATAGAGTGAATTCCAGGACAGCCAGGGCTACACAGAGAGACCCTATTTTGAAAAACCAAACAAAAATCTAGCACTCAGGAGGTAAGGTGGAGACAAGAGGATCAAAAGTTCAACAGAGAGACTTCATCCAGAAACGGATAGGAGCAGATGCAGAGACTCACAGCCAAACCTTAAATGGAGTCCAGGGAATCCCTCAGAAGAGGGGGAGGAAGGATTGTAGGAGCCAGGAGAATATGGCCCACAGAATCAACTAAGCAGGGCTCATAGGGGCTCACAGAGACTGAAGCTACAATCAGGTGGCCTGTATGGATCTGAGCTAGGTCCTCTGCACAATAGTTGTGTAGCTTGCTGTTCTTGTGGGACTCCTAACAGTGGGAATGGGGGTGTCTCTGATTCTTTCCTCCATTCTTGGGACCCTTTTCCTCCTACGGGGTTGCCTAGTCCAGCCCTGATACAAGAGGAGGTGCCTAGCCTTATTGTAAGTTGTTATGCCATGTTCGGTTGATATCCCGGGAGGCTCTTTTCTGAAAGGAAATGGAGGAGGAGTAGATCTGGGGAAGAGGGGAGGTGAAGGGAAGGGACTGGGAGGAGTGGAGGGGGGGGGATGTGTTAGGATATAATATATAAGAGAAGAATAAATAATAATACTTTTTTTAATTCAAGGTTTGTTTTTTTTTTAAAACATTTATGTCTGTGTGAGGGTGTTGGATCCCCTGGAACTGGAGTTAGAGACAGTTGTGAGCCGCCATGTGGGTGCTGAGAATTGAACTCAGGTCCTTGGAAGAGTAGTAAGTGCTCTTAACCTCAGAGCCACCTCTCCAGGCCCTCAAGGTTATTCTTTACTACACATTGAGTTGAGGTCAAACTGAGCTACCTTGTCTCCAGATAAGGAAGAAGAAAAAGAAGAGGAAGAAGAAGAAGGGCAAGGGCAAGGGGGAGGGGGAAGAAGAAGAAGAAAAAGAAGAAGAAGAAGAAGAAGAAGAAGAAGAAGAAGAAGAAGAAGAAGAAGAAGAAGAAGGAGGAGAGAAAGAAAAGTGAAGCTGTCCATTCCAGACACTTGCCTAGGATAGCCCATGATAACCATCATTGTCTTTCAGACTTTTTTATGCAAATATCGGTATACATGAGGGTGTTTTTATTGTTTAACACAAAATGGATATATTGATCTCCAACTTCAAATTCAATTTCTTTCTTTTTTTTTTTTAAGTCACACTCACAGTGTATATAAATTGTCATTTGTGAGGCTACAGATACAGTTCAATGGTAATACATTTCCCTAGCATGTGTGAAGCTCTGGGTCTCACATGTGCACACACACACACACACACACACACACACACACACACACACACACACACCTGTCTACTATTTTCTTTCATTTTAGCCAACAGTACATTTTGTAGTTTACAAGAAAACACATGCTACTCTCCATTTCCTTCTGCCCTTTGCACTTTCTCTTGATTCCTACTCAACTCAATCTCTGATCCATGTTCTTTACACAGAGTTCAGAAGTGTGTGAGCAGATGAGAAGCAGAGGAGAGGAGTTTGGGGCTCATCAGCAGGGATATGCAGAGACTCGCATTGCATCATGCAGATTTATGGCAGTTCATATGGACAGCTCATTAGCCGAAAAAGAAAGATGCACGGGCAAGACGTGCTGAGTGTGGGAGCTCATCTGATCCTCAGATAGTCCTGCCGTTAGAAAGCATCCATTGTCTCCTCATTTGCAAATGAGCAAAAGATTGAACAAATGTTGTAGAAGTTTACAGTGCTAGTCCAAAGTGAAGCTCAGGGCTAGAGATGCAGCTGGTGGTGGAGTACTTGCCTAGCCTGCGCAGGGCCCTAATTCAATCCTCAGTACTTAAAAAAAAAAAGTCAAGCTCAAATTCAGTGTCCTCTCCCCTCCATCATATGTACAACTTTATGGGCATATAAAACAGAAGTATATATGTACTAGTATAAACTCTAAGTGCACAGTTTATAATTGGTTAACACATATTCAGATAGATCACTCCCCATTTTATACAAGGAGATAATATTCTAAGTATAATCCCAGTATGTGCAATTCCATGTATATAAAATGTGAAGAGAGTACATAAAGCACTAGGAGGTGGTTTAAAAATAAAACCCCACCTGAATGTGACTTGGCAGGCCCCGACAAATACAGGGGTGTGTCGGTGACTAAACACGGCTGGGCAGGGTTAAATTATAAATCAAATCACTTAAATCACGGTTCTGGAAAGATGTTTAACAGGGTTACATTCAGGAAGCTTTGGAACAGGACATACGTAGATTTAGCGCTCTCTTGCTCTCTCTCTCTCTCCCTCCCTCCCTCATTCCCTCTCCTCCCCCTTCCTAATACAACTAAGCAACTATCTGCCCTATGACTCAGCAATTGAACTCTCAAGCAATATAAAAGTATATATTTGCACACGAGAATCTCTAGTAACATTTTTCATAAAAATCGAAACAGGGCCTCTCACAGCAAGCGCTCTACCCCTGGACTGTACCACTAAACCTTGCAGGAGCATCACCTGGATAAGCAAGGGGAGAGGACTGTGACAATGCAGCCTTTCCCAGCTATTCTTATTTCATCTGGAGACCTGCACAGTCCTGGGGAAACTAATTTTGAGGGACATCCGGAAGGGCTAACCTAATCTCTTAAACTGATTCCATCCTCATATGCCAATGTATGCTCTGTTCTTTCTTCATGCTGTTCCTTTTCCCTCAGATCTGATGGGCTTTCAGGGTTCATTCCCCTATGCCTCCTGGGCATGGGATTCCTTGCCTCCACTTCCCTCCCATGAAGCAGATCTCATCGAGGCTTCAAGGCACAGCTCAGCCAACACTTTCCCCATTTCCAGGGGGCCAGGGGCCTCCCTTGGTCTTTTCATAGTCCACATACACACCTTCACTATAGTGCTTATCCCATGGCAGGCCAGTGTGTCTCTCTTCGGGTGTGCCTCCCTCGTGATGAGATCTGGAGAATAGGGCCTCTCTTTTCATTCCAGAACATCAGAGAGCTGTTTCATGGCGATCAAAGTACACTGCTTCAGGAAGAACCTACTTTAACATCTTGGCTCTAAAATAAGAGGTACAGCTTGCTGGGCAGTGGTGGGGCACGCCTTTAATCCCAGCACTCGGAGGCAGGTGGATCTCTGTGAGTTCGAGGCCAACCTGGTCTACAGAGTGAGTTCCAGGACAGCCAGGGCTGTTACACAGAGAAACCCTGTCTCTAAAACCAGAGAGAGAGAGAGAGAGAGAGAGAGAGAGAGAGAGAGAGGTGTAGCTTAGTGGTAGAGTGTTTGCCTAGCATGTGCAAGCACTTAGGTTTGATCCTCAACATTACCAACTTATCAATTCAGTAACCTAAGATAAAATATTTAACTTCTCCTTCCTTTTTTTTTTTTTTCCGAGACAGGGTTTCTCTGGCGCCTTTCCTGGAACTCACTCTGTGGCCCCGGCTGGCCTCGAACTTACAGAGATCCGCCTGCCTCTGTCTCTCAAGTACTGGGATTAAAGGCGTGCGCCACCACTGTAACATAAATCTTAAAAGGTCTTATTAATAAAAACAAACCTGGAGCCAGGTATTGGGGTGAATGCTGGAAGATCAGAGAAGCAGAACAAGCCATAGCCACCTCACCTTGCCAGATCCTCAGCTGATCCTGTTTCCTCAGACTGGAAGCCTCTGTGTCCTCATCCGAATGGCTCTCAGCTGAACTGCTGCTAAAAGCCTAAAAGCTTAAAAACCCTCTGGTTCCTGGTCCTCACACCTTATATACCTTTCTGTTTCCTGCCATCACTTCTTGGAATTAAAGACGTATGTTTTCCCCAAGCAAGGCATGAGATCTCAAGTGCTTGAATTGAAGGCGTGTGTTAGCATGCCTGGCATGTTTCCAGTGTGGCCTTGAACTCACAGAGATCCAGATGGATCTCTGCCTCCAGAATGTTAGGATTAAAGATGTGTGTGCCACCATTTTCTGGCCTCTATGTCTATCTAGTGGTTGCTCTGTTCTCTGACCCCAGATAAGTTTATTAGGATACACAATATATTGGGGAATACAATATTACCACATTTCCCCCTTTTTTGTCTAAAATAATAAAAGAAGCTTATAACTCTAAGAAAAACTATATCCAATAAATATATACAATATATACAAAGAATTACATCAACAATGTCTAGTCCATTAACATTTGACAGATTCAGACAAAAACTCCATTATATATATTAACAATGTCCAGTCCATTAACATTTGGCAAATTCAGACAAAAACATTTCACTATTTATCCTATTTTGGTGAGTCCAATCCAAAATTGTATACAATATACAAAAATCCAATCCAATGTAAAATATTTAAACAAGTAGTACCCTCATAAAAGTAGATTCAATAATCTACCTTCTTATCTCATCACACCACCTCCAACTCTCTTTTAGTCTTGACAGATTTCTTTATCTGTAAATGCAGATTAAAATTCTGTAAGATGACTCAGTGGGTAGGGTGCTTGCTACCAAACCTAGGACTTGAGTTCCATTCCTGAGACTTACATTATAGGAGAGAGCACACTCCCAAAAGTTGTCCCGTCCCCTCCCACACACACACTATAAATAAATAAATGGATGAATGAATGAATAAATTAAAAAATAAATAAAATTCAGGGGAGATGCCTCCATGGGTAAGAACACTTAACTCTGCAAGCAAGAGGCCTGAGTTTGAATTCCAAGCATCCATGTAAAGAACAAGTGAGCATGAGCATATTTTTTAAGAAGATGATTGATTTATGTTTATGTGCATGGGTAGTTTGCCTGCATGCGTATCTATGCACCACAGGTGTGCCTGGTACCTTCAGAGACTGGAAGAGGGCATCAGATTCCCTGGAACTGGAATTATAGATGTTTGTGAGCTGCCATATGGGTGCTGGGAATCAAACCCAAGGTCCTCTGCAAAAGCAGCCTGTGCTCTTAACCTCAGAGCCATTGATCAAGCCCTGTGACCAGATTTCTTAATGTAATGACGTCTACTTTAATCCCAGAAAGACAGAAGGCTATTCTGGGAGTATTACTGGGTTCCAAAGACTTTGACCCCAGGGAAATAGGAAAATAAGAGAACCTTTGAAGTGTGCAGCTCAGTCTTTGCAGCTCTCAGTAATTAGGACACCTCTGAACATTCCATTCTACAACAGCCTTCTCTGTTCTCCACAGAACCCACTGGGAACATTTTCCCAAATCCATAGCTGCTTAAGCTCAAGGCACAACGATAAACTTCTCTTGCTTTGTGAATAGGTTTATGGTTTCTTTCAATATTTTAATTTTGTCATAAAAATGTTAAGCCTATGCTCAGTTAATACCAGCACTTGAAGACTGAGCTAGGAAGATCAAAAGTTCAGATCAGCCTACGCCACACAGCAAGACTGTGTCTCTAAATAAATAAATGAATAAGGACTGAGAGATGGTATAGAAGTGAAGGGTACTTCCTGCCTTCTCTCTTCCCTCCCCCCACCCCCACATGGGGTTTCTTTGTGTAGTTCTCACTAGCCCTGGCTGGCCTGGAACTCATTCTGTAGACCAGGCTGGCCTCGAACTCACAGAGACCCACCTGCCTCTGCCTCCCAAGTGCTGGGATTAAAGGCGTGTGCCTCTGCTTTTGCAGAGGACCTAAGTTTAGGTCCCAGCACCTAGATCTGGTGGCTAACAACTACCTATGTCTACAGAGTATCCAGCACCCTCTTCTGGCCTCCTTGGGCATCCACATGTATGGACACACATACACAGATACAGACACCTGCACACAAATAAATAATAAAAAACAAATATTTCAAAATAAAGAAAAAAAATCCAATAAATACATATAGTATAAATAGTTTAAACGGCACAAAAAGGGGGGAATTCTGTCATCCCTTTTTGCTGTGGGATGGTCTGTATGTCAAATGTGTTGCTGATTGGTCAATGAATAAATCACTGATTGGCAGTGGCCAGGCAGGAAGTATAGGCGGGACTAACAGAGAAGAGAATTGAGAGAACAGGAAGCTGGGTGGGGGAGACACGGCCAGCCGCCATCAGGATAAGGAAGATGTAAAGTACCGGTAAGCCACAAGCCACGTGGCAAGGTATAGATTAATAGAAATGGATTGATTTAAGCTGTAAGAACAGTTAGCAAGAAGCCTGTCATGGCCATACAGTTTGTAACCAATATAAGTCTCTGTGTTTACTTGATCGGGTTTGAGCGGCTTGGGACTGGCGGGTGAGAGAGATTTGCCCTGACTGTGGGCCAGGCAGGAAAACTCTAGCAACAAATGGCGTCCAACGTGGTGGCAAGAGTTTCCACCTAAAAACTAAAAAAGATTCTAAAATGGTGCTAAAAACAGTTCCTAATTGTCTCTCTCAAATGAATGGCAGCTGCTGGTTTGAGCTACTTCTGGGTTCCTAGTGTACGTGCTCGACCTGCGGTATGGCGGGAATGAGGCCTCTGCAAGTGACACATTAAGGTGCTTGGTGGATTTAGCCTTTGGTAGTACAAAACAAAAAAAAGAGGTTTCTGGGCTACACGCTGCTTGGATAAAAACATAAACCCACGATAGCTCCTAGAGCTGGCGGTAAGCCTACCGCCGCCATGTTGGGAAGCTGAGGTGGGCGGAGCCAGCAACCACAGCTGCTGCAGTTTAAGGCAATAGATTCACAATAAGACAGATTCAGATGTAATAGTTTAAAATGTGTAAAATATACGTAGGCTTAAAAGAGATTAAAAAGGTGATATATACAGTTACAGAAACAAATACATAGTTTTAAAAAATAAAGTCTTTAAAGAGACAGTAAAATTAATATAAAAAATAAGCCACGT
The DNA here is from genome assembly GCF_007827085.1 of Peromyscus californicus insignis. NCBI lineage: Eukaryota > Metazoa > Chordata > Mammalia > Rodentia > Cricetidae > Peromyscus > Peromyscus californicus. The sequence goes on from NW_026294617.1 coordinate 82,611,766, forward strand.
AGAGATGACTATTACACAGAGAATCTGGATTGTGTTGTCTTTGGGATTCTTAACTACAGAGAGATATTTGATTGTAAAGGAAGCTGAGTTAAACCAGTATGTATATTTTAAAGATACTTTGACTTCAAAATTTGGATGTAAGGATATGTTGCTTTGGAAAAGAGTCTCTTTTGTTTCCACAAAAAGTAAGAGGCTATGGATTTGTTCCAGAGTAAGCTACATCAGGTTTGACCAGCCAAGACCCCCTGAAAGGTCTCCGATGACACCATGGCCCAGATGATCCAACATCCAGAACCGTTTCAAGGCAACTGGCTCAGATGATACAGCCTCACGGACTACTCCATGATCCTAAAATTTTCTTTGTTTCCCCAGAAGATACAGCGCCCCCCTCCAGCAGGAAGTAGTAAGAAAAGCTACGCCCAAATTCCCAAATATACCAAGCTGACTTTGGAGATGTGTAAAGGTTAAAACCTTCCTTTTTAAGAAAAGAAAAGGGGAAGTGCTGTGGGATGGTCTGTATGTCAAATGTGTTGCTGATTGGTCAATGAATAAATCACTGATTGGCAGTGGCCAGGCAGGAAGTATAGGCGGGACTAACAGAGAAGAGAATTGAGAGAACAGGAAGCTGGGTGGGGGAGACACGGCCAGCCGCCATCAGGATAAGGAAGATGTAAAGTACCGGTAAGCCACAAGCCACGTGGCAAGGTATAGATTAATAGAAATGGATTGATTTAAGCTGTAAGAACAGTTAGCAAGAAGCCTGTCACGGCCATACAGTTTGTAACCAATATAAGTCTCTGTGTTTACTTGATCGGGTTTGAGCGGCTTGGGACTGGCGGGTGAGAGAGATTTGCCCTGACTGTGGGCCAGGCAGGAAAACTCTAGCAACACCTTTTACAGTCCTAATTTCAGAAGTAATTACCTATATTTTTTGTCTTTAATTTCAATTTCATTAAGGTTTAATTGACATTCCATTTACTTAATATTTAAAGAGTACAAGTTGCTGGGTTTTGATATATAGATGTGTGTATACCTCTGACACCATAACCTTAACCATCACCCCTCCACTCCTAAATCTTCCCATGCTCCTCTGCAATCCACCCACCACTCCTTCACCCTCCTACGCTTTCTGTGGTCAAGCACCTATTTTCTGTCAATAGAGATTCATTTACATAGTCTTAGTGTTTTACAGAGATGAAACAGTGCGGGGCATGAACTTCTTCTCCTGGCTTCTTTCACACAATCTGTTGCTCTGCAAACTAAAATGTTTGTTTCCTAGGTCTGATGTGCCTCAATTTATCTATCTGTTCATTGCTGATATGCATTTAAGTTTTCCCAAGCTCTTGTCTATGACAGAGAAAACCACGCTCGAGGTTCACGTCCAAGTCTTTGTGCCCATGGGTAAGCCAGTTGCAGTGGGACAGCTGTGGAGACTGCAGTAGCTACTGTGACTACCTGAGGAGGCTATGTGGGTAGAGGAAGTAGAGGCAACACGTGAGCTATTTATTTTTCATTGTGAATGTAGCTAACATTTGTATGAAATCTTAAACATCTAAGCATCCAAATAATTACATAAAGGAATTGTAATGATACGGCCAGCGAGAGGCCTTGGCAGGTTGGGCCAAGGTGCTCCTGTGGGTGAGGGAGACACGCCATGCAGATGCAACAGCGGGCTGCGGCGTGGAGCCGTGGAAAGTCACTCACACCATGTAGACTCATGTCCGCGTGGAAAGTTTATTTTGGGGGGAGGGGAGAGGGAATGGAGGGAAAGAGAAAAGAGAGACAGAGAGAGGGGAGGGAAGGAGAGAAAGGAAAGCGGAGGTGTGTGCAACCTCATGGAGAAGAGAGAGGGAAAGGGGAAGAAAGGGGGGTTTCCTCTTAAAGGGGGCTTTACGTCAGGACACAGGGCAGGTCCCCAAGGGGCGAGCCAGAATGCCAACAGGAATAGCTTTGATTGCGAGCTTAGGTATCACCAGCACACCAGTATTTTTTCTTAACAATTAGAAAAAAATGATTTTTTTTATTTGTGTGTGTGTGTGTGTGTGTGTGTGTGTGTGTGTGTTCTTGTAGAGGGGTAAGAAGTCAACTTCAGGTGTCATTCTTTAGGAGCTGTGCACCTTTGTGGGGTTCTTTTTTTTTCCTTTTTGCTTGTGTTTGTTGTTTTTGTTGTTGTTTGTTTGTTTTTGTTTTGTTGTTTCGTTTGTTTTGAGAGAGGCTGTCACTAGGTAGCCCTGGCTGTCCAGGAACTTGGTATGTAGACCAGGCTGACCTCAAACACACAGGGATCTAGCTAATTCTGCCTCCCGAGAGTTGAATTGAAGATGTACATCACCATGCCCAGTTTGTTTTTGTTGTTTTTAACTGACATTGACTTTGTTTTTTAAGACTTATTTCATGTATATGTATGTGTAGGTCTCTAAATGCTTCATATGTGTGTGGTACTCACAATGGCCAGAAAAGGGCATTAGATTTCATTGAAACTGGAGTTTACAGAGGCTTGTGAGCCTCCTGTTCCGTGCTAAAGACCGAACCCTGGTCCTCTGGAAGAGCAGCAAGTGCTCTCAACTGCTGAGCCATCCCTCAGCCCATTACCCTCTTTGGTTCTGAAGGCAGGCTCTCTCATTGAGAGCTGGGGGTTGACCATTTGGCTAAACTGACCGATGAGGGAGCTCTGGGGATGATCTGAGTCCAGCACCCGCCTCCAGGATTACATGCATACGCTGCTCTCCCAGCTTTTTAGGTGTATGCCAAGGACCACCTTACCGACTGGGCCATCTCCTCAGCCCCCACTCCATTTCAGACATTTTGATGAGCCTCACGTAGAGCAGAGAAAGACAATTTTGCCCTAATTGAGCCCTCAAGATCTATCTTCTCCACGAGAAACATTAAAAATATTTGAAAATAGCCACAACACTTCTGTTTCTCTAAGTTAAAGAGACCCAAGGTCTTTAACAATTTGTATTAAGGTGCAGCTTAGTCGATGACTCCATTGGCCATGTCTTACTTCTTCCGAAAGCCCGTGTACACAGTGACTCAGCATATGGGTGGAAAAGTCATGCCAACTTCTGTTTAAATTCTGATATAGCTGCATGATCCGGAGTAAAGACTTAATTTTACTACGCCTGTTTTCTTAATTCGTGAAACAAGAATGGCACCATTAAAAAATGTTCCAAGAGCAAAATCAGAAAGCGTATGACAGAGTCCTCTGCCCAGTGTTATCATCCCTGATTGCTCCTCAGTTTTTAAAGGATTCCCCTAACATACGGCACATCCAATGTGTATGAAGGGCCAGATGTGGCCCACACAAGGAAGGGCTCTTTGGTTGTTTTTGTTTGTCGGTTGACTGGTTGGTTGGTTGGTTGGTTGGTTGGTTGGTTCTAATGATACAGCCCAGGACCTCACACACACTAGGCAAGCGCTCTGCCATCAGTTACATCCCTCTTTACTTCTGTTTTGAGATAGAGCTTCACTAATTGCTAAGACTGGAGGCGCAGCCAGTGCTTTTAACCACTGCGTGTCTCTCCAGCCCCTATTGAAATGTTTGTTTTTAAATTGTGTGTATACACAGGCAAGTGTAGAGGGAACTCGAGTGCTATGACCCTGCCTGTGTATTTAGGTCAGCTGGTTCTGCAGGAGCTGGTTCTGTCCTTTTGTCCTGTGGGACCTGAGGATTGAACTCAGGTCAGGAGCAGGTCAACTGGAACTTTGCAACCCAACAAGCCCTCTCACGGGCCCTATTTTTGTTTTTACTTATTCTTTATTTCATGTGTATAAGTGTTTTGTGTGTGGTGTGTGTGTGCGTGTGCATGTGCGTGTGTGTATGCACGATGTGCTTGTGGTGCCCTTCGAGGCCAGAAGAGGGCATTGGATCCCCCAGGTTGTGAGTCACTATGTGGGTGCTGGGAACAGAAATCTCAGCTCCTCAGAGCAGCAGTGAGTGTTCTTACCTGCTGGATCATTTCTGTAGCCCCTTATTTTAATTTTTTAAATGAGATTTTTTTTAAAAGTTAATTAGGCTCAAGCCATAGCTCCATAGGAGAGTATTTACCTAAAACAGTTTACCAGCAGGCTTCAGTCTCACCTCAGCGTCGCGCCCCTACATCTACCATCACCTCTGCTCACGAATCTCTTCCCATCTTGCAGCACGTGTGGTCATCATTTTTGGTTTTATACGATTCTTTAGTTCAGAAGAAAAAAAAAACAGAAAACAATAAAACAAAAATTATTCCTAGGCAACAGTCCCTCCTGCTACAACTCTAGTTCATTTTATCTTTCTTTTTTCTTTTTCTTGTTGTACTGGGCAACAAATCCAAGATCTTGCATAAGCTGAGCAAATACTACAACATTGAACCACATGTGCAGCCTCCTGTTAATTTTTAAACTTGATAATTAAAGGGTTGCCAGCTCCTGGCAGACGCAGACAGATCTCTGTGAGTTCCAGACCACCCTGGTCTACATAAGTGAGTTCCAGGTCAGTCAGGGCTACAGAGTGTGAATAAAAACTCCCACAAAGAAGCTGAATTTGGCTATGAGACTGGCTGATCAGAGTTTTAGTACTATGGAGAGCTTGGAATGGGGCAGGTCCAAAGGCTCATTATTATCTTGGGCTGGTGCTAGCCATTCCTTCCCCTCCTCTGTGTCAGCACTAACATCTAGTGACTAAGCGATAAAAACCTTCAGCATCTACTGACTTAGCAGATCACTAGCTTCCACCAACCCAAAAGCTCATAGAAGATCTGGAGCCTACAGAAAAGCTTCCCCCATCTCTCTGTACCTACCTTTCTGGTGTACCCACCAATGTATTTTAAAATTGCCTTGATTTATGGCTTTCTTTGTTCTGTAAAACTATAAACATGTCATGAAACTGCTTCCATGCTGGAACATGGAATTTGGGATAACCTAAATCTGTGTTCCCACTCAAAAAGGCTCTAGAATAAAAACTATCTCTTATTCGCCTTAAGATGAGAGCCATGGCTGGGTATAGTGGTTCATGCCTTAAATCCCAGCACTTGGGAGGCAGAGACAGGCAGATCTCTTAGTTCAAGGCCAGCCTAGTCTACAGAGTGAGTTCCAGGACAGCTACACAGAGATACCCCGTCTTAAAAAACAAACAGCCGGGCGGTGGTGGCACACACCTTTAATCCCAGCACTCGGGAGGAGGCAGAGGCAGGCGGATCTCTGTGAGTTCGAGGCCAGCTTGGGCTACAGAGTGAGTTCCACGAAAGGAGCAAAGCTACACAGAGAAACCCTGTCTTGAAAAACAAACAAACAAACAAAAAACAGACAACAAAAGATGAGAGCTGTGATTTTTACATCAACAATAGCAAGACCCTGTTTCAAAAAAGAAAGGGAAGAAAGAAAGAAAAGGTTGTCAGGTACTTCTTAATCTGTAATTTTTGAACTATTGTAAATAATAGTAAAACCAGGCATTATGGCACATGCCTTTAATTCTAGCACTCAGGAGGCAGAGGCAGGCAGATCTCTGTGAGTCTAGCCTGATCTACACAGTAGGTTCCAAAACAGTCAGGGCTATGTAGAGAACTGTCTCAAAGAGAGAAAGAGAGAGAGAGAGAGAGAGAGAGAGAGAGAGAGAGAGAGAGAATCATAGTATAGTAATATATATTTTGGGACCTGGATTGGAGAGGTGGTTTGGCAGTCAAGAGCACTTCCTGCTCTTACAGAGGACCCAGGTTTGGTTCTCAGCTCCCACGTGACAGCTTGTAGTCATCTGTAATTCCAGGTGATCCACCTCCCTCTTCTAATATCTCTACAGGTACTAGGCACACATGTAATACACATACATACATGCAGGCAAAAGCAGTCATACACATAAAATAAAATATCTTTGTGGGGATATTTGAGACAAAATCTCCCTATGTAGCTCTGACTAGCCTGGAACTCACTATGTAGACCAGGCCTGCCTCTGCCTCCTGAGTGATGGAATTAAAGGCATGAGGCACCACACCCAGCTAAAATAAAACAGATTTTTGTTTTGTTTTGTTTTTTCGAGACAGGGTTTCTCTGTGTAACTTTGCGCCTTTCCTGGGACTCACTTGGTAGCCCAGGCTGGCCTCGAACTCACAGAGATCCGCCTGGCTCTGCCTCCCGAGTGCTGGGATTAAAGGCGTGCGCCACCACCGCCCGGCTAAAATAGATTTTTTTTAATCTAAAAAAGAAGTGTATATATGCATGCATGTGTGGATCCGTATATATTAGAGCTGCAGGTCAGCTTAGTGGCGTAGCACTTGCTCACTGGTATAACCCTGAGTTAGAGCTCCACCTCCACAGAAAATAAGAAGAGACGGCTCAGTCAGCAAACTGCCTGCCTGTAAGCATGATGACATGAGTTCAATCCTTAGACCCCGGGTAAAAGAAAAGCATGATGGCACACAGCTGTCATTCCAGTGCTTGGGAGATGGAGACAGGAAGATCCCTGGTATTCCCTCCCCAGGCAGCCAGCCTAGCCATAGTAGCGATCTCAGGCCAGTGAAAGACTCTGCCCCCCCCCCCCCAATCAAACAACAAAAAACAAGGATTGGGGGCTGGAGAGTCAGTTCAGAGGTTAAGAGCACTTGTTGCTATTGCAGGGGTCCCAAATTCAGTTCCCAGTATCCAAATGGTGGCTCACAACCATCCTTCACTCCAGACCCAGGAGATCTGATGCCTTCTTCTGACATCTGCAGGCACCAGGCATGCACGTGGTGTGCATGCATGCATACATACAGGCAAACTACTCATACATATAAAATAAAACAAATATAAAAGAAAAACAAAACAACAGAGGTGGACAGCATCGAAGAAACACCGCCTGAGATCCACTCTGGACCCAATACAAATATGCACGCATATATACACATACACACACAAATAAGAGAGACTGTCACAGTGGCACAGGTCTGTAATTCCTGAACTCAGGAGGATCAGGAGTTCAAGGCCAGCCTTGGCTACATAAAGAGTTAGAGGCCAGTCTGAGCTACATGAGATCCTATCTCACAAAAACAAACAATAAATTAAATGTGTATATGTAAAGTACTAAGAAATACTGTGTAGTGCTCAGCAAGTATAGAAGTGTTTGTTTTCTTCACGGTTAACCGAAGGCATTAGTGTACACAGACGCAAGGGGACAGAAGTTTACGTTGTAGAAACACAAGGTCACCACTCAGAGGGGACTTGTCCATTTTTCTTTCCTTCTGGTTTATCGAGTTCTCCAGTGCTTATTCCTTTGTCCTCTCCAGAAACTCCTTTTCTCTGGCTCTGTACGCAAAACAACTGACCTCTGTACCCTGAGTTAAATCAGGATCCAGCTTCCTTCTCTGTAGAGCAAGCCTTGCAACTGTCCACTGCTAGCCAGCCAACATTTTCCCTTCACCCAGTGCCTAGGAGCCTCTCATCTCTCTCTCTTTCCCCTTCTTATTCCCCAATAGCCTTTTCTTTTTTTAATCATTTATTTATTTTTATTTCATGTGCATTGGTGTTTTGCCTACATGTATGTTTGTGTGAAGATGTCAAAAACCCTCTGGAACTGGAGTTACAGACAGTTGTGAGCTGCCCTGTGGGTGCTGGGAATTGAACCCTAATCCTCTGGAAGAGCAGCAAGTGCTCTTAACCACTGAGCCATCTCTTCAAACCCACCCCCACCCTCAACAACCTTTGAATGCAACAGGAGCCAAGAGAACTTCCCCACCAATTTGCATAATGTCACCTCCCTTAGAAGAAGCAGCAACTAATCATGGTTTAAATGGAAATTTCAATTATTATGACTTGTAAATAAGCATTTAAAACACACAATTTAAAACAAACCTTTAAATTATATGCTCTCTTACTTAATGTTATATTTCATTGGTGTGTAGCCTAGGCTGGATACCTTAATGACTGATGTCTGTGAAAAGTGAGGGTTTAAGGTCCGGTGGGTATCATGATGCACTCGAATCTCTGTTGGTTCTGGACCAGCCTGGTCTACATAGCAAATTCCATGCCAACTAGGCCTATATAGTGAGAGTTTTTCTTAAAAAAGAAAAGAAAAGAAAAAGAAAGGAAGGAAGAGAAAGAAACAAAAGAAAAGGAAAGAAAAAAGATGAAATTGGGCAGCCTGCCATTGTCAATTCCTGAATTCCCCAGAGTGAGATGCCTGAAGGTCGCTAGTCTTCATACAGGACTGGCTGAGAGGCAAAATGGAAGGAAGTCAGCAGACTCTTCAAAGGCTGGAGATGTAGTGGGGGCCTAGCATGCATGTGGCCCCATGTTATGCCTAGCAACACGAACTAGTCTCCGCGTAGTTTCAGCACTCAGGTAGAGGCAGGAAAACCAGAAGTTCAGGCACAGTTTTGGCTGCACAGTGAGTTTGAGGCCAGCCTGGATTACATGATATTGTCTCATTGTTCTAGTTAGGGTTTTTCTTGCTTCAGTGAAACACCATGACCATAGCAAGCTGGGGAGGAAAGGGTTTATTTGGCTTACACCTCCACATCCTAGTCCATTACTGAAGGAAGTCAGGGCAGGAACTCAAACGGGGCAGGAACCTGGAGGCAGGAGCTGATGCAGAGGCCATGGAGGGGTTCAGCTTACTGGCTTGCTCCCTTTGCCTTGCTCAGCCTGCATTTTTTTTTTTTTTTTTTTTCCTAAGCACACAGATTCACCCAGTCTAGAGGTCGTTAGGGGCCAGAGCCGGAGTGTTTCATGACATCAGAACATTCTGCAGAATTTGGCGGGCGCTCTTACCTCCTCCCTACCTGAACCTTCACCTCCACCCAGTCTCCCACACGGCTGCCTGGATTTCACCCCCAAACCTTTTGCAACAGTTTAAATCATGTCCCAGACCCGACCGGGATCCGCTGCAGAAATCCTGCAGAAACCTGGGGTTGGGGCTGAGATCCTCTGGGGGTCCACTGCAGTCAGAGCTGGAAGGGGGCAAAGGTAAGAGGCAGGAGGAAATGGGTCACTGCCAGGGGCTGGCAGGAGCAACTGCTAGCTTGAGCTTTTATTCTGGGAAGAAATCTTTGCCCTTTCCACTAATGACCTACATGAACTCTGGTTTCCAACAGCAATAAAGTGGGGCAATAAAGTTGGAAAGAAGGGCTGACTCCACAGCTGTGGGGCAAGAGTTCCCTGGCAGAAGAAAGGTTGAAAGACACGGTGCTGTCGGGAGGGGGAGGGGGGAGCAGGTACAAAGAGGCTGAGAAAGGAAGATTTGGGAGGGAAAAGCGGACTCTTTACTAATTGCCTATAAATGATTGCACACCAAAAATTTTCATCACTTTTCTCCCTCTTCCTACTTTATTAAACACTGTGTCTGTTCAAGGTGAGGTAAGGGTGAGCTCAAGGGGAACGTGGCTGCAGGGCCAAATCAAGTGTGGAGCTTGGAATCATGGGAACCGTGGGGCTCTTGGCAGAACCCCGCTGTTTGCGGGATGTGTCCTGGAAACACCCCCCTGCATTGGCTAAGGCTTCTTCCAGCAAACAAGATTTTAATATGATTTTGATACAGCCTGAGTGGTGACCTCTTCTCGCCCACCGCTGCCTCGACTCTTCCTCTTCTCCTTGGCGTCCTAGAGTGCCATTTGTTGGTGGGCAGCAGAGGGCGATCTGGCCCCAAAGAATGACCGGGTCAAACTCCTTAGCTGCTAATGACTTGCAGTTCCATCAACATAACTCGACAAAGGGACATTGTCACGAAGTTTTTGCCTCTCCATTCCAGAAAACGCTACTGCCTTGGCTGACCCTTTTCCCTCCCTCCTACTTTCCTCCCTGCTCTCCATCCCTTCTCAACACAGAGCAGCAGGAAATGAACGGGATTCACAGTGGAGAAAAAACAAACCCCAGGGCCTGCTGAGGGAAACCATAGGAAGACGACCCAGTGGCATTAGCAGCTGCAGGGGTTTCTTTTCCCTCCCCTCCTCTCCTCTTCTCTCTCTCTCTCTCTCTCTCTCTCTCTCTCTCTCTCTCTCTCTCTCTCTCTCTCTCTCTCTCTCTCACACACACACACACACACACACACACACACACACACACATACACACACACACACCCCAAACCTTAGCATACCTAACTATCCCCCACAGAACTTGTTAAAACACAGCTTCCTGGGTCTCACCCTGGAATTCTGCTTTAGCAGTCTGGAGCAGCCCAGGCATTTGCATGAACTTGAAGGAACTTTCCCAAGGGAGCACGGGATGTTATCTGGAGCAGCACTTATGAGTTCAAACGTAGAGACTAGGAATAGACTGTTGCAAGTTGGGTCAGGGCCTTGCTGGGATAACTTTCTGATAAGATGACCTCCCCCAGATCCTCTGGACTCCAGGCTGCAAGACTTCATAGATCAGCCAACTGCTGTCCCCTCCCCCTTGGAAAAGGAGCAGAGAATGTGTCAACAGAAGCATTGTTTGGAGGGGGCTGAGTCCAGATAATAGGCTGCTTCTCCATTGACTGTTTCTTTCATCGCTGGCTGGAGCATCAGAGTCAGCCTCTCCTTCACCCCTGGGCAGGGATGGCTTCTCCTCTATATTCAAATGAATCAGTATTCCTGAGCCCTGCTGTCCCCTGTCCAGATCCAGGACCTCCAGGGTGGCAGAGACTGTGTGGAATGAGCCCTTGTCCTCAAGACACCTAGAAGCTCTTTCACTCATTTAAAGAGAATTCCTTCTGTTTATTACCGAAAGATAAAAGTCAGAAAAGTATTATGGGCTACATATTTCCCCCACGTGATACTGTTAAAGGTAGTGCCTGCCAAGAATGGTAGGCCACATCAACACCCCAACACCCCTTCAGTTCAGCACCAGAATGCTAGGCCAACCTGGAGTCCATAGCAAGGCCCTGTTTCAAAAAGAAAAAAAAAAAGAAAATAGAGGTGGTGCCTTTTATTGTTTTGGTTGGCTGTTTTTTATGGAGTTGGGGATCAGGACCTCATGAGTCTAACTATAGCGCTATACCAAGGTGAGGGCTGTTGGGAGGTGATTGGGTCATGAGGGAAGGATCCGGATAAATGGAGTTCAAGGGAGGGTGTTTGTCCCTTGCACCTCGTGAGAACACATAAAAACCAATGTCTAAACTGGGTGGGTGAGGAGGCACACACTTGTTAACCCAGCATTTGGAGGTGGAGGCAGGAGGATTAAGAGTTCAGAGGTCGGGGCCTACAAAAAGGCCCAGCCAGTAACTAAGCACTTGCCACCCAGGCCTGAGGCCGAAAGTTCAACACCCAGAGCCCACCAAAGAAGTAAAGAATCCACTCCTTCAAATTGGCCCCTGACCTCCACACACACATGTGCCAAGTCATGCACTTGCCTGCTTGTGTGCAAGTATACACACACACACACACACACACACTCAAATAGTAAAATTCAGTTGTAGTTGCAATTTTCTTTGGGTTGCCAACTAGCTCTCAAACAAAGACACAGAGACTTATTAATTATGAATGTTTGGCCTTAGCTTAGGCTTGTCCCACTAACTCTTTTAACTTAATTTAACCAGTTTCTATTCATCTACATTTTTGCCTCAGGGCATCTTTGCCTTTCATTCTGTATGTCCTCTTTTCCTGCTTCCTCTGTGGCTGGCTGGCTAGCTGGCGTCTCTCTGTTGTCTTCTTTTTATTTTGACCTAGATCCTTCCTTCTACTTACTCTCCCTGCCTGGAAGTCCTGCCTATACTCCTCTCTATACTCCTCCCTATACTCCTCCCTCTACTCCTCCCTCACTATTGGTGGTTCGGCTTTTTATTAGACCAATCAGGTGCCTTAGGCAGGCAAGGTGGAACAGCAACACATCTTTACACAATTAAGCAAATGTAACGCATCTTTACATAGTTAAACAAATATTATGAAATATTCAATTTTTTAAAAAGTAAAATAATTCAAGGTTAGCTTTGTCTCAATAGGAGTTTGAGGGCAGCTTGGGCTACATGAAATTCTGCCTCAAAAAAAAAAAAAAAAAAAAAAACCTAACAAAAACCACCTCTTCTACGGAACCGGCTCTCACTGGATACCAAATCTGCTGGCACCTTGATCCTCACTTCCTAGTCTCCACACCTACCAGTGGTAATTTCGATAGCTTTTTTTGGGTTACCCGATTTAAAGCTGGACACGAAGATAGCTCCAGAACTCAGAGGTAGAAGAAGAAGGATCTTGAGTTTAAGGCTACCCTGGGGTACAACTGAGATCCTGTTCTCTAAAAAAAAAAAAAAAAAAAAAAAAAAAAAGAGCAGTGTTTCAGCCAGTGAGAAGGCTTCAGTGAGACAAGTCAGTGGGTAAAGGTGTTTACCACCAAGCCTGATGACCTGAGTTCAACCCCAAGGTCCCAGACAATGGAAGGAGAGAATGGACTCTAAGTTGTCCTCTGATTTTCACACAAGCACTATGGTGCCATCAACCCAACCACAACAAAACAGAACAGTAACAACAAAATTACCCAGTCTAAGGTCTTCTGTTATTACTTCTTGCTCTAACACAAAGATGTTTCTTGTGCCTGTTTATTACATATGCCAAAACCAGTATAATTACCCTTAAAAAAAAAAAAAAAAACTTAAATTTCTCCAAAAGGCACGAATTTCAAGGCAATGAAATTCCCTTGAGCCCTTACTTTGTCCAGTCCTGTGTTAAATACGAGGGGATTTTAAACAGAAGTTACAGGCGGCCATTGTTCTCCAGTAGAGTCCTGTACTGGGTGGGCCCCAAATGACTAGGTTAAAACTCAACATGGAGTTCCTTGTAGTCCCATAGCACCAATGTGAAACCAAGCTCGTTTCTCTGACCTTCCAAGGACCCCGGCTTAGACAAAGAGGCAAACTCCTGACCAGGACACTCTCAGTAGACCTGTAACCTGTTCATTCTGTCTCGGATCTCACTCAGAGAAGCAATGTGAAAGAAATCAATGTCAATCAGTCGGTTATTTTTCTATTGTCCTATCCAAGTGACCAATTTGATTCTTGAGTCTTTTTGTTGTTGTTTTGGGTTTTGCTCTTTACAGCCTTTCTCATTAGAAACTGATTCAGCTCTTCTCAGCCCACTGGAAACTTGTTTTGTAGAGTGAAATATTATACAGTTTTTGTACCAAAGGAAGAACTATTAAGATAGTTAAAACTATAATTTTTAGCCGGGCAGTGGTGGCACACACCTTTAATCCCAGCACTCGGGAGGCAGAGGCAGATGTCTGTGAGTTCAAGGCCAGCCTGGTCTACAGAGCATGGCAATATATGTGTATTTTCATATGCTCAGCATAAATGTCTAGAAGTATCTCGAAGAAAGTGTTTAAACTTCAGGCTTAAATTCTCCGTTATCTGAAATAAAGAAGGAAGGATTTAGGGGGGTGTAATTAAATATGTATCCAGAAGCCGCAGCCAGGAAAAGAAGCACCTCAATACAAGTCAAATATGTAACATGGATTAAAGTACGTGTGCTCAGCTTGTCATCGAGTACAACAGAAATCTACCACGCAGAGGTTAGCATGGTTAAAGGATGACATGCAAATCTGTGAAACTATCAATATTTTGTTCCGTCAGAAAGGAAAGAGAGATGGACTGTGACACTGCTATTTATAGCCCAGGGGGTCCTTGGAGCAACCTGCCCCACATCCGGGAGTCACATTTTTCTGCAAGGCAGGGGCTGCCCAGTGTAGACTGTTAGAGTGTTACCGCTCTCTCCATCCCCCAGCCCTCTTGGGGCTTGCACAGTTGTGGCCCTGTAACTACCTGGCCGAAGAAGAAAGAGTGTTGTCTCTAACTTTGGCCAGCTGGCTCAGTCCACACCTCCTCAATGGTATATCCTCACCTGCCAGCCCCCAACACACACACACACACACACACACACACACACACACACACACACTCACTCACTCACTCACTCACACTCACACATCTGTTTTTCCTCTGAGGCGAAAGCAGTAACCCTCCTGACCTTCGACCCTGGCCCCCAGCCATTGAGCTGGAAAACTGGGCCCACTGCAGGAGGAAATCTTGACCCAGAATGGATATGTTGGGGTCCTTTGCACCCTGATTGGAACTGGAGGTGACATTCAGGCCCCCCAGATTTTCCCAGGAGCAGTCCCAGTGTCTACCTCCCAGATTTCAAAGACTGATAAATCTTTATTGAGCGGGGGGGGTGTGTGGGGGGGGGGAGTGAATGCCTTTTCTGTTGTTAAAAAGTATCTAGTCACTAGTTCTTCTCTTTCTGGTGCAAAGAAGAAAGACCTTTAAAATGAAAATTTCCTTTTTAGGCATAAATTCCTCTAACTTTGTCTATAGTTTCTCAAGATAACTAATATAATAAATATATCAGAAAGACATGCTTTGGAAAGGCAGACTGTGGCCTTCTACAATCCTATTTGAAGGTGGTCTATTGAATCTCCATACCCTAAAATAATCCATATTCTAATAAGAAAGAAAGACGGAGAAGCAAGCCAGACATGGTGAACCTTGTCACCCCAGCCCTGGGAGGCTAAGGCAATCAGGCCACAAGCTTCAATATAGTAACAACAGTCTCGAGAGTGAGACCTGGTCTTCATTTTTTTTTTAATTACATTTTTTATTGTGTGTGTGTGTGTGTGTGTGTGTATGCATTGGATGGGCGCAGCACCTGCGCACCTGCGCTCACACACGCACAAACACGTAACACACGAAGTAATAACACACAATTTAAAAACAAAGTTGTGGTCTTTGCTTTATAGCTCTTCAGTGCTGCTGCCAAACTTAAAAGAATAGCCGCTTTAAGGGAAAGAAGAAAATGGTTACTCCAAGCCACCGGGGAACTGCGGCCCAAGAGCACTTACTCCAGTGGCCCTGAATGGCACACCCCGCTGTGGAAAAGGTGAACCTTTACAGCCACAGAACAAAAGAAAGCCATATATCAATTTCCTGATTGCATGGGTGGAAGCATCGGGTCGGCAGGCTCCAAAGCCAGGAAATCTTCTCTAGAGACTCATAGATGTTATCTCATGGTACTTCTTGCTTTAGGCTTGGTGGAGGCTCCGGGGATGCTTAGCTAGGCTCAGTGACACATTCCAAGAAGTTTACCTATTAGCCAGGAGAATGTTGGGCCAGCTACAAAAGTTAAGTCAAGCGGCTGTTAAGGGGCCCAAGATAGCCCAAGATCGTTTTGGCTCTGGACTGACCACATTCCACCTGTCTGTCCGCAGTTCCAGTTTTCTATCAGACAAGCTCACTCTATCTGCAGGATCTTCGCTATAGATACGGCTCCCTCAGAGGACTCCAGCCCACAGTGCTGAGGGGGTACCCCTTCAGTCGTGACTCGGGTGACTTTGTGTTACGTTCCATTCAAGGGTCAGATCCCATAATTTTGTGTTTCAATTTCTGTGTGACTCAACAGTTGGGCATGTCTCAGTCATGTCGACATCACCAGTTCCGCTTCCCCTTCCTCCTTATCGTTGTCTCCCTCTGAAGACATCTCCACAGGCTCCTCCAATCCTCACTTATTAATTAACACTTCTCTGCCGCCTTGGTATGCTCGTCCATTTCCTCGGCGAGCACGTTAGCATATGTTCATCTACCAACTTGTCTTGGCATGAGAATGATTACTCTAGCTTTTCCACCATCCCCAGTAAGCCTTCAAAGCCGATGGTGACTTCATGCTTTCTTCTCGCAGCTTTTACGGTTTTAGGTTTTAATCTGTCTGTTGAAGCTTTGATGAAATGAATGTTGTTCCATAAGCAATAGTGAATGACTTCCAGCCCTGTGTTGTACCGACTTCTTTATGGTCTGCATTAATTGCTGACCAAATATGAGCAAACACCAAGCAGATAGATATGGCCTTTGACAAACCAAAGAATTCCCAGGTCGAAGGGTTGAGATTACAAAGTTATGTTTGGAGGTAAGAATGTACCCTCTATATTTTCATTTTCATGGCATGTTATGGAAGGCCAGGTGAACTGTCTTTGTTGTTGTTGCTTTGTTTTGTTGAAACCTTTCTCACTATGTAGTTCTGGCTGTCCTGGATCTCACTATGAAGACCAGGCTGGCCTTGAATTCACAGAGATCCACCTGCCTCTGCCTGCCAAATGCTGGGATTAAAGGTGTGTGCCACCACATCTGCCTGAATTATCTATTATTAATGGGCCTTTTTTTTTAGTTATTTTTTATTTTATGTGTATGGTGCGGCTCTGTGACTAGGTGCCACACGGGAGAGGGGTGCCCAGAAGAGGGTGCCTGCATGCCTGGAGCTGGAGTTACAGACAGTTGTGAGATGCTTGACAGCATACTGGGAACCAAACTTGGGTCTTCCGGAAAAGCAGCAAGAGCTCTT
This sequence comes from Peromyscus californicus insignis, assembly GCF_007827085.1. NCBI lineage: Eukaryota > Metazoa > Chordata > Mammalia > Rodentia > Cricetidae > Peromyscus > Peromyscus californicus. The sequence goes on from NW_026294617.1 coordinate 82,628,006, forward strand.
AGCTGATGAGCCGTCTCTCCAGCCCCTATTCATGGGGCTTTAGATTCCAACCTTTTTATTTCCTAGTTTTGTTTTGTTTCGTTTAACTTCTGAGATGAAGTATTGCTGGAACCAGCCCATAAACAAGACATCTGTCACCCATGTTTTCTGATATCATTGCAGAACATGAGAACACTTTTGTTCTTGTTTCTCGGAGTATGTGGTGGGTTCCTTGCTCCGTGCACTAAGCCTGGCTTGTGCATATTTACATTTTTTTTTTCAGTCCAAGCCTATCTATGAGTCTGTGCATCTCTTCTTTAGTGCCATTCATTTCCAGGGGTCCTTGCTGAATGAAGTTCCACAGGCTCAGTGTCTTCAGACACACCGTGTTACTAGTTGGAATTCATTTTCCAATCACCCTTTCTTTTTTTTTTTTTTCGTTTTTCGAGACAGGGTTTCTCTGTGTAGCTTTGCGCCTTTCCTGGGACTCACTTGGTAGCCCAGGCTGGCCTCGAACTCACAGAGATCCGCCTGGCTCTGCCTCCCAAGTGCTGGGATTAAAGGCGTGCGCCACCACCGCCCAGCTCTCCAATCACCCTTTCTACCCACACACACTCGGCGTTTTTCCCATCCTAACTACTTACCACATTCTGTAGTTATAACTTTTACAGTTGAAGTTGTAACACAAAATGAGCACGGAGCACCCTGGAGGCTAAGGCCGAAAGATTACAAGTTGGGGGCCAGCCTGGAATCCTGGAATGGTATTGAGAGACCTTGTCTCCAAAAATGTGAACAGTCAAGGAGTGGTAGTGCATGCTTACAGCTCCAGTACTGAAGGAGCTGAGGCAGGAGAATGGAAGGCTTAAGGCCACAAGGCCACCTGGACTACATAATGAGACCCTGTCTAGAAAGAGAGGAGAGAGAGAGAGAGAGAGAGAGAGAGAGAGAGAGAGAGAGAGAACCTTGAAAACTAAGACCATGGGGACCATTGTGTTCACTGGCGTAGAGGAGGAGCTAGCAAGTCTGTTTTAAAAGATAAAGAGGATAAATGAAATGGGAAGAAACCATGGTCATAATGTTTAAGATATAAGCCTGGGTCCTAGAGTTTCTACAAAACAAAAACAAAAACTAGGATCTCCCTTAATATACCCAATAAAGAATGAATATACAAGCAAGAATGAAAAGCAGAGGAGACCTGCTCAATGTGGCCAGGACAGGAAGAAGAACAAATAAAAAGGCCCTGTGACCCCCAAGTCTACCTCCCAGGCACCAGCATGAGGTTTAGGCTTTAAGGAGGGCAAGAACTATGCAGAAGTAAGCTCTTCTGGTCTTGGCTCCAGTCTGTCTGGGAAGGTGGTTTGTCTGATAAATCGTCAGCACCCTGTGAGATCCCCTCCTGGGAGGCAGGCTCCTCTTCTAACTGGCATCAGGGCCGGTTCCTTCAGCCTTTTCCCCTCTCCCAGCATGAGATTGCTGGGGAATTCCAAAGTCCTCAGGGACCATTGTCTCTATAATCCATAAGCTAAGAGAGGAGCACAAGGGTCTCTTTAGCAGACCTTCTCTCCGGACAGAACCCAATTCTCCTCTATTTGTTTGTAGATCTCAATCTTAAGGGATTTGGGATAATAGGCTGCAGTTGGTGTGAGAATTCCTGAAATATGCTGGTGCCTGGAACAAATACTGGGGTATTTACCTAGTGTCGAGTAACCGTATAACTGGAGCCTCTCCTGGAAGCCTCTAGGCTTTCCTTACCTCTGGAAGTGCATTCCATTTCTGTTCTGAGAACCCTCTCCTCCATCTTTGAATAATTTCCTCTGAAGACATTGTGATGAGCCTTCTGGTGGTTTGATGTTGACTGTCCCCAGCCACCAAGATGAGAACTGTCTCAGTCCGCTCCGCTTCCACATTCTGAGAGTTAGCAACAGATATCAAAGAGTTAACGCCAGCAAAACCCTTTAGGGCTAAATTCAAGCAACTAAGAGGATGGAAGAAGTGACTCTTAGGTCGAGTCTACCTGGACTCCATCAGGAATTAAATTCTGTCTGTCCTGTGAATGACACATCTCAAAAATAAGACTGCTCAGGGTCTTTTGTTAAAGCTGTTCTTTTGCAGACGTCCATGGAAAACCATTGCAGAGTTGTAGGAGGGAAATACAAAACAATCACCAAGAGCAAATACTGGGCCAGTGAGATGGCTCAGCGGGAAAGCACTTGCCCTGCAAGTCTGATGACCTGAGTTCAATCCCTGGGACACACAATCGAAGGAGAGAATCATGTGACAGTACATATGCCCCCACACTCACAAAAGCACTTCACACACACACTCACACACACACACACACACACACACACACACACACACACGCACGCGGAGTAATCATAGCAACGATGATGATGATGATAAAATACCTTTTTTTTAAAAAGAGCAAATATTTAAAGAAAGCTAATTTGAAAATGAAGTACTTCTTTATATATGGACTTCTTAGGTGATCAATACCTAATACCTTTAAATTCTTAAGAGGCGCTGCTTAGAGTGACAGTGTTAGGGCACATCTAATTATCTCTGCTTCCAGAAGGACAGTAATGAAATAATCATCAGCACACGAACCCAGGGCTGGGAGAGATTAGCACCACTCACGTTTCTAGTTTGCAGCACAGCAGCTTGGTAAAGCCTTCTCCTAAGTTTTGAATCTTAGAAGGCCTGTATAATATAAGAGGAACATCAATGTATTTAAAGTATACGAGATCAGGCAATAATCACCATCGGCACATAAAACTGCACCGAGGTCTTTTATGTACTAACATAGCTTGTTGATAAGGCCAGGGAACCTGCTGTAGCTTCACACCGGTGACTTACCTTTTTGAACCTAGAAGATACTTTAGAAAAATTTAATTTTGCCGGGCAGTGATGGTGCACATCTTTAACCCCAGCACTCGGGAGGCAGAGGCAGGAGGCTCTCTATGAGTTCAAGGCCAGCCTGCCCTACAGAGTGAATTTCAGAACAGCGAAGGCTACACAGAGAAACCCTGTCTCGAAAAAAACAAACAAAAGAAAGAAAGAAGATTTAATTTTGAAATGTGTTTTATAAATTAAAAAATCTATATTGTCAATTGGGCTGGGCATAGTGGCACAGCCTTTAAGCCTAGAACTCAGGAGGCAGAGGCAGATGGATCTCTGAGTTTGAAGCCAGTCTGGTCTACAGAGTGACTTGCAAGCCAATTTGTTCTACACAGTGAATTAAGCCACTCTGTGGTAGACAGTTTGGCCTACTGTAACGCAAAGCCCTGAGTTCCATCCCTAACAGGGAATAAAAAGAAAAGCAAAAGGCCACCCTCAGGCTCTCCAGGATGACTCAGAAGATCCTTGAGGTTTCTAGTTGTGCTTAACTGGTGGGACACGGGACAAGCAGCAGACCCTTTTTCCTACTCCTTTGATCCAGTTTCCTCCCTAGAAAGTAGGGCAGAGAAAGACAAATTAACATAGAATTTAGTAAGGCCGCAAGTGGCCAGGGTATGGGACTCCTTCTCAGGAGATACAGCCCTGGATACTTTCAAAGGAATCCGCTTTTCCAGTTTCAGATCCTCGGTCTCCCTTTGGGCTTTTCCTTGAAACTGATGTTGATATGGCCAGTGGGTATGTGCAGGCCCGAACTACCACCTCCCACCTCCTTTTCTTAATTGTCCTCATTCCCTTAAGACCAACAACAGAAAAATCACTCCTTCCCTACCCCCCACCCCCTCCACCCCACTACCCATCCTGTTAAGGATGCCCCGCTACACTGCTGAGTTCTTGCCTTCTTGCTCCAAATTTTTTTTTTTTTAATTTATTTTATTTTATTTTTGAGACACGATCTCACTACGTAGCTCTGGCTGTCCTAGAACTCACTATGTAGTCCAGGCTGACCTCAAACTCATAGGGATAGGCCTGCCTCTGCCTCCCAAATGCTGGGGGCTAAAGGCCTGCGCCACCACACCGGCTTTCTTCCACAGTTTTTTGGTTTTTTGTTTGTTTTAAGATTTATTTATTTATTATACAGCAGAGGGCACCAGATCTCATTACAGATGGCTGTGAGCCGCCATGTGGTTGCTGGGAGTTGAACTCAGGACCTCTGGAAGAACAGCCGGTGCTCTTAACCTCTGAGCCATCTCTCCAGCCCACTTCCACAATTCTTATCTTTCCTTTTCACTTCTCTTTTTCTTTTCTTTTTCAAATTTATATTTTTTGCTCTTGTAATTGTTGCTTTTTGTTGTTTGAGACAGGGTCCCACTAGGCAGCCCTGGCTGCCCTGGAACTGTCTACATAGCCCAGGCTAGCCTAAAAGTTACAGTAATCCTTCTGCCGCTGCCTCCTGAGGGCTGCGATTACAAGTGTGCCATCACACCAAGTCTCAGTTATTTTCATCAAGGAACCATAAGCCCCACTCTACCTTCCCCATACCTTTATGAGACAAAATACCAATAAAATTTCATGACTTAAGAACTGAATTATGGGGCTGTTGAGATGACTCAGCAGGTAAAAGCACTTGCTATGAAACCTGATGGCCTGACTTCAATCTTCAGAATCCAATAAAGGTGGAAAGAGAGCCAGACTTCAACCTTCAGAACCCAGTAAAGGTGCAAAGAGAGCCAACTCCACAGAGTTGTCCTCTCACCTCCACAAGTGTGCCACAGTACTCAAACACACACACACACACACACACACACACACACACACACACACACACACACACACATTTTTAAACTTTTTTTTTTTTTTTTTAAAAAAGAGGGCCTTGACGCGTAGTGGCACATCCCTTTAGTTCCAGAACTTGGGAGGTAGAGGTAGTCAGATCTCTGTGAGTTTGAGGCCAGCCTGGTCTACATAGTGAGTCCCTGTCTCAGAAAAGAAGCAGAAGAGGAGGAAGAAGAAGGAGGCAGACTTGGAAAGATGGCTCAGTGGTTAAGAGTACTTGCTCTTCTTCCAGAGGACCCAGGTTCAATTCCCAGCACCCACATGGTAGCCCACATGGTAGGTCATAATCATCTATAACTCCAGTCCCAGGGGGATTCGATGCCTTCTTCTGAACTCTGGGGGCACCAGACATGCAGATGTACCCATACATACACGCAGGCATCTCTCATACATATAAAATAAATATAATTTTTAAAAAATATTATTTTTTTAAGTTAGCCTCAGCTACACAGGAAGTTTGACACCAGCCTGGGTACAGGGTCCTACCTCAAAAACAGCAAGGACAAAAAGTGAATTATGCCGGGCGGTGGTGGCGCACGCCTTTAATCCCAGCACTCGGGAGGCAGAGCCAGGCGGATCTCTGTGAGTTCGAGGCCAGCCTGGTCTCCAAAGCGAATTCCAGAAGAGGCGCAAAGCTACACAGAGAAACCCTGTCTCGAAAAACCAAAAAAAAAAAAAAAAAAAAAAAGTGAATTATTAGCCCAGACTTACGGTAAAATAGGCCTAGAATCCCAGTTACTTGGGAAGCTAAGCCATAAGGAGCTAGGAGCTTGTGTTCAGGGCTTACTTGGGCTACAGAGCTAGTTCAAGGCCAGCCTGAGCAAGTTATCAAGACCCTGTTTGGAGGGCTAGAGGCAGAATTTAGTGGAAGAAACTTGCCTTGTCTTTATAAGTCCTATAACCACTCCCCCAGCACCTCCCCTCCTCCCCGCCATGTCTCCCAAAAAGGAAATTATTAATAACAAAAAGGAACGTGTCTGTTGTTTTGATAAATACTACTTACAACAGTAGTTTTTACAAATTACAGCTTTCTGGTCTCTGGAACTATTTGTGTGTATGTAATCCCAGGGATCAAACCAAGGGCCTCATACAACACAGAAACATAAGTGGTTTGGTCTGGCTTGGCCTGGCTTGGTTTTTTGAGACCCAGTTTCAATATGTTGCCCAGACTGACCTTGAAATCTCAATCCTCCTGCCTCAGCCCCTTGTTTCATGGGTGTGAGATATGTGTTATTTTGTTTTGCTTTGTCTCTATCAAAGGTAGCTTGCCCAATATTGCATAAACTCCCACCCCCTCTTTTAATCTCTCTTGAAAACCTTTTATGCAGTTTTCACACACACACACACACACACACACACACACACACACACACACACACACAACCACACACACACACACACACACACACACACACATCAAACAGGCAAAACTTCTGTTTACATCAAGCTTCCAGTGGATGGGGAAAAGACACAGTCACCACCTGCATTAGAATGAAAACCAGGTGAGCTGCAGCCCCTGGGTGCTTGCTAGCTTGGTTTGGTTTGTGGTGCCCTTTGTGCAAAAAGAAATCTGCCCGGCTGAGTTACATTTGCTCTGTGTGTGTGTTCCTTGTGGGACACCAAGATTATTCTTTGTTTCTATCACGTACCTCAAAGTCACTCCATAACCAAGGCTGTTCGTGCCCATGTTCTTGTTCCCTCTGCTTTCCCTTCTCAAGTGGAGATCATAGGCACCACTGTATTTGGCTTCAAAACTTAAAAAAAAAAAGAAAAAAGAAAAAGAAAAGAAAAGAAAATTCAAGAGCAAAAATTCGTGAAGACTGCAGCTGTAGGCCAAAGCTACTTCTGAGGAATCAGAATGGCCAGGACTTGCCTTTCCCACAAAGTACCACAGCATCTCTTATCCAGAACTGGGCCAAAATAGTCAACAGCTTCCTCTTGAATCACTTCCTCTCCCACCCCAGCTAGCGGCCCAGGTTACTCACTGTCAGTCCAAGAGCCTCAGGTGTGGTCAGGCATGAGCTGAACCCCAGGCACTCTTTGAAATAGGATCTCATCAGCAGCCTGAATTTCATTATGTAGCTAGCTCGGAACGCAAAACAATTCTCCTGCCTCTCCTTCTAGAGTGTTGGTATTATACGCATTAGCTGCCATGCTGGGGCAGTATACCATTTATCTGAACTTTGCACCTCCCACACCACTCCATATTCCAGATATACCTGAGCTCCAAGAGTGTTTGGTGTCATTTGTTTGGTTTGGTTTTTCAAGACAAGGTTTCACTGTGTAGCCCTGGCTGTCCTGGAACTCACTCCGCAGACCAGGCTGGCCTCAAACTCAGAGGTCTGCCTGCCTCTGCCTCCTGAATGCTGGGATCAAAGGTGTGCGCCGCCAGCACCTGGCAAGCTCCAAGAGTGTTAAGATTCTTATACTCCAGAGCACCACGGAGGGCTGGAAATAGGCCCAAATCAGACACTCAGTGGTGATGAGGCCTCACATCTGCCTGCTTACGTGGTGCTCCAATAGACAAGGGTCCAGGAGAAGTCACTGGGAGGATGACTATGCAGCATATAACCAGAGGTGGAGAAAGAGAGTGTGGGGCTGAAGAAATAAAGGTAAAGGATTAGCCAGAGACAGAGGACAGGCAGGCCAGGCCAGACTGCCCTTTTTTTTTTTTTTTTTTTTTTTTTTTTTCTTTTTTGGTACTTATCTCCTTTGGTACTTTCCTCTGGGCTCTTCCTGTCCTCCAATTTGCCTCCTGTTTTGAACTATTCCAACCTACCTCCTTCAGCCCCTGCCAGCCTTGCTTCCCCACTGTGGTTATACCGCAGTCCTGCTGGATTCACGGGCTTAGAATGAGAGGGGCCTCGCTTTCCTTCAGTCCGAAGTTTTGACATTTTTTATTGTGGTTAGTTTTCTTGACTTACTTATTAATTTGTCTTTAAAGCCTGGCACAACGTAAGAAATGCATTTGATACCATGATTCGAGTCCTAATCATAAAGCCAAATCAAGTTCCTGCCTGAAGCATTCCTAACCCTGCCACAAACCATATAGAAATTTCATCATTAAAACACCAGTTGTAACCTGCCAATTGATGGCGCAACCTAGGACTCACTGCATAGCTTTTCCTGAAACTGGGCTCAGAGAAAGGGGTTATGATTGGAACTTCAAATTTGGGGGTGGTGAAGCTAGGGGAATTAAGACAGGATCTTGCTATACGACCCAGGCTGGCCTCAGACCAGCAGAATCCTCCTGCCTCAAGCCTCCAGAATGTTAGAATCATGGGCATGAGCCGCTATACCCACTTGGAAATTTTCCCAGATGTAGTATTATGTTGCAAAAACACTTATTCACACTCTTATCATTCTTAATTTTTTTTTCTTCAAAACACAGAGGTGGGCATGAAGGCAAACACCTATAATCTTAGCACATGGGAGGTGGAAACAGGAGAATCAGGAGTTCAAGACCAACCTCAGCTGTAATATATATATATATAATTTCTACTGTTGGTCCCCAGGGCTGTCTTCCTTCACCAAGGTGAGTGTGTTAGGGGACAACAGTGGTGAGGGGGCAATTGAGAAAAAAAGTACTAAATAGGGCCAAGAGAGGAGCTGCAATGCTTGGAGTCCTGTGGACAAGGAGGAATGAAGCCTGTGGACCGAAGACTTGAGTGATTCGACCAACATCATTTGTTAGAAAGAAAGAGAAACTCCGTAAGGGCGGGGTTCCAAGAGAGGACACCTGCCCAGCGGCAAGGGCTTTTAAAAGGTTACAGAACAAGGAAAACAATCGCAGGTGAGAGATAGAAGGGTGGCTTGTCTCCTCCTAGTCCACAGGATGATGAAGCAAAGGGGCTTTGATCCATGGCGCATCTGGGGTTGACAGCAGCAGAGTTTGTACAAATGATTGGAGCTGGTCCTAGTCCCTGACCATCTACCTCTCCTGTTTCCTGTCTTTTTTTGTTTTGTTTGTTTGTTTTTCCGAGACAGGGTTTCTCTGTGTAGCTCTGGCTGTCCTGGAACTCACTCTGTAGACCAGGCTGGCCTCGAATTCACAGAGATCACCCGCCCCTGCCTCCCGGGTGCTGGGATTAAAGGTGTGCGCCACTACTGCCTGGCTCCTGTTTCCTGTTTTAGAAGTTATGGGACTTCCTCCCCCTTGATCCTCCATCTCTACCTCCTTCCTTCACTCTTCTTTTCCTCCCCTTCTCCCTCCCTCCCTTTCTTTCCTCCCTTCCTTTCTCCATCAGCAAACTGGTGTTAACTCTACCATATCGCAGATCTTATGCCAGTTTCTATAGATGAGTTCCGAAAGTAAATCTCTTGAGAAACCTCTGCCATGGTGAACAGCTTGAAATCAAATGGCCAGAAGGCTGCGCAGAGCTTTAGGCTGTGGGAAATGAGGCCACACGCTAACATAACACCCAGCCACATCTCTGTCGGGAGAGGAGATGGGAAGGCTCCCGGAGGAGGTGAGCATACTCAGTCAAGCTGTGATGTTAACCAAAGAACCAGGCAGGATGCCCCCATGAGAGACCATCCTCAGCTTAGAGACCGCCTTGTTTCATGGCTTCTGGTTTGTGCAAAGAGCTCCTGACCAATTCTAGGGAGCCACCTGCCAAATGCTCACTGGTGTTCAACGTCCAGCTGTGGAATAGGCTGAATGTAGAGAAAGCTGTCTGTTCCCACCTGACAGTACCAGTTTCCTAGAGAACAGCTCCCGCTGAGGCTTAGGGCAAAGGAAAGAGCGGCCCACACCTACTAGTTCATTCATGTCATTTAAAAATTCATTATAATGGTATAATGGAGGTAGGTGATTTTGTTTTCTTTGACTCTTGTTAAAATTAAGGAACCCAATAAACCTGCTCAATATCTATTGATACATGACATTGTCACTACCAATAGAAGCTTTTTTAAAAAGGCAATATGTTTTATCTTCATTAGTGTGTTGCCTAGACTTGATACTTTAATAACTGATGTCTTGGAAAAGTGAGGCTCTGAGGTCAGATGTGGTGGGGCACGCCTTTAATCCCAGCACTGGGGAGGCAGGATCGTCTTTGTGAGTTTGAGGGCATGCTGCTCTGGGATCCAGGAGAGCCAGTCTCAAGCAACAACAAAAAACAAACAACCCCCCAACCCCCCCCACCTCCCCCACCCCCTGCAACACACACACACACACACACACACACACACACACACACACACACACACACACACCACCCAAGAAAAAGGAAGGAAGAAGCCATGAAAAAGATACCTGTCCTGCTTAGCCAGAGCTTTTATTGTGCTAAGGGCCTTCTCCTCTTGTCTCATCCTCCATTGCTCCGGGGAGGTAAGGCCCCAGGGTTAAGGGCCCAGGTTGCTGCAGAGCCCTGCTGCTCATGCTCAGCTCCTGGCCTCAATCCAAGAAGCAAAACAAACCAGGAAAATCTGGCAGAGCTTGAAACTCACACTGCACCCCTGAAATATCAGGCCTCCAACCCAGATCTTGGAAAGAGGACTCTAAAATGAGCAAAAATTATGTCTCGGAATCTAACTCGAAGCAAAGCCACTTTGTATGTTTTTGGTGTTGAAAACAATTTCTCCTCAGTCACAGACAGATCAGGATGGCCTTAGAAAGCCAATGGAAAGCTGTGGCACGGTGGCGGCTTTGCCCTCTTCCTTCCCCAGGGGACAGCAGATTTCATCCAGGTCACAATGCTGTTTTGGCTCACACTTTATCTCAGCTAAAAATACCCGTGGTCTTTCTAGTTTATTTTAACCTGACTCGAATTTCATAACAAAATGTGTATTGTAGCTAAGTGTTGTATAATACATCTGTAATTTTAGCATGTAGAAGCGATGCAGCAGGGGCGTGAGTTCCAGGAGAGCCTGAAATATGAAGGACCCCTGTTCCACACACAAGCAAAGCCAACTGGTAGTACTCAAACTTTCAACTGACGCTAATTAATACCACCGTTTGACAGCAACAGGTGTGTGCACGTGCGTGTGTGTGTGTGTGTGTGTGTGTGTGTGTGTGTGTGTGTGTGTTGAGCTACACCCTAAGTCCAGGATTTCCTTCCTATCATATACATATAAGAATTATAAGAGTTATTTTATCCCATGAGATTCAGAATATAAAAGCAATGAGAGGCAGAAATTGAAATCTAAATAAACCTCTCTCCAGAATCCTAACCTGTTCATCCTAACGCAACACTTTGTTCTCAGCTGATCTGGCTGAAGCGCCCAGTGTCATCCTTAAGGTGGAAGAATGCCCTGTGGCTCCTTTCCCTCTTCCTTTCTCCTTTTACCTTTTACCCCTTTTCCTCCCTCATTACTCAGTATCTCCTTCTGGGCCTTTAACTCGTGGTCAAATGGAGCCTTCACTGTAACAAGAAATGTGGGAGCGAAACTTCTATTGCCGCCCCCCCACTCCCGCCCCAGGGCCCCTTCCTCCATGGAGGTGTTAATGGAGATGTGAGAACAATTCCTTCCATTTCAAAAGAGCCCAGCAGAAACTGTGAATTCCTCCTGGGCTACCCTAATTCATTTGTTTTTGTGTAGGATCCCATCAATTGTTGTGCTTGGCCCAGTTATCTTAAGGAAGGAATCGTTTAATGATAAGCACTGTGAGCTGAGGAGAGCTACTTAGTAGTGAAGACTTTAGGAAATTGTAATTTAATCTCAGGGAATATTTAGAGGACTGGGGTGGGGGTGCGAGTCAACAGTAGAGTATTTGCCTAGCATGTGTGTAAGCAGGGTGGGCGAGATGGGGACAGGAACACTCAGGTCACACCACAGGGCTTTGTTGAATATGTCAGTTCAAAGAATGAAGGTTTTCTGTCCCTTGAGTAGTATTTACACAGAGACTCATTTGTATTACAAGGAAGGTTACCTGGGCTTTGGTATCTAGGTCTCCAACGTAGACCAGTTATACTAATAGCCTTGATTCACCATGGAACCACTAGTTATATTAATAGCCTTGATTCACCATGGAACCACTAGTTATATTAATAGCCTTGATCCAAGCACTTTGGAGGCTGAGGCAGGAGACCTGCTCTGAGCACAAACTGAATTTCAGGCCAGCCTGGGATACATAGTGGAACCCCGTCTCCATGAAGCAAAACAAAATAAATAATGGGACTTTGAAGGCAAAGAAACACAGGTCAAATCTTGACTCAGTTTTGTTTTGTTTTTGTTTTTGCTGAGAGCCAGTGAGCAAATCATTGAACTTCTCTGTGTATTAGCTTTCTCATCTACAAAGCAATAACACCTACCTCAGAGGAATGCCAATCCCATTCAAAGGGCAAGGAGGTGGGGGGGGTGCTGTATACCTCAGGGCATCACACTTGCTGAGTGAGTATCCACCACAACATAAATAAGGTGCAAGTTGCTCGGCATATCTGATCTACTTGACAGATGTCATAAAACAGACGTTAAAGGGTCACGATCCAATTTTGACTTTCATTGTTACATAAGCACACTCCATGCCTACCTCATCTGCTTCCCCCCTCACCCTCGTAATTACTGGGATGTTTTCGATGGTGTTGAAAATGCCTCCAGCAGCCAGGCATGGTGGCACACACTTGTAATCCCAGTACTCAGGACGATGGAGAGGCCAACCTGGGCTATACAGCTATACCCAACTCACCAAAGGACAAGAAAGAAAGAACGGGGAGGGATGGAGGGAGGGATGGAGGAAGGCCTGAAACAAAAGAAGGGGTGACGTGTAGCAGGCCTGACGGTTTGCAGTCTGTCTGTTGACTCAGTGAGGCCCACAACAGAGGGTATTTGGACCTCTGCCCCACAGGGAAGCAAGAGATAAAGAAGAAAGGCCCGTTCTCAGGAAGCGCACCCTTTAATGGGGAGCCAGGAGTCTTTGTTCTGTCCGGATGTCCCCTTGTCTCTCACCTCACCATTATTCCCCTGGGACAAAGAGGACACTCACCTGAAACACATTTGGCTAATTAAGGAAGTTGTCCCCTGAATTGGATGACTGACTGACTACCTGAGAAAGACTCAGGGATGAGGAAGGCTTGGGGATGGGAAAGACAGGGACAGCTGCCTGAGGAAGACGTAGGGATGCTCTGCCATTGCCCTCACTGAAGCACCTGCCCTGTGAAAGGACCCAGAGCACTATTTCAATGGTGTCCCCCCTCATCTAAAACAGGGCCAGCAAGAGGGCTCAGCAGGGGAAGGTGCTGGCTGCCAGACCCAATGACCTGAGTCCGGTCCCACCTTCACACATGCCCTTGCATGTACACACACAATTTAAAAAGATGTAATAAAGCTTTTGTAAAATACCGTAACATTCCACTGTCCATGAAATTAAGCTGGGCCTCCTCAGCCTCCTCCTAAGATCTCAGCTTGTGTCCCCTGGCTCCCAGTGAGGGTCAGACTGTACAGTCATTGTTCCCGAAGCACATCCTGAACCCTGGCTGCTCCACAAATGTCTCCTAATTCCCCCAGTACTCTTTCTCAGGAATCTTGGTTTATAGTTCTTTGCAAATTGATCTTAAACCCGTTAAGAGTGTGTACGGCTTCAGGAATGGGGGGACAGGCCTCTTATCCCAGCATTCAAGTTGGTGAGGCAGGGGGCCTGCTGTCAGTCAGAGGCTAGCTTGGGTTACAAAGTGAGTTCCAGGCCAGCATGGGCTACAGATCAAGAAGCTGTCTAAAAAAAAAAAAGAAAGAAAAAAGAAAAAGTAAACCAGGCAGTGGTGGCGCACACTTTTAATCGAAGCACTCAGGAGGCAGAGGCAGGTGGATCTTTGTGAGTTTGAAGCCAGTGTGGTCTACAGAGTGAGTTCCAGCCAAGCCTACACAAAGAAAACCTGTCTCAAAAAAAAAAAAAGAAAAAGAAAAAGAAAAAAGAAAAAAAGAAAGGAAGGAAGAAAAGAAAAAGAAAGGAAAGAAAGAAAAAGTAAAGAGCAGGTATGACGCCACACCCAGGAAATGGTGCTGGTGCACTGGCCTGTAACTAAGGCCAGCGCTGGCAAGATTGAAGAGGATTACTTGAGTCCGGGAATTGGAGGCCAGCCTGGGCAGCAAAGTAAGAGAATAAGATCCATTCAAGAAAAGAAAGGCTAGCAAGCATGGTGGTGCACACCTTTAATCCCAGCACTTGGGAGGCAGAGGCAGGAGAATCTCTGTGAGTTTAAGGCCAGCCTGGTCTACAGAGCAAGTTCCAAGACAGCCAGGACTACATGATAGAGAGATCTTGTTTCAAAAAAAGAAAGGAAAAAAAAAAGAAAAGAAAAAGAAAGGTTACTGGATTAAATCAGAGTTAAATTAATTGTTGCCCTCTACAACTTTATCCACTTTGTTTTTGAGACAAGGTCTCTTCTAACAGCCCAAGCTGGCCTCCAACTCCTGATCAGGAAAGCACCATTCCACCGGGTTTTGAGGCCTGATTCACTTTGGCACATTAATTCTCCTCACACTAAATACCCCTCCTGTTGAAACTGGATTGATGGGAGCAGAACACTGAGGCTTGGGGAATAAAGGAAACTGATCTGAATGAGTTGGAGGGGAAAGGGCATGGGATCTTTCGACTGGAGCACCACAACAAAGACTTTGCAATTTTCCTGGTTATCTAGTCTCTTCAGGAGCTCTGTGACAGCCTGGAGCCTAAATAGTCACTGCAGGTCACTGGGCCGGGCCTGAAGTTATCCATTTAACCTTTATTTATCTTATTTTATCTTTTTGTGGTGTTGTAGATGAACCACGGCTTTGCACCTGCACCCTCGAACAGTTAGAGTCTAACTGAACTCCGCACCCCTGCCCCCTCAGAGAGGATTTAGAATGTGGGCAAGGAAATTTAGTACCTAGAGAAACGTACTGCAAAACAAAGTCATACACAGCTTTAAAATTCCATGTTTTTCTCTTCCGGGTCAGTTTGTCACGGCTGTTCTTCATCACACAAATTACTCTGCTTGAAAGGCAAGTGGGGCTTAAATATAGCAACAACCTCTGATGTAACATTCTCTGGCCTGGCCAGGACAAGTCTTTGACATTAACCTTTAGGAAGGAAAGAGAAGGAAGGAGTGTCCCCACCCACCAGTGCATGAAGGAGAAACGCCTTTTCCTGGCCATTTTCAGGGCAAGGGAAGGGATGAGTATAAAGAGGAAAAGAAAGAAGAGATGGATGCTAGCTAGCCATCTGTCAGGTTGCTGGGCTTGGCTGTCTCTGGCAGGCCAGTCAGAGCCAAAGCCAGGTAATCAGCAGTTTGCTGAGGCGAAGGTGGCCACACGGCCTGCCCTGGGAGCCACACATGGCCCAGCTTCCAGTTCCGCTCATTGCATTTTGGAAAGCAGTCTTCCTGAATTGACCTGTAGTGTAGGGAGGCTCGCTCTCCCCTTGCTCTCTCCAAGACCTCTCCCCACCCCCTTAAGGGAACAACTTAATGGGAGCAGCAATGAAACTTTAATTTGAAACTGGGCTGAAATGCACACACCAAAGTGACCGGCATGGCCGGGAGCCGGAGCAGAGTGTGGAGCGTGGCTACCTGCTGCTCACCGCCACAGCGGGTGAGTGGCTTAGTGGATTCCATGTGGAAGGAGCCACTGCTCACCTGTGATCTACACAGGAACTTGATTTAAGCATGTGTGGACTCTCTTCCCCTGCCCAGTACCAACCCTGTTCGGTAGGTTAACTGTGATTACCTCATTTCCAGTGTTCAGTGTGTCTCAACTCATGTAGCTCTCTTGTCCTAGTCATTTTGTGGTTCCGTGTGTTTTTAAGAGTCTCAACCCAGGCTGGCCTGGAATTGGTTGTCTAGCTCATGATGTAGCTCCTGCCTCTGTTCCCCAAGTGCTGGGATTTATAGGTGTACTGCCACCATGCCCAGCTTGTTGTTGTTATCACTGCGACTGACAAAGAATGTAGGCATCAATTTAATTATTTAGAAAGTTTCTCCACTAATTCAAATTTTAAAAAGTGATGTACCATACCTATAAATAAAATAGAAATACAAAACATCCGGGGAGATAGGAAATGCTGTAAAAGCCTTTAAACATCAAAACGCTGGCTTTAAGTTGAGTGTGCACCACAGGGCTATAACCCTAGCACTCAGAAGCAGAGGCAGCAGAATCGCTTAGGAGATAGAGGCCAGCATGGGCTCCATCGTGAGACCCTGACTCTAACTGACAGACAGACAAACAAACAAGCAAAAAATACTGGGCTGAGGTTGTTGACCTTCCACCTTCTGTTAATCTCTCCCAGAGAAGCGTATAAACAGCAAGCGTAGTTCTTTATTATAATAATTATTATTTTAATTATCCTTCTGGAATTATAGTCATTCACTCCCACAGCAGCATTTCAGTTGGGGTTCTGTGTGTGGTTTATATTTCCTTCCGTCTTTTTTTTTTTTTTTTTTTTTTTTTTTGGACATGGTCTCATTATGTAGCCCAGGCTGGTTTCAAACTCACTGTCCTTCTGTATCCATTTCCCTAGCGTTGGGATTACTAGTGTGCCCCCACTACGCATGTGTCTGAACGTGTTTCAGGGTGCCAGAGCAGTTTTTCTCCTCTTGAAGAAGAGTTAGCTCAGAGCGATCTCCACCCCCAGGTCCCCTTGCAGAAGGGAAGCCCTCGGCCTTCAGCCCTCGGCTCTCAGCCTTCACCCTGCTGCCTGGGGCGAGCTCCAGGAAAAGCTTGCCTAATTCCAAACTAGAAAAACAGAGCTCTTCTCTGGAATTCAAGCACAGTTTAGAGGTCAGGGGAATCCACAGCCGAATATTCTGTTTTCTCTTTTACAGTTTATGAAGTGCAGTGAGGGCCAGGAATCCACATAATACAGAGGTCTTACTTAAGTTCTCATTTCATTTTGTAAAGTTATTAATTAAAAAAGAAAATAAAACAAGCAAAAAAGCCACCTCCTTCATGGAGAAGAGACTGGCCTCCGGTCCTCGACTGCCCTGCCTTCCCAGTACTGGCTGCTCAGGCCAGAACCACCTTGCCTGGAATAAGCAGGTTTTACTAAATTCAAATTTCTCTATTTTATAAAGTAAAAATAAGTTAATAAACCCACCCAGAGGTGGGGAAAGACAGAAAGATAGGTAAAGAAGACACCCATAGCCAGAGGCCTCGCTGCTCTGCCCAAAACTCTTCCTTTTCACTTTCTAGTCCTCAGAGCCCCTGGGGAAGGATGGATTACCCTCACTCTGTCCAAACTGAAACTCGCCCTGCTGAGCAGTATGTCAAAGGTCACAGAGCAGTATGTCAAAGGTCACGGAGGCAGAAAGTGGGCCAGCTAGGAGCTGAAGCATTTCCTCTGACCATTTGACCCGCTGCATCCACCTTCCAGGGCCCCAAGGGAGGAAGAGGAATCCCCAAGCCTTCACTGCGGGTGCCTGGTCACGTAGCCAATGAATAGCAGAGCTGCCACGTGACCTGACCGGGAATTCTGGTCTTAAGCCCAAGGTAGGTCGCCTGTTTCCCCAAGACATTTTGTTTGCTGGTGGGGAACAAGGAGTGCGGCGGAAGAAATCAGATGATGGACATAAATTGATCTGTTTAGATTGGATAATTTGGGTTTAGGGGTGCTTTGTAGATTTGTAGAGGTTTTTAAGTGAAAGCGTCACAATACAAAGTCAAAAGTGAAACAGCAAGTCGTTGACCAGGAAAGGAAGTTACTCCAGGAGGCTATGCTGGTCAAATAACCAAACCTCACATCTCTCTGTCCAGCTTAATCAACTACTTACTTGTTTTGGATTTTTGGAGACAAGAGTCTTGAGACAAATTTCCTTCTCCCCCTCTCAAATGCTGGAATTATATGTATAATATAATAGCCAGTCCGTGGTGGCGCACGCCTTTAATCCCAGAACTGGGAGGCAGAGGCAGGTGGATCTCTGAGTTCAAGGCCAGCCTGGTCTACATAGTAAGTTCTAGGATAGCCATGGCTACAGAGAGAAACCTTGTCTTAAAAAAGAAGGGCCGGGCAGTGGTGGCGCACGCCTTTAATCCCAGCACTCGGGAGGCAGAGCCAGGCGGATCTCTGTGAGTTCGAGGCCAGCCTGGGCTACCAAGTGAGTTCCAGGAAAGGCGCAAAGCTACACAGAGAAACCCTGTCTCGAAAAACCAAAAAAAAAAAAAAAAAAAAAAAAAGAAAGGAAGGAAGGAAGGGAGGCAGGGAGGGAGGGAGGGAGGGAGAAGGAAGGAAGGAAGCTGGATATAGAGGTGCCTGACTTTAATCCCAGCACTTGGGAGGTAGAGGCAGGTGCATCACTGTGAGTTGGAGGTCAGCTTGGTCTGATGCCAGACCAGCCAGCCCTACAAAGAGAGACTGCTTCTCAAAAAAAAAAAAAAACCAACCAAACAAAGACATTATAAACTTTCTCCCAGCCAGCCTGACCACCACACAGCATTCAGAGACGTTGATTCAGCCCAAGAGGCTCCATCTGTTAAAAGTGGTTGCTTTTCACATTGAACAGAGAGGTGTGGAAAGAGCTAACACTGGCCCCAGATACATCTCCACCAGCTGGGTACCACCTTCATGTACTACCTAGCAGGGAGTTCCTTCCATCTGGGGCTGTGAGAGAGTATAATCCTCAACCCTAAATAAAGACTGGGGACATATCTTGGTTGGTAAAGTGCTTGCCTAGTGTACACACAGCACTAGGTTCAATTCCCTAGCACTGTATAAACCCGACATGGTGGTCTACACATGTAATCCTATCAGAAGGATCAGAAATTCAAGCCCATCCTCAGCTTGCCTGAGATACATGAGACCCTGTCTGGAAACAAACAAACAAAGCAAAGATAGAGACATTGATTTAGGAACTATATATAGAAGAGATAATTGAGGGCTGGAGAGATGGCTCAGCGGTTAAGAGCACTGGCTGTTCTCCCAAAGGTCCTGAGTTCAATTCCCAGCAACCACATGGTGGCTCACAACCATCTATAATGAGATCTGGCACCCTCTTCTAGCCTGCAGGCAAAACATGCAGGCAGAATACTGTGTACATAATAAATAAATAAATCTTTAAGAAAAAAAAGAAGAGATAATTGTAAAAAGTAGTATTTTAGCTGGACAGTGGTGGCGCACGCCTTTAACCCCAGCACTCCCGGAGGCAGTGGCCAGTGAATCTCTTAGTTCAGGGCCAGCCTGGTCCACAGAGTGAGTTCTAGGACAGCCATGTCAACACAGAGAAATCCTGTCTGGAAAAAAAACAAAAACAAAAACAACAAAACAAACAAAAAATTAAATTTGAAGCAGAGTTGGAACTTACGAAAAGATTTTAGTATCAATTTCAAGCAATAGGGTTAAAAGACAGGAGTTGGGTGGCTGGAGAGACAGCTAAGTGATTAAGAATATTTGCTGCTCGGGGCTGGAGAGATGGCTGAGAGGTTAAGAGCACTGACTGCTCTTCCAGAGGTCCTGAGTTCAATTCCCAGCACCCACATGGTGGCTCATAACCATCTGTAATGAGATCTGGCACCCTCTTCTGTATACATAATAATAAAAAAAAAAGAATATTTGCTGCTCTTGCAGAGGATCTGGATTCAGACCCCAACACCTACATGGTTATTCACAACCACATATAACTCCAGTTCCAGGGCATCTGAGGCTCTTTGGCCTCCATTGGCTCTTGCATGCATGTAGTGCACATAAATTCATGAAGGCACACACATACATGTGAATAAAAATAATACCTAAATCTTTTTGTTTGTTTGTTTTTGTTTTGTTTTTTGTTTTTTTGAGACAGAGTTTCTCTGGGTAGCTTTGGAGCCTGTCCTGGATCTCACTTTGTAGACCAGGCTGGACTTGAACTCACAGAGATTCGCCTGGCTCTGCCTCCCGAGTGTTGGGATTAAAGACATGTGCCACCACCCCCCGGCGCTAAATCTTTTTTAAAGAGAGAGGAGGAAAAAATGAAGACATAGCTAAGAATTCAGTGTAGGCTCACAAAGGAGAGTAGCCCAGATTAGGAATTTTGCCTAAAGGTTTTTGGTTCATCAACAGAGTCATAATTCTCCAGGTTTCCCTTCCTTTTACTGGTCATGCCCTGAGAAACTCTCATAAAATCTAATCTAATTTCAGAATTTTACTATTGTTTATCTATTCAGTTATTTACTTTTTGTTTTGATTGTTTTGTATTGAGATAAGCGCCGCTGGGTGGTGGTTGTGCACGTCTTCAATCCTAGCTCTTGGGAGGCAGAGCCAGGTGAATCTTTGTGAGTTCAAGTCCAGCCTGGTGTACAAAGTGAGATCCAGGACAGGCTCCAAAGCTACACAGAGAAACCCTGTCTTGAAAAAAACAAAAAACAACAACAAAGAGAGAGAGAGAGAGAGAGAGAGAGAGAGAGAGAGAGAGAGAGAGAGAGAGAGAAAGGAGAGAGAGAGAGAAGCGCCATGCTGTGTAGTCCTCAACTGATTCCAAACTCTCCTATCCTCTTGCTTCAGCCTCCTAAGTGCTTGGACTGGACAGGTGTGTGGTATCATGCCCTGTCCAGAATTTCTTTTATTATTAGTAGTAATGTTTTAAGTTAGCATATGAAGCCGGGTGGTGGTTGTGCACGCCTTTAATCCCAGCATTCCTGGGAGGCAGAGCCAGGCAGATCTCTGTGAGTTCAAGACCAGCCTGGTCTACAGAGCGAGTGCCAGGACAGGCTCCAAAGCTACATAGAGAAACCCTGTCTCAAAAAAAAAAAAAAGTTAGCATATGAAATAATGGTTCCATCATGGCAGAATTTTACTTTTTACTTTAGTTTTGAGATATGGTCTTAATATGTAGCCCAGGCTAGCCTTGAGGTCACAGTTCTCCAGCTTCAGCCTCTAATGTCCTAGGATCTCAGGTTTCTGACAAGATGCCAGGAAAAATCCAATATTTCATGTGGGATGTAACCATACTGTAATATGTAAATATGATTCTAGAAAGGATATTCAAAATCATGTGTTTAGTGTAGAGGACTTGAGTAATGGGATGCTGAACTGCATCTCTGCCCTCACTGCTGCTCTGTCTCCTTGCCTCACCTTTGAGCTCCCGTCATTTTTAAAGGAAGGCAAGCCACCATTGCCTCTTGGGAGCAGAACCCTGTCTGCTGGTGAATCATGCAAGGCCTGTTTTCTGTCCATCTTCTTCACTGAGAAAGGTTTTGTTAGCCGGGTGATGTTGGCAGTGCACACCTTTAATCCTAGCACTTGAGAAGCGGAGGCAGGCAGATCTCTGAGCTCCAGGCCAGCCTGGTCTACAGAGTGAGTTCCAGGACAGCTAGGGCTATACAAAGAAACCCTATCTCAACGCCTCCCTCCAAAAGAAAAAAGAAAAAGAGAGAAAGATTTTGTTGTCGGCGTTGTTTCATTTTGAGACAGAATACTAAGTCTTGCTATGCAGCTCTAACTGGCCTAGAACTTTCCATGTAGACCAAGCTGCCTTGAATTGGCCTTGAATTCCTCATCCTCTTGAGTACATGTCTGTCACATCCAGGTCTGTGGTGTACTGAACCTGATACCCAGGTCTCTGTGCCTGGAGGCAAGCACTCTACCAACAGAGCTACCTCTAGTCCTACTTTTGTTTGGGGCTAGCCTGGCACTATGTAGCCAAGGTTGGCTTTGAACTCTACCCAACGTTGACTCTCTAAATCCTAGTATTTATAGGTGTGTGCCATTGTGCTTAGCTTTACCCACCCCCACTTTCTTTTTGCGTCAATCTCATTTTATAGTTTTATATGTATTCTATAAGCTGTTCTTGAACTTAGGATCCTCCTCTTCTGCCTCTGTCATTCCAGTGCTAGGATCACAAGTGTGTACCATCATGTGTGGTCTTTATTAAAATTATTAACGGGCAAAATGTCCTGATTTAAAAGTGTGAAAAAGGACTTCTTTTTAAGCTAGTGAGCCAACTTGGTAGTTCTTATCTATAATCCTAGCACTCAAGAGACTGAAGCAGGAGGATTATGTGTTTCAGGCCAGCAGAGCCTCATACTGAGGTTCTGTCTCAAAAAATGAAAATAAAGGGGGCTAGAGAGATGGCTCAGTGGTTAAGAACATTGGTTGCTCTTCCAAGGGATTCAGGTTCAATTCCTAGCACCCACATGGCAGCTCACAACTGTCTAATTCTAGTTCCAGGGGATCTGACACCCTCACACAGACATACGTGCAGGCAGAACACCAATGTACATACAAATAAAAAGAAAAAAAAATCTTAAAAATAAATAAACAATAATCAAAATGAAGAAAGAGAATTGACCAAAATTGCCTGAAGTAATTACATGTCTAGAGAATATATATAATTGGATAATAGAACAGTTTTTAAATTATTACTCTAAATGTTTGATACTAGTTTTTTTGTTTGTTTGTTTTTGTTTTTCTGGACAGGATTTCTCTGTTTAACAGCCCCAGCTGTCCTGGGACTCATTTTGTAGACCAGGCTAGCCTCGAACTCAGAGATCTTCCTGTCTCTGCCTCCTGAGTGCTGGAATCAAAGGCATAAAGCTATCACATCCCAGATCAGTATTTTTTTATTATCAAGTTTATTTATTTAGTATGTACTTATATATTTATGTGTTGCCGGGGATCAAACCCAGGCCCTTGTGCATGCTAGGCAACTCCTGTACTGCTGAACCACAACCCCAGAAAACAATGGTACTGTTTTTTTAAATCATACCTATATAACATGGGAATTAAATTTGAAACAAAAACTATATTTTCCATGGAGAAAGAGTGAGCTCCTGAAAACTGTTTTGCAGTCTTCAACGGGCCAGGCCTGGTGATGTTTGCTGGTAATCTCAGCTACTCAGAAGGCTGATGCAGGAGGTTACAGGGTCAAGGCTAGCAGCTTGGGCTACAGAATGAGCCCTTGTCTCACACGAACAACGATAAACCTATACAACCCAAAGTAAGTGTAAGGCCAGTCCGGGCACTGGACAATTTGGTGCAATCCTGTATCAAAATAAAAACAATGTTTAAAGGGGTGGTAGTGTTGAAAATACAGTTTAGTGGAGGAGTGCTTGCCTGGCTGTAAGAAGCCCTGGGTTTAATCCTTGGTACCATAAAAATAAAACAAAACCTCCAGTGATCCCTGGAAAGATTTTGGCATGGAATATGCAAGCATGTTTTATGAGCACTTAAAGTAATTGACCTTAACTGCCAACGTGGCTCCACTAAGGGCAAGTTCATCCACTCAACAAATATTTACTGTGTGCCTTCTGGGTTCCAATCACTGGAAGAAGAAACAAGAATGAGGCAGAAACAAAACAGACCAATTCCTGACCCTCAGCCAGAAGACAACGAACAAAAAGTCATAGCACAATTGCAAGTGCTGAGAAAGAAACCCCAAAGTTGTCTGTGAACTCACAATCAGCAGAATTCGCTGTGGGGGTGGGGGTGCGGGGGCAGGATCAGGGCGGTCTTCTGGGAGGAAGCGGCATTCACCCTGAGCCCTAAAGAATGAGCAGAGCTTAGGTGGAAGAGTGAAACACGCTTCAGACAAAACGTGAAAATCTCATGTGGAAAAAGGGAGGAGGCAGCAGCAAGCCGGCCACACTGGGGATGGAGGGAAGCTGCAGGTCCTTGAACAATCCACAGCCGGGAGGGGACCATCTAGGCCAGGCCCAGCGGGGCATGCCTGCGATCCGATCCCAGCACTTAGGAGGCTGAGTCAGGAGGATCGAGAGTTCCTGGCCAACTTGGGCTACATAGAAGAGGCACTGTGGAAAGAAAGGGGTAAAAAGACAGTGTAAGGGAAATAGGAAGGAAGGGAGGGAGGAAAGAAGAGAGGGAAGGAGGGAGGGGGAGGAAGAGAGGGAGGAAGAAGGGAGCCCAAACAACAGCAACAAAAAGCAGAGTTCTCCTCGATGGCAGCAAACCCTGAAAAAGCCGTCAAGTCCAGGTTGCTTGACCGTTCTCTTCATGTCTGGCATCAAGTCTCACTTAAAGGCAGACTTCATGGTACATCTTGTGTAGCTCACCAATGGTTTTGTTTGTTTGTTTGTTTGGTTGGTTGGTTGGTTGGTTTTTTTGTTTTGCTTTTTTCCCCATGACAGGGTTTTTTTGTGTAGCCCAGGCTGTCCTGGCACTCACTGTGTAGACCAGGCTGGCCTCAAACTCAGAGATTTGCCTGCCTCTGCCTGCCAAGTGCTGGGATTGAAGACGTTTGCCGCCGCCACCACCTGGCGCCTCGCCCACCAATGTATTTGTAATTAAAGCACTTCAAGACACTAAATGATCCAGCTGTGGCCTCCCTTTCTCCCACCCACTAGAGATGCATTGGCCTTCCTGTGTCGGGTGCGCAGACGCTCAGCTGTCTCCTTGTCTGTAATATCTTTCAGTCTTCTGTGGCTGGCTCCTTCCAAAACTGTCCATGCTCATTAGTTTCTAGAGTGATTCCTCCTTTGATCTCCCCATGCACATAAGTAAGTGTCTCTAAATAAAAGAAATCCAAATGACTTAATTTGTGTTTGTACTTACCAAATCATCTAAGATGTAAATACAATGAGGATGTGAATCTGGTCTGTTTTGTTCATAATTCTAACCCAGCCAGGCATGTGCCACCGTGTCCAATCTGTATGTGAATTAAATGAGTTGCAGAAGTAAATATACATCGGATGATGCACTAGACAGCTAGAGTTTAACCTCTTTAAACAATTTTGCCCAAATAATGTTCGTTGATATAGTGATTTTGAACTGCAACAGAGACCTCTTGACTCTGGCTGATACAAGTCTGGGTGGTTTTTGTGAAACAGCTAAAAGTCAATAATTCATGTCAACAGAAACTGTTTGTAATCGTCTGAATTCTGGATGGCCCAAAGCAAGGGCATGGCGGCAGGCTTCTGACTCCCAAGGACCTCAGGGTCCATGAACCACAGAGTGGAGAATGACTGGGGGAAGGCGAGTGATTCAACAAACTAACTCAGTAACAAGCGTGAATGAACTACCGCTGTGGGAAGTGAGGAAAGGGACAAAGAGTCTGTTGAGGAGAAGGAAGTAGACACACAAACAGCAGAAAAGGCTTTGTGATTCTACCAGTACATACACTTCAAAACCAGGTGAAACCATCACAGGTGCTGAATGTCAGAACAGTGGCTCCCTTTCGGAAGGAGGAAAGGGGCAGCGTTTGAGATCAGGAATAGAGAAGATTTTTAAGGGACTGATAACCTCTATTCCTTGATGTGGGTGGTGACTATGCGGGTGAATGATGCTGATGATGTGCATTTTTTATTTATATTACCTATCAACCTAATCATAAAATAGACTGGGGAGATATATTGAATAAAAGGTTCACTGAATTTAAATGAAATAATTATATTTTGCCAGCTAATATTATAGGTGTTGTACATAATCTAATATTATAGACGCATGCATTTAATCCCAGCACTACTGAGGTAGAGGCAGGTAGATCTCTATGAGTTCAAGGCCAGCCTGATCTACAGAGTGAGTTTCAGACCAGCCAGGGCTACATAGTAAAAGCCTGTCTCAAAAAAGAAAAACCAGAGGGAACTGTGGTTGGTATGTAAAACGGATTTTAAAAAAATTAACTAATTAAAAAAAAGAAAAATCAGGCCGGGCGGTGGTGGCGCACGCCTTTAATCCCAGCACTCGGGAGGCAGAGCCAGGTGGATCTCTGTGAGTTCGAGGTCAGCCTGGGCTACCAAGTGAGTCCCAGGAAAGGCGCAAAGCTACACAGAGAAACCCTGTTTCGAAAAAACAAATAAAAAAAAAAATCTTTTTTTTTCTTTCTTGTTTTGGTTTTTCCAGACAGGTTTTCTCTGTGTAGCCCTGGCTGTCCTGGAACTCACTCTGTAGACCAGACTGGCCTTGAACTCAGAAACCTGCCTGCCTCTGCCTCTTAAGTGGTGGGATTAAAGGTGTGCACCACCACCAACCAGCTTAGGGTAAGTGATCTTTATTACATACATTTAAAGTAGATTCCTTTGGTCTCTAGTTTCCCAGAGATGTTATTAGAATGGCTGCTGAATACCGTGTACTACCTAATGCTGCACGGTGTCAGATCCCAAAGAAAGACTCACTCAGTACCTGTGACTTCTCAGCACTTCTCACGCTGATCCCTACCCTAAACCAATTCAGCCCAGGGGTGGTCTTCACCTCCCTTCCTCCAGCCCCGATTCCTCTGTCCACCCGCCATTTTGCCCACTTGCTCTCCTGGCTGGCTCCCTCTTGGTCCTCCACTCTTGACATCTTGGTCCTCAGCTTCTCGCTTGATCCACCTGCCCTCTCTCTCTCTCTCCCTCTCTCCTCTCATGGCCAGGTTCAGTCTGGACCCTTCCAGATGCCTCTGACTGTGCTCTCCCTCATATCAACACAAACCCCTTCTCCTCAACCATACCTAGGAGGTCATGTCCTCATTTCATTCACTGGGCTGTGGGTAAAGGGTGTTCTCCTGTGCTGCTATTAAAATATGAATTGCTATAGCCTTTTGGGTAACCAATACGGCAGTGACTTTTATATTTAAACACCACCCTCCCTGACCTAGCGATTTTAGTCTTGTGGATAAGACCTTCAGAAAAAAAAAAAAAGAAAGAAAGAAAAGAAAAGAAATAGGAACTTCAGTTTTAACAAAACTACTGAAGTAACCATATATAAGACTTACTAACTGCACCAACGTTTTACATAGCAACACACAAAGATTGTAAAAACAGGTTCAGTGTCCCATATCCAAAATGCGTTGCTTTCTCCTAGAAGTCCGGCAGGACATTCCTTTTCTTTTCTTTTCTGTTTTTTTTTTTTTCAAGACAGGGTCTCACTGTGTAGCCCTGGCTGTCCTGGGACTCATTCTGTAGACAAGGCTGGCCTCAAACTCACAAAGATCAACATGCCTCTGCCTTCTAGATTAAAGACATGCACTACTACTGCCTGGCACCCAGAAGGACATTTCTATAGTATAAAATTCAGACATCTTACCCCCAGCCCCAACACACACACACAGGGTTTCTGTGTGTAGCCCTGGCTGTCCTGGAACTCACAATGTCGATCAGACTGGCTTCGAGATCCACCAGTCTCTGCCTCCGGAGTGCTGGGAATCAAAGGCGTGCACCACCACCGCCCAGCAAAATTGAGACTTTTTAGACAGTGTTTTCCTGTGTAACTTCATCTTTGATCTGTCCTGAAAAGGCAGGAGATGATCACACATAGTGCCAGGAGAAGGCACCTGTCAGGGAGGGAGCAGGAATACGCACCTCACAGGACCAAGCTGACTTTTCCTGGTCCCTCTCCTCCCTTTTGCAGGCCTCCCATTCCAACCTCTATCTGTGGGTCACCACGACCCAAACAACTGCACCCCTCTCTTCAGGACTGGCCCATGATTCACCTTGAAAGCCTCCTTTTCCCCTAAGGTTCACTGGGACAGAGGAACACTTCAGGAGAGCAGATAAAGCCAACATATTGGCATCATTCACATGTCTGTTTGAAGGTTGTAGTTCTTTTTTTTTTAAATCTATTTAGTCCAAAGTTCACCTATTTGAAATTGACCACTGAGAATTGGCCTACTGTCTAAAGGTTTAACTGTAAGCAAACAATCTAGAAAAAAAATTATTTTAAGATCTTGTTTTTGATCAGACTGTTCAAAGAAGGTCTTAAGTGGGTGAAAGTTCAGTAGGCTGAAACAATAGAAACATTTGGGAGTAGAACACGGCCTCTACTCACTCTTAAGGCGACGCCTTGGTTCATCTTTGCTAGTCTCCTTCACGGGACACTATGGACAGAGTCACCTCTCAGAGTAATTCTCTTGATCTTTAATATTAGGAGAGCCAATTAGAAGATGACATGTCAACCCTTAGGTTGCTCTCCACCTGGCAATTATCTCAGCTTCTGTGATTAAAAAGCAAAAGGGAGGGAAAAGCTGGAGGGATGGCTCAGAGGTTTAACAGCAATGGCTGCTTTTGTAGAGGACCCAGGTTCAGCTCCCAGAATCCACATGGTGACTCACAACTGCCTGTAACTCCAGTTCCAGAGATTCCAATACTTCTTTTGGCCCCCATGGGCACCAGGCACATATGTGATACACATACATACATGTAGGAAAGTATTCATACACATAAAATGAAAATAAGCTGGGCAGTGGTGATACATGCCTTTAATCCCAGCACTTGGGAGGCAGAGGCAGGTGGATCTCTGTGAGTTCGAGGCCAGCCTGGTCTACAGAGTGAGTTCTAGGAGAGCCAAGGCTAAACAGAGAAACCCTGTCCTGAAAAGCTCAAGGGGAAAAAAAGAAAGACCCAATAAATAAAAAATAAATAAAATTTTTAAGGGGATCTGGGTATGGTGGCATATTCCTGTAATTACAGGTGTTTGGGAGGCTGAGGCAGGAGAATTACAAGTTTGAGATGAGCTTTTACAACATATGAGACTCTGTCTCAAAATAAAAATCCTAGCACTTGGGGGGAGTGGGGGAGAACTTTCCCAGTTCCCAATACTCTATCCACCCTGCTTCAGATTACTATCAAAACCACTATTAAAGTGACTCTGGCCGGGTGGCGGCGGCGGCGGCGGCGGCGGCGGCGGCGCACGCCTTTAATCCCAGCACTCGGGAGGCAGAGCCAGGCGGATCTCTGTGGGTTCGAGGCCAGCCTGGGCTACCAAGTGAGTTCCAGGAAAGGTGCAAAGCTACACAGAGAAACCCTGTCTCGAAAAACCAAAAAAAAAAAAAAAAAAGTGACTCTGATTGATTAGATTTTTGAGGCAGGGTCTTCCTATGTAGCCCAGGCAGGCCTCGACCTCACCATGCCTGACTTCAGCCTCCTGGGTGTAGGTGTGGGTCACCACACCCAGTCTATGCCCCAACTCAGCCCTTGCTTTTCAACCTTTGCTCTAAAAGAAAAATGAACTGATCCTTCATTAATGAGCTTCTAAATTAGGAGAAACTCAAATTAATGATTGCTTCAAGCATGTGAGGGCAGTTCCATGCCTAGGAGTTTGCTGATGAGAGTCAGCTGGGACAATCATTGTCCTGCGCTATCTGGAGAGGTCCAGATTTCGCTGGTCTTGAAGTTCAGAAGTTTCTCATTTTGGAAAATATTATTGTAGCTACAGCCTCTATACCACGTACTGATTTTCTTAGTGTCTTCTACAGTTGGGATAGAACATCATGACCAAGGGAACTTACAAAAGAAAGCATTTAATTGGGTTTACATTTCCAGAGGGTTAGTGTCCGTGATGGCAGGGTGACGCCATGGTGGTAGGAACAGTTGAGAGCTCACATCTTAATCTGCAAGGGAGAGGCAGAGAGAGAGAGGGAGAGAGAAAGGGAGAGAGGGAGAGAGGGAGAGGGGGGGGAGAGAGAGAGAGAGAGAGAGAGAGAGAGAGAGAGAGAGAGAGAGAGAGAGAGAGAGAGAGAGAACTGGGAATAATGAGTCTTTTTAAACCTCAAAGCCTGTCCCCAGTGACACACTTTCAACAAGGCCACACCTCCTAATCCTTCCCAAACATTCCCACCAATTAGGGACCAAATATTCAAACATATGAGACTATGGGAGCCATTCTCATTCAAACACATTCCACTCCCTGGTCCCCATAGGCTCATAGTCATATCATAATGCAAAATGTATTTGTTCAACTCCAAAAGTCCCCATAGTCTGCCAGTCTCAACAAAATGTATTTGTTCAACTCCAAAAGTCCCCATAGTCTGCCAGTCTCAACAGTATAAAAAAATAAAAAGTCAAAGTCTTCTGAGAATAAGGCAATCTCTTAACAGTAACACCCTGTAATATAAAAAAGCAAATTACATACTTCCAATGTACAATGGCACAGAATATACATGACCATTCCAAAAGGGAAGAATAGGGGCATAGTGAGGAAATATTGGATCAAAACAAGACAAGAACCTAGCGAGGTGAACTCCAAACCCTGTAGCTTCATGCCTGATGTGAATGGATTTAAATGGCTCTACCCTTCCAACTTTGCTGGCTGCAACATACTTCTCTTCCTTGGGCTTGGTGCACTCTGTATGTGCACCTCTCCTTGACAAGACATCTCACGGCTCTATCATCTCCAACATCTTGGAGTCTCCGACGCAATCTAGACTTCAATTTAACAGCTCCATGCAATAGCCTCTCAGGGCCTCCATACAGAGACTACCCACCACGTTCCTGGCCTTAGCAGCTCTCCATAACTCTGAAGATCCCACAACACATTTACTAGTGTATCCTGCATGACACTGAAGGCAGGGCCATGTGGATGACACTGCCACATTTGGCTACCAACTTGGGGTGAACTCTGACATTCTTTTTTTTTTTTTTTTTCCTTTGAGACAGGGTTTCTCTGTGTAGCTTTGCGCCTTTCCTGGAACTCACTTTGTAGACCAGGCTGGCCTCGAACTCACAGAGATCTGCCTGCCTCTGCCTCCCGAGTGCTGGGATTAAAGGCGTGCGCCGCCGCCGCCGCCGCCGCCGCCGCCGCCGCCGCCGCCACCACCACCACCTGGCTTCTCTGACATTCTTGAATCACATTTGCAGAATATTTTATTTGTTATTGCTTTTTAGGAATAGGCCCTTCCTTAGGCTTTTCTTTCCACATATTGAAAGCTTAGCTGGGTGGGATCTTGACCTGAGAGTGCCCCGCCCTTTACTCCAGTGCAGATCAGGCCTCTCCTCGGTCCTCCTATGTCTTTCAGCACAAGTCTTGGCTCCAGCATTAAATTTCCTGGTGCTCCTTTTCTCTCCAAACTATGTATCATTTTGCATTTCTTTGTCTTTTTCATTGTAGACCTGCATCCGAATGATTACTAATAACCACAAGATAGAATCGTTAGGCTGTCTTGAAATCTCTTCCACCAAAGAAATTGGTCCATTACTTTTAATTTAGCCTCAGGAAAGTTTTTGTTGTTATTGTTGGTTTCTTTTGTTTGTTTGTTTTTTGTTTTTTGAGACAAGGTTTCTCTGTGTAGTCCAGGCTGTTCTGGAACTTGCTCTATAGACCAGGCTGGCCTGGAATGCAGTGTTCCACCTGCCTCTGCCCCCCAAATACTGGGGTTAAATGTGTGCGCCACGACCTCCCGGCAGGAAAGTTCTTAGGATGAGAGCCTAAGGCAGCCATATTCTTGGCCAAAATATCACAACAGTCTCTAGCCCATTTGCTAATATTCTTCCCCTCTGAAGCTCTTGAGCTGGGCCTCCACGGTCCATGTTGCTCTCAGCACCACCGTCTTCCAGGCTCCTGCAGGGATGGCCCACTAGGCCCTGCTTATAGCATTCAACCATTTTCTTAGTCCAAAGTCCCACAGTCCTCACATTCTTCCCCAAAACAGCATGATCAGGGCTGTCACAGCAATACCCGACTCCTTGTACCAACAGCTGTCTTAGCTATTGTTCTGTTGCTGTAAAGAGACACCATGACCAAGGCAGCTATAAAAGAGAACATTTACTGGGGTTCACAGTTCCAGAGTTTGGGGGTCCATGATCATCATGGTGGGGAGCATGGCAGCAGGCAGAGCACTGGAACAGTACCTGAGAGTTTATATCCTGATCCACAGGCACGAGGCAGAGAGAGAGAGAGAGAGAGAGAGAGAGAGAGAGAGAGAGAGAGAGAGAGAGAGAGAGAGAAGAGAACTGGGAACGGTGTGGGCTTTTGAATCCTCCTCGCTGACTCCCAGGGACCTTTACCCCAGATACCTCTTTCAAGAAGGCCACTCCTCCTAATCCTTCCCAAACAGTTTCACCAACTGGATCCAGGAATGCAAACATAGGAGCCTGTAGAGGCCATTCTCATTTAAACCACCACTTACATCTTGTTGCGGTATCAAAATGTCCAACAAAAGGAACCTAAGGAAGAAAGCCACAACCTTTGAATTTTAATTTTATGTGTGTGTTTTGTCTGCATGTATATCTATGTACCAAAAGTGTACAGTGGCCACTAAAACTGGTTGCAGCAGTGCATGTCTGTAATTCCCGTCTTCCTCAGTGAGATGGGAAGTGAAGACAGGAGACTCCCCAGGAGCTCACGGATGTCCTAGTGCGGCACACACGCCAGTGAGCATGAGACTCTGCCTCAGAGCAAGGAAGAAGTGAGGACTGACATTGAGGTTGTCCTCTGACCTCCACACATGTACCGTGGCTGGAATCTGCCTTCCCTCACGCACACACACACACACACACACACACACACACACACACACACGTATACATATTAAACACACATACATCATACATACACATACATTTTTATTTTTTTTTATTTTTTATTTTTTTTTGGTTTTTCGAGACAGGGTTTCTCTGTGTAGCTTTGTGCCTCTCCTGGAACTCACTTGGTAGTCCAGGCCACATACATTTTTAAAGGGGGGTGGCTGGGGATATGGCTCCGTGGAGAAAGCCGGGCAAGTAGGAGGCCCAGTGTTTGGAACCTCAGAACCCACATAAAAGCCAGGTAGGTGCGGCAATCACCTGTAATGCTGGCACTCAGGAGGCAGAGACAGGGAATCCCCAGGAAGAAGCTAGCAAACCAGGCTAGATGGAATTTTTGAGCTCTAGGTTCGGTGAAACTTCCTGCCTCCATAAATACAATGGAGTACAATAAACAAGACAACCAACATCAGCTTCAATTCTCCATACCCACAGTCAGACATCGCAGGAGCACCCACACATACATGTGAGCCCCCAACACACACACACACACACACACACACACACACACACACACACACCCCAAAATCAGTCAACTTTCAGACCCTTAGGGAGCTGACTAACATGGTAACCGAGTATATCTTTTGCAAGATTTTTATTTTATTTTATTTTGGTTTTTCTTTTTTTTTTTTGGTTTTTCGAGACAGGGTTTCTCTGTGTAGTTTTGGTGCTTGTCCTGGAGCTTGCTCTTTATAGTCCAGGCTGGCCTTGAACCCAGAGAGCTGCCTGCCTGTGCCTCCTGAGTGCTGGGATTAAAGGCATGCACCACCAGTGCCTGGCTTACAAGATTTTAAAGGGGAGGGGAATTAAGTTATACTACCTATTCTAAGTTATCTCCTACTAGTTGGAAATCATACATCCTTCCCAAACCACCTCTCCATCCTAGGCATCAGCTCCACTTGGTCCGTCTGTCACTGAACTGCCTGGGCACAGTTCTTTGGAAAGGTATTGTTCTCTGAGATGTGTCTAACAAAAGAGTAAATGTGAATCAAGACAAGCGTCCCTTTATAGGTTCATCCTCTTCCCCATATATTCACTGCATAAGACAGTGTAAGTCTACTAGAGGCAGTAAATAGTGTAGTTATTTTGTGTGTGTGTGTGTGTGTGTGTGTGTGTGTGTGTGTGTGTGTGTGTGTGTGTGCTACAGAACCCACAAGGAGGTCAGAAGACACCTTGATGGAGTTGGTTCTCTCTTTCTAGCTTTATACGGGTTCCGGGTCAAGCTCAGGTCATCAGGCTTCCGTAGTAAGCGCTTTTACCTACCAATCAATGCATAGTCCCTGCAATGTCTTTAGAAGATGCAGATGTGTGTGGCTACTGGTGTCTTCAGACTCTATGCTCCTGCTGCACCTTATCCAACTACTTCACCTCCTTATGCTGATGGTCTGTCCTCTGAATGCATTTGAGTTTGAGACCCCCCCAATCCTAAACCCTTCTAATTGCCCTGAGAGACATTAAAATACCTTCTTATTCTCCTTTTAAAATGCGCCCCTTGGAACTTCAAGTCTCAGGCCACTCCCTTAGCTACTCCCAAAACACATGAAAATTTTAAGTGTCTATTTAAGGATCTAGGTCAGTTCTTAGAAAGGCTTATCGTCTTAGGGAGCCTTTGAACTACTGAAGAGGGAGGGGGGAAGGGCAGGGGAGGGAGGGGAAGGACTCCCCGGGCAGGAATTATTTTCTGAGTGAGTCCTTAGCAATCCTGTTCCCTGCTTCTCTTTGCCAACAATTCCTTCAGGCTTTAGTTTAATAGCTTTTAATTTTCTTCTATTATGCCCCAAACTATTTTCATTTGTTCAACAAATAGTTATTAAATCTGTACTGTGGGTCAGGTGTATGTATTAGATTTTAGAAATAGAGTAATAAAACAAAACTTCATCCTTCATGAAGTATAAGTAGAGTCAAGTAAAGGAAAGTTTTGTTTTGTTTTGTTTTTAAAGACAGGTTTCAAATAGTGTAGGCTGGCCTAAAACTTAACTGTGTAGCCAAGGATGACCCTGAATTCCTGAGCCTCTTGTCTCTACCTCAAGGTTTGTGCCTCCACACCAGGTTTATTGAGTGCTAGAGATCAAACCTAGGGCCTCATGCATGCAAGGCAAACACTAGCCAGGAAACAATTTCAGTAGCCATAATAGACAGCCTATTATTCATATCTTAATGCTGAAGATTTAATATATTCTGGCTCTAATTCATAATTATCTGTCTTGCAAGTAATCTGACACGTATATCTTTAATGTAATCAGGAGATGGTTATCTCAATGCAATTAATTAAATAATGTTAAATAGATACATAATAATAAAATGTTCACCTGTTAACTAGTCTGTGGGTAATTGGCTCAATGGCTGGGGAGGAATGTTAATGGCACC
The DNA here is from genome assembly GCF_007827085.1 of Peromyscus californicus insignis. Classification (NCBI taxonomy): domain Eukaryota; kingdom Metazoa; phylum Chordata; class Mammalia; order Rodentia; family Cricetidae; genus Peromyscus; species Peromyscus californicus. The sequence goes on from NW_026294617.1 coordinate 82,662,131, forward strand.
AGGGTTTGCAAGCGCTGGCCTTATTCCATGTACAAATAAGCTAATACCTCCTAGTCTCAGCCACAGACTACTTGGCTAGCCCCAGTCAGTTCTCCTTCAGATGCATTCACTAGGAAACAAGAGAAGAGAGAGAATGATATATTAGGGACAGATTAGCATTGCTGATAAAAGAAAATAACATTTACATCTTGCTGATGGCCTTTAATGAGTCAGAATGACCAGTGGTGTCATGGAGATTGCTTGTGGCTCAGGCTTTCCAGACCCTTCTCCATCAGTCAGAAGCTTCAACAGTCTTTTCTTCTTTCTCTTTTCCTTTTCTTTCCTTCCTTCCTTCCCTCCCTTTCTCCCAATCTTCCTCCTTTCACTCCTCTTGCCCTCTCGGTCTTTCTTCCTTTTGTAGAGGGGTAAGGTCTATATAGCCTCTAGAGAGGCTAGAGCCTTGAACTCCAGGTCCTCCTGTTCCCACCTCCTGGGCGCTGGGATTCCAGGCATTTTGTCACCTCACCTAGCAAAGGAATTCTTTACTTTGGATCAAATCTTTAGGCTCGAAACAGAATTCTTTTCCTTGGATCAAATATTTGGGAGGGGATTGCTGCAGCTGTGGCGAAGTCTCCTGTCTTCCAGATGATTTCCAAATTGACTACTGATGCATGTAATTCCAGAGAGTAACAAAAGGGATGCAGTGTTGAGAGAGTTTACGCTGATACACTCTGGCAGCTCCTTCACGGGAGGAGAAGTTCATCCTATGGGAAGAAAGGGTTGCTAGATTCTGGAGAGATTCTGGACCCAGCCCAGATTCCTGTTTCAATCAAGGTTATGAAAGCTCAAATCAACAAGGACATGTAAGCTGGGTATGGTGGTCCACACCTGCAACCTCAGCACTTGGGAGATGAAAGCAGAAGGATTGGGGTTCAAGGTCATCTTCAGCTACAAAGAAGTAGCTTGTGCTATATGAGACCTGCCTTATAGTGTGTGTGTGTGTGTGTGTGTGTGTGTGTGTGTGTGTGTGTGTGTGTGTGTGTGTGTGTGTGTGTGTGTGTTTCCTAGGAAGCATTAGGATTCTAAACATCATCTCTTTCAGATTTCTCATGCCTCTGTGTAAACAAAGTTTGGGTGAAGGGCGATTTTGATAGTTTGAGTGTCTATGAAAGACATCACAGGCTGAAGCAGCCAACATCATGGTCCCAGGGCAGCAGGGCAGCACTGGATCTGGAGAGCATTAGCTGTATATAACTGACATCAGGCGTTTGTGGCCTAGAATCAGTGTGTGCATAGGTGGGTCTCTAAATTACAGAGTGTCACCGGGCTCTTGACCCCATTGTCTCCCTAGTCCTTGTGATCTGTGTTGAGAGCCTCTGTGATCTGTCTTCAGATGAGACACACAGAGAGTTTATTGCAGAACACACTCTCCAGGGGAGAGAGCAAACAATGGCCACAGTGACCACTGTCCCAATCTACGTTTTGGACACACTTTATAGTGTTTTCTAAGGGATCTCTAGTACAAGGAGATTTTCCTGAAGGACTTTGATTTGTCCAAGTGATAGACAGGCCAGTTTGGATGGAGCGAGCTCTGATGTGTCTTTATTCAGTGTCACCGGAACCATACTGAAGTGAACCAGAAAGAAGGTACTTATTTGTACCAGGTCCAAGAGCTACTGGGAACAGGAGTTAAGAATGTGGTTCCATTCTCGCTGTCAGCAGATGGAGTTACAGAGAGGAAACGAATGCATGCCTGTAATCCCAGCACCCAAGAGGTAGAGACAGGGCGGTCTAAACCCAGTGGATGCTACATCCAGTAGATACAAATGATGGGAGACAGGTTCTTTACATAGTCTCCAATCATCTCCCAACAAAGTATCAATCAAACTATGAAAGGAAAAACACACTGGATGGTGGTGGGGGTAGTGGCAGCAGCACACACCTTTAATCCCAGGACTCCGGGGGCAGAGGCAGAGGCAGAGGCAGTGGATCTCTGGGAGTTCGAGACCAGCCTGGTTTACAGAGCAAGTTCCAGGACAGCCAAGGCTAACAAAGAAACCTTTTGAAAAACAAAACAAAAACAACAACAACAAAGAAAACTACCACTCTCTCGAAGTGAGGAAACTTGGGAGACACCACTTTGACCAAGTCATCAGAATTAAGCAGAAATGGAACAAATCAGTCTCTACAGCTCTAACAGTGTCACCAGTTCTTGTATTCCTGCTAAGAATTACTTGAGTCTAATCATGAGGAACCACCAACCTACGATAGGATAGTCTACAAAGGTCTTCAATATGTCATGGCCCTAAGTGCAGAAAATCTATTCCAGATTAGAAAGTACAAGTATGAGTGAGTGCTTGCCTAGCATACTTAAGGGTACAAGTAACTCACTGTACCACCAAAGAAAGATACCTGACAACTGGTGTGATCCATGATCTGGAATGTACTGTACTATAATAATGTCATTGGGACAATGGAACCATGTTTTAATGAGACATAGATGAGAAATTATTATTTAGCTGGAACTGACGTCTTAGTTTTCATACTTGTATTGTGGCTATGAAAGAGAATGCCTTTGTCTTTTGTTTGGTTTTGTTTTTGATATTTTGAGACAGGGTTTCTCTGTGTAACCCTGGCTGTCCTGGAACTCACAGAGATCTGCCTGCCTCTGCCTCCCAAGTGCTGGGATTAAAGGTGTGTGAGAACGACATTGTATGCATACTGAGGGATTTATGGGAAGGAGACATTACTTCAACAACTTAATCTCAAACAGAAAAAAGCTGAGACATATACTGTACCTATATTCACCCATGAACGAAAATACATACATACAGGGGAGGGATGTACCATTCACCTAGGCTGCTGAGAGAAATAACTGAAATTAGCAAACACTCCATGAATGAATCCAATTCTAAGAATGTGTTCCAAAGACCTTTTTTTTTTAAAGATTTATTTATTTAATGTCTATGCATGTACAACCTTATGCCAGAGAAGCATCACCATGTGGTTGCTGGGAATTGAACTCAGGACCTCTGGAAGAGCAGCCAGTGCTCTTAACCACCAAGCCATCTATCCAGCCCCCCAAAGACCTTTTTTATGGGGGGTGTCCAGCACCAGTTTGTTGTAAGATTTGACAGCACACCCAGCAGGAGTCTCCTATCCTTGTGAGTCACTCTAGTTAAGATACCCATAGAAGATTTTGTTTGTTTTGAGACAGGTTCTCATGATATAGCCCCGGTTGGCCTAGAACTCATTATGTAAACCAGACTCAGCCTCATAGAGATCCACCTGCCTCTGCCTCCTGAGAGAGAGGTAGGATTAGAAGCATGCACCAGAAAGCCCAGCAAATACAGAGCCTTCGGAACACCGTCAGTTCAACTCGTTTCAACTTTGGTTCCACAAGCCATCCAGCAAAACTATTTTTTTGCTTTCATCTTCACACTGGGTGATTTCGGTCACGAATTCCACTCGAATTCTCCTTCTCGAACAATAGACGAATCCATTTTCTGATAAACAGGTGGAAACCAAATAAATTCCAACACTTGTATAACACAAAGATAAAACATTCTGGACCCAAAGCTCAAAGCTAATTAAGAACCAGCGGGGGCCACAGACTGAACCACCTCCAACCCCTCAGCGACACCCTTTGTTCACTCCTCGCTGTTATTCCTATATCGCGCGCCGCAGGAAGCTGCCATATTGAAACCCAATTTTTAGTTGTTGCTCTTATGAAAAGAAAAACAAATAGGTGGTTTATTCTAAGAATGTACGGGAACTTATACTCTAAACGTCCATAAATACATATTCTAGGAGCTCTTATCACCCCAGAACCCCACTACACCTTCTCTTTCATCTTTTTAAACATCCTGTTACATAAATTGCAGCTGCATCTATAGCAGGAAGAATAATAAGATAATAATTGGTCAAACATCAAAAGTACTTGGGTGGGCCCTCTACAGACGACTAGTCATTCTCCCACCAAAGCCCTGTGCCCAGGTTCCCCACCTTATTAATGCATTTTTTTGTTTGCTTATTTCTTCTCGTTCCTTTCTCCAGGGTAACTACTATGAATTTTTGCCAGGTCAGGAATTTTCTCACAAACAAACCCCAGATAATAATAATAATAATTAAAAAAAAAAAGCAGACAAACAATGTCTGAAGATCAGATGTAAGGCCTTTGGCAGGCACACCCCGCCCTTTGATTTCTTTTCCATATTGACCGGGATTCATTGGTGGAATTGCACGTCCTCAATTTTGGACAAAGGAGAGGAGATTCCCCCACCTGAGCTATTTGAGGAATTTCCTATGAATTTCACGGCATGAATCTGGAGCTGTCTTCGATGTCCACACAAATTGCCCGTGTGGGCTGGGAATCTCATACCTCTGTATATACTTCCAGCAAATAATTCATGATGCTCAAATGTTAGGGACAGGACGAGCATTAGAGGTCATTCAGCTTGACCTCTCTTTCGTGTAGGAATGCTTCCATAACTTTGCTGACAAGCGGTTGTGAGCTAGAGCTAGGCATCTGTCCTAACCCGGCATGGCCTTTGGTGCCAGGCAGACATTGCTGGACAGTTCTCGCCACAGCCTTTATCTCCTGCTGGACCTCCTGAGAGGCTCTCTTGCAGGCAATGGCTGCCTCTCTTGCACAACCCTTCACACTTTTGGTAGCTACTTATCTGTCCCAACTTTTATCACCAGGCCTCGTTCTGATTTTTCAGATCACGTGGAATGAATGTGTGTATATATAAAAGGAAATGGTGAGTCGGACCTGGAAGTAAGATTATGGTTCTAAGCCAGAAATCAAGGAACAAGGCAGCAATCCCAGCACTGAGGAGGCTGAAGCAGGACTATAAAAAATTTGAGGCTAGCCTGAACTACCTAGTGAGCTCCAGGCTGGACTGGGCTATAGATAGTAATACCTTGTCTCAACTAATTAACTATCTCAATTAAAAAAAATGGTTTTGCAATTTTTGTGTGTGTATTTTGTTTGCTTGTTTGTTTCTTTTGGGTTTTCTATTTGTTTGTTTGATACAGGGTCTTTTGTAGCCCAGGTTGGTCCCAAAATTACTATGTAAATGAAGGTAGCCTTGAACTCCTGATCTTTCTATTTCCACTTCTCTCCCAAGTGCTGAGATAACAGGTATGCACCACCATGCATGGCCCATAGTTCTGCTTTTATTTCCTTGCTCATATGTAAACTCTAATTTTCACAACAAATATTTATTTTAATAATAAAGATAATAGGAAAGTTTTTTAGTTTCTCCTGAATGCTAGCAAATAGCATATATATATATATATATATAAAATTTTTCATATCCAACTTTCAATTATTTATTTATTTGTTTTTTTTTTTTTTTTTTTTTTTGGTTTTTGGGTTTTTTTTGGTTTTTTGAGACAGGGTTTCTCTGTGTAGTTTTGCGCCTTTCCTGGAACTCACTACTAGACCAGGCTGGTCTCGAACTCACAGAGATCCACCTGGCTCTGCCTCCCGAGTGCTGGGACTAAAGGCGTGCGCTACCACTGCCCGGCTATTTGTTTGTTTATTTGCTTGTTTGTTTTGAGCAGGGTTTCTCTGTGTAATTCTGGCTGTCCTGGAACTTGCTTTGTAGACCAGGGTGGCCTTGAACTGAGAGATCTGCCTGCCTCTGCCTCCCAAGTACAGGAGGGATTAAAGGTGTGCACCATACCTGGGTTTTTGTTGTTTGAGCCAGAGCCTATGTAGCTCTGAATGTCTTGGAACTCACTCTGTAGAACAGACTGGCCTCAAATTCACAGAGATCTGTCTGCCTCAGCCTCTCAAATATGGGATTAAAGGAGTGTGACAATATATTTTATTGGCTAAAACTATCAAGGTTGGACTGTAGATACTGCTCAGTTAATAAGAGTTCTTGCATAGGATGCACAAAGACACAGGCTCAATCCTCAGCACTACACACAAACCAAAAGCATAGGAAGTAGAGGCAGGAGAATCTGAAATTCAAGGTCATCCTTTGCTACTTAGTGATTCTGAGGCCAGCCTTGGCTACAGGGCCCATCCACAAAAGCAAGGTACATGCTTGTAGTCTCAGCATTTAGGAGCCTGAGGCAGGAGGATCAGGAGTTCAAGATAATCCTTATCTACATAGTGAGTTCGCGGTCAGCCTGGGTTACGCTGATACGCTGCTTGAAAAGTTCAAAACAGGAGCCGGGAAGATGTCAATAGGTAAAGGTGCTTGCTGACCAGCCTGGTGACCTGAGGTCTATCCCTAGATCCCACATGATGGAAAGAATTGACTTCTACAAGTTTTTCTCTGACATCTGTACTTGTGTGACATGTGTGCCCCCCCAATAAACAAATAACATGCAAAATAATTTAAAACAAACAAAAAATAAAGCAGAGATGCTAGTGTGGGTAGATACAAGAGATACTAGGTGGTGGTGCACAGGCCTTTGATCCTAGCACTCAGGAGGCAGAGGCAAGCGGATCTCTGTGAGTTTCAGAGCAGCCAGGGCTACACAGAGAAACCTTGTCTCAAAACAACAACACAAAACAAGGACAGTGTCCACCCAGATGACTCGGAGCACAGTGACAGCACACAGTGCAGTGCCGTGGGGCTGCTTCCCCACTGGTGACCCCGGAGGCCATCAGCAAAATGATAAAACACTTGCTATATTAGAGTTCTCCAGAAGAGCAGAACCAGTAGAATGTAAACACAGTGATTTGTTAAATGGACTTCATGACTGGCTGGGTAGTCTAGCAATGGCTGTCAGTATGCTGGAGAGGCAGAGAACCCAGGGAGACCAATGACACAGCCCCAGGGTGAGCCTGAAGCGATGCTCCCGGGTGAGTCACTGGTGTGGGTCCATGTTGGAAGGGTGAAGAGACTGGTGGCCACAGCACCTGCAGCAGGAGTAGACAGGCTGGTTCAGTAACAGCTGAACTTGCACACATGGGCTGGCTTCCTCTTCTTCCAACTGTGTTCCATCCAGACTCCAGCATACTGGACAGACCTTTCCCCATCAGTCTATCACTGTGCCAAGTGTCAGTTGTCTCTGGAAATACTCTCACAGACACACCCAGAAGTGCACTTTACTGACTTCTTGGATGTCTCTTACACTTACCTTTCACTATTAGTGTAGTAGGTACAAATATCCCAATTTACAGCCCGGCCGGAAGTGTTAGGTCTCAAACCCGGGACAAATGGCTCACTGAGGTGCCTATTAACATACCAAAGAGAATGCTGAGCAATGAATGAATGAAAGGTGGTGGCGCACGCCTTTAATCCCAGCACTCGGGAGGCAGAGGCAGGTGGATCTCTATGAGTTCGAGGCCAGCCTGGGCTACAGACAGGACAGGCACCAAAACTACACAGTGAAACCCTGTCTCGAAAAACCAAAAAACAAAAAAAAAACCAAACCAAAAAAAAAAAAAAAAGAGAGAGAGAATGCTGGCTGCCAGGTTCTCCCAGCATTCCTCAGTCCCTACCTGTTACTCCGGCATACCCCACCCCCTAACCTAAACTTCTCCAGCCTAGGGACTGGGCTGGGCTTCCCTTCCCCCAGCTTCTCTGATTCCTATATAACCCAGCCATTTCAGCTATGTTGTCCTTTTTTACCTTTTTGGCCTTTTGCCCTCTTGGCCACTGCTCCTGGTTCCCTTTCTCCCAGATCCTCACATGGCCCAGTTCAGTCAGCTGGTCATGTCCACTCTGACTCTCCCAGATGTCTCTGCCTCTGGCCATACTCTCCCTTTTATCTACAGTAAACCTTCTCCTCCACCATTCCTAGCAACAATCATGTCCTCCTTTTACTTTTTTTCTTTTCTTCCTTCTCCTCCTCCTCCTGTACCCCCCCTCCTCCTCCTCCTCCTCCTCCTCCTCCTCCTCCTCCTCCTCCTCTTCTTCTTCTTCTTCTTCTTCTTCTTCTTCTTCTTCTTCTTCTTCTTCTTTGTCATTCAAGAATGAGTCACAGGCTAAGAAACTTGTCAAAGTCCACACATGTAACTAACAGACGCAAGATCAAACTTACCTGTCGACTTCAAAACTTTACTCCTCGTTATTCTTCCTTATTTCCTTATATTCCAATCTTGATTACTTATTTATTATCAAAAGGGCTAATTACATTCTGTACTGTTTGATAAATGGCATAGGAAACTATGCAACATGCTCTAGGACATGTTAAGTCTAGTACATAAATGAATTTGTTGACATCTTAAAAGAGTTTGCTCAAGGCAAGGTATGGTAACACATGCCTTTCATCCCAGCACCTGGGAAGCAGAGTCAGGCTGATTTCTATGAATCTGAGGCCAGTCTGCAGGTCTACTTGGCAAGTTCCAGGCCAGCCAGGGGTACACAGGAGACCCGATCTCAAAACAAAAGTAAGCCGGGCGGTGGTGGCGCACGCCTTTAATCCCAGCACTCGGGAGGCAGAGGCAGGTGGATCTCTGTGAGTTTGAGGCCTGCCAGGTCTACAGAGTGAGTTCCACGAAAGGCACAAAGCTACACAGGGAAACCCTGTCTCGAAAAACCAAAAAAAAAAAAAGTAAGCTTCAAGGGCCAGCCAGATGACTCAGCAGGAAAATGTGCTTGCTGCTGAGCCTGGCTACACAGTTGGAGCCCTGAGATCTATATGGTGGAGAAAAGTAATGACTCCCACAAGTTGTCCTCCTCCTCCTCCTCCTCCTCTCCTTTTTGAGGTAGGGTTTCTCTGTATAGCCCTTGGAACTCCTCTGACCAGGCTGGCCTCAAACTCAGAGATCTGCCTGCCTCTGCCTCCCCAGCGCTGGAATTAAAGGCATGTGCCACCACCCAGCATCCTCCGACTTCTTTTTTGTTGTTGTTTTGTTTCTTTTTTTGGAGAGAGAGTCTCTCTGTGTAGCCCTGGCTAGCCTGGATCTTGCTATGCAGACCAGTCTGGCCTCAAACTCAGAGATCCACTTGCCTTTGCCTCCTGGTACTTGGATTAAAGGCTTGTGCTACCACACCAGGCTGTTCTCTGACTTGTATTCATGCCACCACCGATCCAAATAAATAAGTGTAATAATACTAATTTAAGAAAAAGGTAAGGTTCAAGCTGAGCATGGTAGCCCAAACCTGTAAGGCTGAGGAAGGTGGATTCCTGCCAATCTGAGGTCAGCCTGGGCTACATGGTGAATTAAAGACTAGCCTGGGCTACAAAGTGAAACTCTGCCTCAAATGAAAAATGAACAGGCCCAGGATAAAAATAGATAAAACAGCTTACCAAGTAAGTCTGATGACAATTCCTACAACCCATGTAAAAATCCAGATACAGTATCTTCAACAAATGGTGCTGGCATAACTGGATGTCAATATGTAAAAGATTACAAATAGATCCATATCTGTCACCGTGCACAAAACTCAAGTCCAAGTGGATCAAAGACCTCAACATAAATCCAGCTATACTAAAATTAATAGAAGAGAAAGTAGGAAGTACTCTTAACTCATTGGCACAGGAGATCACTTCCTAAATATAACACCAGCAGCACAGACACTGAGCACAACAATTAATAAATGGGACCTCTTGAAACTGAGAAGCTTTTGTAGGGCAAAAGACATGGTCAATAAAAGACAGCCTACGGAATGGGAAAATATCTTCACCAACCCCACATCTGACAGAGGACTGATCTCCAAAGTATATAAAGAACTCAAGAAACTAGACAACAAAATACTTTAACAATCCAATTTAAAAAAATGGGCTACAGAGCTAAACAGAGAATTCTCAAAAGAAGAATCACAAATGACTGAAAGACATTTAAAGAAATGCTCAACATCCTTAATCATCAGAGAAATGCATATCAAAACGACTCTGAGATACCACCTTACACCTGTCAGAATGGCTATGATCAAAAACACTAATGACAGTCTATGTTGGAGAGGATACAGAGCAAAGGGAACACTCCTTCATTGTTGGTGGGAATGCAAGCTTGTACAACCACTGTGGAAATCAGTATGGCAGTTTCTCAGAAAATTGGGAATAGATCTACCTCAAGACCCAGGCATAACACTCTTGGGCATATACCTAAGGAATGCTCAATCATACCACAAAGATACATGCTCAACCATGTTCATAGCAGCACTATTCATAATAGCCAGAACGTGGAAACAACCTAGATGCCCGTTAACTGAAGAATGGATTAAGAAAATGTGGTACATATACACAATGGTGTACTACTCAGCAGAGAAAAACAATGACAGCATGAAATTTGCAGGCAAATGGATGGAACTAAAAAATATCATCCTGAATGAGGTAACCCAAACCCAGAAGGACAAACATGGTATGTACTCACTCATAAGTGGATACTAGATATAAAGCAAAGAACAATCAGACTACAACCCACAGAACCAGGGAGGCTATACAGCAGGAGGGACCCGAGGATGACTGTGGCTTAGAATTGGCTTTACTCAATTACTGGGCAAGCCTCAGTGAAACATTTCACTATTAGGATAAGAATTTATACTGTATCAAGCTGATAATAGATAAATAAATAAATAAATATGAAAAAAAAATCCAGATACAAGGCCGGGTGGTGGTGGCACATGCCTTTAATCTCAGCACTCAGGAGGCAGAGCCTGGTGGATCTTTGTGAGTTTGAGGCCAGCCTGGTCTACAGAGCGAGATCCAGAAAAGGCACCAAAACTACACAGAGAAACCCTGTCTCAAAAAAAAAAAAAAAAAAAAAAAAAAAAACCATCTAGATACAGCCGGGTGTGGTGGTACATACATTTAATCCCAGCACCAGGAAACAGGCAGGCGGACCTCTGTGAGTTCCAGGTTACCCTCCTTTACATAGTGAGTTAAGGTCAGCCAGTACTACATAATAGACCCTATGTTTTTTTAAACAAAACCAAAAACGTTCAAAAGGGCTGAGGATGTAGCTATGTTGGAATAGTGTTATCTACCATGCACAAGACTCTGGGTTCGACCCCAACACTTAAAACACCAGACTTAGTGGCACATGCCTATAACCCTGCCATTTGGGAGGTAGAGGCAAGGAGTTCATGGTCGTCCTTAGCTACTTAGTGAGTCTGAGGCCAGCCTGGACTACATGAGATAGTCTCAAAAAGTAAAACAAGCAACAACAAACCCCACAACACATCACAGATCTCATAGGTAAGTTCCCCGCAAAAGTTTCCAAAAAGAATAATATATAGCCTTCCAAATCTATTCCTTTAAAGGCAACAACACTTTCTTGTGTGTTTATTAAACTGTCAGACAGTTGAACTTGCTAGGCAAACACATGAGCTTTAGCTCTGGTTCTATTTCTTGCCAAGAGTTCAACTTCGGACAAGTTTATTAGTAGTTAGCACAGTGATAGCATCTCATGGGAGCAAAATGGAGAAAAGCTGGGTGTGATGTCCCTGCTACTTGGGAGGCTGAGGCAGGAGGATCACTTGAGTTCAAGAGGTTGGGGTGTCTGTCTAGGCCTGTCTCTAAAATTAAATGATGACCTTTAATCCCAGCACTCTGGAGACAGAGGCAGGAAAACCTCTGTGAGTTCGAGGCCATCCTGGTCTACAGTGTGAGATCCAGGACAGGCAGTGCTATGTAGAGAGACTCTGTCTCAGAAGGAAAATGGAGGAACTAGTACATGCTGAGCATCTAGTATGGTAGATACCACATGCAGTGCTTAGCATGCTGTCCACTCCCTCCAAGAAGTCACTTTGTCACCCTAGTTCATACATAAGAAGACAGAAGCAGAGAAAGACTGGAGGATTTGCTTAAAAAGAAAATAGAGGAAAGGAAGTATACAAAGTCAGACCCCAGACCAGGATCCCCTCACTGTGCCTGGGGACTGTAGAAGCCATACTAGCAAACATCCTGGCCACAACCTAATCAAAGACTTTCCGGTCCCTTGCCGGGCGGTGGTAGCACACGCCTTTAATCCCAGCACTCGGGAGGCAGAGCCAGGTGGATCTCTGTGAGTTCGAGGCCAGCCTGGACTACAGAGTGAGTTCCAGGAAAGGTGCAAAGCTACACAGAGAAACTCTGTCTCGAAAAACCAAAAAAAAAAAAAAAAAAAAAAAAGAGTATAAAGACTTTCCGGTCCCCCAACAGATCCTGTGTGGTGGCATGGTTTCACCACAGCTTGGTTCTGATTCTCAGCCATATATGTTTAGAAATCCAATCTGCCTTACTAGATATGGCAGTTTACACCTGTAATTCCAGCATTCGGGAAATTAAAGCAGGAGGATTGCTATAAATTTGAGGCCAGCCTGGGACTACAGAATGAGCTCTGTTTCAAAAAAACAACAAAATCCAATCTGTTAACACATAGGCTGTGGATTGTTTCCTAAAGCTGATTCAAAATCCCAGAGGCTAGTACTTAACATCACAATAGCAGTTTATTCATAAAATTATGAATAGATACAGAAGGAGACATATAAGATCAAAACATTCATGTCCCACAACCAGCACTCAGGAAGCCCAATGGCCAAGGTCATTTGATTACAGAGCTGGGAGTCAGAAGCAAAGGAGTCCCTTTTCTCTTTTGCTTCTAGGAAGTCTGTTTTATGTTATAGAAATTGCAGGTCACGACAGAATCAAACTTATTAACCCCCAAGGCATCCATTTACTTGCTTTAAGAACTGAAGAGGTGAAGGTAATCTCTTACTTGTCAGCCCTTGGATAAACACCCTCAATATTTGCTCCGAGACCCTCTCTGCTCCTAGGTCCCTAGGGCTCACCAGCTCTGGTTCTGAATTCTGTATTCTTTTTTTTTTTTTTTTTTTTTTTTGGTTTTTCGAGACAGGGTTTCTCTGTGTAGTTTTGTGCCTTTCCTGGAACTCACTTGGTAGCCCAGGTTGGCCTCGAACTCACAGAGATCCGCCTGGCTCTGCCTCCCGAGTGCTGGGATTAAAGGCGTGCGCCACCACCACCCGGCTGAATTCTGTATTCTTTCTTGAATTGAGATCAATTATTGTCCACATTGCAGCATGATCTTGCTGGCCATGGGGCTATGCTTCCCCTTTACTAACTAAAACCTTGAATACTATACGGATCTATTTTGCACTGACTTTCAGTTTTCTGGGCTTAAAAAGGAAAGTTAGTTCCAGGTTCTTGAGGCTCCAAATCCTGACGGCAGCCTAAGAGACAGGACTGGCTGGTGGGCACTGCTCCTTCATTTCTGAAGGTTTTGCTGGGTGGGCTCCCAAGCATCAGAAACAGAGACTGTCGCCATCAGATTTTTGCCTGTCTACTGAAAACCAAAGGATAACAAACACTGTTTCTGTAGCTACCGAAGAGACAGAGTGCTTGGAGAAAGATTTACATGGCTCTGCAGACTCCCTGGCTGTGCCAGCTCTGGGGGAGTCGCTGCACACAGCAAGAGGCAGCTCTGGGTCTTGGCTCTTGGCCACAGTTCTTGCAGCTACAGCAACAGCAGCAGCTTCTGCTCTCATACAGAGCTTCTAGCATGCTGGGAGTCTCCTGCTGACAACCGGTGAAAGACAAGGCTCCAAGTCCTACCAGCTAAGGCAGCCAGGACTTAAAGGAGAATGGCTGCTGCCAGATCCCTGGAACCAGGTCATGTCAGAGCTTGAAACACAAGGAGAGGATGACCCCCTGCCTGTGTATGTTATATAACACTCTGCACAGTGGGAAAATAGTATAGACAAACCCTTCACCTCTCTTGAACTTTCAGAGTACAGGGAAGATGTAGATTCTGGGGGAGCAGATTTGCTTTGGGTTTTTTTTGTATTCTCTGACAATTTCACATATATGTACATAATGAATTTTGGTCAACTTCATATCCCACTATCCACTGTTTTAAAAATATTTACTTGCATTTATTTAACTAGTCTTATCTATTTAATTTTGAAATAGGGCCTCACTATGTAGCCCTGGCTTCACTGAAACTTATTGTGTAGACTAGGCTGGCCTTGTCTTCGGGTTTATTCTGCTGTGATGAAACACGATGGCCAAAGCAACATGTCATAGTCCATCATGGAAGGTTGAAGTCAGGGTAGAAACTCAAGCAGGAACCTGGAGGCAGGAGCTGAAGTAGAAGCAGAAGCCGTGGAGGAGTGCTGCTTATTGGCTTGCTCCCTCATGGCTTACTCAGCCTGCTTTCTTACAGTGTTTAGGACTACCAGCCCAGGGGTGATACCACCCACAGTGAGCTGGCCCTCCCACATCAATCAACAGTAAAGAAAGTTCCCCATAGGCCAATTGGTGGAGTCATTTTCTCAGTTAAGGACCCCTCTTCTAGCTTGTGTCAAGTTGGCGTAAAACTAACCAGCACAGTCCTCAACTGAACAGGAATTTGCCAGCCTCTGCCTCTGGAGTGCTGGGATAAAAGAAGGGTACCACCACACCTGGCTTTTATTTATTTATTTTTTAATTATAAGTGTGTGCTTGAGCACAGGTCTTCTCAGAAGCCAGAAGGGGTTATTGGAGCCCCTGGAGCAGCTGGAGCTACAGGCTGTTATGAGCTGCCTGATGTGGATGCTGGGAACCCAACTCAGGTTGTCTGCAAGAGCAGCAAGCACTCTTGCAATCTTAACTGCTGAGCCATCCAGCCCTTTCCCCCACCACACACACACACACACACACACAGTCTCATTATGTAGTCTTGGGTGGTCCAGAACTCCCTACGTAGACCAAATTGGCCTCAAACTCACAGAGATCTGTTTGCCTCCGCCTCCTAAATGCTGGGAGTAAAGACATGCAACACCACACTGTATACCATTACCTTCCTTTATCTTTCTCCCAGTCCCTCCTATGTTCAAGTTAAGAGAGAAATGGAGAGACAGAGAGATAGAGAGACAGAGACAGACAGACAGAGAGGGAGAGGGACAGAGAGACACAGAGAGAGAGTGTTTAGGTAGGGTTGCTTTCAAGCACAGTGGGGTGGTTAGCCTGGGCAATTTATCAGTGATTACAGCGCTGGAGAAAATGACTTCCTCCTCTAGCAACCATTAACTGCCAGGAGTCCCTGGGGAGGGACAGGGCCTAGGAGCCTGGGGGAAGCTTTTCCCTGCACTGTTGGGCTCCCACACAGGGCAATGCAGTGGAACCAAAGTCTTGCTGGGGTTGTTCTGTTCTGCTCGGTTTTGCTTTATTGAGGCAGGGTCTCACTACAGAGCTTAGTCCTGCAGAGTGCTGGCCTTATAGCCCTGTGGCACTACTGCCCAGTCAAGCCAGCTGGAAAGACTCTTGGGTAGAAAGAGAGCTCCAGACCACAAGAACACTTGTAGCGAAAGTGGATACACTGAATATACTTGGTGATTCACAGCCTTTTCTCAGAGAGAGCTCTAGACTTTGCTGGGAGGAGCATTCAAACTGTCCTCTTCACTGAAGACCAAGCAGGGGGTCTAAACTGTCAACTCCACTTACTCAAGATAGGGACACATTACCATTTCCTGCCTCTGTCCAACATCCACACACTGGGATGCATGATGCTCCTATCGGTGTTCGAGGGTTAACTAAGTGGGAAGACTTGGCCCCTCTGTGATCCTTCCAAAAGGTTTGTTTTTTCTGAGCATTCCCTACAGTGCACTCCCTTTTGTCTTAATGGGCCCTACCCATTGAGGTAGATTCCAGATCTTTCTCCTATATCTTTGGCTTGGCTCAAGCCTCCAACCCCTCCACAGCATCGCCTCAAAGCAGAGAGATGGCCAAAATAGGCAGTCGGAGAAGAACACGGGCATTCCTATTACATCTGCTCAGTCTCTCGGCAGCCCTGTCAGGGAGCCTCTCAGGGTTACAGGCTTCTTCATTCACAATGTGAGGACGGGGTGAGATACAGAGCAAGGTCCTTCAGAGGCTGTCTGCTGACCACTGAAAAGTCAGAGAGATACGGCGGCCAGATGGGGGTGTTCTGCACAGACTCCTTTTGCTGTGACAGTCTGAACTAGGCTCTGACAACTACGTTCCCCCCGAGACTCTCTACCCTCTCTCTGCTTGTCATTAGCTGTCAGGGGAGTTGTTAATGATTTATTACAGGAAACTACTGTGATCACTTTTGTCCCCTTTGTGGGTGGAGTGGAATAGAGCATGTGCCAGGCCACACCTGCAGAGGTGGGGGTCAGAGGGCGCCCCACAGGAGTCTGATCTTTCTTCCTGCCTTATCAGTCCCGGGATCAAACTCAGGTCGCCAGGCTTTGCAGCCAGCATTTATCCACTGAGCCACCTCGAAGGCCCTTGTCATCGTTTTTTTTTAACAATTAATGAGCTGGCATAGAGGAATGATACATTTTAATACAGCAAGGCAATACTAACAGACTTATTCTGCTAAGGTTTGGCCAATTCATTGATTGATTGATTAAAAAAAACATACTCTTGTTGAGCCCTGGAATGTGTAACGCACAGTTGGATATGAACGGTGAGTGAAGACACGTAAAAAATGAACTCTTGAGCCGGGCGGTGGTGGCGCACGCCTTTAATCCCAGCACTCGGGAGGCAGAGGCAGGCGGATCTCTGTGAGTTCAAGGCCAGCCTGGACTACCAAGTGAGTTCCAGGAAAGGCGCAAAGCTACACAGAGAAACCCTGTCTCAAAAAACCAAAAAAAAAAAAAAAAAAATGAACTCTTGAATTATTTTTGCTTTCCCAGTGCTGAAGATCCTACCCAGGACCTCACATTTGCAAGGCAGGGGTTCCTTCCACCACTGGGCTACACCCTACCCTCTAGAAGGCTGCATTCTGACTAGGACACAGGCGTCCACACAAATCGCTGTACTACCGTGAGGGGGAGGGTAAAGAGGGGCGGGTCAGTGAGAGTCACTCTACCTGGCAAACATGAAGGAGAGCGTTTTCACCTACCCGGCCACCAGGCAGATACCTGGAGATTTCTTGGGGTAGCCTGATTCTCTTTGTGCTTAAGAAGCCAGCACCAAGGGCGATAAAGGCAAAGGGAGCACACAGTAAGCATTAGAAAGTAAATGCTGCAGAAGCTGCTGCGTGCAGCCTAACAGGAGCTCAGAGTTGCGTGCAAGCTCTTCCTTCTCACTTGGGAAAACGGGGTGACTGCCACTCATTTCCTTTTAATAGCCGGAGAAGCCCAAGTTGCGTTTCTCTTCCCTGTTCCTCAGGGCAACTAGTACAAGAACAAACAGGGTTCAGTACCAGGAATAAAGCTGACTCACACTCTCAGGCTTTCTCCCCTTTTAGAACACACTGACTGGAGACCTGGAATGGGATGACATTCATTCTCACAGAGAAGTGAATGAAGCGGCCCGAAGGCAAGAGGTCAGCGGGAAAAGAGGAAAGCAGGAGGTGAAGAGGAGGCCGTGGCTACTGCATTTTTCTGTTCGGATTGGTTTTGGGTCTTGCGAGTTTGAGACAAGGTTTCACTATGCAACAGAGGCTGGCCTTGAACTCTTGATCCTCTTGTCTCTTCCTTCCGAACACTGGAACTACAGGCATGCCCCAGTACTTACTGCACTGTTTTAGGCAAGACCAAGCCTCCTCCTCTTAGAAGAAAGGGTGGTCCTGGGAAGGCCACATTTTAGGCAGAAAGATAGAGATGTGCAGAAATAAGAGCCTTAATGTCCTAGGAGCAGAAAGCTTGTGTTGCTAACACAGACAGCCTTTCTTCTGTGTTGTCTCCGCCTTCTCTTCTATTATTCCTAGTCTTCACTTAGTATTTTGATAGTCATATGCTTGTTTTTATATGGATCCTGTACCACTTGAGGGTAGCAACAGTGACATCTTAGCCGCACCGACAACTAGCTCGGTGACCACTCTTGTTAGGTCACGAGGAATGTTGTTGGATTTGATGTTATAGGAGAACTGGACTTCAAGGGTAAACAGCTGCAAGGTCTGGCAATCCATAGGTCTGGCCAAGAATTTCCACGAGGCAAGCAACAGTTGGCAACGACAGGAGCATTCCACTGAAGTAGAGGAGGGCTGGGTTATGCAATAGTTCTGCAGATGAAGTGGATCTTCTGGAGTGGCTCAGTTCTTTGAAAAGTCATCTAGGATATCATCTTTAGAGACATCACGTACTATGTATCTCCTCCAGGGTTAAAGAGGAAGAGGCACAGTTAGTTTTCGGTGACACGGCATTATGCTACGTAGGGTACACATAGAGGATTTTTTTCTGTCTTTCCTTCCTTCCTCCCTTCCTTCCTTCCTTCCTTTCTTTCTTTCATCTCACTGAGGGGCTGGAGAGACAGCTCAGTTGGAGAGTGCTTGCTGTGAAAACATGAGAACTTGAGTTCAGATCTCCAGAACCGCATTAAAGTCTGGGTGTGGTCACACTTACCTGTAACCCTCTCACTGGGTGGCGGAAGAGTAGAGACAGATGGATCCCAAGAGTTCAGTGGCCAGCTAGTGTCGCCAATTTTGTCAAAAGATAAGGTGAAGAGTGATAGTAAAAGATACTCAGTGTCAACTTCTGGCCTCATATACATGTACACCACACATGTGCGCCGGCGTGTACACTTGTACACACGCACACACAGATCTCAGTGGGGAGTCGGTATGCCTATAGATAAAATAACCAGAAAGTTGAAGTCAGTTACAAATTAAATATTACAATATTGTTATTGAAGATGTCAGGATATCCTAAAAGGCTCATGTGGTAAAGGTTTGGAACCCAGCTAGTGAAGCTTAGTATTGACCGATGTTTGGACTTTGAGGACTCTGACTAGTCTGTGGATTAGAATATTAATGGGTTCATAATTCGATGGCTTTCTCCATGGTAGACATGTTATCAGTGGGCCTAGTTAGAGGAAGCAGGTTACTGGGGTCATGCCTCAGAAAGGACTACTTTTCTCCAGGCATCGTCCTGTCTCTCTTCCTACCTCCTGGCAGCCATGAGGCTGAGCATCTACGCTCTGTCTCTGTCTCCTCTTCCAGCATGGTGTACCTCCATTGCCCTGGATCTGAAAGCTAGAGGGCCACTGACTGGAACCACTGAAACTGTGAGCCAGAGTAACCCCTTCCTCCCTTTAACTGTTTCTCTAAGATATTTGTCACAGAGATTAAATGTCTGATAAGAGTGTCCTTAAGAAGGCTGCCTTGGGCTGGAGAGATGGCTCAGAGGTTAAGAGCACTGACTGCTCTTCCAGAGGTCCTGAGTTCAATTCCCAGCACCCACATGGTGACTCACAGACCATCTGTAATGAGATCTGGCACCCTCTTCTATGTACATAATAAATAAATAAATCCTTAAAAAAGAAGGCAGCCTTAAGATGGGTCTTTGGAGTCCTCAAATCCCATGGAGCTTTGCTCCTTAACTCTATGGGCATTTGAAACATTAAAAAGTCTATTGTTTTCCCCTCCCCCACCTTACCCTCTATTAATTCAAGATAGCATTTATTTGCAGTATAACACAATGTGCCTTTTAGTTCGGATCTATAACCCTAATTTGAATATTAAGCATCATTCTACTTTAAGGACTCCAATTTTTTTTTTCTTCTAGAACACTGTGTAACACCATTTCTGGATGACATGAACAAATGTTCACTGACCCCTGATAGGGAAAGGAGGACAGAACAAAGTAAGGATAACTTTCTGGGACTTTCTGAAGCCATTGGGTTACTTCCTGAGCTTAAAGAGCTTCCTGTCTGATGGACTGTTTGGCCTCCCTCTTAACATCCTATGTCTTAATGGACTTCCCTCCAACATGGAAGCTTTTATTTTATTTTAAGAGTTATTTTATTTATTTATTTGGGTTTTTTTTTTTTTTTTTTTTTTTTTTTTTTTGAGACAGGGATTCTCTGTGTACTTTTGGTGCCTGTCCTGGATCTTGCTCTGTAACCCAGGCTGGCCTCGAACTCACAGAGATCCACCTGCCTCTGCCTCCCAAGTGCTGGGATGAAAGGCGTGCGCCACCACCGCCCGGCGCTTTTATTTTATTTTATTTCATTTTGAGACAGAGATTCTCTGTGTAGCCTCAGATGACCAGAAACTAGCTCCATAGACTAGGTCGGCCTGGAACTCAGAGATCTGCCTGCCTCTGCCTCCGGAGTGCTGGATTAAAGGTGTGCGCTACCAACCGGCTTATTAAAGTGGAAGGTTTTTTTTTTTTTTTTTTTTTTGGTTTTTTTCGAGACAGGGTTTTTCTGTGTAGCTTTGCGCCTTTTCCTGGAACTCACTTGGTAGCCCAGGCTGGCCTCGAACTCACAGAGATCCACCTGGCTCTGCCTCCCGAGTGCTGGGATTAAAGGCGTGCGCCACCACTGCCCGGCTAAAGTGGAAGGTTTTAATCACAGAGGAAAGGGCACACAACAAGAAACATGAAGAGAGAGGTAATTGCTGCAGAAGGTCCATCTCAAAGGCAGTCAGACTTTCGGTGTGTGAGGAGGGAGAGTTCCGCTTTTACCGCTATTTCTGGTACTAGATTTCTGGTCAATGACTTTCCCCAGGAGTAGACTTTTTGTTTGTTTGTTTTAATTTTTTGAGACAAGATTTCTCTATGTAGCTCTGGCTGTCCCGAAACTTGCTCTGTTGACCAGGCTGGCCTCAAAGTCACAGAGCCTCCTGCCTCTGCTTCCTGAGTGATGGGACTAAAGGTGTGTGCCACTATGCCTGACTCTATAGCCAGTATTTTATGGTCACCAACTTTTTGTGTCCATAAATCTTTTTATAAATTGTTAAAGGCCTTTAAGTCAGTATCCTGAATCACGGTAGTTGGTTTGTTGTTGTTGTTGTTTTTCCCATAAGTCTAACCTTTCTGGGCTAGAAAAGCAGCTGAGTTGGTAGACTACCTATTTAGCATTAACACAACCCTGTGCTACACAGTGAGACTCTGTCTCAGAAAAACAGCCTCAGGCCAGGTGGTGGTGGCACACAACTTTAATCCCAGCATTTGGGAGGCAGACAGGATGATCTCTGAGTTCGAGGACAGCCTGGTCTACATAGAGAGTTCCAGAACAGCCAGGGCTACACAGAGAAACCCTGTCTCGAGAAACAAAACAAAATAAAACAAAAAACAAACAAATGAACATAAAAACGGGGAAAAAAATCCCAAAATAACAGCAAAAACAAAAACAGTGGAGACTTGCCTGAGGAAGGCTGCGTTGATGGTATTCTTGATGCATAGATGGCACTGGGCTGAAATATAGATATATTTACTCAGAGACAAAAGTGACTCAGAAGATAGGCTGGCTAGGAAGGCATTTTGAACTACTTCAATTGAGTTATTTCTTTTATATTTTGCTTTTATTAATGCAGAAGCATGATATACGGTAAAAGCCAATGTATATAGGCCTGAGGATATCACTCAGACAGTGTGCACTTAAGCTCCTGGGTTTAATTCCCAGTATTTTTTTAAAAATAAAAATAACAATGTCAATGTGTATAAGTAAGTCTAAACAAGACCTGTCAGTAAAGGCTGAATGACAAGAAAGCCTTCTGTCATCCTTAGCCTGCAATGCCTCCCAGTTTGTGTGTAACACTCAGTGTTCCAGTTTATCCAGTTAGCTCATCTAGATTATCATAATAGACTCGTGGTATTAGTAGCAAAATATTATCTCCAGTTTTACTTACAAGAAAAAAAAAAGGCAAATTAAATACTCTTCCCTAACACCATAGACTCAGGATCTGAATGACTCATGGATCTCTGCCTTTTAGAATAAACCTCCAAATCTTTTTTTCTCTCTAAAATGTCAGGATTTGCATCAGTCTTAGAACTATTATTAAAAGAAAACAGAAAGAAGGGTATCTGGCAAAAGTGGATATAACAGCTCATGATGAATATCGAATATGTCTCCTTTGGCAAGGAAAGGGACTTCTTTTCACGACTTTAACAACAATAAATCACTAGTACATACATACAGCCCAGCACTGTGCCTAGCACGTGAAAAGGTATTATAAATAACAGGTCTGTGCTCAGTGCAGAGAACACTGGCCATCTCAGAGGCCACAGCCTGAATTCTTAGCATCTTCCACAACAGAAATGTGCACCTCCCATGTGTCATCCATCTAGCCCAGACTGGCAATCAGCAGGCGAGTGCTGCTGGATTCCTCTGAGTCCTGTTTATGATCTGAGCATCTCTGTCCTCAGAACTTAATCTTCGGTGAGATCTACAATATTAAGAGATAGGCTTGTAGCCGGGCAGTGGTGGCACACATCTTTAGTCCCAGCACTATGGAGGCAGATCTCTGTGAGTTTCAAGGCCAGCCTGGTCTACAAAGCAAGTTCCAGGACAGCCAGGGCTACAGAGAAATACCCTGTCTCGGGGGGGGGGGGGGGGGGGGGGGGGGGGGGGAAGAGGTGGGCTTGTAGGAGATGATTTCATCATGAGGATGGAAGACCATGCCTTTGTGGACAGAGTTAAAACCTTACAAAAGAGGCTTCACACAGCATGTTTTCACCTGTATGCCCTTTTTACTTTGTGAGAACAAGGAACCATCTTGGAAGCAGAGACCTGGATCTTGTCAGGTGCCAAGATTTTGGGCACCTTGTTCTTAAACTTCTCCACAGCTGTGACAGGTCATTTCCATTATTTATAAATGACTCAGTCTCACCTGCTCTATTTACTTATTTGTTTGGTAGTTTCATGAAAATTGTGTGTATGATGTGTGCAAGTCACAACCTGTGTGGAGGCCAGAGATAATTCAGGCTTGTGTAGATAGCACTTTTACCCACCAACCCATCTCCATGGAAACTATTTGTTCGCTCTTTTTGTTGTTGTTTTCGAGACAGGGTTTCTCTGTGTAACAGCCCTGACTGTCCTGGAATTCAGTCTATAAACACATTGGCCTTGAACTCAGAGACCAGCCTGCCTCTGCCTCCTGAGTGCTAGGATTAAAGGTGTGCACCACCATCCCCAGCTTCTTTTGTATTTTTGAGATAAGGTTTCACTAGATAGCCCAGGCTGACCTTAAACTTCTGGGCTGTCCTCTTGCCCCTGCCTCTGTCTTAATTCGGGTTTCTATTGCTTTGACGAAACACCATGACCGAAAAAGCAAGTTGGGGAGGAAAGGGTTTAGTCTTCTTACACTTCCATGTCACTGTTCATCATTGAAGGAAGTCAGGACAGGAGGCAGGAGCTGATGCAAAGGCCATAGAGGATAAAGTGCTGCTTACTGGCTTGCTCCCTATGGCTTGCTCAGCTTTTATATAGAACCCAGGACCACCAGCCCAGGAATGGCACCACCCATAATGGGGTGGGCCTCCCCCATCAATCATCAATTAAGGAAATACTCTAAAGGCTTGCCTCCAGCCTAGTCTTGTGGTGGCATTTTCTCAATTGAGATTCCCTCCTCTCAGATGACTATAGTTTGTGTCAAGTTGACATAAATCTGGCCAGCACAGCCTTCCAAGGACTGGGATTACACATGTGTCCAAAAACTATACCTTGCTTTTGTTTTTTCCCCTAAAGATTTATTTGTGTGTGTGTGTGTGTGTGTGTGTGTGTGTGTGTGTGTATGTGTGTGTGTGTATGTGTGTATGTGTGTGTGTGTATGTATGTATGTGTGTGTGTGTGTGTGTGTGTGTGTGTGTGTGTGTGTGTGTACATGCATGCAGGTGACAGTGGAGACCAGAAGGGGGTTGTGTGTCACCCAACAGTCCTAGAAACTGGACTTGGATTTTCTGTTAAAGTATTACACTTTTAATTAATGAGCCATTTCTCCAGCACCCACATCTAACTTTATATTTATTTATTTTTAAATAACAGCTCAAGGGTCTGGAGAGATGGCTCAGTGGTTAAGAGCATTTTTCATTCTTGTGGGTAACACAGATTTGATTTCTAGCACCCACAATAGTAGCTCACAATCATCTGTAATCCCAATTCTAGGGGCTCCAACAGGCATTCATGTGGTACACATATGTGCATGCAGGCAAAATATTCATATAGATAAAGTAAAATCAATAAAAATAAGTGACAGCACAAATACATTTAGAGGTAAGTTGGTATTGAGAGTAGACTGTTTCTAACAAACATCTGAAAATGGGGGGCCAGCTACAGAAGTGGGTGATGGGGAGAGGCTGGAAGAGTTGGGAGGTACACACTAGAACAAGCCTAGCTTGCTGGAATGGAGTGCTAAAGGGCAATTCTGGGCGAGGGCGTCTGTGGTGTCTAAACCTTCGACATTGCCTAAGTGGTTGTAATCAGAATGCTGGTAGCAAAGTTGGCAGGAAAAGGTATTTTGATGAGTTCTCAGATGGAAATGAAGAACAAGGTACCGGGCGGGGACTGGAGCAAACAGCGCTTTGTTATAAAGTGACAAAGAATCTGGCTGAATTGTCTTTGCCCTAATGCTTCATGTAAGGCAGGATTTACAAGCAATCAACCAGATTTTCTTTTTTATAGCTATGCACATGTATAGTATGCATTGTGTGTGTGTGTGTGTGTGTGTGTGTGTGTGTGTGTGTGTGTGTGTGTGTGTGTGTGAAGGCACATGTGCAGAGGTCAGAAGACTGTGGAAGTCAGTCTCTCTTTCCACTACATGGGTCCGAGGGATCAAACTCAGGTTGTCAGGCTTGGTGGTAAGCCTCTTACCCACCGAGCCGTCTTGCCAGCCTGAACTGGAGTATTGGATGGAAGACATATCTAAACAAAGTACTGAGGAGGTTTACATGGCTTCTTTTTTTTTATTTTTGTTTTTTGTTTGCTTTTTTTGAGACAGGGTCTCTTCTATGTAGATAGCCCTAGCTGTTCTGTAACAGGTTGGCCTCAGACACAAGAGATCTGCCTGCCTCTGTCTCCTGAATGTTGAGATTAAAGGCATGCGCCACACTGCCAGGCTGCATGGCTACTTTTGACTACTTATGTGTAAAATGTGAGAAAACAAGAACACATTAAAGATGGACTTTATAACTAAAAGGCAACCGAACTTGATGAGGCTGTAAAAGTCAGCTGGGAGGATACCAGGGGTGTGGTCCAAGCAATCCTTGGATGAGGAGGGTTAGTGTGGCTAGCATGAGGCCAGAGGAGGAACACTGGTGAGGCATTTACGAAATCTTCCAGGTTGCTAGCCCTTGCATAGGCTGAGAGAGCTGTGGCTTGAGCACAGAATAGTTAAGAAGGCTCGTAGAGCAATGAGATCTCAAGGGTCACT
This sequence comes from Peromyscus californicus insignis, assembly GCF_007827085.1. Classification (NCBI taxonomy): domain Eukaryota; kingdom Metazoa; phylum Chordata; class Mammalia; order Rodentia; family Cricetidae; genus Peromyscus; species Peromyscus californicus. The sequence continues at coordinate 82,687,068 of NW_026294617.1, forward strand.
GCCCAGTACTGCCCCATCTCTACCCACATCCACCCAGGCTGGGACTCCAGTGGGCCCAGGAGTGGCTCGTTGTGACCCCTTTGAAAGCACAAAAACATTGGTAGTGTTCTGTAGGGCCAGCTCTTTAGGTATGCACAGAGCAAGAGCCTGGAGATGCTGCTTCACCCTACATTTCAAAAGCTGTCCCCAGACAGCCTTGAGGCCCATGCAGAGAGCTTTCCTAGGACTAAGGCACTCAGGAGAGCAGGGAGGCTAGGGCCACCACAGACAGGCTCTGTGGCTGGAGGGGTAATAGAGGCTGGGAGAGACACAGCACTCAACTCCAAGCAGCTGCTCCCTGAGAAGCTGTGGAGGTGGGGTTGCCCAGGGCCTAACCTCTGCTCCAGTGTGTCTGGAAAGTAGGACAGACGGTCAAGGATCATTTCCTAGCCTCGGTCACAAGGTTTAAGGTTATTTTCTTTCTGGGTTTTAGATCTACTTAAGAGCTGTTACCTAGTCCTTCTGGCCCATTGCTACTGTTTGGAATGGGAATGTGTTTATTCTCTACTTGCCTTAGGATGAATTGTACCTTGAGCACCATCTGACTTAGGCTGTATTTGGATGAGACTTTGGACGTGGTTTAAAGGCAATTGGTGCAAGTTGAGATGCTAGGGACCGCTGGGATGGAACGAAGGTACAAGTTGAGATGCTAGGGACCGCTGGGATGGAACGAAGGTATCTCCTATGGGAGAAAGCTACAGATTTTTTTTCTTTTGATTTTTTTTTGAGACAGGGTTTCTCTGTGTAGTTTTGGTGCCTGTCCTGGATCTTGCTCGAAGGCTACAGATTTTGGAGGATCAGGAATGGAATATTATGGTTTGAATGTTTGTGTTTTCTTCAAAATTCATGCTTAAATTTTCCCATTACAATATTAAGAGATGGGGCCTTGAGGGGATTAGGCTGTGATTTACCAATCACTAATGGATTAGGGCCTCATAAAAGGGCTTGAGGTAGCAAGTGCATCCCTCTGCTGCCTTTTTACATGTGAAGTCACAGTCCTCATCCCCTCTGGAAGATGTAGTCCTCCCTGGATGTCAGCCCTCCCTTATCTTATCTTGAACTTGACAGCTGTGAGCACCTAGAGCAATAAATTTATATTATTTGTAGGTTATCCAGGCTCCAGCTTTTCTTTTGTGAAACAGATTCTCACTATATAACCCAGGTTGGCTTCCAACTTGGAATCCGCCTGCCTTACCTCGAAGGTGCTAAGATCACAGGTATATGTCACTCTACCCAACTCTAGCCTCAAGTGTTTTATTACAGCATCAAGAGCGGACAGCGGACAGAAACCACGGAGGCTCAGCCTCTATCTTGAAACATATGGGCACTGAGGATGCTGTGTCGGAGGGGAAGCACACAAACTGATCCTTTCCTCTGCTTGAAAATTATACATGGCACTTCTTTCATAGGCCATAAGGCAGCTATAGTCACAGGATCCTAACCTAACTGCAAGAGAGGTTGTGGGAAGCAAGGAGAAAGAATTCACTGCATAGCCCTGGCTGGCCTGGGACTCACAAAGACTAGCCTGCTTTTGCTGGGGTTAAAGGAGTACTCTACCATGCCTGGTCTTACTAACATTTCCAGATACCTAGGGAAGTGCTTGGCTTGTGGTGTTCATCAACAATGGTTGAGTCAATAGTCAATGAATTAATGGATTTTCTCTTTCAGTTATGAGTCTACTCTAAGAAATTTCTAACTAGAACGAGATATTCAATGATATAGTAGTGTCTCAGACCTGCAATCTCAGCACTCAAGAGGCTGAGGCAGGGGGATTACTGAGAACTCAAGGGTAGCTTGGACTACACGGTGGCTCTCAGGCCAGTCTGGGCTATAGAGTAAGATATTATTGCAACAACAACAAAACAAAAAAAAATGAATGGGTTTAGGTTGATATTTCAGGAACATCTAGAGTTAGTAAGTTATTTTAGTAAAAGTTTATTGAAGTCAGTGAACTCAGTATCAAATAGAACTACAGATTATATGAATATTTTCTTTAGTAACCCAATGGTTACTTGTTTTTACTGTGACCCTTCCTTCTCTTCCCCTCATCCACCTCCTCTTGTAGAATATTACTTTAACTATATAAAGATGTGTTACATTTGTTTATGCTACATTTGTTTAATGATGTAGAGATGTGTTGTTTTGCCTGCCTAAGGCACCTGATTGGTCTAATAAAAAGCTGAATGGCCAATAGCTAGGCAGTATAGGGATAGCTGTGAGAATAAGTAGGAGGAGGAATCTAGGCTGGAGAGAAGAGAGAAGGGAAGAGAAAGAGAGGGAGATGCCTGGGGCCAGCCAGCCAGGCAGCTGCCTGCCAAACAGACACGGAGTAGGACATACAGAATGAAGGAAAGGTAGGAAGCCCCAAGGCAAAGTGTAGATAAAGAGAGACAGGTTAAATCAAGTTATAAGAGCTAGTGGGACAAGCCTAAGCTAAGGCCGAGTATTCATAACTAATAAGTCTCTGTGTCATGACTTGGGAGCTGGTTGGTGGCCCAAAAGAAAGCCTAATGAATGGCTGTTCCCAGTGAGGTTGTGCAGGTGGGGGTACCCAGCGATTTCTGTTTTCATATAAAATTAGACCACAGTCTTCTAAGACATGGTTGCTTAGAGAGAATTAGGAACAGTTCTCATGACAGGAGAATTGAGATCGTATTGATACAGAGAGGTAAGGAATAGTCAAGGCAGGAAGAGCCATTCACCAAGCAGGATTTCGTTGGCTCTTGTTCAACACCTGTTCTTAATTTTCCCTGCATGATTTAGCACAGCACAGAGAGTTCAGGAGTGGGCTTTTTGACCAAGGAATCTCAAAGTGATTATGAGATATAATTTATCACTCATTTATCCAGCAAACGAACTTGGTGATGCACGGCACGTGGTGCTGGAGAGTCAAGGTGCAGAAGCAAGGCACGATTTCACCCCTCATGGAACTCACAATCTGATAGCGAGGATAAATATAGAACAGATCTTAGGAAATAAGCATAGCATTGGTTGTAAAGACCAAGACTAGTGCTACAGGGTGACAGAGAGAGCCATCCTCATTTTGAGCAGTGGGGTCAGGAAAGATCTCTTCAAAGTACTTATGTTTCTCAACTCAAATTCAAAAAAGGAGGGACTGAGTGATGGAAAAGCGAAGGGAAGAGAACTCAAGGCTGGAGGAAAGAGCCTGTTCCCCAGCCCATTAATTCACGCAGGGCTGCGGGCTTAACTGAACAACTGGGGAAGCTGTAGACGAAAACGCCTTGTTCTGAGTATATTGATGAACAGAGTTTCATGGGAACCTCAGACTGCCCTTGTAACTGCTCAGGGCACTGCGGGCAAGTCTCTCCTAAGGCAAATCTTCCTTCACGACTCAAGCTGTAGGTGAGCCAGTTATTCTTATAGCCCCCACCAGGCACATCAAACAACCATGAAAGAAGAGGCTGAAGAGATATCACTTTACGGACTGCTTCAAAGCAGGCAGGATGAGAACAGAGAGCCCCAAATGACTGGCATGCAGGAAGAGGGTGGGGCATAGGGGCCGAGGGGAGAGCCAAGCTCTAAAAGCAGCTGCCTATGACATTTCCGTCAGCAGCCTTCGCTCGCTCATTGTGTATGAGACACACATCAGATGTCCTGGTTTATGATTTCATCTTCAGTACCTACCCTCTGAGACCCAAGCTCATGTATCTCTTCCACTGGCTGGCGCCTGCTCATTAACTGGGATCTAAGGTCCATCTAAAAGTGGCAACGGCATTTAGACCCCTTTCAACGTTAGGAAACCTGTGGATCGGTTGAGTTTCAGATGTCAGGTGCCTCGTTTCTGTATCTGCTAAAAAGTAAGAAAGTATAAGCTATCAAAAAAAAAAAAATCCCACACAGGTGCCAGAGTCCTATCAGAGTATAAGGTCACACGCCACACACTGTCACTGTCTCCCCAGGTCAGAGGACAGTATTTCTCTCTTTTGGAAGACACATTAGAAGCCAGCACTTGGAGGTCCCAAGTAGCACTGCTCTATCTACAAGGGGGACTGGACTTGGGTTTACTCTTCCAGACAAATTAAAGTATTAGAATCTCTTGTTTCTTAAGGGAGATAACAGAGTGGAGCACCTACAAGGTTTTACTTCTTCGACTCCGTTTCTGAGGTGTAAATTAAAAGGCATGGTTGAAATTCACTTGGTCTCCTCCGTATCTGTTAAAGCTCTCAGTATTCCAGTCATTTTATTTTATTTTATTTTTTTATTTTTTATTTTTTTTTTGGTTTTTCGAGACAGGGTCTCTCTGTGTAGCTTTGCGCCTCTCCTGGAACTCACTTGGTAGCCCAGGCTGGCCTCGAACTCACAGAGATCCGCCTGGCTCTGCCTCCCGAGTGCTGGGATTAAAGGCGTGCGCCACCACCGCCCGGCTCCAGTCATTTTAAAATGTACTACTAGGCTGGGCTTCCTGCCTCTCACATCCAATAAAGAGATTGCTAACCAAAAAAAAAAAAAAAAAAAAAAAAAATGTACTACTCACCAGGAGGTGGTGGTGCACACCTTTAATCCCAACACTCAGGAGGCAGAGGCAGGAGAATTTCTGTGAGTTCGAGACCAACCTGGTCTACAGAGCGAGATCCAGGACAGCCAAGGATGTTACACAGAGAAACCTTGTCTTGAAAAACTACAACCAACCAACCAAACAAACAAACAAAAAAAAGTATTCAGGCTGAAGAGACAGGTCAGCAGTTAAGGGCACTTTCTGCTCTTGCAAATGACCTAGGTTCGGTTTCCAGCATCGACATAGTGGCTCACAACCATCTGTATTTCCAATTCTATGGGATCCAACACCCTCTTCTGACTTCAGAGCTCAATAGACATATATATGATGCACGCATATATGTGCTGGCAAAACAGTCATACATATAAAATAATAATTCTTTAAAATACACACACACACCCCTGGGCTGGAATAAAGCTCAATGGTAGAATGCTTGCCTAGCATGAGACTCTAAGGTCAATTCTCAGCACTGCAAAAATATAATAATAAAGAAATAAGTATAATACAAGTGTATACATGCAATTTTGGAGATTTATGTTAAGTATTGGTGTTGGAATCTGGAACTTCCAAAATTGCTCAGTCATGTAAGCTCTCTGATTATATCCCCAAATTATCTCATGCAAACTATGATAACTATAGTAAATACCAAAGTGTTTCCTTTTTAAAGAGCAAAATCGTAACCATGACGACAATCTGTTCACATCTAAATGACAGCAGCAAAGCTTTGTCATCAGTTGACCACATTCAAATGAATTTTGTGTCAGGAATCTTTTCATAGCCAGACATTAGACCTAGTTCTAGGTCATTTGGATTATAGATTGAATTGGAAGAAGCATGCTAAAATTAAAAGTCACATCAGAGCCGGTTGGTCTACATTATTTCCCAATCTCCCAAAATGTATGTCTGACGTGGTAACTATTTAGTTCATGGCAAAACAAGCCATGGTAAACTCATTTTGTCCACAAGCATTCAGAGAAAACCTACTACATGCGTTGTACTGATAAGACACTAATTCAGCCCTATGAGGTACAACTGAGCACAGAATCACATAGTAGAGGGCAGAGTCAGCTTCGTGATGGGAGCTCAAGGAATAAATACTGGTTGAATGACTAAATCTATCAAAAAATGCACATGATGTTCCTTGCTGTTTGTTTTTCTTCTTAACATTTATTCTCTGTGTGTAATGTGCGTAGGCATGCATGTGCCATGGCCTCGTGTTCTCTCCTTCTACCATGAAGGTCCCAAGGATGGAAATCAGGCTTGGCAGCAAGTACCTTTACCCACTGAGCCCTCTCACTGGCTCTGAGAAGTGAATTTTTATTTCTTGTAGTCTCTGTACTCAGGGATATTAACAGCAAGCAGAGGGAGATATTAGAGGATGATATTTAAACCAGCATCACGAGGCTCTGTTTTCAAATGGGCTATTTTTTCCTAGAACCATAAAGTATGTACTTCATTCTTTCTCTTTTTCCCAATATCAATTCAGAACAGAAAGCTGTGTTACAACGTTACTTAAAATGTTGCTGTTTTTTGCCGGGCGGTGGTGGCGCACGCCTTTAATCCCAGCACTCGGGAGGCAGAGCCAGGCGGCTCTCTGTGAGTTCGAGGCCAGCCTGGGCTACCAAGTGAGTCCCAGGAAAGGCGCAAAGCTACACAGAGAAACCCTGTCTCGAAAAACCAAAAAAAAAAAAAAAAAAAAAAGTTGCTGTTTTTATCTTCAAGTTCTCTGCTCCTCTTTTCAGAGTCACAACGGCTGTTGCCAGCCACGGCATTATTCATAAGTAGGAAGGGAAAACGGATGAGCTAAAATCCTGGGAATTCAACAATTGGCTTGTTTGGGTGGAAGCCCTGCCCTGTATGGCCTTGGATAAACTCAAGCTTTTCCATCTGTATAGTAACAGAACCTGGTTACAGTGTTTCCAACCCACCCTGTAGCTTATTGTTCTGGGATTTCATCCTTGTTTTTTCATATATATATGTGAAACAATTATTTGCTTCTAGGTTCCTTCGTTGGATCTCGTTCTCTCTCTCTCTCTCTCTCTCTCTCTCTCTCTCTCTCTCTCTCTCTCTCTCTCTCTCTCTCTCCCTCCCTCCCTCCCTCCCTCCCTCCCTCCCTCTCTCTCTCTCCCTCTCTCCAAAGTCTCACTATGTAGTCTTGCCTAGCCTTCAATTTACAGAGGCCCCACTGCCTCTGCTTCCAAAGTGCTGAAATTAAAGGCATGCACCATCACACACAATATTTTTAAAAAACCATTTACCACAGATGCTTACCATAAAATAGCCATCACTGTAGAATGTCTACCTTTTTCCCCTCAGGTAGTCATGGTACCACTTAAAAAATTACAAATAAACAAGAGCTAACCAACCAACCAGACAGGCTTAGTGGTGCACACATGTAATTCCAGAACGTGGGAGGTAGAAGCAGAGGGTCAGCAATCCAAGGTTATCCTGAGCTATACCGGCAATTCAAGGCCAGTCTGGGCTATATGAGATCCTATTTGGGGTGGGGTGGGGGAGCCAACAAGTTACCAAAGAAACACAAATAAAAACAAAGTAAACTTTGTCTGCAGCCCTACCACTAAAAAAAACCCTTCAAATCTGGTTTTAGAATGTGCTTTTGTGCCCAAACTTTAATTAATATCTTCTTTTCAATTTTTTTTTTTTTGAGCTGAGGACCAAACCCAGGGCCTTGTGCTTGCTAGGCAAGCCTTCTTTTCAATTTTTAATAAGAATTTTTAAAAAGTGTGTGTGTGCGCTCGTGTGTGTAAGAATGTGCACATGTGAGTGCCTGTATAGTCCAGAAGAGGGGGGTCAGATTTCCTGGTGGTGGAGTTGCAAACAACTGTCAGCCTCTGGATGTGGGTGCTGGGAACCAAGCTCCATTCTTTTAGGGTCTCATTATGTAGCCCTGACTGTCCTGGAACTCACTATGTAGACCAGGCTCCTGGCCTCAAACTCACAGAGATCTGCACCCCTGTCCCACACACTATTGTGTGATACTATTCTTGGAGAGATGTAAACAAATACATACTCACCCCAGATTGGGCACCAACGACAGACCAAAGAATACTACCAAAGTTCAATTTGGTGAACCAAGGGGTTGTGGGTGAGGGGTCACTTACAGGAGAAAGACAACTCCCAGACAGCTGTAGCACCACAGCCTGCCCCAGCATGGGTGACTGCTCACAAAGCTGGGAGTGTAAGCTCACAGCACAGCTCTCAGGCAGCTCAGAGGGTGAGAAAGTGTCTTCTAGGTAGCTTAGTTGGTCTGACTCCCCTCTAGCCATCTCGACTGCTCTGATCCTCTTTTAGGCAATTCAACTTGTCTGTCTATCAACAATCCTCTCACTGTTTCATTAAGCTTGGAGAGGGAGGGGGCTGGTAAATCTGGTCAGTTTCAGGGATTTCCTGAATTTAATGAATTGTAGACAAGGCCGGCCTAGAACTCACAGACATCCAACTGCCTCTGCCTCCTGAGTGCTGGGTTAAAGGCATGTGCCACCACCGCCAGGTTTGAAATACATTTTTTCCTAACTTTATGTGTCCTGATGTTTTGTCTGTATGTTTATCTGTGTACCATTGTAGGCCTGGTACCCTTGGAGGCCAGAAGGCATTGGATTCCTGGAACTGGTGTTACAGATGGTTGTTAGCTACTATGTGGGTGTTGGGAACTGACCCCAAGTCTTCTGGAAAAGTAGCCAATGCTCTTAACTGCTTAGCCATTTCTCCAGCAATTGTTCCCCAATTTATTTTTTAAGGTGTGGTAGTGATGGTGGTAGAGTCTGAATTGGGGGAGGGGAGCCAATTTCAAGATCTCATTTTATAGCCTAGGAAGGCCTGGAACTCACTATGGAGCCCCAGGCTGATGGCGTCCCGAGCACTGGAACTATACGCACACAGGTGATGACACAGGCTGAGGCTTTTTTTTTTTTTTTTTTTAAAAGACAAAGTGGTGTTGGCACATAACTTTAATCCCAGCTCTTGGGAGGCAGAGGCAGGTGGATCTCTGAGTTCCAGGCCAGCCTGGTCTACAGCATAAGTTCCAGGACAGCCAGGACTACACAGAGAAACTACACAGCCATCCACCTGTGTCCACTCCCCTTCCCCACCCAGTGCTGAGATTAAAGGCCTATATATACTACCATCCTGAGCCAGGATCAAGTCTTCTGTGAATAATTTCTTTATATTTTCTTTCCTCGTGTTTTATAAGCAAAGCACCTGCCTGTGGTGTGTTCCGATCAAGCCTTGGAGCTGGGAGGGATCTACAAAGTTGCTATCTCCTCGATGTCAAAACAGTAAAGAGAAACACCAGAATTCTAATTATTCTGGATAGGGAGGTAGAGATTAAATTGCTGGAATTATTGCTGCATAGACTGTCAAGGGGAAGAAAAACAAGCAGATAAGAGTGCTTTCCCACTGAGCAGTTCTAGGTAAACTGTGTCCAAAAGTGCCTGGCACAGAGGCATTGCTAAGTATTAACTGCTGTGTGTCCTCCCTGTACGAAAATGAACCCAACGCTTGGAGGTAACCAACGAGTATTTAGTAACTACATACCTACATCTATAGATATCAGTGATGGGCTTTTAGAGAGAGAGGAGCATTAAACTGTTAGGGAAAACAGTTTTTGTTTTTTTGGTTTGGTTTTTCGAGACAGGGTTTCCCTGTGTAGTTTTGGTGCCTGTCCTGGATCTCGCTCTGTAGACCAGGCTGGCCTCGAACTCACAGAGATCCGCCTGGCTCTGCCTCCTGAATCAAAGGTTGAGGAAAGTTCATAGCCCATAACCCAGCTGCCTAAAGGCCTTGCTTCCTGGGAATGTCCTTAGCCTTCATCCGTACCTTCCTCCATTTCTGAATGTCTTTATTTCTTGGATGGTTTCCAGACTATAGTCACAACGGAGAAGGAAATGGAATCGTACTACAGTTGTACTGGATAATCGAGAAGTGGAAAGTGTCCTCTCTCTCTCTCTCTCTCTCTCTCTCTCTCTCTCTGGTTTTTTAAGACAGGGTTTCTCTGTGTTACAGCCCTGGTTGTTCTGGAACTCACTTTGTAGCCCAGGCTTTTCTATAGTGGGTTAAAACTGTCCTGCAATCTTTTAGAAAAGGAGCAAAAGGCTATGTTAGAAAATCATCAACGTCTAGCTGAGGTTATTTTAGAAAGACGAGCTTTCCAAATTGGCAGGAAATCATTCTTTTTGTTTTTGTTTTTTTCCCCAAGACAGGGTTTCTCTGTGTAGCTTTGCGCCTTTCTTGGATCTGGCTCTGTAGACCAGGCTGACCTTGAACTCACAGAGATCCACCTGCCTCTGCCTCCCAGTGCTGGGATTAAAGGTGTGCGCCACCACCGCCCGGCTAGGAAATCATTCTTAACACTAACATAAAATTTAAATTTCCTGCTGAAATATAGTGATAGTGTTCCTGGTATATGAGGCTCCTTTTGTTTGTTTGTAAACAGGGTTTTGCTCTGAATTCCAGGTTGCATTCTGCCTCCCAAGTACCTGGGATTATAGGCACGGGCCATTACCCCACACAGCCTTCCTACCTGCCAGCACTTCTCTTTCCTTTTGTGGTATTACAGCCAATCCCGGAGCCCACCTGACTACTAGGCAGGTTCTCTACCATTGAGCCACATTGCCAGCACTCATGTCATAAGCATACAAGTTACACTTGTAACTCCTGGGGATATGACACTTCTGGCCTCTGTGAGCAATCTGCATACATGTGCACTGCCCCCTAGATACACACACTATTTAAAAGATAATTTTGTAAAAAGGGCTGGAGAGTTGGCTCGGTGGTTAAGAACAATTCTTGCTTCTTAGAGAAGACCCTGGTTCAATTCCCAGCACCCACACGGTGGCTCACAACCATCTTTAACTCCAGTCCCAGGTGATTTGATGCCCTCTTCAGACCTTGGTGGGTACCAGGCACATACACAGTACATATGTATACATGCAGGGAAAATACTCATACACTTAAAGTAATAAAATTTAAAAAATGCTTGGTTTGGTTTGGGTTTTTTGAGACAGGGTTTTTCTGTGTAGCTCTGGCTGTCCTGGATCTCACTCTGTAGCCCAGGCTGGCCTCGAACTCACAGAGATCTGCCTGCCTCTGGCTCCTGAGTGCTGGGATTAAAGGCATGCACCACTACCACCTTGCTCTTTTTCTTTTTTAAATAAAGTTTTTCAAAACGATAATAAAAAAGTTCTTTTAGCATAGAGTCTAGCTAAATTGCTCAAGTTAGCCTCAAACTTACCTTCTTCCACCCAGCAGTGGCGGTGCACGCCTTTAATCCTAAGCACTCGGGAGGCAGAGGCAGGCAGATCTGGTTCTGGAAAGAACCAACCAACCAAACAAACAAACAAATAAACAAAAAAACAAAATTTACCTTCTTCCTGCCTCAGTCTCTAGAATAGCTGGGACTCTAAGTGTGTACCACCATCCTTGGGCTCTTTATTTATTTTTTATTTTTATTATTTATTTATTTATTTTTTGTTTTTTTGAGACAGGGTTTCTCTGTGTAGTTTTGGTGCCTGTCCTGGATCTCACTCTGTAGATGAGGCTGGCCTGGAACTCACAGAGATCCACCTGCCTCTGCCTCCCAAGTGCTGGGATTAAAGGTTGGGCTCTTTATTTATTTACATTTATATTTATTTATGGGGGAGGGCATGTGTATGAAAGTCAGAGGACAACTTGTAGGAGTTGGTTCTCTCCTTCCACCTTTATGTGGGTTATTCTACTGGTGATAGCATTTTTGCAGACTGGTAAAGCTTATGAATGTGTAATGCTAAAGAACAAAACAAAACAAAGACAAAAACAGGCAGGGGGCTGGAGAGATGTCTCAGAGGTTAGGAGTACTTGCTGCTCTTGCAGAGGACCAGAGTTTGATCCCCAGCATCCACATTGGGTGGTTCACAACCACCTATAACTCCAGCTCCAGGGAATCCTGTTCTGGTATTTACAGGCACAAGCACCCACATGTGCGTACATACACAGACACACACACACACACACACACACACAAAGCGACAAAACAAAACAAATCCAGAAAAGCAAAACCAAAAACAGGTTGGCCTGGTGGTAAGATCTATAAACCCCCAGCATTCAGGAGGCTGAGACAAGAGATATGGGAATTCAAGACCAGTCTGGGTTACACAGTAAGACTATCTCAAAAACAAACTAATCAACAAGGCCTGAACCAACAAGGAAGAGATGCATGTCTTTTATAGGAGGAAGAACAGGATGGACTTTAATTTGCAAGCTAACACTTTATCTAAAATAATTATCTACTCCTGCTAAGGAAATAGGAAATGAAACGTTGAAAATAGTTTGGATTTGGAGGTGGTCTTCCTATGCTTTTTATTAGAGGATTAAAAAGCAATTATGTAGAAGAACCCCATTGGCAAATACAAAACTATGAAATCCTTTTAATTCACAATAATCAGTAAGAAAGCTAAATTGAAATAAGAGCTTTGAATTATGTAACAGAATCACTGAAACTCCCTTGTTAATCTACCTGTCTCTCTTCCATCTCTCAGTTTACCAGGTAGAAGGAAGAGGTCCCCCACCCCTTTGCTCAGAACTGAACCCAGGACCTCACATAGGCTGGGTAAAGGCTCTACCACTGTCTTAGTTTCATTGCCTGTTACTGAAATAAAATTCTCTGATAAAAACAACTGACGGAAGAAAAGGTTTATTTGCGTCACAGTTCCAGGTGACAGTCCATCACTGTGGGAAGTTGAGGTGGCAGCAACTGGCAGCGGCTGGTCACATCACATCCACAGTCAAGAGCAGAGAAGAGTGAACCAATGCACACATGCTAGTGCTCAGCTCACTCTTCCACTCTTAGACAGTCCAGGATCCCTTGCCCAGGAATGGTGCCACCCACAGTGGATGGGCCTTCCCACCTCAACTAACATAATCAAGATAACCCACCCCAGACCGATGCGATCTTACAACCTCTCATTGTGATTCTTTTTTTCTTTTTTTTTTTTTTTTTTTTTTTTTCGAGACAGGGTTTCTCTGTGTAGCTTTGCGCCTTTTTTTCCTGGAACTCACTTGGTAGCCCAGGCTGGCCTCGAACTCACAGAGATCCGCCTGGCTCTGCCTCCCGAGTGCTGGGATTAAAGGCGTGCGCCACCACCGCCCGGCCCTCGTTGTGATTCTTTGCCCTGGAGAATCCAGAGCAGGTAAGGTCGACAACACTAACCTCAACCACCGAGCTAGACCTCCAATTTAGGAAGACGAGCTTTCTGCAAAGAAACAGAGCACATGGAAGCCAAAAGGCTGAAGATTGGGACTATGAAACACACCTGCATTTTCCTTATTTTCCAAATCTCCATTTCTTCCTATGACAAGGAATTTGAACAAAATAAATGAATAAAAATAGCCAAATGTGGTGGTAGACACCTGTAGTCCCCAAACTGGGTAGGCTGAGCAAGAGGGAGCTGGACAACAAACAGCAATTTTCAGGATAGCCTCAGTTACATAGCAACTGTTTATTTTTCATCATCATTATTATTATTGGTCTTTTTTCTTTTTTTAAGTTCTCACTCAGACTTGCTGTGTAGACCAGGGTGTCCTCCAACTTACAGAAATCTACCTGCCTCTGCCTCCCAAGTGTTGGAATTAAAGGTGTGTGCTACCACGCCCAGCAACAGCATTTTTTGAAAAAAAGCTTAGTGGTGGTACATAATTGTAATCCTACTCAGGCGGCTGGGACAGGAGACAAGAGTTCAAAATCAGCTTGGGCTACAGGGCAAGGCTGTTTCAAAATAAAAGCCTGGGGTTGGGGATTTAGCTCAGTGGTAGAGCGCTTGCCTAGCAAGTGCAAGGCCCTGGGTTCTGTCCTCAGCTCCGGAAAAAAAAAATAAGAAAGAAAGAAAGAAAGAAAGAAAGAAAGAAAGAAAGAAAGAAAGAAAGAAAGAAAGAAAGAAAGAAAGAAAGAAAGAAAAGCCTAGTATAAACTGAGTCAAGCAGGCCTATGTTTAAATCTCCCCTCTATAGCATTTTACTTAAAAAATTATTCAATTTATGATTGAGCATAAGACTACTTGGTGATACACTATGACTCTTGGAGGACAAGACTGTTCTAGGTTCTCTGTAGAAGGCCTTTATTTAGCTTTATGGCTGCGGGGACTGGGAGTTCCCAGAGTAATTCTTGCTATCCATACTTCATTCCACTGGCTGTCAGTGGTCTTGGTAGCTATCACAGCCTGAATTATGTGCTATTGTGCTGTAGTTAAAACAGATTTGGCTGTTTCGTGGTGTGGTCTTGTCTGAGCTGATCAAATGACTACTGAAATAGAAAGGGTACAGATGATAGAGTTAGAAAGTTCCACTTTTACTAATCTTTTCATTGAAAATAAAAACAAAATCCCATTATCTAACCTGTCTGAGCCTGATGCAGCCTGAGACAATCATACCTAGTACTCTACTTGGCTACACAGATGCATGGCTTGTCTGCAATTTATGGTTTTCTTCCTCTCATTGGCCGCTGGCACAGCATGCAATTTCTCCAGAATTTAATTCTAGTACCTGCTGTGGCTAGTGTATGAAGGCAAAATAATGAGGTATGTGTGCATATGGGTGGAATTTGGGAGTGGTGAAAAATAGTAACTCTAGCCAAAGTATTCTGAGCTCGGAGATTACACTCTAGACTTAGAGTAGACAAACTGTAGGTAGTACATAGAACAAAGGGAATTCCACTACTACAAGATATCTCAGCTTCTTTTGGTTAAATTAGAGGTGGTTAAAAAAATAAAAAAGAAGCCAGGCGGTGGTGGTGCACGCCTTTAATCCCAGCACTTGGGAGGCAGAGGCAGGCGGATCTCTGTGAGTTCGAGGCCAGACTGGTCTACAAAGTGAGTTCCAGGAAAGGCACAAAACTACACAGAGAAACCCTGTCTCAAAAAAAAAATAAAAATAAAAAAATAAAAAATAAATAAATGAAATAAAAAAGAAACTGGATGTAGTGGTACGTGCCTGTAATCCATTCATTTAGGAGATAGAAGCAGGGCATCAGAAGTTCTAGGTCAGTGGTCCTCCATCTTCCTAACACTGCAACCTTTTAATACAGTTCCTCATGTTGTGGTGACCCCAACCATAAAATTATTTTCGTTGTTACTTCCTAATTGTAATTTTGTTACTGTTATGAATCCTAAGGCAAATATCTGTATTTTCCAATGATCATAGGTAACCCCTATGAAAGGGTCATTTGACCTCCAAAGGGGTCAAGACCCACAGGTTGAGAATTGCTGTTCTAGATTATATCTGGCAATATAGTGAACTTGAGGCCAGCCTGGGATACATAAGATCCTATCTTTAAAAAAAAAGTGGTAGACCATAGGAGGAATGTGCACTTTGACAGGACACTAAATGGCTCTCCTTAAGCTTTTGGCCTGAGACCAAGTGTTCTAAGACACCAGAGAGAGAGAAAAAAAATGTCCCTTTGGCTATGGAGTCAGGGTCATTCTAGTGCAAAAGATGAAGTGTAGCCATGGCGACCAAAGGAAGCATGAGTCTTTTTCAGGGGAGCACTATGCATGAAGCTGTAAAAGAACTATTCTTATTTGAGTCCTGATCTGCCAAAGGTGACAATGAAAAGCTCTCCACGTGGGGAGGGAGCGATTGCCAAGTCTTGTTACTATGATCCCTGTTCTAAGATTAGGCTTCTCCTTGGAGACCTTTCAAGTCACCACAGGTACCACTGAAGACATTTTGCAGAGGAAGCACCTTTTTGTCTGCCTTCTAAACACCAAATCAAAGAGCTCGTTGGATAAATCCGTCTACTGAAATACTGTTTGGCCCACTCTCTGAACTTGCTTGCCCATTTCTCAGTCTGCACTGCCCCCCACCACGCCCCCACCACACACACACACACACACACACACACACACCAACATCCTGCATTGTGTTTCTCCTTTATAATGATTAAAAACAAGGACCAGACGTGGTGGCACAGGCCTTTAATCCCGGCATTCAGGAGGCAGAGGCAGGCCAGTTTCTGAGTTCGAGGCCAGCCTGGTCTACGAAGCAAGTTCCAAGACAGCCAGGGCTACAAAGAGAAACCCGGTGTCTAACAAAACAAAACAAATCCAAAAACTAAGTCTTACAAGTTTTATGGCTTCTTCCTTTATTTTGAAAAACTGAACAAAACCTTGTTAAACATTTATTTAGCACACAGAGGTCAGAAGATAATTTACAGGAGTCTGTTCTTTCCTTCCACCCTGGGGGGTCCTGAGAATTGAACTCAGGTCGTCAGGCTTGGCAGCAAGCTCTTTACCTGCTGAGCCATTTCACTGGCCTCCCTTTGTGAATTCTTGATCTCAGTCTCTACCTCTCAAGTGCTTTCTTTTGAATTTTTAAAAAAAAATTATTAAATACGACATGGGCTTCATGTAGTGCCTTTTAAACATCTGAATTTGGATGCCTAGAGGCTTTGGTGGGCTCTCCCTCCTCACATTGATCATCTATCATTAGCTTATACAGGGCTGAAGGATTGTTTTTTTTTTTCATGGCCCTTTAGGCTTTTTGATTTGTATACTTACACTTTAGGGATAAGTCATGTACTGATGCATACCGAACATAAATGTTCTCCAGGAATAGGCAGCACTCTGGCAGAGGCCCTTTTTCTGCCAGTGAGGCAGGCCCCGAGTCTTTTGTGAGTGTGTGTGTATGTATGTGTATGCTAGTACATGCTGAATGAAGCCGGAGGACAATATTGACTGTCTTTTCTGCTGCTCTCCACCTTATGTTTTGAGACAGAATTAGAACCCAGAGCTCACAGATTGAGCAAGAGTAGGTAACCAACCAGCTCCAGAGGTCATGTCTGCCTTCCCAGCGGTAGGATTACAAGTGTGTCCAGAACCACACCCCGCTACATGGGTGCTAGAGAGGCAAGCTTAGGTGCTCATATGTGCATGGCAGCACTTTGTCAATTTATGCCCCATCCCAGCTTTCTAAAAAAAAAAATTGATGCATGTATAGTGTGTGTGTATGTGTGTGTGTGTGTGTGTGTGTGTGTGTGTGTGTGTGTGGTGCCATGACACAAACTTGTAGGCCAGAGGACAACTTTGTGGAGAGGGATTCTGTCTTGCCACCTTAACAGTTTCGGAGGATTAATCTTGGGTGGTCAGACTCTCACAGCAAGCAATTCAGTCACTGAGCCTTCCGGCTGGACCCAGTCCCCAGCTCATAATTCTAAATCAGCACCATAAAGTGCCACCTTCTACGTACCAAACTATTCTGTGTGAACATGGTTCACTGAATGATAAGAGCCTCTACTCTAATGGGGAAACCTTTACATTTTTACCCAAAGAGGGATGCCATACTGTAAGACCACAAAAAGGTGCCCATATCAGAGCAAATAAAGGCACAACATCTGAAGCTATTTATTTATAGGCAGGGTCTCACTGTGTAGCCTAGGTGCTGTGACCTCCTGTGTCTGCCTCCAAGACTGCTGGGATCATAGGTGTGCAGTACATGCTTGGCTATAACCCAGGACTTGAAAAATGTAGAAACAGGGAAAGCTACACTGTATGTCTGATAGCTTCTGAACCTCACCTAGATACAGGTGTTACAGGTAATATGCTGTGCCAGACCTCATGGAAGATTTGGGGCTCTCACATGGCACCACAAACAGTTTTATTTATTTACTGTGGTTCTAGGGATAGAACACAGGGCCTCATAAATGCTAGGCAAGTGTTCTACTACCGAGTCATACCTCCAGCTCTATAGGGGACCTTAAAATCAAGTTCAAAATCCATGTCCAACATCTCTGCCTCCAACTTGGGTGCCTAGACTCACACTACTACGAATTCAGAAGGGGAGAGGCAGTAGCCAACAGTGACTTTCTGGTGTTAAAAGCAGGTTTCATGGTCAAGTTTTCATAATGGTTGTTTGGCCCAACCAAGAAGCTTACTAAGATGGCCTCAAACTCTGCATTTTCTCCTCTGGTATTAATAGCTACAGATGGCAACTTACACTCATGCATTTTTTATAATTTTAAAAATTATTTTTGTACGTGTATGGGTGTTTTGCCTGAATGTAAAAAAAAAAAAAAAGTAGAAAAGAGACACCATATGATTCTTTGAAAAAATATATCAGTGTATGGGCATACTCCCTTATCCCCCACCAAACCACCAGGACCCTGTCAGCACAAACGAAGCATTTTTGCCCAGGCACCCATACTAAAAAGTGTTGTGTTTACTACTTTGTCACGTTGAAGAAATTTTTTTTTTTTTTTTTTGGTTTTTTCAAGACAGGGTTTCTCTGTGTAGCTTTGCGCCTTTCCTGGGACTCCCTTTAGAGACCAGACTGGCCTTGAACTCACAGAGATCTGCCTGGCTCTGCCTCCCGAGTGCTGGGATTAAAGGCGCGCGCCACCACCGCCCCGGCCATGAAGAAATTTTTATTGCAGGCAATTTGTTTTCTGTCAAACTAATTTGACCAAATTATCTCCTGTGAGTAGGAAGCCGGGGAAGCAGCAGATCAGGATGCTAAACTGGTGCAGGCTGGTGATAAAAGGTTCAAAATAGCAAGAGCTGAGGAGAAAGAGTTCAGAGCGGGCCTTGGGCACACCTTATCATGACTGAGTTACCCTTCAAAAAACGTTAGAGATCCAGAGGAAGGCTTCGGGAAGCAGCAGGACTCACAAGTGACTAGATAAGGATGCCTGGAATAAGAGTGTTTGAAACTTTAGAGGGTCTTCAAGATGAGCATTTCCAGTGTTTGCTTAGCCAGCTCTTGTTCCACACATGGTTCAGCTCTATCCAACTACAAGCTCTGCCCCTCCCCATCTCTCCTACTTTCATACTTTTACAAAGACAAATTATAATGTTTATTCACAAATACTTGTAGATGTTTCCAAAAATTACCAATCACTTTTATAAATATGGCCCATTGGAGTGTTTATTTGACCTGGTATTTGCAAACTTCATTTTCCATACTAATTATAAATTGTGTGAGGTGTGTTCTTGGTTGAATAAGCTCTGTGTTTAAAAGAATCCTTTACTGTATTGTTATTAAAATGGGGGTAATAGGAACTTCCTATTTTCTATATCAAAAAAGTGATAAAATTGAGGGAATGTACGTTAAGTGGTTCCAAATTTCCAGAGGAAAATGCTACTTTTTTTTTTCCTTTCCAGATAAAGTATATTGTCAGTATTTTTCAATTTCGCACTTCTTATGCTGTCAGTAATTTATGAAGTTGTAACACTTACCTTGGAATCTTATTATTATTATTATTATAATTTATTTAACAATCTAATAAGTTCACAGTTATGAGCAGTTCCAGTGCAGTTGGGAAATCTCAGTACTGTTAATGTGGCAGACCTTGTAAATAAAATACACGGGTACTTTGGATAGCACATGTGAAGGGAATCTCTCTAAAACTGACCTCACTGGTTTCATTCTTGGCAAACCGACCTGTCCCATTCAGCATGGCCTTTATTGGTCCTGATATAAGAGAAAAGAGTATGTTCTTCAATCTCTTTTTATTTTATTTATTTTATTTTACAATAGATGCATGACCAAAAGACAGTATTAATTTGTCAGACACAATGTCAGGGCCTTCACAACTGCCATGGGCTTTGTCCTCTCTATCCATCATGTTCTTATAAAAGTCTTTGATCCCACAGGAACTTCAGTAGTTTCCTGGTGAGGTGGAGACTTACTCAGGCTGTTATCCACTTGCGTCTGGAGGAAGCGCGTAGTGTTCTCTAGCTTTAAATTTTTGAATCTGTTTCTCAGTTTATTTCCTCAATATGTCATGGCTTAAATTAGAACAAGGACTTTAATTGGTATTATCCCATTGTTTTCTCCAAATCACCTGCCCTACTGTTTGCTTTGCCTTGTTTTGGCTGTTGTTTGGAGTGCTGGATAACACATAAAAGTCCTTGTGCATGGTACACAAGTGCTCGACCACTGAGCTACATGTTCAGCCTCCTGTAGTCCTTTTGATCTTTCCCTCCTATGCAACTTGTAAATAGTAATATTAATTCATGGGCCAGCAAGATGGCTCAGTAGATAAAAGAACTTGTTGGCCAAGCCTGACAATCTAGGTTCAATCCCCACAGGTCTCACACACTGAAAGGAGAGAAATGATTCCCAAAAGTTGTTCCCCAGCCTACACACACACACACACACACACACACACACACACACACACACACACACACACACACTCTCTCTCTCTCTCTCTCTCCACAAGTTTAATTCAAAATAAAAATATTCATTCATAAAATTTATGGAGGACTTTCAAAGAATTACTGATCACTTTTTAGCTCAGGCTTCTCAATATTTATCTTTAACTTACTTTGGGAAGGGATTTGCAGCCAGAGTTCAGTTAATTAATTGCCCAGCAATTAATAGCAATTGTGATTCCAGAGCCTTGACTCTATTCAGAACATTAAGTCCCTTTCTGCCCCATCCAGGTTTTACAGGGTCTGAGGTGTCTAGAATTTTGATAGCTCTCTCAGAAACCAAAATTATAACATATAACAAGAATATGATCCTGCTCAGTGCCTTGGAAGGGGGGGCTATTCAAGTGAGGGGCCTTCAGGGTTTAGGATTAGTTTTATGGAAAAAAAATCTATTTATTCTTTTATAAAGTCTTTATAATCTACTTTTGATCATACTCCCCCTTCACCAACCTCTGTTAGCCCCTCCTGCTGAATACTTTCTTTGTAACTTTCCTGTCTATTTTGTTTTGGTGCCTCACTGCATTTAATTAGTGTCGCTTCTGGTGAGCATGGACTGGGGAATTTTTTTTTTTTTTTTTTTTTTTGAGACAGGGTCTTACTATTTAGCCTTGGCTGTCCTGGAACTCACTATATAGACCAGGCTGGCCTCAAACTCATACAGATCTACCTGCCTCTGTCTCCAGAGCACTGGGGACATGAAAGGTGTACACCACCACACCTATCTTTCTTTTTTTTTTCTTTTTTGGGTGGTGCTAGGGACCCAACCCTGGGCCTCATGCACGTTAGACAAGTACTGTACTTCTTAACCTCTGAGCCATCTCTCCAGCCCCAGTACTGTACTTCTTTAAGCTCCATCCATCGCCTTGAAAAAGCAGTTTTCAAAAGATTATTTTTTTAAATTAAGAAAAAAATAAGTGAAATAAGAAAAGAAGGGGCTGGAGATAAAGCTCAGGAGTGGAGGAGCACTTACCTCCAGCACTGGGGGGTGGGGGATGAGGTGTGAAGTAAAAACTAATTGTTTAACTGTATTGTCATAGCAACCCTGAGGGAGGTTATGAGGTGGGTATTATCTTTCTTGTACAGAGTGGAGAATGAGGTTTGCCTTGCCTAAGGGCATAGTACAAGTATCAAAGGCAGAACTCAGGGAACCTGGCTCCCAGGTTTATACTGGGAATGTATCACTGTTTCCCACCACATTCCATAGTGCATACCCTTATAAATTCACACCTGAAATCGGGTGCATGCCTGCAATCCCAGTGTGGGGAGGTAGAGAGAGGCACAAATGTAAGAGCGTCCTCAGCCACACAGGTAAGGTCTGAGGCCAGCACAGGGTGAATGAGACCGTGCCTCAAGAATAAAACAACAAAAAACCTCCAGATTCTAAACCAGGTTCTTCCCATCTCTCTAGCTCACCTTTTCAAACCATCTCCCTGAACACTTGTCACCAGAATGATCCAAGTACTCCCCCCCCCCCTTTTTGTGGTGCTGAATATCAACCCTGGGGCCAGACTCCTGAAAACTAAATATGGTACCACTGAACAGCCTAGCCTTACACTAACCATCCTAAAGCACCACTGTTTTAAGTTCCAAACACCCCAATGATCTGAAGAGCTTTACCCTTCTACTCTTTTATCGGATATAAAAGGCAAATTATTGCTCATAAGCAGTACTTGTCAGTGGACTTCATACTGGAGCCTAACATTTCTTACTGAGAAGGTAGGTGACAGCACACGGCACCTTCTCTTCAATCTCTGGTTCTTCATTCACAAGAGAAACTACAGAGTCTATTTCAGAGTGTTAGGAAAAGTGAGTGTAGGTGAGGAGAGGCTGGAGGGCACATGAGGAGGAGGAGGGCAGGGTTCTGGTATGCAGTAATCTTCAAAAAATTTTCTTACCGGACGTGGTGGCACAGGACTTTAATGCCAGCACTCCCGAGGCAGAGGCAGGAGGATCTCGAGTTCGAGTCCAGCCTGCTCTACAGATTTCCTGTGCAGCCAGAGCTACAAAGAAACACTGTCTTGAAACGCCCCCCCCCGCAAAAAAAAAAATACTAATTTACCTCTTCAAGGGATTTTGCTATTCTTGACTAAGAATCAAAAATGGCTCTCCTGACACATCAGCCTCTGTAGTTTTGACTTTAAGTGCTGACCACTTCCTAGCTTGGTGACTTCTGCCAGTCAACCTCGTGAAGCCCGGGGTTCCTTATTTACAAAATCTTCTTAGTTAGAACCTACCTCCTAAGGTTGTGAGGGTCATACAAGTTAATTCTGGTGCAGTACTTAGCATGCAACGGTCCCAACTCCACTAGCTAGACTTCCATCCTGTCCCCAAAATTCAGTGTCCATAGAAACCAGGCCTGAGAGCATGCTCCAGCTGCGCTTCCGACGTGCACTCCCTCCGCCCCAGGGCCAGAGTCTCTCGCGACCGACTCGTCCTTTTAAACTCAGCGTTCATCAAATGCCACAAGTCAGGCTCTGTGACGAGACCCTTGCGTAAAACTGCGCCTTAAACTTCCTAGCGCCTCCACAGTCGCGGATTTAGCGCGAGGAAACAGGCCCGGAGCGTTCCAGCGACTTCCTCGGGTCCCCGAGCCCGGGTTCCAGGCCCGTCTTGGAGTCCACCAAGCGTCCGAGCCGCACCGCGTCCATTCAAACGCTGCCCAGTGCCTCGACTCCGCCCGTCCATCATCCTCCGCACCTCGGGGCCGGCCTCGGGGCAGCCTTTCCCGTCTCCCCTGCAGAGCCTGAGGGGTGAGGCCCGCGATGGCGTCCCGGGCACGCGCGAAATGCAGTTACCCTTCCAGAGCGCCGAAAAGCGCCCAAGGGCTGTTGCGGGGGGTCTCCCGGGCCCCCGGGGCCGGGTCACGTGGCGGGGGAGGGGGCGCGGGCGCGGGCGCGGGCGCGGGGCGCGCGGGCGCGCGTGGCCGAGCGGGCGGGCGGGCGCGCGCAGCCGCCGACGGCGTGGAGAGAGGCGCGAGATGCCGAGCCGCCGGGTGTCTGTATGATGGCAGGGAGGGGGCGGCGGCCGGGAAGGCCGACTCCACCCCCTGTGCGCATGCTCCGGCCCCCGCGGGTTATAAGGCAGCCGCGCCTGCCCTGCCAGACAAAGTGGCGAGCTGCGACGTGACTGGTCCGCCGTGTGGGTGCCGCAGCCAACGAACCCGGCGGCGGCGGCGGCGGCGGCGGCAAGGGACGCGAGCAGGACCCGGGGCTCCGAGGAACGGCGGCCCGCGCCGCCGCGTCACGAACCCTCCGGGCGCCGCGAGGCGCATAACGGTTAGTCGGGGCTGAGCCGGCAGCGCGCCGCACGGACTCTGCGGTGCCCTTGGTGCCCCCCCGGTGTGGGGTCGTGGAGTCCGGCGGGCACGCGGAGACTTGCGTCCCCGGGTCGGGGTGGGGGGGGGTGGGGGGGGTGGCGGCCCGGCAGAGGGCATCCTGGGCGCGCGGAGCCGCATGGTCCCGGAACGTGGCGTGGGTGAAGGGGACCTTAAGGTGCTGGGTACAGCGTCACGCCCGGCCGGACCGCGCGCTGCGGGCCCGTGGTCAGGTGTGGCCGCGGGGCTGCGGGAGTCGGGTCATGGTGCCCGGTGACCTTGTGAGAGACGCTTCCAGCCCAGTCTACGGTAGGCGCCTGGAGAGATGCTTAGATCGGAAGAGGGACGACCTGGGGCCGGTTCACGTGGTGCACTCCTGCCGCCTTCTGCTCGGAGGGAAGGGACTGGGGCGGGAGTTATTTAGGACTCGTGGCATGCCCGCCCAGCCTCCCCCTCCTGCCAATCGGTGTCCCACCTGGTGGCTTGCTAGAGTGGTGTGAGGAGCTAGCTGCATTGCCGACCGCCGTGACAAGACTGCGGGGTTCGAGTGAACTTGGAGGAAGGGGCGGGTTAGGGGCTCTTTGTGGTCCAACCTGTGGCTTCTGTGCGTCTGCCGGCGGGCACGGGGGTCTTGAGGCATACCTGGAGAAAAGACTTAAATAGCGTTACATTTGGCCAGATGCACGCTTTCTGTGCTAAGTACATCCTTCTTCCGAGTGCATTTTTTTGCCTTTCTTTATGGTGGCGTATTTGGTGCAATCTGCAGTTGCGAAAACTAGTTCTGATCACTCAACCAGGAAACGCACGTGTTACTACTTCAGTCTTTTCCCGTTTTCCAGTGGCTCGTTATAAACCGGGCGTCTCCTGCTAGTAGTTACACAGTGACAAGCTCCTTTTTTTTTTTAATTAACCATAACTAATTTTGAAATCTTCAGGCATTATTCGACATAGGCTGAGGGTGTGTAGCTCAGTGGTAGAGTACCATGCCGGAGGCCCCAAAATCTGATCGCCAGCATTGAGAAAAAAAAATTTGGTTTGTAACAAAATGAGTACAAGATGACGTGTAAGATTAGTAAGTGTTTGGGAGTTTGGGCGAGGGTGGATAGGAACTAAGTCAAGCAGGGTTGATTTTTTTTTTTTTTTATCTCAGCTGCCAGCTGAATAAGGCAAGAGAAACTGTATCTTACTTATTTTGCTTACTTATTTTAGTTAGTTGCTAAATGGTGCTCCTAAATCCAAGTCTTTGGCGATGCGTGTGTGAAATAGGGTCTCACTTTGTGGCCTTAGTCTCTCATAAATTAAATCCAAGGTGTACAGGTAGGAGGTATAGGCATTCTATAGTGAGACCCTTCTCAAGTCAAAGTAAAAATATCCAAGTTTTACAACTTTACCTTCCATTTACCATAAGAAATGACCAATAATCCAAGACTTTTAGACTGTGATTTATTTATTTTGGTGTGTGTAGGTGGGGGGTTAGAGACAGGGTTTCTCTGTATCTCTGGCTGTCCTGGAATTCGCTCTATAGACCAGACTGACCTCTCAACACGCAGAGATCCGTCTGCCTCTGCCTCCCCAGTGCTGAGATTAAAGGCACACCCATCCTAGGATTAATTAATTAATTTTTTTTTCAATCCTGGCATGATCGGACATGGGATGACCTGGGAATTGAACCGGGTTCCTCTGGAACATCAGCCAGTGCTCTTAAACACTGAGCCATCTCTCTCCTCAGGATTAATTTTCTAATTGAGTGTATTTCAGTAATTTCATTGTGAATTTAAGTAGGTACTGTTGGTTTATCAGATTACAGTGACCTTGTTAAATATGCAAGCTCTTATTTTGAGGAGCATTTTAGAGATTTAACTGTGGATTTACATAATCCTAAACAGATTAAGGGCAGGAGTGTGGGGGAGTGATTATGGATACCTATAAACTCAAGCAAGAAATAGTGTTCGATTAGTATTTTCCCAACTTCTTAAGCCCTCATTCCCATTGCACTAGAGCCCACTTCCTAGTATGCACTCCATTTAAGGTCCCTATCCCTGTATAATGCCGGCTTGACTGTTTTTAGACTGGGACTATAAACTTGAATGCAAGGAAAACTGAAAGTTGTGAATTGAGAAACTTAGGATTCAACAGTGAGTGAGAGTCTAGCACTTACCCTGGGGTTTGTAGTCTAGCTGGAAAGCAGATATAGTTCAGTACTCTTAGCAAACAGTTCCTGAGTTTCAGGGGAAGTTACCATAGGAACAAATACTGTATTGTGTAGGTGAGAGGAGATGCTCAGGAAATACTGTTTAGCCAGGTTTGACTAAGGAGTGGGAACTCAGGAGCCATAGGGTGACAGGTTTAAAGGGCGTTTCAGACAGTTCTGGGGGCTATGCAGAAGCTGAAAGAATTTCACCAAAAACTGAAGCACAGAGAGAGGTCAGAAAGAATGGGAGGGAATAGAAATGTCAGCTAATGGAGGGCCTTTGTCATTTTAAGGACTCAGGAAGAGACTGAACAGTTTGGTTGGAATCATACTTTTGAAGATAGTTGAAAGTTATGGAAAGGGGGTTAAAGGGGGTTCAGAGTGGGACCATGTGGGAATACCTGGTGGGAATCCTTGAAAGGAAAACAGATAGGTTTTGGGTAGGGGACTAGGTGTTGGAGACTGGAGAAGCCAGGGTGGAGTTAAGGATGTGGCTCAGGTTGCTGGCTGGAGCAAATACAAGTTTTATTTTCATTTTAACCAATGGGAATCCTGAGGCAGTGTGACTGCACCAGAACCGCCCAACTTCTAAAACTTGTGGATAAAATTCAGAGCTATTTCTGCCCTCTTGTCTTTTTATTGGTGAAGCTGAAATTTCTTTGTTTCCTCTATACCCTTCTCTACAGTTTAGTATGGAAAATTTTAATTCCTAAGAAGCTGAGCCACTAGTGATTCATTGCTATCCCTACCTACTTTTCCCAGTGTCTGATTGATTGTTGTGAAGCAAATCCTAGATGAAATTTTTTCATATCTAAATATTTTGGTATATAGTTCTAAAATATAACTTTATTTATTATTGGTTTTTAAGGGCAGGCTTTATCTGTGTGCCTTGGCCTACAACTCACTCTGTAGACCAGGCTGGCCTCAAACTCAGATCCGCCTGCCTCTGTCTCCAGAGTGCTGGGATTAAAGGCTTGTGCCACCACCACCTGGTCTAAAAGATATATACACATATGTATATGTATATATAATTTTTTTTTTTTTTTTGGTTTTTCGAGACAGGGTTTCTCTGTGTAGCTTTGCACCTTTCCTGGAACTCACTCTGTAGCCCAGGCTGGCCTCGAACTCACAGAGATACACCTGCCTATGCCTCCTGAGTGTAAAAGATTTTTTTAATTTACTAAATTTTGAAATCTAGGGTCTCATATAGCCCATGCTGGCCTGGACGTCATTATGTATCAAGGGTGACCTTGAACTCTTGCCTCTCTGGGACTTTAGGTGTGCACCACCACACCCAGTTTATGAAATGCTTTAGATCAAACCCAGCTTTATATCCATAGTTACCTGAAAGATAGTGTTCAGAAATCCATAATCACATTATCCTACCTTTAAAAATTAACATCATCAAATACCCATCAGTATTCAGATTTTTCCAAATTTTATTTATATTTATTCATTGATCTTGTTTTTAATGATCAATTACCTTGATCAAGGATACAAACAGGGCCATATGTTATATTTAGTTGATGTCTGTGAAATCTACAAGTTCCTCATCTAAGTAGTTTATTTGAAGGAAACAGGCCCCTTTTCTTCTAGCTTTCCCGTTTGGGATTTTGATGAATTGTGCTCATGGCATAGTTTTAATATGGCCTAGTTTTGTGTATCCTGCTGAGTAAAGGGTTAGGAGAGATCAAGTATATTCCATGTTTGCTACTTCTGCTTGGAGTCTGTGATGGGTTTCCCTCTTTGTTCTGTCTGTCTTCACAGCCTAGTCTGCCATTTCATTGCACTTTAATGTATTACCCAGAACACCTTGACTACAGGTGCAGTTTGAAGGAAGGGACATTAAAGCGCAGTCAGCTAGGGTCGGTCCCACTGCAGTGTGCGTTTCAGACCTTCTCTTAGAGCCTTTAATCTCAGCACTCAGAAGGTGGAGGCAGGTGGGTCTGTGAGCTTGAGGCCAGCCAGGGCCGCACACAGAGACCCTGTCTCTGAAAGACACAATGAAAAACGAGCAAACTGGAGGGGTGCACACTTCAATCTCAGTGCTGGAGAGGTGGAAACTTGAGATCTGAGCGGCTCTCTCCATGCCTGCCTAACCTGAGCAAGCCCCAGACAAAATGAGAGACCTTGTCTCAACAGAACCCATGCAGATCTCTGGCTTCCACAGGTCCATGCACCTGCAGGCATGTGTAAACACACATTTTCATGGTTTCCCACTTTCTACCATATTAATTTGTCTGAGTATTAAGTTTCTTTGAGTCAGTCTCACTGTGCAGAAGCAGTCTGGCATCTGGAAATCCACCTGCCTCTGCATCCTGTGGGCTGGGATCAAAGGTGTACACCACCATGATTGGTAAATTAAATCATCTTAAGCATATTGTTCTAATCTTTCGGAATTCTGTATGTTCTTTAATTTATCTAAGAAAGTGACACTTTCCTGTAATTTAATTTTTTCTTTGGGGGATGGTGAGGGTCATAGATCTACAGTAGATCTGAATGGTAGGGTGAGCCCTAGTGTCTTGCAGAGAAGAACTTCAAAGCTCAGCGCTCCAGGGTTGCAGAAGGAGCTCACCTTCACCACAGTAACAAGAAGGGGGGCTTCAAAGGCTGAGCCTTTGGGTATCACTGGCCATAAATAACAAGCATGATCCAGTTCTTCTATTTTCAACACTACCCTATTGCTAATTACAACCTATAATACTCAATTTGATTTGACAGATTTAGCCTTTTCAGAGAAAGAACTTAAAAATGTTCTGATGTTCTAAGCTGCATAGCTGAGGGATAAGAACTAAGTCTTTGCCCCATTCTGCTTTACCTATATTAGTCCTGGGGTGGGGTGGGTGCTCGGGGTATGTATCGGTTACTTTGCTCATAGTTGTGACCAGATACCTGACAGAAGCAACTTGAGGGAGGAAGGCTTCATTTCAGCAGGTTTGAGTATTACAGCGAGGCAGCAGCATGAGGCTGCTTGCTCACATCTCGGCCAGTCAGGAAGCAGAGCTGGTTATAGCCCTCCGGGCCTGCCCCTAAGGAGCTGCTTCCTCCAGCTAGGTCTGACCTAAAGACTCCTCAGCCTTCCAAAGCAGTGTAACCAGCTGGTGACTAAGTATTCAAATACATGAACCTGTGGGGAAGCTTTGCTTCCAAATCATAACAGGCTAGAACCCAGTACACAACTGAAGGAATGAAAACTTGGATCAGCTGGTAGAGGCAGTTCTTTGCAGGCCTGATTCCTGGGTCCACAAGGTGGCAGGAGAGAACCCAGCTCTGGACAGTTCTCTGACCTCCATGGAGTGTGTCTGCATACCTTCACACACATACATTCTTTCTATTTAAATACATTTTAAAAAATTGTAATAGAAGACATGACACTGTTGTGTTTGTAAACTGTCTTGGAGAGCAAAGGTCTTTTAACTTAGTTATTGAATTGGAGTTAGGTTTTCTTTTCGTTGTTTTTTGTTTTGTTTTTTCAAGACAGGGTTTCTCTATATATCCCTGGCTGTCCTGGAACTCGATCTGTAGACCAGACTGGCCTTGAACTCAGAAATTCCCCTGCCTCTGCCTCCCAGTGCTGGGATTAAAAGTGTGTGTCACCACCTCCCTGCTAGGTTTTCTTTTTTTCTTTTTCAAATCCTACCAGCGTGCGCCACCACAACCGGCTAGTTTTCTTTTTTTAATGTTTTAAATTATTTTAAGTTTATTTCTTTAGAGAGAAAGGAGGGTGTGTGTGTGTGTGTGTGTGTGTGTGTGTGTGTGTGTATGTGTGTGTGTGTGTGTTCCAGTCAGTCTCTCTTTGCACTATGTATGTGTTGGAGGTTCCTGTGGAGGACAGGACAGCTTGCAAGAGTTGATTCTCGGCATCACACTCAGGCTCCGTGGTAAGTGCCTTTACCTCTTGAGTCATCCTGTTAGCCCAGTTACTGAGTTTTGAGAGCCAAAGCAATGCTTTTACCTGATTTCCTCTTGTGTTTTCCTATGGGAGGATTTTTCCCTCTGTCCTATCAGATTTTAAACTTACAGTCTGCAGGATTCATCTCCAAGGTGTGTGGGATTCAGTAGAGTTTGTTAATTTGTTGGAATTTTAACTATGGTTGTAGGCTCCATGTGTTAGCAATACTTGTGACTCAGAAATACCAGTAAACCTCATACTTTATCAACTATTAAACGCATACTGAAATTGTCACCATTTCAAAATTACTCTGGTTATTATACCAGTACCTCACAGTGTCCAATTAAAATATTTTGATAGTTCTACTTTTGAATTTATGTATCTATACATTTACTTTTTGTTTTTTTAAGAATGGGGTCACTTTGTAACCTGGGCTGGTCTTCAACTCACTATGCACATTACACTGACCTCAAATTTATGGTTATCCTCCTGCTTCAGCTTCCTGAGACTGGATTTATAGTTTAAAAGTGTATTCTGATGAGTTCCACAGGTTTTACCAAACTGCCACAGAAATCTGATGCTCCTTAGGGAAAAGATTCCTCTGGGTTCCATTATCCCTGTTCCCGTGTGAGGGTGAGCTAGCCAGAGACCATAATCCTACACAGCAGATAGGTCTTGTTGTCATTGGATTATGTATGTAATTATGATATCACAGCTTAAGTAAGTTCTTTGGCCACATAGAGTCATTCTCACAAATTCAGAAGAATACTTAGAGTGTCTGTGCCACCAATTAAATGGGTATCTTAATTTGACTTGGATTTTCTGGCCCTGTTTCCCAGTAGGTTCACATCAGTAAGTATACTTCAAATTCATTCAAACCTTGCCTTCTACAGCTCAGTTGGAAGAACCTCTAAAGAGGTCATTGAGCCTCAGGTCTGAAATCCTTGCAGATTAGAAACACATCCTTACTTCAGCCTCTTGTGATTATAATATTAGTACTTACTCTATTAGCACTCTGTCACCTAGAAATCTCAGTTGGGTAGAAGGGAGGCAAGTGGTTTAATAATTACTCTAATTTGAGGAAAATCAAGTACTCATTTAGAAATTGTATATTCCTAGTAAAAGATCCAGCAATTATTTTTAATGACAACATAGTGTAAGGTTTATATCATCAGCAATTAGGAAGGCTATTTAAAGGCTGGGCATGTGGTTCAGTGCTTGAGTGCTGGCCTGGGGTTTAGTATATTTAGCCATAAGTCCTCTACAAAAAGCTTCCCACATGATAAAACAGTATCGCAGTTGAACGGACACATAAAACTACAGTATTTACCTTTCTGGATCTAGTTTGTTTCATTCAGCAAGTGTCCTTGAGGGCTATCCATATTGTCACAAATGACCAGATTTTCTTTTTATTTAAGCTTAGTACTCTACTGCATGTAGTACCATTGATGGACATTTAGATTGCTTTTACGTCTTGCCTGTTTTAATTTTTAAATTATTTGTATGGATGTGTGCATGTTGTGTATGTGCAGGCCTGTGTGCCACAGAATTCATGTGGAAGTCAGAGGACAGCTTTGGAGTCAGCTCGCTTACTGTCTTGTTGAAGATTCCAGGGATCAAACTGGGGTGGCCAGACTTGTTTGAAAGTGCTCTTACCCACCAAGCCATCCCACCAGCCCGTGTCTTGCCTATTTTTGACTAACACTGCAGAGCATGTGGAAGTACAGCTGTATCTTTGACACTCAGATTCCTGTTCTTAGAAGTGGACTTCTAGATGTATGATGGTTGGATCCAATGGCAATCTAGTCTGAATTTTTATTAATCTACATTTTGTTTTCCATAGTAGCTAAACCAACACAGTGTCCTATTACCATATCAGCTGGGCGTGGGGGTGTGTGCTCTTAATCCCTGTCTTCAGAAGGCAGAGGCAACTAGAAGTTTGCAGAGACAAGTTTACACTTTTGTGCTGTTCCTTATGTAGTATGAAAGTTATACGTTTTATAATTGCTGAGGGTTGTGTTAGTCAAGTCCAGTAGTCAGAGTTCTACTCTTCATAGATGTTTTCCCCCTTTCTTTCTTTTTGTTTTTTTATTTTATTTTTTTATTCTGTCATCAGCTTGATACAGTACAAATTCTTATCCTAATAGTGAAATGTTTCACTGAGGCTTGCCCAGTGATTAAGTAAAACCAAAACTTACTCTAAGCCACAGTCATCCTAGGGTCCCCCCTGCTATGTAGCCTCCCTGGTTCTCTGGGTTGCAGTCTGATTGTTCTTTGCTTTATATCTAGTATCCACTTATGAGTGAGTACATACCATGTTTGTCCTTCGGGTCTGGGTTACCTCAGTCGTGATGATACTTTCTAGTTCCATCCATTTGCCTGCAAATTTCTTTGCTGAGTAGTACTCCATTGTGTATATGTACCACATTTTCTTAACCCATTCTTCAATTGACTCCCCCTCTTTCTTAAAGGGGAGGTGGAGGCGGGGTAGTAACTGCTGGAGACTAAACCCAGGGCCCTGTGCATGTTAAGTTATACATTCTGCTACTGAGATTCACTCTCAGCCTAATTCATTCTCATTCTCATTCTCTCCCCCCCCCCCAACACTTGTTTTATAAGCCAAGAAGCTGGATCAAAACAAATGAAAAACAGGAGGCTGCCATGATAGCAGACGGCTACTTTGAGTCAGCTTTGTGGATCTGAGTGCCTGATTTGAAGCCTAAGACTAGTTTGTTTGTTTGTTTTTGTTTTTCGAGACAGGATTTCTCTGTGTGGTTTTGGTGCCTGTCCTGGATCTCACTCTGTAGACCAGGCTGGCCTCGAACTCACAGAGATCCTCCTGGCTCTGCCTCCCGAGTGCTGGGATTAAAGGCTTGCGCCACCACCACCTGACTTCTAAAACTAGTTTGTGCTTAGTAATGTACATTGAACTTCAGATACTTTCTATATCTTTTACATTCACAAACTGGCTGTTGTCCCCTTAGGAAATGGGAGTTGGGTTTGTTTTACATATTGGTATGGAGAGTGCAGGGAAATTACTACCATTTCCTAGGGCTTTGTAACTCCTCTCTATAGAGAGTCCAGGGCATGGGAACTGGACTACAACTTTGGCTTTCTAGATTTGCTTACTAAAATGCATCATACCCCCCACCTCTGTGTCTGTGTGAGAGTGTGCATGTCAGTGTGGGTCCCTTCAGGTCCCTTCATATAAGTCTAGTGCTTATGAACCACCCAGTGTGAACTCAGGTTCTCTGCAAGAGCAGTATGTGTTTTTAACCACTGAGCCATGTTTCCAGCATGCTCGTATAATTTTTTTTTGTGGAGTGGACGGAGTCTCACTATGTAACTCTGGTTGTCTTTGGAACTCACTATATAGATCAAACTGGCCTCAGAGCTCAGAGATCCACCTGCCTCTGCCTCCCAAGTGCTGGGATTAACAGTGTAAAATTATGCCCAGACACTTAGGCAGATGAATCGCTGAATTAAAGGCCAGCCAGGACTGCATGGTGAGACCATGTCTGGCAAAGACAATAAAAAAAGCTCTTGTTTCTCCTGTCGTTTGAAGGTAGTGATGTGGAGCTTGTTCCCTGTGTCACCCGCTCTCCGTTCGCTTCTGCTGGTGCTTTATAGTCATGTACCCAGGCTTCCAGCTCCCGAGTGAGTGCTGGTGCTTCTGGCACACCACACTATGTGTGGCGTCCGTGTCCTTAGAAGACATACTTTCTCATCACTCCTTTGCCTGTTTGCTAATCCCCTGTTACTTTGAAGGCAATAACATTTAAGCTGATGGGGCTACTGCACACTGTAAGATTAAAATCTTAAAAACTTTTGTTCTTTGGGTTTAGTCTCTGGATTTTAACATGTGATGTGTCTATGTTCTCTTTTTCTGAACTTCAGGCAAAGGGTCTAGTCCTGGAATTTCCTTTGGGGATAAGGCCTTCTGTGTATAGAAGAAAACTGCTGGTGTAAAATGGAGGGTTTTTTAATCAGAATTTTTATGTTAGTTGTAAAATGATGGTTGTGATAAAATTATATTGAATCTGTTTCTGGGTTTTTGAATTCCTTTTTCCCAGAACTATTTTGGACTATATTAGTTTACTTGTGAATCTTCTTAGTTACTTAAGTTAAATCTTGATTCTGTAGAAAAGGTATTATTAACTTGATGAGGCAAGTCTTCATGACTAAAAATTAGAAGTGTCTTTAATTGACAAATCCTAGCTGGCAGCTAAGCTCAGAGTTTAACCACGTCCAGCACGTATTGCTGTTCTAGTCGGGGCTTGATTTGTAACAGCACTGCTCTGTGTGTAGGTGTTTTTCTGTATATGTAAATACTCTTGCTTGAAATGAAGGCATCTTTGTAGTTCTTTGGAAAACTTATGCTTAGATGAAGGAAAAGGAATTAATGCCTGGAGCACCCATACTTAGCCGACTTAAATCTGCTAGCATGTTAAGCAGCTTTTTATTATTCAGTGGGTACAGTTTGTTTGCTTGTTTTTGTTTTCGAGACAGGGTTTCTCTGTGTTAACAGCCCTGGCTGTCCTGGAACTCGCTCTGTAGACCAGACTGGCTTCAAACTCAGAGATCTGCCTGCTTCCATTTTTAAGAAACCTAGCTTGTAAAAATGTTTTGTTTTTTTTTAAGATTTATTTATTTATTATGTATACAGCATGTATGACCAGAAGAGGGCGCCAGCTCTCATTAGGTGGTTGTGAGCCACCATGTGGTTGCTGGGAATTGAACTCAGGACCTCTGGAAGAGCAGTCAGTGCTCTTAACCTCTGAGCCATCTCTCCAGCCCGTAAAAATGTTTTTATCTGACATGAGTGAAATGCCCTACAACAAAGATTTTTTTTTTTCCCTCTACACTATGTTTTTTAAAGAATAATCCAGAGGCTTATATTCAGATAAGACTTTTAAGTAAAAACTATATTTTCTAAGAACAGGTACCTGAGGTCTTTCTCAGCTTACCTCAATTACAGAAGAAATTACTCATCCCATGTCTCACTGAGTAAAAATCTGGGGCCCCAAAAGAAGGAAAACTTGTGAATGCATAGATCTAGGCCAGAACTCTGGAGGGAGCGAAGGGAGGAAAGAAATCTCACGTTTTCTCTCTTAGTTGGATTCTTTTTTTTGTTTTGTTTTGTTTTGTTTTTTGAGAGACAGGGTTTCTCTGTGTAGGTTTGCACCTTTCCTGGAATTCACTCTGTAGCCCAGGATGGCCTCAAACTCACAGAGATCTGCCTGCCTCTGCCTCCCAGAGTGCTGGAATTAAAGGCATGTGCACCACCCGCCCACCCCAGAGGCTTAGTTGAATTCTTAACACACATGTATTTGTGTGTAAAACATGGAGGCAGAATGGTGATTAATTCATCTTTTTAGTAGTTCTTTGGAATAGGGGTACAGTTGTGAGTAAGTTGTGTGAGAATGTTAGTGACGCTCATTTTGTACACTGATACAAAACTGAGTGTGTAGAAAAAAACCCCTGTAATTCTAGCACTTGTACGATAGACACAGAATTAGGAGTTTGAGGCCAACTTCAGCCACATATGTATGAGTTTGAAGTCAGCCTGGGCTGAATGCGCAATCCTCTCTCAAGGCAACCAGTTTTTTAAAAACAAAAAACAAAAACATACTGGAGGGTCACCAGCCTTATTCCACACGGACAGTTAAAACTCCTGTCTTTTCTGTTTTCATAGTAGAATTGGGGTGGTTGTCACATTGATGGGTATCTGCACATTTACTTCAGTTGAAATCTGTTTTACTTCCTTGATTGTAGGATCTGGCCATGTTAGAGTATGTGGTGTTTATTTTTCATAGGGTAAATTGGTTAAATGTTCACTGCCCAATGCCGCTAAAAAGCCATTTAAAAAAATCACATAAAGTAAAATGAAATAAAAGGTTGAAAACCAAGCAGAAGAGTAAGAGAGTAGGTCTATTGGAATTGTGAGGGTGACAGACAGGGTCTCACTATATACCCTTCCCTGGCCTGAAACAACAAACCCAGTAAGATATTTCCTTTGTCATTCAGATGGTTAAAAGGCATTCGGTGTGACTCTTGTCAAGAGCCAAGCAAACATGTCTATTATTGCAGAAAAAGGATTTGTGGAGGCTGTTTTGTTGCTGACACTTTTTTTCCATTTCATATCCTTCAGATACTAGATTTGCACTGCATTTTGGGATTCATCGACACTTAAAATGCCACCTGCAATTGGAGGACCAGTCGGATATACACCCCCAGATGGAGGCTGGGGGTGGGCAGTGGTAGTTGGAGCTTTCATTTCTATCGGCTTCTCTTATGCGTTTCCCAAATCCATCACTGTCTTCTTCAAAGAAATTGAACTTTTATTCACTGCTACTACCAGTGAAGTGTCATGGATATCATCCATCATGCTGGCTGTCATGTATGCTGGAGGTGAGTACCCACTATGGCCCACTCTTTTACCTTCTATCAGGCAGCCACAGTCTGGACTTTTTGGTGATTTCTCGGTGTTAACACTGGCTGTCCAGGAACATCTCTGTAGACCAAGCTGGCCTTGAACTCACAGAGATCTGCCTGCCTCTGCCTCCTGAGTGCTGGAGTTAAAGAGCCACTGCCACCTGGCTGAGTCTGTACATTTTAATGTCTTACTCAGTGAGGTGCTTTGAAGCTGTGCTTGCTGACGTTTCATACTGAGGAGCATGCTTTCACCCCGATAATGCTGGCAGCTCCTACTCCCTTCATCCATTACTGCTTGTTGGAACAGAAGTGGAAGCGAGAGGAGCTCTCTCAAGTATTAGCTGTGTTTTGAGGGCTCTTGTAAAATGATGTGTGTAAACCTTGTTCCTCTTGCTCTGTGCCAGACACTTGAAAAGTCAGCATCTTTACATATTGAATTGCAAGATTTTAAAGTTACTCAAATGTCTAGAATAGTATAGTTAGTTCAAAGACTAAGGTAAAATCTATAATTCAAGGACTGGGCCTGTCCCACAGGCACAAAGAGGTGAAGACAACTGATACCCTATTGGCTGGCACGCATACATGTACACGAGAGCACACACCAAAAACAAAAGCTGAGTAAACTCTCCCCTTGTTCCTATGATACTATGAGTTCTAAAGGCATTTTAGCTGTTACTTAAATTGTGTCCCTTTTTCCCCTTTTGTTTGCTTTGGCATGGTGTGGAGCCTATGTAGAAAGTAGATTGCTTATTTCAAACACTGTATGTTTTACCTGGAGACATCAAACCACAATTAAACTAAAAGTTAAACCTACAATAAAACTTGAGGTTGTTGAGTAGGAATTCTGGAGCAAAGTGGTTTTTTGTTTAACCTGGTGGACAGTGTTCCATGTTGTCTTATTAGATATCTAACAAGCTGGTTTTTTATAACAATTTAGTGTCTTGGATTATACTCACATGTAGCTCTTTAACAGCCAATACAAAGATTCTAGTCTACATTTCAATGGTGAATAACTTAGTTGGTAGCAGATTCAGCAGTCTTTACTAAGTAAGTCTCTTGAGTACATCCAGCTCTGACTGCATGTTGTGAGTGAGAGAGAACACTACATCTGGTATTCTTTTTGATGTAATAAGCCCTGAAACAGCACTGTGTAGTTGAGGTCAAAATTTAATTAAACATTATTAAATTGGTTGATTTGAAGAGGGATAAATGGACAGAAGCAGCAGTTTGAAGACCTGCTTTTCCCTCCTGTGTATTTTTTGTCTTTATAACTTTTTTTTTTGTTTGTTTGTTTTTTTTTTGGTTTTTCGAGACAGGGTTTCTCTGTGCAGCTTTGCGCCTTTCCTGGGACTCACTTGGTAGCCCAGGCTGGCCTCGAACTCACAGAGATCCGCCTGGCTCTGCCTCCCGAGTGCTGGGATTAAAGGCGTGCGCCACCACCGCCCGGCAACTTATTTATTTATTTTTTTTAACCTGTGTGGGTGTATGTGTGCCTGGGTATCGTGTGAATGCATGGTAACCACGAAGGCCGGAAGAGGGCTTCAAATCCCCTCGGACTCTGAGCGGCCATTAGTGCTGGGAACCAAACCCGGGTTCTCCAAAAGAAGCCGGTGCTCTCACTCAGCTCTGCTGTCTACGGTTTGTTCTCTGAGCCAGGGTCTCTGTGGTTCTAGCTGCTTAGAGCCTTCAGTTAACTAGCCTGTTTCTCTAAGCGCGTGTGCCAGTGGACCTGTTTACTCACCTTCTGTTTTCAGTGACAGTTCATTAGGACCTTTCTTTCTGAAGTAACTGAAAGACAGACTGCTTGTCATGAACTTTGGCAGGATTCTTACTAAATGGGTTATTCTGTTTGGGGTTTCTAAAGAACACACCCCCTAAGAATTTTCATCACTTTACAACTGTCAGTCCTTTAACCTGTGCGCTCTTGATTTTGGTTGCTTGTTGAAGCAGGGTCTCTATGGTGCCCTGGCTGTGTAGATCAGGCCAGTCGTAAAGTCAGACCTCCGCCTCCTGCCTCTGCCTCCCAAAGACTGGGATTAAAGGTGTGAGCCCCCACACCTGGCCAAAGAGAAAAAGATCTTAGTGCTTTTCTTGTTTTTCCCTTTTTTGGTATTTCAAATATTGTAGAACTGATAACACTAACTTAAACTTCATAGAACAGTATGGCAATATTTATTTTAGGATTCTGGCTATATAAAACCCCACAAATAATTCATATGAAACTCTTGTACAGATATTCTATCAGTGTCCAGTATTTTCATCCTATACAAACTGTAAACATAAGTTTTCAAATGACCTGTAACTTCATGAAGTGGCTGTTTTCATCTGGGCCTCTGAGGGCCTGTTCTTTGTAACCAGTGCCTTCCAGCTGCCTCACATGGCAGCAGAGAAGATATGTTCCCTCAGGCTCTTTCATAAAGACACTTAGTAGATTCATGAGGCTCTGACCTAATTATCTCTTAAAGTTCCTGGCTGCCAGGCTCTTGCTTTTGGGTTGAGTTTTAACATGAATTTTTCCCCTCCATGTGAGGGTGGAACCCAGAGCCTTGCTTATTTGCAGTCATCTGCTGTAACCAGGCAGGTTACAGTGTCCTGCAGTCATTCTTTCTCAAGTCCTTATCTATGAAGTGTGAAACTCAAGTGTTTTTATAATTACAAATAAGTGAAGTTGAATACCATTCATTTTATAATCAGCAAAAATGATTAGCTTTTCTTCTTTTTGTTGTTGTTGACATAAGCAAAGCACTAGCACCATGGCAGAGTTTGAGGGAGAAGTGCCTCACACACCAGTTTATGAACCGCAGGAAGATGGACATCGTTAGTTTTTTTGGTTTTAGATTTATTTGTTTTTTGGTTTTTCGAGACAGGGTTTCTCTGTGTAGCTTTGCGCCTTTCCTGGAACTCACTTGGTAGTCCAGGCTGGCCTTGAACTCACAGAGATCCGCCTGGCTCTGCCTCCCAAGTGCTGGGATTAAAGGCATGCACCACCACCACCACCACCGCCCGGCTGATTTATTTGTTTATTATGTATACAGCATGTATGCCTGTGGGCCAGAAGAGGGCACCAGATCTCATTACAGATGGTTGTGAGCCACCATGTGGTTGCTGGGAATTGAACTCAGGACCTCTGGAAGAGCAGTCAGTGCTCTTAACCTCTGAGCCATCTCTCCAGCCCGACATCGTTAGTTTTATTAAGAATTGTGTCCTAGGACTGGATGTGGCTTAGTGGTAGAGTGGGTAACAGCTTAGGTTTCTCCAACACTTAAAAAAACAACAGCTTTAGAATACCCTTTAGTCTGTTTACCTAGGCAGCCTATCATTTCAT
This sequence comes from Peromyscus californicus insignis, assembly GCF_007827085.1. NCBI lineage: Eukaryota > Metazoa > Chordata > Mammalia > Rodentia > Cricetidae > Peromyscus > Peromyscus californicus. The sequence goes on from NW_026294617.1 coordinate 82,725,976, forward strand.
TCCCATCCTCTCTTTGAGTGGTTAGCTCAAGGCTCCTATTGATTGTTGGCTGACTTGATCTCCTGTAAGCTTTATTTTTATTCCTTTTGGTTTTTGAGGCAGGGACTCGTGGACCTAGTCTGGCCTTGAACTTACTGTAGATGAGGATGAGTGGTTCTGTCTGCCTTCACATTACTGTAATTACAGGATACTGCTTACCATGGCAGTCGCAGCCTTGGGCCACTGTACCCATCCTCCAAGCATTTCTTTACATCAGGACCATACAGGATTGAGCCAAGTCATTTTAATATAGTTAACTCAGTACCTTAGACAGCTAGATATACAGGGGAAGTTTTTTCTCATTTGTCTTTTCTTGGATATGAGAGTTTATACTACTACATTTTTTATTCCCTCCTAGGTCCTATCAGCAGTGTCCTGGTAAATAAATATGGCAGCCGTCCGGTAATGATTGCTGGTGGCTGCTTGTCTGGTTGTGGCTTGATTGCAGCATCTTTCTGTAACACAGTGAAGGAACTTTACTTTTGCATTGGCGTCGTTGGAGGTGAGTGGCTACTGATTAATTTCTTTTTTTTTTTTTTTTTCTTCGAGACAGGGTTTCTCTGTAGCTTTGGAGCCTGTCCTAGAACTCGCTTTGTAGCCCAGGCTGGCCTTGAATTCACAGAGATCCGCCTGCCTCTGCCTCCCGAGTGCTGGGATTAAAGGCGTGCACCACCACCGCCCCTGATGAATTTCATATTGATTTATTGTCACTATCTGGTAATGCATTTGATAAGTGTCTTTTTAGAGAGCTGCTGATTAACTGAGTCCTAGTAAGAAGGCTCAGTGGGTAAAAGGACGAGCCTGAGTCTTCCCCTGGACCCACGTGGTGTAAGGAACGAACCAGCTCCACTCTCACACCATGGCACAGGCATGCACACACAAAATTGGTTTTTTGTTTTGTTTCGTTTTTCCAGACAGGGTTTCTCTGTCTAATAGTCCTGGCTGCCCTGGAACTCACTCTGTAGACCAGACTGGCCTTGAACTCGGAGATCCAGCCTACCTCTGCCTCCCATGTGCTGGGATTAAAGGCGTGCACCACCACTGCCCGGTGGGAATAGGCTTTTACTGGAATAGGACAGTGTGCTATCCAGGTAACACCTCTCTGAAGGTTAAGGGTACTCTTGGTAAGCCTTCTCTCCATTTTTTATTTAGCCATCAAATCAAGAAAATGAACCAAGAGGTAATGGTGCACACCTTTAATCCCAGCCCTTGGGAGGCAGAGGCAGGTCTGTCTCTGAGTTCAAGGCCAGCCTGGTCTACAAAGTGAGTTCCAGGACAGCCAGGGCTACAGAGAAACCTTGTCTTGAAAAACCAAAAGAGAGAAAGAAAATTAGCTGTTGAATATTATGACATTCAAATATATGGCCTGTCATACTGTTTCTTTAGTGTACAAACCTAACCTTTTTTTGTTTAGACCCAAAAAGGAAGAGATTTTGTTTATTCTTTTTTAAAGATTTATTTATGTATTATGTATACAGTGTTCTGCCTGCACGCATTCCTGCAGGACAGAAGAGGGCACCAGATCTCATTACAGATGGTTGTGAGCCACCATGTGGTTGCTGGGAATTGAACTCAAGGCCTTTGGAAGAGCAGCCAGTGCTCTTAAACTCTGAGCCAGCTCTCCAGCCCCCAAACTGTGTATTATAAGCAGCTTTTCATGTCATTCGGTATTTGAGATAGAACAAAGTTGCTGTGTCCAGCCCAGCTTCAGGGATTGATCTGATTAGGGCAGTGAAGGAATGAAGGAAGGACAAACGTACAGAGGAACCCTGAAATCGGTTGTATATACAGTTGAACAAGGAGTTCATGTACACAGCTGGACAAGGGGACAGCGTTTATGGTATACAGTTGGATCAAGGAGGCAGGTTTGACTAGATCACATGCATCAGATTCCCTAGAGCTAGAGTTACAAGGTGATGGTGAGCTTTCCAGTGTTAATGCTGGGAATCCAACATCAGTCCTCTGCAAGAGCAGTGTATCATGCTCTTAGTCACTGAGCCATCTTTTCAGCTTCATTTACTTCTGCTTATGACAGTCTTATCTTTGTTCCTTTCCTAGGTCTTGGGCTTGCTTTCAACTTGAACCCAGCTCTGACCATGATTGGCAAGTATTTCTACAAGAAGCGACCATTGGCCAATGGGCTGGCCATGGCAGGCAGCCCTGTGTTCCTCTGTACCCTGGCTCCACTTAATCAGGCTTTCTTTGGTATTTTTGGCTTGAAAGGAAGCTTCCTAATTCTTGGGGGCCTCCTGCTAAACTGTTGTGTAGCTGGATCCCTGATGCGACCAATAGGGCCTAAACCAGGCAAGGTAGAAAAACTGAAGTCCAAAGAGTCTCTTGAGGAAGCTGGAAAATCTGATGCCAACACAGATCTCATTGGAGGAAGCCCCAAAGGAGAAAAGTCGTCAGCCTTGCAAACAATTAATAAGTTCCTGGACCTGTCCCTGTTTGCCCACAGAGGCTTTTTGCTGTACCTGTCTGGAAATGTGGTCATGTTTTTTGGACTCTTTACCCCTTTGGTCTTTCTTAGTAATTATGGTAAGAGTCAGCATTATTCCAGTGAGAAGTCAGCCTTCCTCCTTTCCATTCTGGCTTTTGTCGATATGGTAGCCAGACCTTCCATGGGACTTGTAGCCAACACTAAGTGGATCAGACCTCGGGTCCAGTACTTCTTTGCTGCTTCTGTTGTTGCAAATGGAGTGTGCCATTTGCTAGCACCTTTGTCTACGAGCTATGTTGGGTTCTGTATCTACGCGGGAGTCTTTGGATTTGCCTTTGGTTGGCTCAGCTCCGTATTATTTGAAACACTGATGGACCTCGTTGGACCCCAGAGGTTCTCCAGTGCTGTGGGCTTGGTGACCATTGTGGAATGCTGTCCCGTCCTCCTAGGACCACCACTTTTAGGTATGGTATATCTCCCTACATTTTTGGTTCTGTTCTGATTATAAAAGTAACCTGTGGAAAGCAGCTCTACCTTTAAAGCACATTCAAGTAATAGACGGAAGAGTAGATATTTTATAAGGTCAGAATACAGGAGCAACTGTCCTAACCACTGTGTGTATCTTGGATCTAGAATTATTTTAGTAGTAGTTTCATAAGTGAAGTCAAAAGCTTTAGGAGGTGGGATAATTTGGCTCAGTTACATTAGTTTATGAGTCATTATATGATTTGAGAACGCCTTTGTTTTGTTTTTGTATTTTCAAAGCAAGGTTTCTCTGTAGCCCTGGCTGGACTGGAACTCACTCTATAGACCAGGCTGGCTTCAAACTCACATCTTGCCTGCCTGCCTCTGCCTCCCAAGTGCTGGGATTAAAGGCTTGAACCTTTATTTTGTTAAATCCTTTGTGGGCTGCTGGTGCACACCTACTTTTCCAGCACTTGGAGGCTGAGCAGGTTGTGACTTCAAGATCAGCATTAGCTTACACAACAAGATAACTCGCAAATAACTGTCTCCACAAATGTTCCGACTCCTTTTGGGTGTTCATGGTGATTTATTTATTTTGGAGATAGGATCTTACTCAACCCAGTTGATTTTAACTTGCTTTGTAGACAAAGATTGCCCGGACCTCCTGACCCACCCGTGTTCTCCCCTCAAGTGCTGGGATTATAGGCAGCTGCCACCAAACTTATAGCTGGCTTCCTTTCTAGCTCCTTCCCTTGAGTTGCTGAATCATGTCAGTTTTCATCTCCCTCTCTTTGTTTTCTTTTTTTTGGGGGGGGGGGTTGTTTTTGTTTTTTCGAGACAGGGTTTCTCTGTGTGGTTTTGGTGATGTCCTGAATCTGAATCTCTGTAGACCAGGCTGGCCTCGAACCCAGAGATCACCTGCCTCTGCCTCCCAAGTGCTGGGATTAAAGGTGTGCGCCACCACCCGGCATCCTCCCACTCTTTCTTTCTAATCTGCCCCCTTTCTCTACCATGACGACCACCCTTCGAACTCCCTCAACTTGCTTCAGTATCCCATTCCCTACTTGACTTCCAAAGCTGCAGAGCTTAGCCCTACCTGTCTCTCCAACCTTGTTTCCTACCCTTGGCCTCTTGCTCTGCTCTAGGACCCAGCCCTGCTTTCCTGCTCACACCCCTGTGCCTTTGCACTGGCTGCTCTGCCTGGATCTTCTCCACCCTCTTTTCCTTGACAGGTCTGGGTGATGCTTCAGAAGAAGCAGCATTCCTCACCCACTCACTAGTCTCCCACCCGTGATCTGGTCCAGAACCTCCCTGTAGCACACTTACCAGTTTGTGTAATAGTTAGCCCTATGGAGTTCCATTCTCATTGGCCAATGATAGGTTTCATTACCATCAGACATCACCCTCTCCCAAAATGGGAGAGGATGTGATGCCATTTTCCAAATTGACTTGGTGTCAAAACAGTAGAGAGTCTTCCTGTAGCACAGAGGTGGTGGTGCAGGCCCCAACTCAGACTCTTTGTGTTCCCTTACTAGCCTCGTGACCTTGAAGAAGTTACTTAACATCAATGTGCTTGAATTTCTGTAACTGCTGGAAGATATGTTGGGGGTTTGGTGCTAAGAGGGTGCTGTTGGCTACAGAGCAAGTGTTCTCCGGAAGTGCTGATAAAGAGCTTTGGCCTTGGTGACTGGAGTAGCTCTGTGTGGCCTTGGACACTTTCAAACTTCCTTTGAATTAGTTTCGTTGTGTATTAAGAGAACAAATTATACTCCCATCTTCTCATTCAGATTTGCCAAGAGTCAATTGTTTGCAATTTGAAAATAGAAAATACACGGCCAGTCAAAATCGGCACTATAAATAGAAAATTTAGCAATTCATTTTTGTGCTAGTGTGTCACTTATGGGTTCTTTGAAGGTTGGTTTGGCATCTTTCTGAGAGGATGTTTACACTTTGGGGAGAGGTTTCCTTGTTTGCTTTTCCTCATGAGCCTTGTCTTCTGCATCCTTAGGCCGCCTCAATGACATGTATGGAGACTACAAGTATACGTACTGGGCCTGTGGCGTGATCCTCATCATCGCGGGCATCTATCTCTTCATTGGCATGGGCATCAATTACCGACTTTTGGCCAAAGAACAGAAAGCCGAGGAGAAGCAGAAAAGGGAAGCTAAGGAGGAGGAGGCCAGCACAGATGGCGGCGAGAAGCCCAAGGAAGTAACCAAAGCAGCACAGTCCCCGCAGCAGAACAGCGCCGGAGACCCCGCAGAGGAGGAGAGTCCCGTCTGAACGGAGCAGGAGCAGAGCAGTGTGTGACCCGAGACGACATCCGAAACCATTCTGCTGGCCTCTCGTCTTCCAGTGGTGCTCAATGCAGACAGTGGACATTTGTGTGGAAACCTACCAGGTGTTCATTGGTGGATTTTTTTGTTTTTGTTTTTGTTTTTTTGTTCACTCCTTACCAATGCCGGAATTCAAAATTTACTATGCTTTAGGGAGGGAGTGGTTGGCAAAGGATATGGGAAAGAACTAGGGATTTTGTTTTGTTTTGTTTTAATCTTAGCTTTTAACAGTCTCATGAAGATTATAATATGTGCCTTAAGTTTTAGTTTTAGAACTCTTTAGAGAGCCTTAACTTTTAAAACCATTCTGCTGAATTCATCTATTTTAAAAGGAAGAATAACAACTAACTTGCTTGAGGTAACTCTAACCTTAATCTGGTTTTGTTGTTGTTTGTAATGCTTTGTCGGAAATTGTTACCGGAACATTTATGGATAGAAATATTAGTTAAAAGTTGGAGATTTATAAAATACTGATGAAAGTATTTTTCTAGCATCATAGTTGCCTGGTGTAGGTGCCTGCTAGGTATATATTTAAGAAATTTAAAGCATGAAATTCTGGAAACATCTTGGCTGTTGTAGCCACAGTCTGTCTGTCACCTGCTGGGTGCCTCCTCTCAGATGCTTCCTGCAAGCCTAGAGCTAGAATGTTATCACTAGATTGCTACCTTTGCTCCAGTTCAGAGACATTGAGTGGTTAGAAGTCATTGCCATTTTTGAAATCTACTGCAAAAATGTTAGTATTAAAATCTACAAAACATTATTCAATACAGTCTGATTTAATATAGACAAGTATTTCAGGCATCAGCTGAATTCAGCTTGGGTTTTCCAAGACCCTAGTTATGGTATGAAACTCTTGTAATCTTTGAGTTGTGTGGGTTTGGGGGGGCTTGGTGGTTCTGAGGATTGAACCCAGGGCCACAAGCATGCTAAGCACATGCTGTACCTCTGAGCCACATCCCACCAGCACCCCGGAATCCTCCTTAACCCCCAAGACCTTTTCTCTTTGATTTTTGATAGTTCCATTTATATTCTAGTTTAGAGCTGTATGTGAGAGACTCAGTACAGGACTGAATGTGTGTGCTATTTTTGTTTTTTACATTGTTTTTCAGTATTTGCAAAACCAAGAGGGTCAGAGTTTGGCCCCAGGGAAGCCAATAAAAGATAAAATAGGGAGGGAGTTTGCTGAGTTCACTTGGTTTCAGTAAGTACCCACCTCCCTGCCACATGCACCAAGGCTTAAAGAGAAACTTCTATCATGCTTAGAATTATTGGACAGTCTTGGCTCCACAAACCTTAGCTTTTGTGACCCTTTTCACTTACCTGAAATGGAGAAAATGGGTTCAGTGTAAGGACAGGAGGAAGGATGGACCAGATTGGAATTGTAGTATTTTTTTTAACCCAATGTCTTCTAAATAGAGGCCAAAAAGATATATGACACTGAATTGTACTCAATGCATTTAAAATACCATGGTAATTGACAGGGTGAAAATATAGATTTGAAACCTGTGTAAGAAGAAGCTGACTTTTTCCAAATAAAACATGTATTTTATTTTTAGAAAACAGGCCTTCACATGTTTATTTGAGAGACGTATTGTGTCTTCATTTTTATTTTCATTTTGACCTTTACTAATACTGGGCCATCTGGTTTATATGCCTTGAGACTCGTGCACATGGTTTACCGTATGTTTTCGCCTTCATTTGACACAAGCAGGAATGGATTGAAAACAACCCGCGTCTTGAATTGCTCTCACCTGATGCAGTTAGCCTTAGGACGCAGTGGAAAACGGCCTTGCAATAGCGTGGTGGCCGGATTTTAGAGAGGAAACCTGCAGAGTTTAGGCTGTTGATGGCAGAATTCGAAGCCACATGTAAAGGATTCCCATCTCAGATTCGGAAGCTGCATTTGCCGGGCAGGTTTGCCGCCTGTGCTGAGGGTTAAAACCCACGTTTCATGATGCATGTTCACTGTCACTCTTCAGAAGGAGGGGTTCTGAGTTTATAGTCAGAAGCCAAAGCTGCCATAAAACTGGAACTTGAAACTAACTAAACTTTTTTTGCTAACTGCTCAGTTGTTCTTTCTGTCACTGGGTTCTAACATAAGATCGATGTTAGTAAAGGCTGTGTGTAAAGGCTGGGTGGCACTTAGCACAGACAGCCCTTCTCTGTCCCTTTCTCACTCCCAGTGCATTTATTAGTTTATCAGCTGTGCTGTGAATGAGTCCTGGAGGCAGTGGGCTCTCTGATCCTTGTCCATTACTCCTTTTGATACTGATTTCATTTGACGTTTTATTTCAGTTCACATAGTTATATTAGCTGCTCAATAAGAGATGTGAGTACAGACATGAACCGTCACGTACAGTAGAGTGGGAAAATTGTTTAAGAAACTGATAGGCTGGACAATTTTCAAATTATTATACTGTAAACCACATTGCTCAGGATCACATTCAGACCAAGTCTGTTGGAAATTGAGAATATCTTCACCAGCTGAAATGAATACTTTGCACAAAATTATGGGTTTTTTAGTTTATAATTAAATAATTTCTCCCCTTTCCTCCTCTAACCCCTCCATGTACATCCTTCCTTGTCACTCACATTCACAGCCTCTTTATAATTGTTCTGTGTGTGTGTGTGCAATGCGCACCTAAATACAAAATACAAACTGCTCAGCCCTTGTCATGTTACTTGTGTGTATGTTTTAGGGGTGACCATCTGGTACTGAATAACCAGTTATTGTGCTCTTCCTGGGGAAGACCATCCGAGTCTCACTATGTAGACAAGACTGGCCTGGAACTCAGATCTGCCTTCCTCTGCCTCCCAAGTGCTGGCACGAGAGGTATATACATCTTGTGTTGAATTTCAGAGTGGCAGGCTAGGTACTGGTTGCATGTGTATCTGAAAACCTGAGTGTCTTGAGTTTCGCCTTCCCTAGCATGTAGTTGACAATAACAAATCAAGTTAGGCACAGTGCCTGGAAGACATGAAGAAAGAAGTTAATGATAGACTTGGGTAACCGAGTGTTTGAGCACTTGATGGGAAAGACAGCCCAAGCTGGCCTGGCCCGAGGCCAGTTCTGTCTGGGCCAGAGGGATTGGGGGGTGGGCGTGAAGTTTAAGGACATTACTTTTTGACACAGAGTCTCTGTGGCCCTGGCTGTCCTGGAACTCTCCTATACAGAGCAGGCTGGCCTTAAACTCACAAGAGATACCTGCCTTTGCGATTACAGGCTTTGCTCTAGGCTTTTAGATTTAGTCTCCATTTACTCTGTACTCTGGGCTATGGTGACGTAAACTCAAAGGTGCAAACAATAACATGTGTGAGTATAGAGTATGGAGGTTAGCTGGTTTTTGTATGTTCTACCACTGAGCCCCAATCCTATCCTTAAAAGAAAAACTGTCATGGCCCTGGCTTTCAAGAGGGGATTAAAAAGAAGAAAAATCCTAATGCATTTGCAACGAGAAAACAGTTGTCTCTGGGCAAATGAAGCCAGAGTTGGGTGTGTTAGAGGTAGGAGAAGGAGAATAAAGAGTTTGAGGCCAGGGAAGCTAAAGAGATAGTTCAGGGCTAAAAAGCACTCCTGGCCTTTGAGATTTCAGGTTTGCTTCTCAGTACCCACGTCAGGTAGCTCACAACTCCAGGTCCAGGGGATCCCACACCCTCTTTTGGCCCCTGAGGGCACTTGTACTTATACATAATTAAAAATGAAATACTACAAAGCTGGAGGTCAGCCAGGCATTGGTTTTAATCACAGCACTTGGCAGGCAGATCTCTGAGTTCAAGGCCAGCCCCTGCAGAGCAAGTTCCAGGACAGCCAAGGCTACACAGAAAAATTATGTATTGGGGAGCAGGGGGAAAGCTGAGGTCAGCCTAGGCTACATGAAACCCTACCTCAAAAACTTAGTTTTTATAAACAGAGTTTCCTCTCTAACCCTGGCTGTCCTGGAACTCACCTGGCTCTGTAGACCAGGCTGGCCTCGAACTCAGATTATAGGTGTGAGCCACCACGGCCCAACCGTAGTTTTTAGTTTGGTTGGTTGGTTGATTTTGGTTTTTCGAGACAGGGTTTCTCTGCAGCTTTGTGCCTTTCCTGGATCTCGCTCTATAGACCAGGCTGGCCTCGAACTCACAAAGATCCACCTGGCTCTGTCTCCCGAGTGCTGGGATTAAAGGCGTGCGCCACCACTGCCTGGCTTCGAGACAGGGTCTTTCTGTGTAGTCCTGGCTGTCCTGGAACTCACTCTGTAGACCAGGATGTCCTCAACTCTCAAGAGATCCACCTGCCTCTGCTTCCCAATGCTGGGAATTAAAGGTGTGTGCCACCACCGCCCGGCTGCAGTTTTTGTTTTGATACAGGCTTTTTTGGGTTGTTTCTATGGTGTTTGGGATTGGAACCAGGGCCCTAACTTGGCAAGTATATCTTGACTCACAGGAGTTGAGGGGTGTTCGTTTGTTTGTTTAAACAGGCTGGACTTGAAGTCCATATCCCGGCCAGTCAGGTTATCATTTTCCTACTCCAAGAATCGCAGTCTGGGAAAAGTGGAAGTGAACATGATCTGTAACTCAGGACAGGACATGGCTGGGACTGGATGGAAGCTGTGGAGTAGAGTGCATTATCAGCCTCTTAGGCTGACCCCAAGGCCTCCTTCCTGCAGGCAGATGTCTTAAGAGTCTGCATTCCTCTGGTTCCCTTCTGAGCAGCCAGCCCAGGTGGATGATTAACTCAGGAAGCCAGAGGCCCACACTCATCCCCTCACAGGAGCTGGTGTGGACATTGCTGTCCTGAGGTCAGCGTCAGAAATAAACACAGAATCGGGGAGGGCTGAGAACAGCTCCGTCAGTGATAGAGTTCCATGCTGTAGGCGGCGACGGCCCAGTCCCTACGGACAAACAAAAATATCTTCTTCACAGGTATCCTACAGACTACGCCCACACTTTTTTTTTTTGTAATTGTGAGAAGATCTCATGTAACACAGGCTGGTGACCTCAACCTCACTGTGTGGTTGAGAGTAACCTTGGAACTTCAGAACCTCCTTTCTCCAATCCTTACTGGGATTATAGGCATTTGCCATTCCTGGTTTGTGGAGCACTGTCGACTGAACCCAGACCCTGATAGATAGATGCTGGGTTAGCACTCTAGCAGCTGAGCTCCATCTGCCCAGAGGTGCTTTTGAACAAAATCACTTACACAGGATATTGCTGTGAGGAGTGTGGGAAAGCATGCAGTCTACTGTTGAGTGGAAGGTAGTTTGGTAAAGTGCTTGCCTCACAAACAGGACCAGAGTTTGAGCCCCAGACCACAACATTTTCCCTTGGAATCCCCAGTGCCTGGAAGGCAGAGACAGGAGGATCCCTGGGCTCGATGCCTAGCCAGTTCTAGCCTAATTGGTGAAGGCTAAGGAGAGACCCTGTCTCGAGGGAAGGAGATGGTGTTCCTGAGGATGCTGCTTGGCTGTCCTGGCATCCATGTGCATGTGTGCTCACCCCCATACACAAAGCATAAGGATTTTTTTTAAAGGAAGGAAGGAAGAAAAACATACGTAAATCTGTACTTGAATATTCTGCAGCGCAGTGTAGCAAGGCAGCAGTCAAGAGCCCGAGGAACAATGAATAAAGAGCAACTGTTACCTGCAAAGCGCATTGGTTAACAAAGGCTTTCCGATACATTCACCCTCTGAAAGTGCCGAGTCTGCATCCTGGCCAAGCATCTCCCTTGTCAGAAGAGGCCAGAGCAAGAGCTGAGGGTTGTGCCAGAAAGAGGTTCTGGAAGTAAACAGGAACAAAACGGGCCAAATCTCGGGGATTCCAGGGCCAGTCTCTAGCATCCCACAGAGTGAATGAGTGACTTCTGTCCCAGCAGCTCACAGTCCGTTTGTGATCCTTCCCCTTGGCTTTGAAATTCATAACGTGATTGTTTTTTATTTGTGGATTTCCTTTGCTAATGTGCTTTACTGATTCCAGAAGTAAAACTTAGCATTTCCTGAGCTTATGCTGGCCGGATCCCAAGAGGAAATAGCTAGAAGCCATTAAGAGGGCCGGGGGGAACGGACTGGAATTAAAAGTCACCTGGTGTGCCCAGTCTGTGTGTGACCTGGTGTGTCCACAGTGTGTGTGTGACCTGGTGTGCCCACAGTCCGCGTGTCACCTGGTGTGCCCACAGTCCATGTGTCACCTGGTGTGCCCACAGTGTGTGTGTCACCTGGTGTGTCCACAGTCCGTGTGTCACCTGGTGTGTTCACTGTCTGTGTGTCACCTGGTGTGTCCACAGTCCATGTGTGACCTGGTGTGTCCACAGTGTGTGTCACCTGGTGTGTGCCCAGTCTGTGTGTGACCTGGTGTGCCCACAGTCCGCGTGTCACCTGGTGTGTCCACAGTGTGTGTGTGACCTGGTGTGTCCACAGTCCGTGTGTCACCTGGTCTGCCCACAGTGTGTGTGTCACTTGGTGTGCCCACAGTCCGTGTGTCACCTGGTGTGCCCACAGTCTGTGTGTCACCTGGTGTGTCCACAGTCCGTGTGTGATCTGGTGTGTCCACAGTGTGTCACCTGGTGTGTCCACAGTCCGTGTGTCACCTGGTGTGTCCACAGTCCGTGTGTCACCTGGTGTGCCCACAGTCTGTCACCTGGTGTGTCCACAGTCCGCGTGTCACCTGGTGTGCCCACAGTCTGCGTGTCACCTGGTGAAGGTGCTTTCCCCCAAGCCTGACGACCTGAGTTCAAACCCCAGAACCCACGTGGTAGGACAGAACAGAACTGATTCCTGAAAATGGTCCTCTGACCTCCACACCTCTCCCTCTCCCTCTCCCTCTCCGTCTCTCTCTCTCTCTCTCTCTCTCTCTCTCTCTCTCTCTCTCTCTCTCTCTCTCTCTCTCTGTCACACACACACACACACACACACACACACACACACACTAAATGTAAAATTTCAAAACTAAATTCTCCTTTATCCCAGCACTTGGGAGGCAAAAGCAGGCAGATCTCTCTGAGTTTGAGATCAGCCTGGTTTACGTAGCAAGTTCTAGGACAACCAGAGCTACATAGTGAGTCCCTGTCTACAAACAAACAAACGAATAAATAAATGGAATAAATTTCAAGTACTCTGGTTTCTCAAATGGTGTGGGCGCGTCGACGCCTGCGCAGTAGAGGCTTCCTAAAGCCGGGCTCTTGTGTGTTCAGCCTTATCTCCCCTAACTCCCCCCACATACCTATCATCTTCCAGGCCTGACACTCCACCCGTCTCTGCTCTCCCTGCAGTTGGCCTGGTCCCTAATAACCTCCCCAATTCCTCTCTAACGCAGTACTTTATCCCATTCCTACACCGCTGCCAAATTGATTTTTCTAAAAGGGCCAAATATCTCAGCATTGTTACTTTAAATTAAAAAAAAACACTATTCAACTTTTATAACTTTAAACAAAAGCAATAAAGATAAAAATAATAAAAATCATGTCACTCCTCTACCTAAATAAAACCTTTCTGCTTGAGGATAAAGTCCAAACTCCTTGGCCTGGTCCATAGGGCCCCTCCACGATAGCTCCTGTCTACTGGCCATCTTCCCAGATGCCAATCCCACAAGACCTGTTCCAGGCCACCCCGCCCTCTGTCCTACGCCACCTCCTCCTCCAGTGCATCCTTTGCTAGTGCTGCGAGGTCAACTACCAGTTTGGTTTTCTGTCTCTACCAGACTAGCTTGAGATGAGGAAGGACCAACATGCCATATGAGAGTTGCCTTTGGATTTTAGAGTCTAAGGCGGTTTCTGCAGGAGGGGCATGTGCACAGAGAAGGCAGGGTGGCCCCCACACTGGAGAAAAGCTTGCAGAGACACCTGAGTGCAGACCAGTGATGGAAATGATCCGCTAACCCGCTTCTCAGACTGTCCGCCAGACCCTGGGTGAACCTGGCCCCTGCCCTCCAGCACCTTCCGGTCTCGGGAGCAATGAAAGAGGATGACTGTAATATGGCCTGGTGAGGACCAAACAGTCCACAGGCCAAACTCAAGAAGCAGGAGAGAGCAGTGGGCAGATCAGTGAGTTCCCGGTGGCCTGTGGGCTTCTGGACTGCTCCACAGGAAAAGTAGACTATAGTTCTGTATGCCCATACTCAATACAAAATAACTCTGTGACCACGTATGTGGAGCTCCTTGTTCCCCACACCAATTGGAGTCCTGCAAAGAACTTAATCCTGGTGCCAGCTACAGCAGAGACCCAGAGCTTGGGAGTCCACTGCAAGTGGCAGGCTCCCAGGGTACCCTCAACTTCCCTGATTGACAGAGAGAGAGAGAACAGTAAGTGCTCCCAAGTTAGACAATGGGATACCTAGTTTGGGTTGTGAGGACGTTCTAAAAAGATCTCAAGAAAGCCTATCTGAGATGTCTTCCAAAAGATAAGTGAAAAGGTCATGCAACTAAGTGGTAGGAAAAAGCTGAGCATGCCCAGTTGACCTTCCCACCCTGACCTCCTAAAGATGCCAGGTAATGGAGCTGTAGTCCCAACTGTGGGGTGGGGGTGCAGTGGGGGTAGGGAGGTCATTTGAGGTCAACCAGGGAGGGTAGGGGAGAAAGGGGAAAACAATAGGGAAGCAGGAAGTGAGCCTGCTGGCTAGAGATGGAGCTCGGAGATGGGGTTGCTCACCTCGAATGCATGAGGTCCTGGGTTGGATCAGAAAAGTTAAGTCCTCAGATGAGCTGTTTATTTCTCTAATCATATTCCTACCCTAGGCCAAACTTTGTTTATTCCTCCCTCCCCTCCCTCCCCTCCTCTTCTCCTCCATCTCTCCCAGCAGCTTGAGGGGCGGAGCCAGTGCTTCTGTCACATCCCGGCCTCTAGTCCCAGTCTTGAACTCACTTTTGTCCTGACGTGGACAGTGTTTTGACCGTTGGGGATGTAGCGCCGTTGTTAAGAGTGCTGGACTAGCATGCATGAAAGCACCAGGTTGATCCTCAGCACTGCAAAAGTCGGGGCTGGTGGGGTGCACCTGTAACCCCAACACTAGAAGGGAAGGGGGGTCATCGTTGCCTCCATAAGCAACCGACTAACGCATGTTGAATGTAGTGTGCCCCCCTCACCATGGCTTTGTGCTGACGCTGCCCAGGCATGCCAGCACACCTAGGTTCTGCTGTGAATGCTGAGCAAGCCCTCTGCCAACTGAGCCTGCGTCCTCAGGCACATGTCTGTGGAATTTTGTGTTTTGTTTTTGTTTTTTCGTGACAGGGTTTCTCTGTGTAGTTTTGGTGCCTGTCCTGGATCTCGATCTGTAGACCAGGCTGGCCTTGAACTCCCAGAGATCTGCCTGGCTCTGCCTCCCGAGTGCTGGGATTAAAGGCCTGTGCCACCACCGCCCGGCTAGAATTTTTAATATTTGATTGATTTGGCACCAAAACCAAATAACTTAAGATGATGGTGAGGTTCATTTAATGTCTCTCAAAATTTTCATGAGCTATTCAACATATATGTCAAGAATATTAATAGCCGAGCAGTGGTGTTAATCCCAGCAGAGGCAGGTGGATCTCTGTGAGAAGTTCAAAGCCAGCCTGGTCTATTGAGTGAGTTCCAGGACAACCAGGGCTACAGAGTGAAACCCTGTCTTGAAAAAAAAAAGAACCAGGTGTGTTGGAGTGGTACAAGCCTTTAATCCCAGTCCTAAGGACCAGGGAAGGCGGATAGGGTTGGAGGGAGGAGAAGGCAGTCAGATATCTGTGAGTTCAAGCTCAGCCTGGTTTACATATTGAGTTCCAGGATATCTAGGACTACACAGTGAAACCCTGCCTCAAAAATAGCTAAATAAATAAGAATTCTAATTAATAAATAGTATTTAAAAACCATTAAAAACAGTAAAGAACTCAGCATGTAAAATATACAGGAGAAATGTTTTGGGGTTTTTGTTGTTGTTGTTGTTGTTGTTTTGCGACAGTTTCTCTGTGTAGTCCTGGCTGTCCTGGAACTCTCTCTGTAGACCAGGCTGGCATCATACTCGCAGAGATCCACCTGCCTCTGCCTCCTGAGTGCTGGGATTAAGGCGTGTGCCCCACCGCCCGGCACAAACAAAATGATTTTTTAATTTATGACTATTATGTACATGTGTGATACATGCTGTGCGCTCATGAGAGAGTACCTGGTACACATGTGGCAGTCAAGGGACTTCAGTCTGTCATCTCTTCCTATCACATGGGTTCCAGGAATCTAACTTAAGTCCTCTGACTTCTGCAACTTTACCTGATAAGTCATCTCACCAGCACCAAAATTAAAAACATTAGCGTAATTACCTTATCGGTTTCTTATAATCAAATACTGCCTCTCGCCTAGCATTACTTCTATCCGGGCAAGATTTCAAAAAAGGATATCTCCTCGTTTTTTTCCCAAATAATGCCATTATACAATAAACGATAGTAGGACTTAAAATACATCCTGTCTACTTGTATAAACTGGTCATTATTGTTTTAAAAGGCAAAACTAAGGCTGGACAGAAGGCTCGGGGTTAGGAGTGCTTGCTATTTTTCAGAAGGACCTGAGTTAATTCCTAGCACCCACAGTGGGCGGCTCACCACCACCCATAACTCCAGCTCCAGGGGGATAGGACTCTCCTGACCCCCATAGGTACTTGCACTTACATGCAGCCTCCACACACATATAGTAATAGAAATAAAATATGTAACAAGGCAAAACTAATGCTTGCTTTCTTCATAAAATGGACATTGTTCTCTGAAATTCTGGTGTGCAGAAAACCGAGTTAGGAAGACCGTGATCCTGAGGCTACATTCACAGAGGGATTCTTTTTTTTTTTTAAAGATTTATTTATTATGTATACAGTGTTCTGCCTACATGCCAGAAGAGGGTGCCAGATCTCATTACAGATGGCTGTGAGCCACCATGTGGTTGCTGGGAATTGAACTCAGGACCTCTGGAAGAACAGCCAGTGCTCTTAACCGCTGAGCCATCTCTCCAGCCCTCACAGAGGGATTCTAATGTTTCCCTGTTTCAATAATAAATGTAAAGGGACGGTGGGTGGGACTTGATGTCAATACCCCTCCTGATGATCTCACAGCTATTATATATTCTAGACAAAGTGTGACACCTAGTTTTCCCTAGAACTGAGTACAGCTGGGGCTGGGGAGATAGTCAGCTAAGTGATTGCCACCCCAAGCACGAGGACCTGAGTTCTAGCCCAGCACCCACATAAAAGCCGGGCTCAGTGGTGCATGCTTCAAATCCCAGCTCTGGGGAGGTGGAGACAGGAGGATCCCTGGGGCTTGCTCAGGCAATCTAGCAGAAATTAGAGAGCTCCAGGCTCAGTGTGAGAGACCCTGTCTCAAATAAAGAAAATAGAGAACAATTGAGGGAGATTCTGGCATCAGCCTCTGGCCTCTACGTTCATGAACGCGCATGCACACAGGATTGTTATTACAAAGTTTTTTTTTTTTTTTAAAAAGAACATATTTTACAACTGGGTGAGGTGGCACACATTTAATCCCAACACTCAGGAGGCAAAGGCAGGCGGATCTCTGTAAATATGAAGCCAGCTTGGTCTACAGAGCGAGTTCCAGGACATCCAGGGCTGTTGTACAGAGAAAACCCATCTCAAAAACATACA
Source organism: Peromyscus californicus insignis (assembly GCF_007827085.1). NCBI lineage: Eukaryota > Metazoa > Chordata > Mammalia > Rodentia > Cricetidae > Peromyscus > Peromyscus californicus. Next base: position 82,742,833 of record NW_026294617.1, read on the forward strand.
AAAATAATATATCTTACATAGTTAAATAAAATATTTTGCATACAGTCAATACATCTTGATTCAAAAGCAAGTCAACCCCTTGTACTACCATTTCCTTTAGGTCTTGTATGATCCTTTATGACGCTATACATTGATTACATGTAACATAATCTGAAGTTAAGAAAAACAATTGTTGCTTGAAAAGAATTATTCTAGGTGGACATTTTGGTTGTAGCAGCAGAGTGTGAGCCTCTGAGAGTCTAGTATGTCAAGAAGGAATTGTTAGGTGGTGCCTGTGAGTCAGATTTTTGTCATATTTCCTAGCAACTATTTCCAAGTGTTGGCAATGGTTCTTCTGCCACAGAAAGCCAGATGATGACGTGTCTCTGTGATCACACATGGGCGTACCTCCCAGACCAGAATCCATATCTACTTCCTTTCCCAATGGCCCTTTTAGGTCTCTGGTCCTTTTCAGCATTGGATTGTTCATTTTCTCTCAATTTTTCTTTCTCAGAGACATGAATTCTAGATGCTCCCTAAAGGGCAATTTCTCCTGCCTGCTCCTCTAGAATCATTTTATCTTTTTGGGTTTACTTCCAGTACTTGGCTCTGTTGCCTCACTTGGGCTGAAGTGAAAATCCAGGTGTGTCTAGTGCTCTGAAGGTCAAGGATGCACTTCTGTGTGGAAGGCTGTTCTGAGGACAGGGGCTCCCACAGACACATTCTCGGCAGAGGCCTGGTGAGATGCCTCAGGTGGGTGGGCAGCAGCAGTTTCTTCCGCTCTGCTACTTCCAGGTCACAGGCTACCTGTGACCCAGGTGGCCTGGATCTGGACCAGGAGAAAGAGGTTCATGGGGGTCTCCTGATCATCTGCTTACCCTGTGACAGCCTGGTGGCTTTGGAAAGATAAGCCACAGAATTGTTGTTGTTGTTGTTTTGAGACAAGGTTTTACTGTGTGGCTCTGGCTGGCCTGGCCTGGAACTCTTCATGGAGACCAGGGTGGCCTTGAATTTACAGAGATCTACCTGCTTCTGCTTCCCCAGCGTTGGGATTAAAAGTATGTGTCACTGTACCCCGCTTGGTTTTTAAAGTCTTAATGTCAAAACTAAGCTGGGAAGTGGTGGTGCACTCCTTTAATCCCAGCACTTGAGAGGCAGAGCCAGGCAGATCTCTCTGAGTTCGAGGCTACCCTGGGCTACAGAGTTCCAGGAAAGGCGCCAAAGCTACACAGAGAAACCCTGTCTCGAAAAACAAAAACAAAACTAGAATTAGGAGGCTGGGATGTAGCTCAGTTGGTAGAGAGTTTAACTAGTGTTCAGGAATACCTGGGTGTAGTTTTTTTTTTTTAACTTTTTACTTTTTTGGGGGGCCTGCCACCCAGCTCCCAAATAATTATACGGAGGCTTATTCTTACTTATTTTTTAAATTTTAATTTTTTTCTTTTTTATTTATTTATTTTTTTATTTTTATAAAAGCTCCCGGGGGCTGGAGAGATGGCTCAGCAGTTAAGAGCACTGACTGTTCTTCCAGAGGTCCTGAGTTCAATTCCCAGCACCCACATGGCAGCTCATAACTGCCTATAACTATGGTTCCAGGGGATCCCACACCCTCATGCAGACATGGATGTGGACAAAACACCAATGCACATAAAATAAAAATAAAGTTAAAAAAAAAAGATCCCAAATAAATACATGGAGGCTTATTCTTACTTATGAATGCTCAGCCTTAGCTTGGCTTGTTTCTGGCCATCTTTTTTTTTTTTTTTTTTTTTTTGTAATGTCAGAGTACAGTAGCTGGAAATTAAAAAAAATATTTTCACATATTTATTAGGTATAGTTAGTTGTTCACACTATAATCTTGGTGTTTAGAGAGGCTGAGACATCATGAATTCAAGAACACTTTGGGCTGTATAGTGAGTTTCAGACCAGCCTGGTCTAAAGTGAGACCATCCCAAACAAATCCAAAACTGTGTATAAGTCTCTCACCTTAGGACTTTAAATTTGTTTGAGAATGAATAACAAGTTTACACTTGGCAGGTACCCAGATATTTGTTTCAATTTAGTAGTACAAAGTTTCATTCTTTTTTTTTTTTTTAGAAAGAAAACATTTAATTGGGGCTAGCTTACAGTTTCAGAAATTTAGTACATTATCGTCATGGCAGGACATGGCGGCATGCAGGCAGACATGGTGCTGGACAAGGAGCTGAGACTTCTACATCTTGATCCGCAGGGAACAGGAAGTGAACTGTGTACTATACTGAGCGTAGCTTGAGCAAAGGAGACCTCAAAGCCCACCCCACAGTGACACACTTCTTCCAACAAAGGCACACTTCCTAATAGTGCCACTTCCTTTGGGGGCCATTTTCTTCCAAACTACCACATTAGTACACCCAACTTCCACATCTTTGAAGAGTCAGCTTCTAGACTAGCCTTTCCAGTGGGTTGTGAGGATCCAGCAAGAAGGCTTGCTGCCCTGGGTTGATCTTGCAAAGCTGGCACACCCAGTGTTGCCCTCTGACTCAGGGAGAATGGACTCCGTGCTCGCCAGCAGGCTCCAATAGATGCCCTATCTATCCCTTGAGCCAAGAACAATTTTGGGTGGTGTTGGGGTTTGAGAAAAGGGTTTGGAAATAGTCTGGCCTTCAGTTAAGCCTAGGGTGACTACATTCTGGCTTCTTCCTATGACTGCCCTGAGTCTAACACTCTAAGTCCTATGTCCAGAAAACCCTCTCCTGGTAACACATTTCTTTTTTTTTTTTTTTTTTTTCACCGCCCGGCTTGATTTATTTATTTATTACGTATATAGTGTTCTGTCCACATGTATCCCTGCAGGCCAGAAGAGGGCACCAGATCTCATTACAGATGGTTGTGAGCCACCATGTGGATGCTGGGAACCGAACTCGGGACCTCTAGAAGAGCAGCCAGTACTCTTAACCACTGAGCCATCTCTCCAGCCCAGGTAACACATTTCTTTGAACATTAGTTGATCATCCATGAAATGACTATAGCCAGCTTTTCTTAACTTAAATTACCCCATCTATCTTTTGCCTCTGGGCTTTTATCTTTCTCTATTCTATATATGTTTTTTTACTTCTTTTTCCGTGGCTTGCTGTGTAGCTGGGTGACTGGCCCCTAGAGTCCTCCTCTTTTCCTTCTCTCACTCAGATTTCTCCTCCTATTTATTCTCTCTGCCTGCCAGCCCTGTCTATTTCTCTCTCCTGCCTAGCTATTGGCCATTCAGCTCTTTATTAGACTATCAAGTGTTTTAGACAGGCAAAGTAACACAGATTCACAGAGTTAAACAAATGCAGCATAAAGGAATGCAACACATCTTTGCAAAATTAAACAAGTGTTCCACAGCATAAACAAATGTAACACATCTTAAACTAATATTCCACAACACCTGGGGTTCATCTCTAGTACCACATACACCAGGTGTGGTGGTACACACCTGTGATGCCAACACTCTAGAGGCAAAAGAATCAGGAATTCAAGGTCACCTTCAGCTGCATAGCAAGTTCAAGGTCAGTATCTGACACTTGAGACCCTGCATTTAAAAAATAATAATACAATAAAGCATACATTAGACGTGCTAGAGAAACCCTAGTCCGAAGTAAGGACAAATATTGAAGAAGACATCTGACATTGTCTTCTGACCTGAACATGCACACATACTCATGTACCTGCACACATATGTACATGTGTATTTTACACACATAATAATGGTAAAATAAAAATAAACATATCATAATGAGAATTTGGTAACCTATAGTTTCCTTGAAGTGTTAATAAGAGACTTCTTTTTGTTTGTTTTTTGAGACTGGATTTCTCTGTGTAGGCCCTGCTGTCCTGGATCTCACTCTGTAGACCAGGCTGGCCTTGAACTCACAGGGATCCACCTGCCTCTGCTGGGATTAAAGGAGTGTGCCGCCACTGCCTGGCTTGATAAGAGATTTATGGTGAATAGGTTTTTAACCTTTTAAATCATCTGCCTAAAAGGAATAAAAAGTGGTGGTGGTGGTGGTAGTGGTATGTGTGATATGTATGTGGTGTGTGTGTGTGTGTGTGTGTGTGTGTGTGTGTGTGTGTGTGTTAGTGCTAGGGATCAAATGTGCTCTTACCATGTAGTTACACCCCATCCTTAATTCTGGTTCTCATCAAGAACAGAATGTTTTGTATGAAGTCTTTTTTCAAACTTTTTTGAAAACAGGTCATACTATGTATCGCTGGCTGTCCTGGATCTCGCTCTGTAGACCAGGCTGGCCTCAAACTGACAGAGATCCACCTGCCTCTGCCTCCTGAGTGCTGGGATTAAAGATACCACCAGGCTTTTTTTTTTTTTGTAAGTACCTTTAATTATTTGGTTTATGTCTCCCTCCCTTCTTCTCCTCCCCCCCCCCCACTCTCCTTCCTTCCCTCCTCTCCGTCACTAAACCCTGAGCTCACAGATTTGGTCAGACTACCTGGCCACAGAGCTCGAGGGACCCAGCTGTCTCTGCTGGCCTCCCCGCACCAGGGGAGCAGATGCTGACCTTGCTGGCTCCTTACATGGGTGCCGGAGACCTGAACTCAGGTCCTCACATTTGCGCGACTGGCACTTCCCCCCCAGGCATTTCTCCAGCCGGTGAATTCTCATCAGATTTGGTTTCCTCCTAGAGACTGAGCTAATAATCGGTTGTAACCACATCAACCTTCAATTCTCTGCTTTCGGTTGCTTAGCTCTCGAGGACTCTGGCTGAGGAGCACACTCTCCATGGTTGGGTTCATCCTTCTGGTGTTTGTGGTCGTCCCCTTGAGTCTTTTCAAGGTCTAAACTGCATGTTCAAGGCATCCGTGGTACCCAGATTGGGTCACTGTAATTAGGCAATAACGAGATGAACACCAAAGAGATTTCTCCCAGGAGCGTGACGTCAGGACCAGTCAGCCCGGCTCTCCCAGGCACCCCACACATCCCATCTGGGTCAGGCCCGTCTAGAGACTATCCTAGGATACTGAGCTGATGTGCCGCCCAGGAGGTGCCAGGCCCCGTGGGCACCTCCCTTTATGAGGTCAGCCCAGTCTTTTGCGCAGGAGCCCTCTGTGACGTTTCTGTCGCCTGGCATCAAGTGTCACGTGGTCCACAACAAGGTGAGAAGATGGAATGGGCCCTGAGGTCAGGAAAACCTGAGGTCAAGCCTGGCACTCACTGGCCACGTGGCTCTGGACCTATAAAATGAGGGTAATAATAGCAGAGTGAGTCAGCAGAGCTCAGTCCACTGCAGTTACTGGAGGAGTTTTGAACAGAAAGTGATTTGAGATAGGGGTGGGGTGGAGAGAGGCAGGGCTGAGCTCCAGAGGGTCTGCTGCTCAGAGCAGGGAAGGAAAGCTGAGTGTCTAAAGCTACCACTGCTCTGCTGAGGTCCAGAGGGTCTGCTGCTCAGAGCAGGGAAGGAAAGCTGAGTGTCCAAAGCTACCACTGCTCTGCTGAGGTCCAGAGGGTCTGCTGCTCAGAGCACGGAAGGAAAGCTAATGAGTGTCCAAAGCTACCACTGCCCTGCTGAGGTCCAGGCTCCGCCCGTCAGGCTGTGTTCCAGAAGACAGTGTCTGTCACTGCAGCTGCCAACTGTCCTCTGACTCCCAGGGGTGGCAACTGGGTACCAGACCCTGCTTCAGGAAAGAACTCACACTGGCCTGGCCCTGCTTGCCAGAGAACCAGCTACAGCTGCAGGGTGACAGCCCCATCCCTCCCCCACTTCCAGATGCCATGTGAGGGTCTCTGTGTGGATCCTGTCTGTAGGGGTCTGCATGAGGCAAGGCCTGGGAAGTGCAGTTTTTAAAAGCCTTCTGTCAGGGAGACACAGGAAACAGGTGGGGGTGGGCTGGGTCTGCTCCTCAGCCTGGTGTGGATAGTGTTGTGCCTGGAGGGCACCCTGAACAGTTCCTGGCACTGAACCACAGTGCTGAGTAAATGTGGGCTCCTGTCCATGTTCCCGCTGTGACTGCTCCGTGCCTACCGAGTGCAAGTGCTGTGCCGGGCTCAGGGGTTCCACAGCAAGTCAGACAAAGCCGTACCTTGCAGCAGCATGTAGACTAAAAGGGGTAGGCAGACCGTAGAGTAAATTAGGAAGTGTAAAAGTAGTTTCATAAAAGCCTGAAATACTGAATGTTAAAGGTGACTCCCTGGCCTGTCTTAAATGGGACAGATGAGGTCAATGATGTCCTTCCTGGAGAAGGGATCGCTAATATGGCCAATGTGACAACACTCATTTCCACCTTCAGGGACACATCCATGTGCAAGTGTGGAAGATGGAGGAGGCCTGGCACCTGTCAGGCATGGACAGGTCAATCTAAGAGGGGCAGGGGGGGTGACAGGTAAACGGAGCAGGTACAAGATGAGGCCAGGGAGGAGAGCAGGGCAGGGTGACCACATGGGGCATATCAGGTCATTCTGGATAATCTGGGCTTTAGTTGATGGGCAACAGGGACCCGTGGAAGGTCTTTAAGCTGGGGGGGAAGGGGGGGGCATTGTTGTGTTTTCAGCCATATCACTCTGTTGGAGTTTGTGCACCAGACTGGAAGAAGACAGGAGTGCGTGCCAGATTTCATTTCAAATTGGGCCATCTGGTCTGGAAATAATGGCAGCCTAGAGGAGGAATGGGGGGCAGGGAGGCTGAACGGCAGGGGTGAGGGTGGGGGCTGAGAGGAACACTGTGGGTCTGCCAGTTTAGGCCTGACACTTGATCCCAGGGAGGTGCCCACTCACATCTCCCTGTCCTGGACTGGGCTCACAGAAAGCCCCTCTCTCCCCTCGGCTTTATGACCTGCATGCAGTTTAATTCCACCAACCATTAGGAAGTACCTATTCCATGCCAAGAGCCCAGGAGACTTCCTCCAGAATCACCTAGTGGAGTTGTGCTAAGCAGGAACTGAAGCAAAGACGGGAGGGTGGGGGAGCAGTGGAGAAGAAAGCTATGGACCCTTGGCCTATCGTCAGACCCTCTTTCTTAAAAGACCCTAGACTTCTCACTCTCATGATGAAAATTCAAAGAGGGTCAGTCACCACTAGCCCCACTGTCACAGGAAGCCCCCAGCCTCTTCCTGATCAGAGGGCCGGAATGTCCTATGTCCCTCCTTCTGAGGTGAGGCCCCAAAGTGGGACATTCCACACGACCTTTGTCCTCCTGGACCCAGCCTCTAGCCATTGGATCCATTCCTACAGACCCAGGCACTCTTCTGAGGCCTCCTGCTAACACAGAGATAAGAACCTCTCACTGCTGAGGGACTAGTAGCTTCTTTAACTTTTAATTTTCATTGCTGGGATTGAACCCAGAGCCTTGCACATCTACCACGAAGCTGCACTTCAAGCCAAGTTACAGTAAACTGACAATTTGTCTCATTCATTTTTTTTCTACGGTACTGGGAATAGAACCTAGGGCCTTACACATGCTAGGCAAAGTGTTCTACAATGGAGATACATTTCCAGACCTTTACATCTTCTTTGGTGTTATTTTTGAGGAGCTGTAGTGATGACGAGGTGGTTAAGAGTGCTTCCTGTTCTTCCAGAAAACCCAAATTCAGTTCCCAGCACCCATGTCCAGCTCACCACCACCTGTAACTCCAACTCCAGGAGATTACATGTCCTCTTTTGGCCTCTGTAGGTAACCCCCAACACAGACAGACACTTAAATTAAGAAAAAATTTCAAAATAAAATACTTTCATTTTATCTTTAAAAATAATCCTTAACTTTTTTTTTTTTTAGATAATGTGCCGCTAAGTGACTCCAGCTGAACTGAATTCACTCTGCCATCCAGGCAAGCGTTGAACTCCCAATCCTCTGCCCTAGCATCCCACTGGGCCATAGTTTATTTATTTTTCAATTAATTACCTGTATTTACTTGTGTGTGGGTGCGGATGCATGTGGATATCAGAGGACACCTGACAGTGCTGGTTTTCTTCCTCCGCCATATAGTTTTGGGGATCAAAGTCAGGTTGGCTTGGTACCAAGTGCATTTTGCTGGCATTTGTTTGTTTGTTGTTTTTTCCTTTTTTTTGCTTTTGTTCTTGTTTTTTTTTGTTTGGTTTTTTAATTTATTTTTCATTTTATGTGCATTGGCGTTTTGTCTGTGTGTACGTCTGTGTGAGGGTCCCCTGGTCCCCTAGAACTGGAGTTACAGACAGTTGTGAGCTGCCCTGTGGGTGCTGGGAATTGAACCCGGGTCCTTTGGAAGAGCAGCCAGTGCTCCTAACCACTAAGCCATCTCTCCAGCCCCCTCTTGTTTTGTTTTTAAAGATTTGTTTATCTATATGGTGCTTTGTCTGCATGTACATGCACACCAGAAGGGAACATTGGAATTCATGAAACTACAGTTTTAGACAGTTGTGAGCCGACATGTGGTTGCTGGGAATTGAACTCAGGACCTCTGGAAGAACAGCCAGTACTCTTAACCACTGAGCCATCTCTCTAGCCCTGTTTGTTTTTGGTGACAGGAGCTGACTATGTAGCCCAGGCTTCTCTTTAAATTAGACATCCTCCTGCCTCCGTCTTGGGCGTGTTGGGATTATGGCTCACACATGGCTTACATTTATTTTGAATGTTTTCTTTTCCTTCTCTTTTCTTCAGTCTCAATGTGTTGCCTCGATGGCCTTAAACTTGTGTGCTCTTTAGAAGCAAAGTGCTAGAGAGGCCCACAGAAATCCACAAAGATACCCCCACAACAGACTGCTGGCAATGGTCGAGAGACAGCCCGAACTGACCTACTCTGGGGATGGGATGGCCAAACACCCTAAGTGTCGTGCTAGAAACCCCATCCAACGACTGAGGGATCTGGATGCAGAGATCCATGGCTAGGCCCCAGGTGGAGCTCTGGGAGTCCAATTAGCGAGAATGAGGAGGGTTTATATGAGCGAGAATTGTTGAGACCAAGGTTGGATAAAGCACAGGGACAAATAGCCAAACGAACGGAAACACATGAACTATGAACCAAGGGCTGAGGGGTCCCCACTGGATCAGGCCCTCTGAATGGGTGAGACAGTTGATTGGCTTGATCTGTTTGGGAGGCATCCAGGCAGTGGGACCAGATCTTGTGCTCATTGCATGAGTTGGCTGTTTGAAACCTGGGGCCTATGCAGGGTCGCTTGGCTCGGCCTGGGAGGAGGGGACTGGACCTGCCTGGACTGAGTCTACCAGGTTGATCTCAGTCCGCGGGGGAGGCTTTGCCCTGGAGGAGGTGGGACTGGGGGGTGGGCTGGGGGGAAGGTGAGGGGGGCTGGAGGGGGGAGAACAAGGGAATCCGTGGCTGATATGTAGAACTGAATTGTATTGCAAAATAAAAATTAAAAAAAAAAAAACAAACTTGTGTGCTCTTGTTTCCACCTCCTGAGTGGCAGGGACTTGGGGTGTGCACGTCCACCCCCAGTTTAATATTGACCTCTCGTTATCACACTGTGCAGGCAAATTAGAGGACTGCTGCTACTGCGGAGCCCAGGCCAAGTGCTTAGAAAGGAGAGAAGCCCAGCCATCCCAGTGGGTCTGGGCCCTTGAAAGACTAACAGGGTTTTTGTTTTCTTTTTCTTTCTCCCTTCCTTCCTCCCTTTCTTTCTACAGTCTCACCTTAGCTCGGGCTAACCTGGAACTCTGTGGTTCAGGCTAGTTTCGAACTCTCATTGCTCTCCCACCTCACCCTCTCAAGGGCTGGGATTACAGGTGTGAGCCACGGTGCCTTGACAGCATGTGTTATTACAGATCGGCTGCTTTCACCCTCCTGATTCCCGAATCTTCAGACACCTGCAGGGGTGTTGCTTTGCAGCTGGTGAAACGGAGGTTGAGTCGTTCTTGGTTATCAAGATCATGTGACCCTTTGTGGGTCAGCTAAGAGGAATTTTTTTCACTTGTTAAGGCTTGAACCCAGGGCCTCCCTAAAGCAATGCTCTATCACTGAGCTATGCCCCCAGTTCCCTGACCTGAAATCTCAACCCCCTCAGGCCTGACACTAGAGTCTGCTTCCAGATGACCTGATGACCTTGTGTCCCTGCGCCCTACAGTTCTCCTTCCCCTTGGAGGCAGTCTCCAGAAAGCTCTTTTCCTCCCACACTTCTCAGTTCATTCGGTCAGGAACTGCAGCTGCCAGGGCCAGGCAGGTGAGTGAAAGCCTGGGTGGGTGAGGTGTCTGGTCAAGGAACCTACTGGATCTCCGAGTCCTGGGTTCATATTGACCTTTCCTGATGCTCTCTGGCCATCTGGGGTGTGTGTCTCCTGGGCATTGCAGAGTCTGTTCTCCCCATGTTTCAGCATCTGGGACCCCTGGGGCTTGCTGACACCAGGTCCCCAGTACTTCCTCTTCCCCTGCTATGGGACACTGTCTAGGGCCTCAACCTGCTGGCCTGCCGCTCACATCCTGGGTTTAATTTTTACCAAATCTAATGCCTTCAAATCCCGGGCTGAGCCTCTGGGCCTGGGTACGGCCTGCAAAGCTGATCATGTGAAGTAGCTACTGGGTGATAAAGGTGAGAATGGGCAGAAGCCTCCAGCCCCTCTCACATACTCCAGTCTGGGCTCCTGGCCACTGCCCCACGCAGCTTTCAGGGGGAAATGCCCTAATCTAAACTAAGACCAGTGCTATTTCCTGGCTCACAAGATCTCCACTGTGCTCCGGGGCAAATCTTGGTGACACCAGGTCCTTTGAGCTGCATGGCTGGACAGACTCCAAGGGTTGATGCTGCTAGGGATCGCAGCTTCTGCTGGAGGTATTTACCCCCGCGGCCTGGCTAAAGCAACCATTCATCCCTGCTGTTTCCAAGAGGGATGGGAAAGCCTGTCTGTTTCTACCGGGGGCTGCATTTTGCTTCAAGGGCTGCTCCTAGAAGACACTAGTCCCAGCCCTCTGGGACTAGAAACGTCCACTCCTTCCCACCTACATCCCTGTAGAAACGCGCCCACCCTCACACCCCAGTACTGCAATCACTTCCAACACACTCACACCCCAGTGAGCCGCAAACATCCTCCCTCCCACACACAGATGGACCTGATCTACAGAGGCATTAATTCCTCAGGACCTGAACGCTGTCTCTTTCCAGAGTCTAGAGAGACCTCATGCCGACCTTCAAGGCTTCAAGAAACACGAAAAGAGGGGCCTGTCGCTGGGCACCCAGGAGGGTCCCTCCCCACCCCTTTTCCCCTCAAGGCCTTTTCTCCCACACAGCTCCTTAGTGCCACCGCAGGCCCTTACGTGGCAGTGTGGGGCGCCCTCGTGTGGCCCACAGCCACCCTGCAAAGCCGGCCACCGGGACCTGCTCAGCTCCGCACTGAACCTGGATCCCCCTCGCGCACCTGGGCATGCCCTCCCCCACCCACTTCCCCCAGCTGTCCCCAGCGGACGTCAGGGCTCCACCCATTCCTCCCACTGCCACTTTCGGTCGGTCAGACTGGGATAACCTGCTGTTTCCATTGCTGCGAGCCTTTGAGAGCCCTGAGCAGGAATCCTGCCGCACTTAGCAGATGCTCTGCTGGAGTGATTTCCTCATCTGTCTCTCTGCCCACGCTGAAATCCTTCGTTTAGGAAGTGAAAGAAAAGAAAGCGAAATAACATGGCAAAACCGAAACAAATTTCCAAGGAAACCAGAGTGGCTCACCATGAACTGAACTTTAGACAGTTTATCCCCAAGAGGGAATATGAACTGCTTTTCAAGCGTTAAAATTTATGGGAGGCTGTTCAGTTGGATCGAGCTCCTGTACTGGGTACTCGGCTAAGCTAAAATGTAAGTCGCTCATGCTGGGTTTCCACACTATTCCACACTATGGAGCCCAAACCAAGCTGTTCACCCACCTTCAATAGTAATAATAATAATAATAATAATAATAATAATAATAATAATAATAATAATAATAATAATAATAAATAATAATAATAAATAATGATGATAATAATAATAAAAAAACAATAACAATAACATAGCAGCAACAATAATGATAAAAGAGCCCGGCATTGGTGGTGCACGTCTTTAATCCAAGTACTCGGGAGGCAGAGGCAGGCGGATCTCTTGAGTTCAAGGCCAACTTGGTTTACAGAGCAAGTTCGAGGACAGCCAGGGCTACACAGAGAGACCCACTCTCTCAAAAATAAACAAATAACAACAAAAAAAGGAAGGAGAAATAGCTATAATCCCAAGTAGACCAGTTTAGATGGTACAAATAGGAATCCTCTTCGGGTTAACCTGTATAAGTTAACTTATTTTTGTGGGATGTTGTTGTTGGTGTTATTGAGATGGTCTCACTCTGTAGCCCTGGCTGGTGTGGAACTAACAGAGATCCACTTGCTTCTGCCTCCAGAGTGCTGGGATTTAGAGTGTGTCACCATGCCTGGCTCAATTAACCTTTTGATTAGTTGATTGATTGATTGATTGATTGATGCTGGGGGGTCGAATTTAGAGTCCTGGTGGCTTACCTGCTGGTACCACTGACCTACACCCTCAGTCCCCTGAAGCAAATCTGCTCTTTATCTGTTTCTGCCTCTTCAGACCCTTTTTCTATGAGGCATCCTCCTCTGCTCGGCCAATCATAAAGTACTCCTTTTTACAGGGTGTGTTGTTGGGATTCATGAATCACAAATAAAAGACCTATAAATAAATGTATTGATTGTTGATGATTTTCCTCCTTTTTAAGGCAGTCTTATGTAGCACAGCTGGCCTGGAACTTTTGATCCTCCAACTTCCACTGCCCAAGGGTTAGGATTACAGCTGTGTGACACTATGCCCAGCTTTTGTAATTTTCTTTAAGAATTTTTTTTTTTTTTTTGAGACAGGGTTTCTCTACGTAGCCCTGGCTGTCCTGGAACTCACTATTATGTAGACTAAGCTGGCTTCGAAGTCCTGAGTGCTGGGACTAAAGGCATGCACTGCCATGCCTGGGCTAATTTTTTGTTTTTTGAGATAGGGTTTCTCTGTGTAGTTTTGCGCCTTTTCTGGAACTAGCTTTGTAGACCAGGCTGGCCTCGAACTCACAGAGATCCGTCTGCCTCTGCCTCCCGAGTGCTGGGATTAAAGGCATGTGCCACCACTGCCCGGCTCCCGGCCTAATTTTTAATCATTTACTTAAATTATTTTTAGCTGGGCATGTTGGCAAATGCCTTTAGTTCCAGCACTTGAGAGACAGAGGCAAGAGGATCTCTGTGAGTTCAAGGCCAGCCTGGTCAACATAACAAGTTCCAGGCCAGACAGGGCTGCATAATGAATCCCTGCCTTAGATTTATATGCATGAGTGTTTTGTTTGTGCACCACGTTCCTGCCTTGTGTCCGAGGAGGTCAGAAGAGGGCATCTGATCCCCCAGAACTGGAGTTAGAGTGGTTGTGAGCCACTGTGTAGATGCTGAGACTTGAACCCGGATCCTCTGCAAGAGCTACAGCACTTGAGCAACACGTGCTTTTAACCACTGAGCTGACTCCAGCTCTATTTTTTTTTTTTCTTTTAAATGAGTGGCTTCCTTTACTTAGGTTTTCTTTCTTTTTCCCCATTGGTATAGTGTACCTGGTACTGGGTTACATAAGGACATTTTTACACACATATTTAACATACTATCTTAGGGTTTCTATTACTGTGAAGAGACACCATGACCACAGCAACTTTTACAAGGAAAACATTCAATTGGGGTGACTCCCTTACAGTTCAGAGGTTCAGTCCATTATCATCATGGTGGATCATGGTGGCATACAGGCATATATGCTGGAGAAGTAGCTGAGAGTACTTGCAGGCAACAGGAAATGGACTGAGACACTGCGCAGTATCCCGAGCATAGGAAACCTCAAAGCCCACCCACCCAAGGGACACACTTCCTCCAACAAGGCCATACATACCCACTCCAACAAAGCCACACTTCCTAATAGTGCCACCCCCTATGAGATTATAGGGGCCAGTTACATTCACACTACCACAGAGACTTGGAGCATATCCCTCCCGTGTCCCTGTACCCTCCCCTTTTCCTCTGAAAGAACCACAAGCCTCGTATTTGTTTTCCGATTGACTTCACTTGCTTACTGTAATTATCTCCAGTTGCAGTCATTTTCCTGAAAATGATATTAATGTCGTTCTTCATGTCTGGAAAGAAAATTCCTGGTGCATGTACACTGCATTTTCTTTGTCTACCCTCTATAGTTGGGCATCCGTGTTGGTTCCATAACTCAGCAGGGGTGGCTTGCTGTCGTAAACAGTGATGTGCAAGTATCTCTGTGCTCTGTTGACTTGTAGTCCTTTGTGTTAATACCCAGGAGTGGGATAGCTGGTTTGAATGGTAGTTCTATTTTTAGTTTTTGAGGCGCCTCCGTACTGATTTCCATACAAGTTGCTAGACTCGTTGTCCACATTCTCACCAGCAGTGTGTAAGTTTCCCTTCTGTGCACGGCCTTCTGTTGCTACTCATTCCCTTAATGACTGCTCTTCCGACTAAGATGAAATGTAAAATCCCCTACCCCATCCTTCTCTCTCTTTTTCATATTACAAGTTCTTCTGCAAACCTGGGTGGGCATCGTGGTACACACTTAGAATCCTAGCAGTTGGGAAGCTAAGACAAGAGTCATGAGTTTGAGACTAGCCTGATCTACACAGTGAGATCCTTTTACAACCTCCCTCCATCCCCAAAAGAAGTTCTTCTGAACTTAAGAAATGACCATGGGCTGAGCAGTGGTGGCCCATGCCTTTAATCCCAGCACTTGGGAGGCAGAGCCAGGCCGATCTCTGTAAGTTCGAGGCCAGCCTGGTCTACAAAGGGAGATCCAGGACAGGCACCAAAACCACACAGAGAAACTCTTGTCTGGAAAACAATAACAACAAAAAAGAAATGACCATGACTGTCTACTGGTTTTTGGCCACACAAGGATGACATTTTCTCTTTTGATTCAAACATAGAAATTCAGAATAGGAAAGAAGGGAACATGAGTTTAATATTTGGCTAAAATCCCATTGTGGTGGGAATGGGAAAGAGCTGTCCTGTCTTAAAACATTTTGTCAATAATAAAAAAAAAATCTTCTGGCCCAGGGTACCCTTCACTGCATCGTTACCCACCCCACCCTTGCCTGGAACTTTGATCTGAGGAGGGCACAGGGGAGGAGGCCCATGCTCCCCATCAGTACCCTGATTGCTGCTCTTCTGCCACAGGCCAGCTGAGAGGACCTCAGAAGACTCAGCCGGGTGTGGTGGCTCACACCCAGCACTAGAGAGGCAGAGGCAGGCAGATCTCTGTGAGACAGAGATGCAGGCCAACCTGGTCTACAGAGTGAGTTCCAGAACAGCCAGAGCTACATAGTGGGACCCTTTCTCATATATATATATATATATATATGCGTGTGTGTGTGTGTGTGTGTGTGTGTGTGTGTGTGTGTGTGTGTGTACTCCTGGGCAAATTTAGAAACATAGACCTGCGTCCCTCTCACCTGCCCGAAGACCTCTCCCTCCCAGGCAGTACCTGAGATTCCCCTGCAGCGGCTCTACTAAGGCAACTGTTAACAGCTTGTGGGAGGAGATGCATGTTAAGTGGGTGACACTCGCAGGAGGCATCTAGGCCAATCTCCCTCCCACAGGGCAGTGCTGACGGGAAGAGGCCATCCTCACTCAGCACAGCCTTCCCTGTGCCCACGCAGCTCTGACGGCTACAGGCTTTTCTGTCACTCAGCTTCTTCGGACAGAACTGGTGCCAGGCTCTGCTGAGAAGCTCCAGACAGACCGGGCCCAGAGAGCAGGCGCAGGCTTCTGGCTACCGCAGCAGGCCTAGGGCATGCACTTTGAACATGGGACATCTATGCACAGTAGGTCAGCCCAACCCAACCACCTAGAGACTTGGTCTCTGTAAAGCAGCTGGTATGATGAGCTCATACTGCACTTTGTCCCTAGCCCAGTCTTGACCCAAAGGTGTCCCCAAGGAGGTCTCCCTTCCAGGAGACCAAGCCACTTGGCCCCAGGCTACAGCTGTATAAGGCTTGAGGAGTGTTGCCACTCGGTGAGCAGGAGAGGCCGCTGATTTGATCTGGAACTCCCTTGGTGGACTTCAGAATTTAGGGTGCAGCAGTCAAGGTTCAGGCCTCCCTGAATGACATTTTCCCGCCTTTCCTGAATAAACATAAATGTAAGTTCACAGGGTGCCATAGTCTTGTGTGTCTTGGCTTTCTGACAGGCAAGAGGTGTTTTAGACTTGAAAAGCCCAACTCTCTAGCCCTAAGAGATGGAGCTTTCTCCTCCATCCCAGGTGAGCCATGCAGGCCAGAGGAGCATTTGGCAGGAAAGCAGAGCCCAGGACTCTCTCTTCTGCCCTGGTGGCTACACTGGGTTCCTGGGTCCACTCACAGGGGCTTCAGGAACTTCATGGCCTGAGAACTGAGGTGAATGCGGAGCCAAGGTCACAGGAAACAAAGTGTGCCTTGCTCTGGGATGGGGTGGTGGGCTGTGCTGGGAGGGAAGGGGTCTGGGTCCCAGGACTCCAGGGCTGGAAGCTTGAGCAAGGAGGAGGCTGTGTTTGCTGGGAAGAAACTCTTTTGATTGCATTTTGGGGAAAGGATGGAAAATGATGAAGTCTGTTCCCTAATTAGGACCCAGTGAGAGTCAATTACCAGAAACCACAACAGAGCAGGAGATCACGGAGGAAAGAAATGCATCTTCTTCAAGATCCTCCCAGCTTTGAACAGGAGAGAGGGGGGCAGGGAAAGAAGTAGCATCCCTTGAGCCAAGGCCATTTAGAAGCTTGTTGTATGGTCTGGGGGTGGGCTGGGGCACAGAGCAGGGAATAATTCAGAAAGCAAACGGAGAAGCACTGTTTCTGGTGATGCTGAGGCTCGTGTCTTGCTGGATTCAGAGCTGCTCCCTGGCTTCCTGGGAGAAGACCAAGCAATGACTCAGGCAGACAAGGCAGATGGAAGCACAGAGCCCGCTTTCTTTCTCGGGTACTTATATTAGTTATCTTTCGCTGTGTAACAAGTAGCCCAAAGCTTAGCTGCCTAGCAAGCAGGTGATTATTTCTTCTTACAGGGTCTGAAGGTCAGGAGCTTGGAAGTTAAGTGGTAGGGTTTTCTGACTAAGAGTCTCCTGAGGTTTTAGATAAGCTGTCTTTTAGGGCTATAGACTTCTGTCTTCATTAGAGTTTTATTGCTATGCAGAGACACCATGACCAAGACAACTCTCTTTTTGGTTTTTTCGAGACAGGGTTTCTCTGTGTAGCTTTGGAGCCTGTCCTGGAACTTGCTCTGACTGTACACCAGGCTGGCCTTGAACTCATAGAGATCCGTCTGTCTGTGCCTCCCGAGTGCTAGGATTAAAGGTGTATACCACCATTGCGCAGCTCCAAGACAACTCTTATAAAGTAAAACATTTAACTGGGCCTGGCTTACAGTTCAGAGGTTTAGTTCGTTATCGTTATGGCAGGATATGGCAGTGTTTAGGCAGACATGGTGCTGGAGAGGTAGCTATGAGTTCTACATCCAATTCGGCAGGCAGCAGGAAGAGAGAATGACACTGGACCTGGCTTGAGCATCTGAAACCTCAAAGTCCACCCTGGGTGACACACTTCCTCCAACAAGGCCACACCTCATAACAGTGCCACTCCCTATGAGCCTATGGGGGCCAAATACATTCAAACCACCACAGCCATCTGAAGGCTTGACCTGGACTAAGGAGTCTGTCTGCTCCTAAAACTGACATGGCATTATATCAAAAGCCAAACAGTCTTGAACTTTTCCCAGAGTTTTAGGACAAAAGCCCCTTCTCTGGCAGCCCCACGGACTAGGGTTGGCCCCTATCCCAGTGCCAGTTAGAGAGGCAGACAGTGACAAGAAGCAGAGAAGGGAGATAATCCATGTGCACCCTGGAAAGAGGGACAGATAATGGGGCCCGGTGACCCGAAGTCCAGCTTCAGAGAACCGGCATGAGCTTCAGGTGTGAGCAGAGGGAGATCTGGGGCAGAGGGAAGAAGCTTGTAGAATTAACCAGTCCTAGTCGGGTCTCGTCTGGCTGGGTGCTCCCAGGTTCTCGACGCCATTCAAAGAATTGCAAAAGCACACAAAGAGCAAGGGACCAGAAGTTTCCTTTAAAAGAGATCGTGCAGTATATACTGCAGGGGAGCAGCAGGCTACTTTTGGGGTCTCTCTCTCCCTTTTCTTTTTTTTCAAGACAGAGTTTCTCTGTGTAGCCCTGGCTGTCCTGGAACTCAAAAAGTAGACCAGGCTGGACTTGAACTCACAGAAATCAGACTCTTGAGCGCTGGGATTACAGGTGTATACCATCACACCTGGCTCAAACTCAAATATTTTTTATACTCAATTGCTTCAGAGTCCAGACTACAAATAAGTCAATGGCTAGTCATTTAGAGACCTCTTGCGCCGGGCGGTGGTGGTGCATGCCTTTAATCCCAGCACTCGGGAGGCAGAGCCAGGCGGATCTCTTTGAGTTCGAGGCCAGCCTGGTCTACAGTGCAAGATCCAGGACAGGCACCAAAACTACACGGAGAAACCCTGTCTTGAAAAACAAAACAAAAGAGAGAGAGAGAGAGAGAGAGAGAGAGAGAGAGAGAGAGAGAGAGAGCTCTTGCTTCACATATCCCATATATTAGTTGTTTTTCTAACTGTTGGGAGGAAGTATCTGACAACGCTAAAGAAAGGAAGACTTGTTCAGACTCAAAGTTTGAGGGGGCAGTGCAGTCTGGCGGGGAAGGTGTGGCTCGGGAGATTGAGACAGCTGGTCACTTTGTATCCACAGTCAGAGAGATGGTGCTGATGCTCAGCTGGATTTCTCCCCTTTATTCATCTGAGTTCTACACACACACACACACACACCATCCAGAGACAGTGCTACTCACATTAGGCTGGGTCTTCCCTGCCTTATCAGCCCTATCTGGAAATGCCTTTCTAGACGCACATAGAGGTGTATTCCCATGATGATTCTATGTCCAGCCCAGCAGCAGGGAAGATCAGCTACCACAGTCTGTCACCTAGCATTGTAAGTCTGCTGGTCACAGATACAGTGGATACCTGAGTGCTATCATAGGCCCCAAGCCACGGCTGCCTTTTCTCTCTGACCCAAGACACCACCTTATGCTGGTGAGGAACATCACCTGGCCATCTGAAGACCCCCTGTCCCCTGAATCTGGTCTCTGGCCTGGAGTCGTCCCCAGGGCATAGTCCTCTGAGAAGCTAGTCTATTTAGCATCCGCTGTGTGCTACTGCCGCCTCCTGGTCACGTCCTGAATTTACCTCACAGAGT
The DNA here is from genome assembly GCF_007827085.1 of Peromyscus californicus insignis. Taxonomy (NCBI): domain Eukaryota; kingdom Metazoa; phylum Chordata; class Mammalia; order Rodentia; family Cricetidae; genus Peromyscus; species Peromyscus californicus. Next base: position 82,762,021 of record NW_026294617.1, read on the forward strand.
TGGCTTGGCTCTCAGTTTCTCCCAGGAGTTTCTGAGGCTTCTCAGAAAGAGCAGCCGGCTTCCCCCTGAGGGAAAAGTCCAGAGAGTGTGGTCATGATAGAGGTTGCAATTCTGGAGCATGCACAGGAAAGGGTATAGTCAGTATAGTCTAGTCACACACACAACTCCACTTCCAGTTTCTATTAGAAATGAGTCAATCAGCCCAGACTCAAGGGGTGATTTAGGTCTTATCTCCTCAAAGAATATCAAATAGCCAGGCGGTGGTAGCGCACGCCTTTAATCCCAGCACTCGGGAGGAGGAGGAGGCAGGCGGATCTCTGTGAGTTTGAGGTCTACAAAGTAAGTTCCAGGAAAGGCGCAAAGCTACACATAGAAACCCTGTCTCGAAAAAAACAAAACAAAACAAAACACCAAACCAAAAAAAAAAATCAAATAATTTTGGATGTGTGTGTCATCAGAGATTGAGCCCAAAGTTTCACAGGCTAAGGGCACTCACCACCACTGAGCCCCACCCCTACCCCAACAACTTCTTTTCATTTTTTTGTTATTATTTATTTGTGTTTTGTTTTCTTGAGACAGAGTCTCACTGTATAAGCCCTAGCTGACCTGGAACTGGCTGTTTAGACCAGGCTGTCCTTGAACTCATAGAGATCCTGCCTCTGTTTCTCCAGTGCTGGGATTAAAGGTGTTTTCACCAGAGTTTGCCATCCTCTTTTAACACTGATTACATGTAATTTATTTCTTTTGTATGGGTGCGCATGTGGGAGTCAGAGGGCAACTAGTGTGTGTGTGGGGGTCTGCTCCCTCCTTCCACCACGGAGGTCCCAGGGACTGTACTTCGGTGGTCAGGTGTGGCCACAGGCTCTTTTACCCACTGAACTATCTCCCTGCGCCCCGACACATTTCCTCAGATTCCCACAGAACCCCTCCTTTCACCTCACCCCTGCTCCCCTGAGCAGGGCAGGTGAGGAGACTCGGCGCAGATGGGAAGCCTCGTCTCTGCACAGCATTGTGGGCTCGTCTTCTCTCCCACCACTGTCCAGGTAGGTCCCTCAGAGGCTCATGCATCAAGCTGACAAAGGAGTTCTGTTTGTAGTTTTAGGGCAGCCAGGCTGGTGATGGTGGGAAAATGTCCTCTCCCTCCATACATCCTTATCCTCTTCTCTAGAATGTCAAAGGCCTAATAGTCATGGTTGATACAGATAGAAAATGCAAAGAACTTACCTCATTCGCTAGTGAGGAGCCCCTAAGATATTACCATCATTTTGAAAGCAACCCCCAAGTTTATTTTCAGGTAAGGAATGTCAAAACAGATTTACAAATGGATGTAAAACTGGAAGAATTGGAGAGATGGTTCCGGGGTTAAGAGCACTGACTGCTCTTGCAGAGGACCAGGTTTGATTCCCAGCACCCACATGGCAGCTTGCAAGTGTCTGTAACTCCAGTCCCAGGGCATCTAATACCCTCTTCTGGCTCCTGAGGGCACTGCATACATGTGGTGCACATACATGTGGACAGACATACATGCAATACACAAAGCAAAATAATCCAAAAAATGTTTTTAAATACTTTATGGTCACTGACCTCTGGCCCACTGTGATTCCAGCATTCCCTGATCCAAAGTCCCATAGAACTGAAGGGAAAACTGAGGCTCAGCTTATGGTGGTGACAAATTGGAGTCCTGTCCTTCCTCTTGCCTCATTAGGAGGCCTCTGCCTCTCCCCTTCCTTCAGCTCAACCTGGGAGCTAAAGAATGAGGGATCAGGGCCATTAAGACAACTGGCTGCTCTTATAGGGGACCCTGGGTTCTATTCCCTGCACCCACATGGTAACTCACAACGTCTGCAACTCCAGTTCCGGGATCCAACTCCCTCTTCTGGCCTCTGTGGGCTGCAGGCATGCATATGATGCAAAAATGCATACATGCAGGCCAAGCACACATACACATAAAATAAAATAAAAAATGAGAGAGTGCCCTCTGTCCTCTCTGGACACCAGAGACACCTTTTAAGGAGAACTAAGTTTCGGAACTCCTTTTGCTGGGGCCAGAAGAACTCTTGCCTACAGTGACTGAAGGAGTTAATGGACAGTGCTGAGAACCAACCTAATTACCACTTCCCTCCTGTTAATAAGGCCTCTAGTGTGAACACACTCAGAATAAAAAGGGCAGAAAAGCCATTATCTTGAAATGCCTGGGCTCCTACCTGGGCCAAGCCCCGGGAAGTCATTATGGGTAATGATGGGCTATTAAATGTTTTCACTTAGCTGCATAACCAACCAATGACTAGCAGCCTGAAGGAGAGGGCAGCTCTCCCACCCCACAAGCCAGGAAATCAAGGGCAGCTTTCTATGTTCAATTCCCTTAGCCTGGGCTTTGCTCCCTCTCACTGCCCCCTATTCACATTTCAGCGACTAAGTCCTCCAAGTTTCCTTCTGTTGTGGGGAACTCCAGAAGCCTCAGCAGCTGTCCTGATTCTCCATTTGACTGGAAGACAGCTTTACTCACTGGTAGAGCTGAGGGCCTGTGGGGATGAGGAGCGGGACACAATGGGTCCCTGAATTATGGAGGGGAGGAGGAGGAGGAAACATGACATAGGCAAGGTCATGAAGCATGGCTGGTTTGGGTCCTCAGGCAGTGGGGGACCAGCAGGTGGGAGAAACACGGAAGCTTTTGCAACCCTCTGGATACTTAGCTTCATAAACTCTCAGATCCTGCACGGGGTAAGAGATGAGAGGCTCAGTCAGGACTCCAGGTCTGCGAGACATCCACCCTGCACTCCAGCCACCTCTTGTGGTGGATTAAATGTGGTCACCAAGTCCCTCCCATGCTTCCCCTTAGAGGTAGAGCCTATTTCCTCAACCTTCCTGTCCATCTGGCTCTCGGGACTTCTTAGAGCAGTGGAATGTAGCAGAAGGGATACTGTGTGAGTCCCAGGTGATGGGGTTCGGGGACATACCACCCCAGGACAGGGAATCTTGTCTTACTGTTTTAAGCTGACAGAACCAGTAACAGGTTCTAGAACCTTCCTCTGTCCTTCTCCCCTGCGGCAGGTCATAAAACCTAGACAGGATCTTTCTTTCCTTCATATTCATTCTCTCTCTCTCTTGTTTTGTTTTTTCAAGACAGGGTTTCTCTGTGTAGCCCTGGCTGTTCTGGAACTCGCTCTGTAGACCAGGCTGGCCTCAACCTCAGGGATCCCCCTGATGCTGCCTCCCGAGTGCTGGGATTAAAGACATGCGCCACCACCACTAGCCAGGACTTCTTGTCCCTTGAAGTCACCATCAGAATCTCATGTGAAAAGAAAGGAACACCCTTACCTCTGAAGAGAAAGGGATGGGAGAAGTCTCCAGATGTTACCACCAGGGCAGATGTTCTTTGTTCTCCCTTACTTCCTCACCATCATCTACAAGCCGTCCATTAAAACACTCAGGCCTAACCAAGCAGTGGTGGCGTACACAGGAGGCAGAGGCAGGTGGATCACTATGAGTTCAAGGCCAGCCTGGTCTACAGAATAAGGTCCAGGACAGTCAGGGCTACACAGAGAAACACTGTCTCAAAACAAAAGCAAAACCACTCAGGCTTACCAGCTGGGAGGATTCTTTATTTACAGATGAGGCCTCTCATGTCACCCAGAACTTCATTAAATAAATTTGTGTATTGTTCTTTGACTACTGGGACCTCGGCTGTGAGCCTCAGCTGGATGGGGAAAGCTGTTTTCCCTCCTTACACAGAACCAAGCCCTCAGATAGTTCCCACACTCACCACCCATCCATCAAGACCACAGCTCCTCAGACACGGCATATCGCCATGCCAATCAGCTCTATCTGGACGGGCTGAGGTCAGCCTTCCAAACCTCCAGCTGTGCGGTGTGTGCCGTGGGGGCCTATTGCTTCATAATTCCAGCTCTGCTCAGCCAAAATTCCCTTTGCGGTCTCAGAAGATTGGGAACATCTTTAATGTCACAAGGACTAGGGAAGACAGTCTATATTGTCCCGGCCAGGTCCCTGACCTCATGAACCCTGTCCAAGTCCAGTGCCAGCTTTGAGTGGGAACTTAGGGATCTGAGACCCTGAGAGAGGCCTCTGGCTACTCTCTCATATTCCGGTACAGCAGAGCTCTTACCTTCTGTGAGAAGAGCATCATTTTGTACTTTTTCCTGGAACAGTTGTTTTGTGCTGTCCATCTGACCTGTGTAAAAATAGGGTGAAATCTGAGCTCACCGCTAAATTGGACTAAAGCCCTGGTGGCGATTTAGACTGAAACGCCTTTATGGCTCTGAATATTTCATGATAGTTGAGTTCAGAGTAGAATAACCAGCATTACTTATTAATGGCTGGTGGGTCACCCATCACAGGTATTAATGTAGTGTGCTGCACAGTGTCAGCCAGGGGCCATTAGCTTCAAGGGTCAAATCTAATGTGACAAAATGTAGTGATCTCACTCACTCAGGCTTTTGACAAACCTTCCAGAGACTCATCGTGAGCCTTCTGCTCACCATTGGGTCAGGGAGGGAAAGCATGGCCGTGGTCCAGGCCCACTAAGATGCAGCGTTCCCGAGCAGAGACAGTACAGTAGCTCTCTCAGGTCAGCATTCTGACACAGGGAGATACCCGAGGTAATTAACATCGAGGGGGAAGAGGTTTTTCTGTTCGTTTGTTTTGTTTTTCTGCTCCTGGCTTTGAAGATTTCGGTCCATGAGCAATTGGTGCCATTGCTTTGGCCTGTGATGACCCGGCAGGGGATGGTGGAGGCAAGAGCAAAATCAGTCACATGACAAAGCCAGGAAATAGGAAGAGGAAGGTTCCCTTCAAGGGCATGACCCTCTGCCCCGTCTCCCCCGCAATGACCCACTGCCCCATCTCCCCCGCAATGACCCAAGCCTCCTCTTACCAGGCCGGAGCATTGGTTCAGTGCTCAGCATCACTACCCTCAAGGCTGGGATTTGAACACAGGACACTTACTCAGACCTTAGCACCATCTGTATCCATGACTCTGTCTGTATTTTCATCTATGTGGCCAACTGTGATCTGTACAATACAACATGGAAAAGGGCTGGAGAGATGGCTCCATCGTTAGAAGCACTTGCTGCTTCTGCAGAGAACCTGGGTTTGGTTCCCAGCACCCAACCACTTGTTATTCCAGTTCCAGGGGGATCTGCTGCCCTCTTCTGGCCTCCCCAAGCACCTGCATGCATGTGGTGCACATACAAACAAGCAAGCACCCACACGTACACATACATAAAAATAAAATCTAAAATGTTTTTTTTTTTTTTTTTTTTTTTTTTTTTTTTTTTGGTTTTTCGAGACAGGGTTTCTCTGTGTAGCTTTGCGCCTTTCCTGGAACTCACTTGGTAGTCCAGGCTGGCCTTGAACTCACAGAGATCCGCCTGGCTCTGCCTCCCGAGTGCTGGGATTAAAGGCGTGCGCCACCACCGCCCGGCCTAAAATGTTTTAAAGATATGGAGAGAGAATTCATCTAACCTTTATTATAGTATATTGCTTTAATTGTTTTATCTTTTATTACATTTATTTTATTGTGTATGTACAAGAGTGGGCAAGTGTGTCATGGCACACAGAGATCAGAGGACAACTTGTGGAAATGGGTTCTCTCTTTCAACCATGTGGGACCTGGGGACCAAGCTCAGGTCTTCAGTCTTGGTGACAAACACCTTTACTTGCTGAGCTATGTCGATGTCTCAGTTGTTCTATTTCATTATTAGCCACTGGTAATCACCTAACTGAGCCTAGATTATAAATTAAATTGTATAGATAAAGAAGAAAAAAACCAGCCTACACAGGTTTGCTGTGTCAGGCCTCTGTTGGGAATCTTGGACTACATGCCCTGCAGGCAGGAGAGATGCTGTTCTGTCTAGGTTTGGCTTGGAACTCAGTGCGAAGGGCTTCAACAATGGGTGGAAAAGAAGTAAACAGGCTTAGCTGTATTAGAAGGGATTTACGGTGACCCAAGAGAAACTCGCTGGCCTAAGCAGCTCTCCCAGGTCTTGCTGGAATGCTATTTTCACCCTCTTGAGTCCCTTCCCTTGTCAGACCATTCAGCAAGCAGGGCTCTGTGCAGGAATTCAACCACCCAAGGAACTCTGGGTATTCTGAGCAGAAACGATTCTGATTCCATAGAGGAAATTCAAAACTACTGGAGGGGCCCAAGGAGTGAGCGAATTCCTCAGACCCTGTTCAACTAACCTGCCTCTGAGGCTACCAATACAATTATCAGCCCAAACTTGACCTTTCTTTCTTTCTTTTTTTTTCCTTTTTTTTTTCAATTTTTTTGAGACATAGTTTCTCTGTGTAGCTTTGTGCCTTCCCTGGATCTTGCTCTGTAGACCAGGCTGGCCTCCAACTCACAGAGATCTGCCTGGCTCTGCCTCCTGAGTGCTGGGATTAAAGGTGTGAGCCACCACTGCCCGGCCTAAACTTGACCTTTCTGTAGTTGGTTGGTGTATTAATATGTTAGGCAATTGGTAAAAATCTATTCAGAGGAGCTAGGAGTGATGATCAACCAATACTAGGGAAGCTGAGGCAGGGGGATTGGAGCCAAGGTCAGCACGGGCTGCCTAAGGCCTTGTTTTAACATCCCTCCTCCCAAAAAACCTACTCAGAGAACCACATAATAGGAAGCCTGTTTTATTTTGCACCAGTTTTTGGAGAAACTCAGTTTTTCAATCCTACTTGGTATTAATTTGAGGTGTTGCTGTTTACTGGAACATGGCCGTTCTACCATGACTCCATCAGATTTTTTTTATTAAGTGCTTTAAAAAATTGAGACATTACTGTTGCTGTTATTTGGATTTGTTTCTTTTTTTTTGTTTTATTTAATTATTTTTATGCCAAATGCTATTTATTGAAGGAGGGAAGAGGTCTTAAATACAGGCTTACAACACAATGGGAGAACCCCGGAGGGCAGAAGTTCGCTACAGATGTTTTACAATCTTGCATCTAAGCTGTTAACGCCCATTATGCAGGATACACAGACAAGGAACTTCCCTTAAGCATTCAGGAGGGTGAAACCTGCGAGGGAATTAGCATAGGGAGGATATCAAGATCAAGGTCAGCAAGCAAGGCAACAGTTACCCAAAACGGGGGCCAGGGACCTACAGGTCCCCTTTTTACTAAAAAATGAGCTTCTGACTTAGGTTGCGTGACACATCAGTGGGTCACCTTACCCGTCATGGAGCCACCTGCCCAGGCCACACAGGCGCTCTGTCTTAGGTTGGTGAGCGCCCCCCAGGCATTACCTGTCTCTGAACACTCATTATCATACAGGCTCTGTTGTGTGCGAGCTGCAGAGTTAATTGCTGCCAAAGATCTCAAAGTGGTACTGGGCTTGCAATCTGTGTGTTCGACACAGAAAAGACCAACAGAGGTCCTATCCCACCCATAGCCAGTAGGCTAAAGGCAACTGAGCCATTCCCTTCCTTAACGAGTCTTACTGCAAATTGGAGTCCTTGTAAGATGGTATCCCAAAAGCAAATGAAACTTGAGTTTATAAATTTATAATTTTCAAAGCCAATCAAAATGTATATAACTATTGAATTAAATTTATCATGCCCAATAGAATGAAAGATTAACTAACTGTGGTAGCTACTTTTGCTGCCAGGGTCTCCACTGTGCTAGCTGTAGTAAGCAATTATGAAATGGTAATCCCAGAAACAGTAGCAACAGTGTCTGCCACTGCTATAAGAGCAACAATGGCAGCAGCAATGTCAAATTCTCTTCTGGAGCATGTGGACATCCACTGGCATGGATACAACTCCAGGAACACGAACCGCCAAGGCCCATTTTTCTTGATCCCAGCACGACTTAGGCTGGCAGCTCTTCTGGAGAATCCAAAAGCATGGTTACAGTTCCTAGGCTTATGTTAATGCTTGCCAAAGCTGGCCATATTGGGCTCTCAATTGCCCTTGGCATCAGAAGGGGAGAGTTTTTCATTAAGACCCAATAGGTCTCTGTCATGTTGGGTTTCAGCAGCAGCCACAGGGTGCACACAGCGCTCAGGAAACCAAAGAGGAACCTCATTGTCCCGAGGAAAGACATAAACAGAACCCTGGGCCCACACCAACACCAGATCGGGTCTCCTCCAAGTGCTAGTAGAAAGATCCTTCCATTGTTCCAGAGGGTGATTTGCAAAAGGAGACCTCCAGTGCTTATCTGCAGTGGATATTCCAGCAGAATCCACCGATAAAAAATTTTAAATATATAAAACAAGGGAAAGAATAGAATGTGGAGAGGAATGATGAGTCCCCAGTTCCTCCTTTTTTTACTCCAGCAAAATATGTTTGTTTGGCTCCTTTTTAAACAGTTCAAGTTTTTCTTTTATTTTTTTATTTTTTTCTTTTTTCACTTTTTCAAATTAATCAATTTATCCACCTTTCTATTGGATTTGTTTCTTTGTTGGAGACAGGGATCTCACGTAGCTCAGGCTGACCCTGACTTTCTGCTCTTTCTGCTTTAGCCTCCTACGTACTGAGATTATATGTGTGTGCTGCCATAGGTACCTAGCTGTGTTATCTGGAATTTTGAGACATGGTCTTACTCTGTAGCCCAGGTTGGCTCCCAGCTTACCATCTCTCTGCCTCAGCCTCCCTGGTGCTGGGATTGAATGTGTGCTCTACCATGGCCTGCTCCTTTTCATTCTTGAAGATATTTTTGCTGGATGTAAAACTTGGGAGGGTGGTGGAAGTTCTTTTCTTTTGGCACCTGAAATGGTTTTTGGTGAGCGCTGCTTTCATTCAAATAGTTTTCCTCTGGTAGATCCTGCTGTTTCTCTCCTGCTGCTTTTAAGACTTTGCTCTTTGTCTTTAGAAGCTTGACTATGATGTATCTTGGTATAGAATTGGGGGGGATTGTCATATTTGGGGGTTACTTGGTTTCTTAAAGTTATAGGTTTATGTCTGTTGCCATGTTTAGAAAATATTGGACACTGTTTCTTTCTTTTTCTTTAATTTTGTTTTGTTTTGTGTTTTCAAGGCAGGGTTTCTCTGTGTAGCATTGGTTGGCCTGGAACTCACAGAGTTCTGCCTACTTCTGCCTCCTGAGTGCTGGGATTAAAAGCGTGGCCACCACAGCTTGGTCACTGTTTCTTTAAGCCCCTTTCCAGCTATGCTTTCTTTCCTGATCCATCCAGAAGTCCGTTTCTCTTGGTCTTTCCCTGGTCCCTCTGTCTCGCTGTTGAATTCACCCACTGAAGTGTGTGTGTGTGTGTGTGTGTGTGTGTGTGTGTGTGTGTTTATGTTCTAAAATTTTTTCATCTGGCTGTTCTTTGTTTTAACCATGCCCGTGATTGCTCACTAAAACCCTGATAGGATGGCTGCAGATGAATGCATTGCTTACCATGCATCAGATTTGATTCCCAGCAATGCAAAACCCAAAATCGAAACAAAACTTTTGCCAGATAGTTCTAGCATCTATGTCATCTCCATTTAAGTTTTGGCAATCACCTTGTCCGCGGCATCAAGAAGATGCACACCAGCATCACCACCACCCACCCATACACCTTCAGGATCTCCACCAGTAAAGGCCAGCTCAGAGTTAAAAACTCCCCAGGAATCTTATGCTGGGAGAAGGAAAAGGTGGAAGCCCTGGCATCACCTACAGGAGCGACTTGCCTCCCAGGAAGCCTTTTCACACAGTTCTGACAACTCAGGACCACCTTGCAGGACAAGGATGAGTCAGCGGTGGACAAGGGCACCCCAGCCCAGGACTGTAGTTATGACGGCTCTTGCCCCTGTTTAAAACTAAACCTCACGCCAGCACCCTGAAGATGGATCCCCTTTGCTTGTTCCTCTTCCTCGTATGGCCACACTGGCTCAAACTCTCTCTGCTTCTCCTCTAGCTGGTATATTGAGCACGGGCCAAGCCTAGCTTGTTGCAGTTGCCTGCACTGAGGCCCTAGAGACTGTCTGCTAACAGTCTCATCTGTGGCTTTCTAAGTCACATTGTTCCGTGGACGTAATTTCTAACAAGATTTAAAGATTAAGCAAAGCTTAAACTTGAAGTAGACTTTCAAAGTAAAGTGAAAACACATGAGTCAGTTGACTTATCTCTAAGGAAGTTCCTTCAGCAAATGAGGGAAGGGGGGTTTTATGAGCCCCATTGTTTAGGTTTTAGGGATGAAAGAGGTGCAGACTCTGCTCAAGTCTCAACTGCAAACATTGTGGCCAAATAAGCTTAGACTGCTTGTCTTAGCTTTCTTGTTTACAAGGACTCTAGGAACACTATCTCTGGCAGCAACTTGAATTGTATCAGCTGTGTTGAAGTTTTTGACTCTCAGACAACAGGAAACTAGATCCCAGGGTTAGGGGCCTCTTTCCTGTCCCAAATCCGCCCTTTCTTACCTATCTTGTCTCAATCTTTTCTTACTCACGTGGAGGTTTTCCTAGATCTTGGTACAAGTGATTTTTAAAAAATATTTATTTTAAAGTTTGTCCCTGGTGAACTATTTAAAGTTTATTTATGCAAGGTTGTAACACGTGTTTAGTGCTCACACCAAGAGCCCACTTGAAGTACCCACACTGAGATGTTGGAGTTTATTTATTTATTATTTATTTATTTATTTTAGGTTTTTCGAGACAGGGTTTCTCTGTGTAGCTTTGTGCCTTTCCTGGAGCTCACTTGGTAGCCCAGGCTGGCCTCGAACCCACAGAGATCCGCCTGGCTCTGCCTCCTGAGTGCCGGGATTAAAGGGGTGCGCCACCACCGCCCGGCCGATGCGGGAGTTTAAATCCTGTGCCCAGTGAGGTCACAGCAACGTACATTAAACTGGTAAGTTGTTTATGTTATTTGAGTGCACTGTGTAGCAGGCTCTGGAAATTGGGGCTGCTTTACTCCCCATTTCAGACCCAAGCATGTTTGTCTCAAAATTTCTTCCAAGTCTGTGGCAGGGAGAGAGAACAGCAAAGCAGCTGTTCTCAAAAATGTCACATCCTTAAAAATCAATAGGCAAGTCAGTGCTAACAGAGGTCACTATTCTTTTTCTTTTCTTTTTTTTTTACCCCCAGAGCTGAGAACCGAACCCAGGGCCTTGCACTTGCTAGGCAAGCGCTCTACCACTGAGCTAAATCCCCAACCCTGAGGTCACTATTCTTTATTGATGATATGAAAGTGCCTAGAGTGGGAAAGAACAGCCAGAAGCGACTCCAGCTGACTGCCTCGACTTCCCCAGTAGGTTCCTGCAGGATGTCCTGAGCACCTGAGTCAATGATGTCATTCTGACTGTCTATCACCTATCCCTTACTATTTATATTTTACTTTGCATTGTGGTATACTTAATAAACTTATTCAAAAGCAAAACTATAAATCCTGGCGATCATTCTCTGGGCTGTGTAGAACAGTCACACTGATTGAGACCTTGGTTTTTCTTTTAGCCAGGCCCGCTTGGCTGGTGGTATTGAAACAGAGACTCTAGAACAATGCACCCTAAAGAGTTAAAGTTTCCCTGGAAATCCCAAGCCAGAAGAGCAAAGAGCTCCAAGCCTTGGCTCAGGGGCTGGAGCTGACCTCTCAGGAAGAGCTTCACAGTTCTGACACTTTGCTCATAGTTAACACTATGATTTCTGGGCTTTGGATTCAACTTTTGCTAAAACAGTCCAATTAGGAGAGGCAGGGAGAAATCAGGAGTCCCTCTCATTTTGGTTAAGCCCAAAGAGAAAGAACTTCATCTTCCTTTAGCAATTTCTGTTTCCTAATTTCTTTGGAGTATGGGGAAACTGAGGAAGGTTTGTGAATGCAAGTGCTCAGCAGCAATGTAAGTGGTTTTTGATGGAAATGAGGACTTTTGGGGTACAATGTTCTTTAACTCTCCAGTTGCAGAAGCCTCCTGAGACATTGTCATAGTTGGGGAAGGAGGGTAGCACTTTGATATTGTCCAAGGCTAGCTTCCCTTGGACAAGCCGGTCTCTGCTGACACTCACAGCTGGGAAGAAAGGATTCAGGGTCCTTCCTAGGCACCTGCTGAGTTTTATCATGTGCTCCTCATTTGGCCTGGCCGCCATCACCATTGGGGAAGTTCTAACTCACCATTCAGTGTCCACGACCTCCTCTACTATTAGCAAGAAGGGGAGGTCACTTAGGGTGAATGGAGTCCAGCTTTTCCAGGTCCGACTGTGTGGAGCGGGGACGTGAGTTCAGCACTGCCCAGGGTGGGTGTCTCCTCCCGACACTTGGCAGTTCTGAGAGTGCCCTCAAAGGGAGGTGTGGCTGCCTTCTCATATCCCAGCAGAGCTGGAAGTTTGGGCCTTCTGCAGAAGTGGATGAAGCTAGGCTGGCAAGATTGCTCAGTGCGTCAAAGTGCTTCCCACCCAGCTGGTGACCCGAGTTCTATCCCTGGGACACACGTGGTGGAAGGAGAGAAGGTAACTGACTCACGCGAGCTGTTCTCTGACTTCCACACTCATGCTTGGCACGTGCACACTCACCCGCACGCATACCCCCCTCCCACAGTAAGTCAGTAATAAATAGCATATGAGGCAGAAGGAAGGCAGGTCGCTTACTGCTGTCACTCAGCTCCTGGGGCCACAGGCAGGTGTGCTTCCTCTAGCCACCTGTCAGGGTCCTCCTGTGTGTGCTCTGTTGCATTGCCTAGAGGTGATAGCTGTAATTAGAAACAGGGGTTGGTATTGCTGAACCATTTGTGAGATTGATGACTTTTTTATTTGGTTTAGATTTTTGTTTGTTTTATGTTTTTCGAGACAGGGTTTCTCTGTGTAGCTAGCTCTGGCTGTCCTGGGACACGCTCTGTAGACCAGGCTGACCTCGAACTCATAGAGATCCGCCTGCCTCTGCCTCCCGAGTGCTGGGATTAAAGGCGTGCGCCACCATCGCCAGGCTTGTTTAGGTATTTTTGAAACAGGGTCTCATATAGCTTAGGCTGGCTTTGAACTCCCCCCTCTTCCTCCCACCCCATCCCACCCCCCGCCCTGAGACTGGATTTCTCTGTGTAGCCCTGGCTATCCTGGATCTCACTCTGTAGACTAGGCTGGCCTTGAACTCAGAGATCTGCCTGCCTCTGCCTCCCGAGTGCTGGGATTAAAGGTTTGCACCACCATGCCCAGCTAAAAATAAATAAAACTAAAAAAAAAATTAATGTTGTGGAATATTACTTTAAGTATGTAAAGGTGTGTTACATTTGTTTGTGCTGCACTTGTTTCGTTATGTAAAGGTGTGTTGCTTTTGTTTGTTGCTGTTTCACCTCGCCTGCCTAAGGCACCTGATTGGTCTAATAAAAAGCTGAACAGCCAATAGCTACGCAGTAGAGGGATAGGCAGGGCTGGCGGGCAGAGAGAAGAAGTAGGAGGAATCTAGGCTCAGGGGAAGAGAGAGGAGGGAATGAGGGAGAAAGAAAGGGAGTTGCCAGGCAGGTGCCAACCAGTCAGACACAGAGTAGGATGTACAGAATGAAAGACAGGTAAAAAGCCCCGAGGCAAACAAGCAGATGAATAGAAACATGTTAAAATAACTTATAAGGGCTGGAAAGATGGCTCAGAGGTTAAGAACACTGGTTGTTTTTCCAGAGGTCCTGAGTTCAATTTCCAGCATCCACATGGTGGCTTATAGCCATCTATAATGAGATCTGGTGCCCTCTTCTGGCCTGCAGTCAGAACACTGTATACATAGTAAATAAATCTTTTTAAAAATAATTTATTTTTATTTTATATGCATGTATGAGGATGTCAGCTCTTGGAATTACAGTTAGCTGCCATGTGGGTGCTGGGAATTGAACCCAGCTCCTCTGAAAGAATAGTCAGTGCTCTTAACCACTGAGTCATCTCTCCAGTCCCCAATAAATAAATCTTTGTTTTGTTTTTTGTTTTTTGAGACAGGGTTTCTCTGTGTAGCTAGCTCTGGCTGTCCTGGAACTCCCTCTGTAGCCCAGTCTGGCCTCCAATTCACAGAGATCCACCTGCCTCAGCCCTGAGTGCTGAGATTAAAGGTGTGAGCCACCACCACCACCACCTGGCTTAAATAAATTCTAAAAAAAAAAAAAAAAAAAAAAAAAAAAAAAAAAAAAAAAAAGGTTATACGAGCTAGTGGGACAAGCATAAAATAAGATTGAGCATTCATAACTAATAATAACTCTCCATGTCATGATTTGGGAGCTGGTTGGCGGCCCAAAAGAAAGCTGGCTAGAAATTAAACTGGTAGTGGTTACACAGGGAAAACCTGTTTTGAAAAACCAAACTCCCATCCCCCTAAAAAAAAGGTGTTAGTCTTGCTTTCACTTCTTTTGTATTTATACCCAGAAGTGGAACTGCTGGATTACATAGCAATTCTTTTTTCCTCCCAGGCATCACTGTATAATTTTGCACAGTGATTCTAACACTTTATCTTCCAACAGCAGAGTCCAAGGGTTCTAGCTTCTCTGCAGTCAACACTTATTTTCTGTTGTTCTGTTTATCTTTTCAGACCCAGAGCCATGGGCCTGGCAAGCTTTCTACCATGCCAAGTACATCATCACCCTGGTACCAGCTAGTCTAGTGGATGTGAATCGGCTTTGATTTACATTTGCCTGATGATTGCTGATTGAAGCAGCGTTCTGTGTCCACGCTGACACTATGTTTATCTTTGGAGAAATACCTACCTTGAACTTAATTTTAAATGTATTTGGCAACAATATACTAGAATTGGAACGATAAAGAGAAGATTAGCATGGCCCCTGCGCAAGGATGACACACAAGGATGATATGCAAATTTGTGAAGCATTCCGTATTAAAATAAAAAAAGAAAAAAGTATACAGAGACCAAAGTCAGTGGACCGTCAAGCACAGTGTAACCTGAGGCCATACCAGCAACTGAAAGTGGGTCTGTGATATACACAGAATTGTATACAATATACAAGATATACCTGTGTATGCAGTTCATTCCTGTCTAATTAAAACCCATCCTCTTCACTAATAACTGGTTCATTCTCTATATGACGCGTTCTTTTGCCAGGTGTGGTGGCTCAGCCTTGTAATACAACCTGGGTTACACAGTAACTCCTGTCTCAAAGAAAAAAAGGCCTTTTCTACAGAAAGAAACAGCTTTTTTCAGTTTCTATTTTTAAGACTAGAGCTATTTGCTTTGCAAAGTTGCAGCTGTTTTCAAAACAGGCGATTCCAAACTACTCAGAGTTCTAGAATCTCTGATGGGCCTTATCACCTGCTACCAAGTCAACATGGGGACGGTTTTGTATTTTTTTTAATTTGACAATAAAATATTTATTGCAGTTTCTGTCTCTCTTCGTGACAATGAAAGCCCGTTTCAATTGTTGGTGTTATAAAGACCGAGTTGCTAATAGATGCATACTAATGACTTTCCAGAAAGATCCTTCAATAATTAGAGTCTAATTAAATGCACATTTAAAAAAATGTTTGCAATTGTGAAGGTTAGTTCTTTAGAAGATGAGAAGAAATAACAGAGGGGAAGAGGCTGTGGAGTTGGGAATGGATGTTTCGTTTGCGCAGATGCGCTCAACACCTCAGGTTGTGGTCTAGGGAGTGGGGAGCAAGGGAGCTTTTGCATTCAGAAGACAGAGGGTCCCGGGTCGCTGGCGTGAGGATACCTGTCCCAGGACACGTACTACTGAGACTGCAGTGTCCTTCCCAATCACTCCCAGGGATTCTTCCCTTCTGCTTTTCCCCGGGGCAGGAGGGGCGATCGTCTAGTCCTCTGGCCCAGAGGCGGATGGAGGGTCCTCGCCAGCGCACAGGTTCTCCGACTTTCACAGCAGGCGATGCACACTGGGTTCTGTGCTGCGCTTCTGACCTCGGGCGTCTGGACATGCAGCGCCCCCTCGCGGCTGGATCCTCCTGGTGCCGCGACCTTAAACCCCTGCGGGGACCATTCAACCCGGTCTCCTCTAATGTCCCTTGATGGCTCTCGGTGCCAGGGAGGGCAGCTTGGGATCCTGAGGGTCCTGAGTGCACTTGTAGCGTAGATGCAGTTGGATCCGAAGCCCCCTCCTAGGCTGGCTTGTGGTGCGTGGGGTAAGGGCAAGGTAAGAACCATCTTTCATTGGGCTCTAGGAAGATGACTTAGATCCCCCTGGTCCAGAATTAAGGGGGAGGGTGCCAAAAAACAGTGCCGAGACTACTAGATATCAGTAGACTAGAGGGAAAAACAAATGAATACAAACTCCCAACCCTAGTTTCACAGTCAGCATATTGTGCAAAAATTAATTTGTGATATGTTGTAGGCACAAACACAGAAGCTATAAAAATTAATTTGTGATATGTTGTAGGCACAAACACAGAAGCTATATTTCTAAAGCTTTAGAATGGGCACATATCTTTGTACTGTACACTTCCATGTTTTTATTATCATTATTTATTTGTTTATTTTAAGACAGGGTCTCTCTATATAGCCCTTTCCGCCCTGGAACTGCCATATAGATCATGCTGGCCTTGAACTCACAGAGGTCCCTCTTTGCTGGCATTGAAGGCAGGTGTGACCATGTCCAACCACTCCTGTGTTTATTGCACCAGTATTTACATTAGCTGAGGTGTGCAGAGGTAGCTGTTTGAATACATCTTGTAGGACACAAACAGTACTAACAAATTTAACTGTTTTACAAAGTAGATAAATTGGATTTGATTAAAATTTAAAATTCATGGACTGAGAGGATGGTGGCTCTGTGGTTAAGATCACTTGCTGCCCTCGATGTCAACTGGAGTTCAGTTCCTAACATCCACATAGGCTGCACATTGGCACGTATCCATTAACAGCTCAGTCTTTAAAACATCAACAATGTCATGGTGGTCCATGCCTTGAATCCCATCCCTGGGGAAGCAGAGGCAAGCAATCTCTGGGTTTGAGGCTTCCAGGACCTCACTATGCAGCAAGTTCTAGGCCACCCAGAGCTGCACAGTGAGAGCCTGTCAAAATAAAGAAAGGAAAGGAAAGGGAAAAGCACTGGGGGGGTGGGGGGTGGGGGGCTGGCTGGAGAGCCGTCTCAGTGGGAAAGACATCTTCTAAGCCAGGAATGGTGGCACATGGCTTTCATCACTCAGCACTCAGGAGGCAGAGGCAAGTGGATCTCTATGAGTTCGAGGCCAGCCTGTCTACACAGTGAGTTCCAGGACAGAAAAAGAAAGGCATCCTCTAGAAGACCCAGGTTCAGTTCCCAGCACCCATATAGCAGCTCACAACTGATTGTAACCCCATTTCTAGGGAACCCTACTTGCCTTTTTCTGACTTCCTCAGGTACTAGACATGTATGTGCACACAGTTATACACATGGGCAAAGCAGGCACATCTATAAAATGATTTTTTTTTTTTGGTTTTTCGAGACAGGGTTTCTCTGTGTAGCTTTGAGCCTTTCCTGGATCTCACTCTGTAGACCAGGCTGTGCTCGAACTCACAGAGATCCGCCTGCCTCTGCCTCCCGAGTGCTGGGATTAAAGGCGTGAGCCACCACTGCCCGGCAAAATGAAATTTAAATTAAATAAAAAGGTGAAAATTAATTAATTAGCTGAATATGGTGGTGCGTGCCTTTAATCCCAGCACTCGGGAGGCAGGGGCAGGCTGATCTCTGAGTGACAGGAACCGCAAGGGCTACTGTGGGGCAGAGTTGTGAAACAGAGACGAATGTAGTGATGCTCCTGGCTTTCTCGGGCAAGCCATTGTTTTCTGCTTTTCCAAGAATTGCACTTCAGTGAAGTAACCTGGGATTGGGAACACAGTGGACTCTAGCCCAGGGCATCCTTCTGTAGGCAACCGGCTGCTTTCCAGGCACTGTCTGAGACACAAATACCAGCTGTCTTGCAGCCAGCACTTCTGTGATTATCTTCTGAATGTCAGCCAGCGGGTGAACGTTTAACTCGGGAAGCCCTGGCAGAGCGCTCACTCACCTCAGTGGCAGGGCTGGTGTGGAGTATTGCTGTCCTGAGATCAGCACAGGAAACAGGAATACAGGTGTAACCAAAAAGGGTAATGTAGCTGGAGAGAGGAAATGGCCTTTCTAACGTTCGTTTAAAATGTTATTGACACTGTGTAGTTCCAAGCATCGTCCTAGGCATTTGCTCCGAGTCTTTCACAGAAGCAAAACACAGTCATCTGCCTGCCACAAACTTTAGGGGAACACAATTCATGAACGGTGTGCTGGCTGGTTTGGGGTCAACTCAACATAAGCTAGAGTCACTGCAGAGGCGGGATCCTCAGTTGAGAAAATGTCTCAATAAGATCCGCCTGTAGGGCATTTTCTTAGTGATTGATGGGAGAGGGGCCCACCATGGGTGGGGTCACCCCTGGGCAGGTGTCTTGGGTTCTATAAGAAAGGAGGCTGAGTAAGCCAGTAGGCAGCACCCCTCTATGGCCTCAGCATGAGCTCCTGCCTCCAGGTTCCTGCCCTGACTTCCTTCAGTGATGGGCTATGATGGGAAGTGGAAGGCAAATAAACCCTTTCCTCCTCTACTTGCTTTTGGTCATGGTGTTTCTCCAGAGCAATAGTAATCCTAACTAAGACACTCAGTGATGCGGAAGGAACAGCAGTCTTAAGAGTACAGTAAGGTGGACTCTTAGCAAGCACTTGAAAGGCTGAGGCAAGAAGACTCCAGAGAGCTGGGTGTGGTGGCTCTTGCCTTTAATCTCGGCAGAGGCACAGGATCTTTCTGAGGATGAGACCAGCTTGGGGCTACAAACAACAGTGAAAAACAAAATACAACCCTAAAAAAGGAAAAAAGGCCACAGAAAATAGAAGGCCAGTGTGGGATACAGAGTGAGCAGCTGTCTGAAAAACAACGAAATCCTAAAACCAAAATGAATAACAACAACAACAACACAATGACTAGCCTTCATTATTTCATCCGCAAGGTATTTCAGGAGATGTGTTCCTGTTTTTCTAGCTGTTCTCTGGTAGATGGGGAGGACCCGGCAGTGAGCAAATCGAAGTCTGAGCACCTGCAGGGGCTGGTCTCTCAGGCCAGTTGTAGTTAAGAGCTGTCATGAGACCAAGCAAGGCCAGGCATAACAACGTCTTTAAGCAGTCTGGGGAGGGCTAAGAAAGGTCTGAAGAACATTCTCAAGCAGGCTGATTAGTTGCCATTGATAAAATAAAATTTTATCATGAGCATACATTATTTGTGAAAATGAACTATGGAAATCCATTGCTAGTTTTTTGTTGTTGTTTTGTTTTTTTGAGACAGGGTCTCTACATAGCTCTGCCTGTCCTGGAACCCGCTCTGTAGACCAGGCTGGCCTTGAGAACTCACAGAGATCCACCTGCCTCTGCCTCCTGAGTGCTGATGTTAAAGACGTACACCAGCATGTCCAGCTTCATGTGGTTCTGACAGCATTTTATTCTACATCTACCAGGGTCTGTGAGGCAGGAATAAAGGAAATGAAAGAGCTTTTGGGCAATCAGCTGTTTTCCAGGCACTGTCTGAGACACAAATAGTAACAGCAATATCAGCTTCCTCTGAGACTGACAGCATGGTCTTTCACAAAGGGTTCGTGGTTAATAATACCTTTCTGAAGAGGCCAGCAGGCACTTACCTTGCTCAGACAAAGCCAGAGACCTCCCAACACAGGAGAAAACCCTGTGGGGATTTTCTAGGTATGCATTTGTTTTTAAATTTTATCTCTGTGTGTATGTCCACACATGTCATGCTATGCATGCGGAAGCCAAAGGATAACATCGGGGAGCTGGTTCTCTCCTCCAACCATAGGATCTGAGGGTTGAATTCAGGTGGTCAGGTCTGTGCAGCAAGTGCCTTCACCCCCGGAGACTTTTCAACGCCCAAGAAAAATCCTGCTTTACAACTTTAAATAGACCAACCTGAAGCCAGAAGGTGGAAAGAAACGCTATACATCTGAAGATACAAGGAGATGATACACACACACACACACACACACACACACACACACACACACACACACACACACACACATAAACATACATAGTTTTTTCCCCCCAAGACAGGGTCTCTCTGTGTAGCTCTGACTGTCCTGGAACACTCTATGTAGACAAGGCTGTCCTTGAACTCACAGAGGTCTTCCTGCTTCTGCCTCTTGAGTGCTGGGATGAAAGGAATGTGCCGCCATGCCTGGTGAGATATATTCTTTTTTTTTCCCTCTGAGACAGGGTTTCTCTATGTAACAGTCCTGGCTGTCCTGGAACTCGCTTTGTAGACCAGGCTGGCCTCGAACTCTGCCACACATGTGCTGGGATTAAAGGCATGTGCCACCACCACCCAGCGAGACATATTCTTTAAAAAAAAAAAAAAATTTTATTTATGTGTTTGTGTGTGAGAGTGTATGTGCGAATATATGTCATGTGTCAGGAGGTGCCCATGGAGTCCTGAAGACGGTGTTGGACGCCCTGGAGCTGGAGTGACAGGCAGTTGTGAGCTGCCTGACGCTGGTGCTGGGAACTGGACTCGGGTCCTCTGGAAGAACAGTGAGTGTCCTTAACCACTGAACCATCTGTCCAGTCTCTGAGTTTTATTCTTAAATACATCGATTCTCCCCCACCCCCACCCCGTCCCCGTGCAGTTGCTCAGAGAGACTCTCTCAACTAAGCCCGCTTTGTGAGTTCCAGCTGCTTTCTGTGTTCTGGGCAGGAATCTGGAAGCAGGACCTGCTGCAGAGACTATGAAGGAGGGTTGCTCACCGGGTGACTTGCTTTCTTATGCCACCCAAGACTACCCGCGGGAGGTGGCCCCGCCCACAGTGGGCGGGGCCTCCCTCACATCACTCATGAATCAAGAAAACCCTGAGGGCTTCACAGGCTTGCCTATACACTAGTCTGAAGGAGGCATTTTCTCAATTGAAGTTCCTTGTTCCCAGATTACTATACCTTGTACCATCAAGTTAATGAAAAACGAACCAACACTCCTTCTTCAAAAATCTCCACTGGAGCCTGGGTGTACACACCCTTAACCCGGCCCTAGGAAAGCAAGAGAAGGCAGATCTCCCTAAGCTCAAGGCCAGCCTGGTTTCCATGGAGAGATGGCTCAGCAGTTAACAGAACACGTTGATCTTGCAGAAGACCCAGGTTGGGTTCCAGCATCCACATGGTGGTTTATAATCATCCATAACTCCACTTCCGGGGCATCAGGACTCATGTCCTCTCCTAACCTCCAAAGGCACCGGGCATGTACGTGGTACACTTACATACATGCAGGCAAAAATGCATACATAAAGCTAAATTTTTTTAAACTAAAGATTATTTTGCATATGTATGGTATGTGTGCATGCACATGCTATGGTGCATAATCAGAGGTCAGAGGACAACTTGCAGAAGTTGGTTCTCTCCTATCATGTGGGGCTGGGAACTGAACTCAAGTTGTCATGTTTGGTGGCAGATGTCTTTACCTGCTGAGTCAGCTTGCTGCCCCCACCCCCTCTTTTTTTCTTTCCTTCAAGACAAGCTTTCTCTGTGTAGCCCTGACTGTCCAGGAACTTGATTTGTAGACCAGGCTGGCCTTGAACTCACAGAGATCTGTCTGCCTCTGTGACCGCTGCCACCGGGCTGGAACTTCCTTTTTTAAATTAAAAATGTTGTGACCATTTTATAAATAAATATATATATATATATATATATGATGTATGATGTATTTTGATCATATTCCCCCCTTACCTTCTCGTCCCCTCCACTCTTGCTGATACCTTCCATAACTTATGTTCTAATTTCTATAATCAATCCCTTTATTCCATTTTTAAAAAGATTTATCATCTTTATATGTGTGCCTGTATGTGGGAATGTGAACATGTGAGTGGAAATGCTCTGAATCCAAAAGAGGGGCTTGGATCTCCTGGAGCTGGAGGTACAGACACCGTGATCCTCCTGGTGTGGGAGCTGGGAGCCCAACATGGCTCTTCTGCAAGAGCAGTGTGCGTTTGTAAACTGCTGGGGCATCTCTCTGCCTATTCCATGTTATTCTTAGTGGGTTTTTGTTGTTGTTGTTTGTTTTGTTTTGTTTTTCTGTGCTGTATCCTGGATTATTTTAATAGTGCCTTTCTTTTCCTTCCTTCCTTCCTTCCTTCCTTCATGCCAGGACTCTCTACCCAGGAGCCTTATCCTGGTAAGTGCACATTTATCAGTGAGCTAGAGTCCCAGTCCTGATAAGCAAATAGGTGGTCCTGGGGACACAGCTAAAGAAAACGTGGAAAGAAAAAAGAGAAAGAAATGGAACTCACCTGCCTGAGATAACCGCTGAAAGGAACAGTAGTCAAGAAGGAAACAGGAAAACGCTTTCCACCTGGGAATGTAATCGCCTCGGGCTTCGGCTTAGAATGTCTGAACATTCCATTTCTGGCTAGCCGCCAAGGGCGAGGTATGTGGTGGTGCTCAAATATTTGTTGAATGTGTAAGACAGTGGATAAGTGGAGATTCCAGAGATGGAGTTGGGCCAGGCAGGAACAGACAGGCCCATCTGGCGGCCTTATCCCAGCACTTTTGGTACACTCAGGTCAAGGCTGGCATCATTTGAACAGCAACTTTGATTTACTGTCCTGAGGACACAGCAGTGTCCCGCCCCCTCACCCCCACTCCACGTCCCCACCCCCACCCTGCCTCCTCCATCATCAGGAAGGAACCATCCCAGCCCAGGCAGCTGGTGGGCTGATCTCCACTTGGTGACCTGGTGCACAGCCTCAGGTGGAGACTGGGGATGAGACATGCCTGTTGGGATCCTGGGTGCCATTCAACCCTGAGATACTAATGAAACCAAGCTGACCTCCCAAGCCATGAGCTTGGTGACACTCCTCCTTAGCCCTGATCTCTTTCAGTTTTGAAATGACCTCTGAAGTGTTTTTGCGAACACTACCTGTCTGGGTTGGCAAACCCTAGCTCCACCACAATGCTGTTTCGTCAGTTTGGCTTTTCTAGGTCACCGAGACCAAGAAAGCCCAGAGTCAAGGCTGGCATTGTCACTCACTGGCCGAGTGGCCCTGGGCCTACAAAATGAGGGCAAGAGTTGGGTGAGTCAGCAGAGCTCAGTACACTGCAGTTACTGGAGGAGTTTTGAACAGAAAGTGATTTGCAATTGGGGTGGGGCTGGAGGCAGAGGCAGAGGCAGGGCTGTCTAAACAGGGAAGGGAGTTAGGTTGGTATCCGAGGCTGCCACTGGCCCTGCTGAGGTCCAGGCTCCACCCGTCAGGCTGTGTTCCAGAAGACAGTGTCTGTCACTGCAGCTGCCAACTGTCCTCTGACTCCCAGGGGTGGCAACTGGGTACCAGACCCTGCTTCAGGAAAGAACTCACACTGGCCTGGCCCTGCTTGCCAGAGAACCAGCCACAGCTGCAGGGTGACAGCCTCATCCCTCCCCCACTTCCAGATGCCATGTGAGGGTCTCTGGGTTGATCCTGTCTGTAGGGGTCTGCATGAGGCAAGGCCTGGGAAGTGCAGTTTTTAAAAGCCTTCTGTCAGGGAAACAGGTGGGGGTGGGCTGGGTCTGCTCCTCAGCCTGGTGTGGATAGTGTTGTGCCTGGAGGGCACCCTGAACAGTTCCTGGCACTGAACCACAGTGCTGAGTAAATGTGGGCTCCTGTCCATGTTCCCGCTGTGACTGCTCCATGCCTGCCGAGTGCAAGTGCTGTGCCGGGCTCAGGGGTTCCACAGCAAGTCAGACAGATTCACCTCCTACAGTTCATCAGAGGTCCTTCTTCAGCATCCTAAGACTCCCAATTCACAAGTGCTCGAGCACACACACACACATACACACACACACACACACACACACACACACACACACACACACACACACACACACGTGTAGATGCCTAAGGAGCCCAGAGTGGTAGGATCCCCCTGGGGCTGGAGTTAAAGGCTGTTATAAGATGTTTAATGTGGGTGCAGGAAACTGAACTCAGGTCCTCTGCAAAATCACCGTGTGCTCTGAACCCCTGAGCCATCCCTCCAGTCCTGCTTTTCTCCAGCTTCATCCCAGTCTGCCATCAGCACCGATGTGGGAGAGTCGGGTGCCCCCATGTGGCCCAGATCTACCCTGCAGCCTGGCTGCCAGGATCTCAGTTCCCTTCTCTCGCTCTGTTGTCTCCCGAGAGCTGTCCCCAGCAGAGGCAGGGCTCCTTCACTCCTAACCGGCTTTCCTCAGTCTAGGCTCTTCCTCCGACTGCCTCAGGACATTTTCTCACCAACATTTTAAGATTCAACATTTTAGGCCGGGCAGTGGTGGAGCACACCTTTAACCCCACCACTACAGAGCAAGTTCCAGGAAAGCCAGGAATATACAGAGAAACCCTGTCTCAAACCTACCCTCCCCCCATCCCCTGCCATTACCACACAAAATCCAACATTTTATGCATATCCAAGACTATGTATTAAGGCCCAGCCCTCCGTTTTGGCCTCACAGACCCTCCCTATAAAAACTGCCAGGAACATGACAGAGTGCTTCTCCAGGGCCACAGCACCAAAAGGAAGGGAGCAAGAGAAACCCAAACAGAAGCCATGGTGTCATCTGTCTTAGGGTTCTATTGCTGTGAATAGATATCATGTTGGAGTGGGTGTGGCCTTGTTGGAGGAAGTCTGTCTTTGTGGGGGTGGGTTTTGAGGTTTCCTATGCTCAGGATACTGTCTGGTGTCTCAGTGGACTTTCTGTTGCCTGCAAGATGTAGAACTCTCAGGTATTTCTCCAACACCACATCTGCTTACACACTACCACGTCCCACCATGATCCCCCATGATGATAATGGACTGAACCTCTGAAACTGCAAGCAAGCCACCCTTTATAAGAGCTGCCATGGTCATGGTGTCTCTTCACAGCAGTAGAAACCCTAAGACACCCATAAACCCATCATTCACAAGAATTAGAAGCTCATGGCAGCTTGAGTCTTCTTATCTATCCTTATGTAAAAGGCAAATCACCTTCTTCAATTTTATGGATTTTAAAACTTCTACCACATAGGTAGATGTGACTAAATAAGATGTTTGTTTCCGTTTACTTTTTCATATTGAAATGGTCTTTTAAAATTACTTTATTTATTTATTTGGTTTTTCGAGACAGGGTTTCTCTGTGTAGCTTTGCGCCTTTCCTGGGACTCACTTGGTAGCCCAGGCTGGCCTCGAACTCACAGAGATCCGCCTGGCTCTGCCTCCCGAGTGCTGGGATTAAAGGCGTGCGCCACCACCGCCCGGCTGACTTGATTGATTTGTGTGTGATGCGCATGTTGGAGATCAGAGGGCAACCTTCAGCATCTAGTTCTCTCCTTCTACCATGAGGATCCTTGGGATTGAACCAAAGTTGTTAGGTTTGGAGACAAATGCCTTTACCCTCAGAGCCATCTCACCAGCCCTAGTTTTACCTTTTGAAATTTATAGAAGTGGTTGGCTCTATGCAGCTGGCAGGTACCCTCTCTCAGATATCTGAGCCTCAGTTCCTGCAGTCCCCTCCTCCAAGCTCAGTGGTTCAATAATGTTCTTCCCTTTTATTCTGCCATGCTGGGGAGGGCGGCTCTTCCTGCCACTCTTATTTCTGGGTCATCATAGCTTCTTTACTCATCCACTCTTGTCCATGGGTGTGAGGGTTGTTTCTACTCCTCTGTCCACCTCTGCTGGCACACACCTGCACATTTCTGTGGTTTAACTGTAAGGAGGAGATTGGATCCCATGGTGAGCAAACATTCCAGTTTCACAGGTAACGTCAACTTGTTTTCCAAAGTGGTTGCACCGATTCACACTCCCATGTGCAGCTTGCACAGGATCCTGTTGATGGGCATGTGTGTGGTGGGGGGCGGGGGGTGGGGTTGGAGGCAAGGACTCAGTGACCTGGAGGGGAAGGAAACGTGAAGGATGCAGAGGCTGGCAGTGGGAGGTCCCCACTCAGCTTGGCTTGTGCCTGGAGAAGTATGTGGCTGGCCCCTCTGATGAAGACTCACTTAGAGAGCTATATTTTTGTATCCAATGGATCTTATGGGTCCAGGAACACAACTCCGTCCTGCTGAGGTGTGCCCTTCACGTTGCAAGGATGTGAAGATGGTCCCAACATTTTAGGCATCTTCTCTTCCTTCCTCCCCCTTCCTTTCCACCTCTCTGGTTTTTCTTTTTAAAATTGAGTGCGTGCGTATACCAAGGCACATATGTGTGTGTGTGCACATGCCATGGCACATATGCAGAGATCAGAGGAAATTTGAAGGAGCTGGTTCTCTGCTTCCATGCCCTCAGAAACCAGAAGAGTGCTTTGGATTCTCCAGAGCTGGAGTAACAGGAGGTTGTGAGTTGCCCAACATGGGTGCTGGGAAGAGAATGCTTCTCCTCTGTAAGAGTGATAAGAGCTCATAATGACCGAGTAATCTCTCCAGCCCTGTGCTGGATAGTTTTAGGTCAACTTGACACAAGCTAAAGTCATCAGAGAGGAGGGAGCCTCAGCTGAGAAAAAGCCTCCATAAGATCGGCTGCAGGCAAGCCTGTGGGGGCATTTCCTTAATTAGTGATTGATATGAGAGGGCTTAGTCCATTGTGAGTGGTGCCACCCCTAGGCTGGTGGTCCTGGGTTCTATAAGAAAGCAGACTGTGCAAGCCATGAAGAACAAGCCAGTAAGCAGCACCCCTCCTTGGCTTCTGCATGAGCTCCTGCCTCTAGATTCCTGCCCTGTTTGAGTTTCCATCCTGATTTCCTTCAGTGATAGACTATGATGTGGAAGTGTAAGCCAAATAAACCCTTTCCTCCCCAAGTTGCTTTTGGTCATGGTGTTTCATCACAGCATTAGTAACCCTAACTCAGACAATCCTCACCCTTATTTTTTTTTCACATTCCTACTCCCCTTTCTTTCGAAAAGTAGAAAGAAACAAAGCATATTTCAAGTTCTGATCTCCGTTGTAATTAACAGAGCGTTAATTAATCGCTTACCCACAGAAATGAAAGCTAATTACCCAGTGTAGAAAGAAGAAAGGAAATATGAGTATGAATTTTAATCTGGACTGCTGTGTGATTGGAATAAGAATGGACGTCTTGTACTGGATCTGATCATTGGTGATCAAAGGGAGAGCATCTGGTCTCCTGTTCATGGGTCACCTCTTAGAGGGGACTGGGAGGAGGGAGGGACAGAGTGGACGTTGACCATCTCCACTTAGGCAGGCTCAGGGATTAAGAAAACTGTAACAGGGACTGGAGAGGTGGCCTGGTGGTTAAACACATTGACTGCTCTTACAGGAGTGCCTGGGTTCAATTCCCGGCAACTACACAGTAAATCACAACTGCCTGTAACTCCAGTTCCAGTGGATCTGGTACCCTCTTCTGGCCTCCATCAGTTTCTGCATACAGATGGTGCACATAAATACATGCATATACATTGTATACATGTACACAATAAACAAACAAACAAATAAATAAAACAAAGCCGCCTCTCCCCTCCCCGGGACAGGGACCCTTGCCAAATGACCTTTCTTACTTGGCTTGCTGCTGTTAAAGTGTCACATTGGAACCGTGGCAGTGACTGTGATGCTCTGCAGCCCAGGCCCCTCCAGGAATGCAGGACACATCCCCAACTACAAAGAGTGCTGTCAGCCCTTCCCAGGATAGCCTGCACATGGTAACAGACCAGTGGGTCACTTTGGGTCCTGAGTTCCTGGCAGAGTCACCTGGGGCTGAGGTCTAGATTACAGTGCGACTCAGCTTCTCCCCCTGCCCAGGAGTGTCCATTTGGTGATATTTGGTGATCATTCCTAACTACTGTCCTGAAAGCTTAGCCCTGTCTTAGAGCTTGCTACTTGGGGAGTCCCAGCAGGGAGTGCAGATCTGAGCCTTAGGAGCAAAGTTAAGATACAAGGAAGCCATGTACGCCGATCGATTCACATTTCGTAGTCATTGAGCTAAGCACGTCTCAGAAGACGTCTGGGTCAGCCTCCCTCCCAACAGTGACTCAGTTCAGCACTTGGCCAGGTGCTGGAGCCGGGGTGGTGGCCTGTGATGGTTAACTTCAATTGTCAACTCAATACAACCTAGAATCACTAGGTCTCCATGAGGCATTGTCTACACTGGGTTACCCTGTGGAGGACTGGCTTAAAGTTAATTCATGTGGGAAAACACAGGTGACTGTAGGTGGTGCTCTTCCCTAGGCAGGTGCCCCCTTCCCACCCCCAGGGTTCCTCTGTATAACCGCCCTGGCTGTCCTAGAACTTGCTTTGTAGACCAGGCTAGCGTCAAACTCAGATCTGCGTGCCTCTACGAACCGAGTGCTGGGATTAAAGGTGTGCGCCACCACTGCCTGGCTCCCTCTGCTCTCTTAAAACATTGTTAAATTATTTTATGTTCATGCACATTTTGCCTACCTGTATGTCTGTGCACAGAGGCCAGGGGAGAGTATCAGATCCCCTAGAACTAGATGCACAGATGATTATGAGCTCTCATGTGGGTGTTGGGAATTGAACCTGGGTCCTCTGGAAGAGTAGCCAGAGCTCTTAACTGCTGAGCCATCTTTCCAGCCCCCTCTTTCTGCTCTGAACCTATGGATGTGATGACTAGTGACTAGCAGTTTGAAGTTCCCTCCTTGACTTCTCCACAACGATGTAAACTCTGATGATATAAACTGTAACCTGGAATTGTAAATGGGAATAAATCTCGTCCTCCCCTAAGTTGCTTTTTGTCTTTGAGTGTTTATTACAGCGACAGAAATGAATCTAGGTCATGGCCCATCCTCCTCCAGCATAGCCCTCTTGGGACCCACACTGTTCTGACCCCTGGAGCCTCTCTGTAGGCAGAAACAACAAAGTTCTATGTGGCTGCCCTCAGGACAGACTAGGTCCAGGGTAAGGTGGGAACAGTCCGGCTTCCAGGTGCCTTCGTTGTCCCTGGACACATTAACAGTTTTCCACTGAGACCTGGGGAGAAAGGCCAATCAGGAAGGTGCTTGCCTTGCATCAAGACCTGAGTTGGATCTCCAGAACCCAAGTGAATAAGCTTGGTGTGGGGATGCACTTGTCATCCCAGTGCCGGGGAGGTGGGGGCTTGCTTGCCAACCAACCAAACTACTTGAGAATTCCAGGCCAGTGAGAGAGAACTTGTTTCAAAAAAAACCAAGGTGGTCATCACCTGAGGAATGACACCTGAGATTGTCCTCTGGCCTCCACACCTATGGGCACAGACATGCATGCACACCTGCACACACATGCATGCACACCTGCACACACACACACACACATGCACATATTCCTGTGCTCTCACACACACAAACAGTGCTGCCCCGAGTCCTAGATAACGAAGCCAGGAACTCACAATAGAACGGCCACCCAGTGCCGGCACACTGTCTCTGTAAGCAGCCTGGTTACCCGTGGACTCTCTAGCTGGGACTCCTTCAGGAGTGTCCTCAGCTTGACACTGGATGCTCTGTCCAACAGCCGTGGTCTCTGAGCTGGGGACCAACTCCCTGAGATCTCCCGTATATCAGGAAAGGCCATGCTCTGCTAAAGAATTACTCATGTCCAGGGACTCTGCGGATGACACCCCCTCTGGCCAAGCTGGCAGGTCCTGCCATTGCTCCAGCTTCAGTCACCGCTAGATGGCGCTGTTCTACCACACCAGATACCTGCCCTTGCCTGGTTGGCCAGGCTCACCATGAAAGAGAGGACTACACAGGGTTCCAGGATGCCAGCCGTGGACTGTCACTGAAGCTGTGGTCATGGCCCATTTGAAGAGCCTCCCCAGGGAGATGGGTGAAGGAATACCCAGCTCTCTGTGCAGCTAAACCTTGGTGAGAAGCCAGATCTTGGGGTCCGTTCCCTGCCCTGTCATAACCTGGTGTCTTGTTTTGGACTCTAAAAGCCCAATTCCTGTTGCCCTTAGAGATGGTAGTGCCTATGCAGGCTGGCAGGGGTGCCTGGCAGAAAAGCAGAGCCCGGGACCCTTTCCTGCTCCGGTGGCAGCTCTGGGTTCCTGGATCTCCAGGGGCTTCATTGACTTCACGGCTAATGTGAGAACTGAGAGCTGAATGGAAAGCTCAGGTCATGGGAAACAGCATGCCTTGCCCTGGGATGGGCTCAGTCTCCTTCTGGATGGGGCGGTAGGCTGTGCTGGGAGGGAGAGGATCTGGGTCCCAGGGCACCAGCTGTGACACAGCCCTGTGACCTTGGGCAAGTCATTTAATGTTTCTGAATCTCAGAGATAGCAAGTGAGTCAAGGCACCTTTCCAACAGCTGTGGAGGAAATGGGAAAGGGGGAAGATTCAAACTGCAGCCGGAGAGATTCAAGCTAGACACCCGTAGGAACACCCAGACTGAGCGTGGAAGTAACGAATCAGGACAGTGGAGCCTGCCAACTCCATAGTGTCATCGACGACGACACTTTGTCACCCAGGTTGGAGGACTAAAGAGAAAAGAGCAGGCCGTGACGGTCAGCAGCCGTACAGGGCATGCTGAGCCACACCAGTGCCATCACTCAGTAGGATGAGGGGGGTGGCGAGAAATGAGTACCTTGAGCGGCTGTTTGGATGTGGCGTCTCCCCCTCCCCAAAACTAGAAGTTTGATCTTCAGTATGGTGATGCTAATAGGGGATCAGGTAGGAAGACATTGGACCATTTGGGGTGCTGCCCTGAGGAGGATTAAAGCAACTTTTCGGGGTTCTGAGAGTATTGTTATTAAAAAGCAAACTTGGCCCCTCTCTAGTCCCCTCCCTGTTTTCCAATTACTCTTGTTCTCTCTCCTGCCTCTTGTAATGCTGTCCACTGTGCCATGAAATAGCTAGGAAGGCTCTCATCAGAGATCCAATCGATGGAGTTACCAACTCCTGGACTTTAAGCCTCCAAAACTGTGAACTGAAAAAAAAACCATTTTCTTTACAAAACATCCCGGCTCGTGTATTTCATTATAGTAACAGAAATAAGCAAGCTAGGAGATCCCCAGATGAGCCACGTGAGTGGGTATGCTGAAGGGTAGAAGGAAGAAATGTTCTCATCTGAGGCTAGACTGGAGCTTTGTTTTGTTTTGTTTTTTCAAGACAGGGTTTCTCTGTGTAGTTTTGGTTCCTGTCCTGGAACTCGCTCTGTAGATCAGGCTGGCCTTGAACTCACAGAGATTCACCTGGCTCTGCCTCCCGAGTGCTGGGATTAAAGGCGTGTGCCACCACCGCCTGGCCTTAGACTGGAGCCTTTTTGCTCCTGGGCTCAGAAGTCAGTCAGGGAGCAGGGAGAAGGGCAGGGTAGTTGACTTGTCCAGGCTGCAACTGACAGCAGCATACCAAAAAGATGCAGAGGAGCAGTTAGGATTTCCAACTCACCTGAACTCTCCTGAGCCTTGTATCACCCTCTGGATCTTGGAGGCTCCCTAAACCATATCTCCACCCCACCCTGTGTTCCTAGGCATCTACAGTAACCAGCTGTTTCCAGGTAGTGCACAAAAAGCTTCTCCAGGTCTTTGGGGAAACTCTAACTCTTCTCTGGGCAGAAGGAGTGAGGGCGGGCCTGAGTCACTGCGTAGTTAAGGTGCCACCCGCAGGTGCTGGGTCAGCCCAGCACCAGCCTCTGAGCAGGAGGAGGAACAGAAGAACTTCCTTGAGAACCTGCTGGGCCCACAACTGCCATCAGCTAGCTGAATAAAGGTTTGAAATATTCAGCAAGTGTCCGCAGAGATGGGCAGAAAAGCCCCAGGCAGGACTCTGCTGTGAGCTGGGTCTCTGCCTCACCCTAGCTGGGGCTGTTCCCTAGGACCCAGGCAGAGCCAATGTCCATGACTGTGAGGCCCAGCTGAGGGAAAAATCAATGTGTGTGGAGAGAAGTCTTCTCCGGAGACTGTCTGACAAGAGGGATGGATGGTGAACACAGTGGCCCAAACCGACACCCAGACCTATTTAAAGCTCTAACGTTATAAAAGGTCCAGGGTGCGATGGGGAAAGGAGGGATGAATAATTCAGAAAGCGAATGGCGACATTGCCAGTACTGACCGAGGTTCGAGGTTCCTGCTGGCTGCACTCACAGTGGCACCCAGCCTCCTGGGGGAAAGTGCAAGTGGTGACGTGACATGGTGGGAGCCGGCAGGATGTGAAGCCTGCTTCCTACTGCTTGGCTGCCTTTGCTTCTCAAAGCGCTTCTACCAGCCTCCCTCTCACCTCCTCCCTCTTCCCCAGGCCCCTGTGAGGTGAGGTGTTCCAGTCTGGCCAGGCTAACCCGATGATGCATGAAGCCTGGAGCCCAGGACCCCCATCCCCCCAGCCAGGCAGGAAGCTTGTTCACTCCTCACATGTACGTCTCTTACTTCTTCCCTCCACCCTGTGTGATCCCGTGAGGGACACAAAACATTGTTGAATCTGGAGTAACCAAAAAAAGACCCCTGGGTTTTGCTTTTGTTTTGCTTGTTTATATGTATGATGTGTATTTGAGTGTATGAGTGTGTGTATGTGAGTACGTGAGAGTGTGAGTATGTGTTTACACACAGATGCCACAGCACACTTACAGAGGTCAGAGGACCATCTCCAATGGCAGTACTGTCTTCTACCTTGTTTGAAACAGGGTGTCTGTTGTCCCCCACTGGATATGCCAGCCTTGCTGGCCCAGAAGCTTCTGAGGACTCATCTGTCTCCTTTTATCTTACCATAGGAGCTCTGGGATTTCAGGTTCACACTACTACGTCCAGTTTTTTTTGTTTGTTTGTTTGTTTTTTTTAATATGGATTCTGAGGATTTGAACTCAGGACATTATGCTTGCACAGAACCAAGACCTGTTTTTTTTTTTTGAGGGTAGCTTTATACAAATATGTGATCCTGGGAAAATCCCCTCTCTGGTCCCTCAAAGGCTTCACTTTCCTTTAGGATAAAGATGTGACCATCAGTAGCTGAACTGAGCCAGGTACCATGGCACATTGGCCACAATGCCAACTCTTGGGAGGTGGAGGCAGGAGGATCAGGTGTTTAAGGTCATCCTTGGCTACACAGTAAGTTCAAGTCCAGTCTTGGCTATTCAAAACCATCTCTCTCTCTCTCTCTCTCTCTCTCTCTCTCTCTCTCTCTCTCTCTCTCTCTCTCTCTCTCTTTCTCTCTCTCCCTCCCCCTCTCTCTTTCTCTGTCTGGTTTTTTTTCTTTTTTCTTTTTTAAATATTTATTTATGTATTTATTTTATGTGTATGAGTGCCCTACGTACGTACTCCTTTATGCCAGGAGAGGGCATCAGATCGCACTAGAGATGGTTGTGAGCCACCATGTGGTTGCTGGGAATTGAACTCAGGACCTCTGGAAGAGCAGACAGTGCTCTTAACTGCTGAGCCATCTCTCCAGCCCTCTCTCTGGTTTTTCGAGACAGGATTTCTCAGTGTAGCCCTAGCTGTCCTAGAACTTGCTCTGGACACCAAGCTGGCCTCGAACTCAGAGATCCACCTGCCTCTACTTCCTGAGTGCTGGGATTAAAGGTGTGCTCCACCTCTGCCCGGCACTCCTGTCTCTTATATACACATAAAATAATAAAAATTGAAAAAAATGAAAAATTATCTAGCCTGATAATCTCTGTTTCTCGGCTCTAACTAGGAGACAGGAAAATCATGGTTTGCTTTGTGAATGGTTTGAGTGGAGGGAAGACCTCTTCCATGTGTTCCATGAGGATCTGTCTTCTGCTTCCTGCCTCCTCCTTCTCTCAACTCAACCCAGGGGAGCATGAGAGGGAAGCTACCTCTTGCCCTCTCTGCATCTTAGAAGCTCATTTGGAAAAGAATCCATTTTTCTAGCTCTTTCTCTTGTCTGGACCCAGAAGCCAGACGCTTATCAGTGTTTAATGAATCCAGGACCTAATTATTGAACGTACTCATGTTAAAAAATGCCTTTCAAGTCATGCAGAGAGCTAACACAGTCTGAATAAAAAGGAAAGAAAAGCTATTATCTTGAAATGCCTGGGCTCCTACCTGAGCTGAGCCCCGTGAAGTCATTATGGGTGCTTAGGGGCTGTCTTCCAGCACGGTACATAGTCCCAATCCTGTATGGGGAGTGATGGGAGGGTGTGTCCCCCCCAAGGCAGATTAGTCATCAGAAAGGACAACGTTCAGTTTTCTGTATTTAGTTCTCCTCCATCCTGCTTTTTGTGAACATCCCTGGCTGCCCCCCTAAACCCCCACCAGATACGATGATCTCAGCTTCCCCTTTGTTTAGCAAGGAAAGCCACTGTGGTCTGAGTCTGCAGCTGATTTTTCTAGAAGCCTTACTTAAAAATCTTTCCCTGATTTTTCATCCAACTCACGCTAAGCTGATGGCTGCTTCTCTAGGGTAAGATGGAGAAGATGGTGGAATTGTCTGATTAGATTGGCTCGGGGTTGGATGGGGAAGGGGATAATGAGGAGGCAGGAGAGTCTAGGATGATTGGGGGTTTTTAGCTGAGCAGCTGGGTGGAGAGTGGTAACAGTTATTAAGATAAAGAAGATAGGTGGGCATGGTGGCCCATACCTGTGATCTCAGCACTTGGGAGTCAGAGGCAGGGGGATTGCTGCAAATCCAGATCGGCCAGGACTACATAGGAAGACCATGCCTCAAAAAGAAGAGGGCTGGAGAGATGGCTCAGAAGAAAGATGCTCTTTCAAGGGCCCAGGTTCAATTCCCAGCACCCACATAGTGGCTCACAACCACCTGTAATTCCAGTTACAAGGGATCTAGCATCCTCTCTGGCCTTCTGCAGTACCAGGGATGCAGCAGCGCACAGACATACAGGTAAGCAAAACACTTGTACACAGAAAACAGAAATTAATATATCGAGAGAGAGAGAGAGAGAGAGAGAGAGAGAGAGAGAGAGAGAGAGGAGAGAGAGAGGGAGAGAGAGAGAGAGAAGGAAAAAGAGAGACAGAGAAAAAAGATGGACGGGAAGGGGACAAAAGAAGTCAGTTTCGAAGAAGAAAGAACGTTTAGAAAATTACATTTGTCCTGGGAAGTTCAAGATAACTTGGCAGACCCAAATATCTAACACTTCACACTGGGAACTCAGGGACGGGTCAGCTCTAGAGGTGTATAATACAGGACTGACCGAAAGCACTTCCGCAGGCTGTACACAGAAGAAAGACAGGCCTGCAGACCTAAGCCCTGGTCCAGGCTATCCACCAGCCGCTGGGCTGGCCTGTCGTGCCCTGTGAAGAAGCAATGAGGGACGATCTTCTGGGAGCCAGAAGCAAAGAGGAAACACAATTGCCTCTTTCCTCTCCAGCGGGTCTCCCTGTGTTGGTAGAATGGGACAGGCTGCCAACTAGCGACAGAAATGTGTCTGTGGAAAGTCGCACCCCAGCACCACTGGCCCAGTGGAGAAGGATGGGCTTGAAACCGAGAGACATTGGTTGAACAGTAGGCACATAAACTGAGGCATTGGCCTAGCGTCCAAGGCCAGTCTGAGTGCTCAGGCTTTCTCCCATACTCCTGGGCAAACCTCAGGGGACTCAGGCTGGCATCAGCAGAGAGAGCTGCCATGGCGGGGAAGCAGATCAACCGGGTCACTGGAAAGGAGCTGGTGCTAACTGCCAGGAAAGAAGCTCACAGGGCGGAAGCTGGATAATCTCAGTGGACCTAAGGATGGTGAGAGGGAGCGAGGTCAGCACTGGGTCCCCATGAGGAGGGGAGGAGCAGGGTTCAGAGGGCTAATTCTCTTGTTTTCAGCCTCCAGCTGTGTAAAGGGGAAGACGGGGGGTGGGGGGGGTGTGGGGGGGAGTGGGGGGGGGGGGGGGTGTCTTAGTGGAGTTGAAAGCAACCCTGCCCTTGCTTTCAAGCCCCCTCAGTTAGGTCTTAGTGGCCCCTATCTGGGTCAAGGGAGGCTGGGAGACAAGATCAAGGAAGGGTGCAGGCAAGGACTAAGGAAGCAAGGCAGGTCATCAATGATCCCTTGTTAACACATACCCTAAAAATCGTTAGAAGGTCACAGGGATGCGGGAAACAGTTATCCTTCACAGGGCATAGTGCCACCTACGTCTGCCAGCTCACCCTTCAGACCCTGTCCACCCTCACCACCTGCCACTCAAGACTACAGCTCCCAAGCATAACTTACAGACTGTCAGTTATTTCTCTATCAACAGGCTGTCTGATCTGAACTGACAGAAGTTTCTGGCAGAGTCACACTTGCTCACTCATTTGAATATTACCTTCAAGCTCTAGGGTCTTGTCCTTTTGTGTGGCTCCAAGCACTTTAAATGCTTACAATTAGGGAAGGACTGGGGAAGACATCCTAATATATTCTAATCTGCTTTTTTGTGTGTGTGACGAGATGCGCACTGAGTCCTTCAGGGTAGCCAATATACTGGGAACTAGATCCAGGGATCCTTGACTCCAAGCCAGGACTGGCCGCTCAGCTCCTCATTTAGCCCCACGGGGCATAACTCTCCACCTGTAGGGAGTCAATTGCCTGGTCCGGCTTCCTGGAACTTTCAGCCTGCACTCTACCTCTGATATATACAGAGAAACAAAGATAACAGAACCAAGGCTCACCACAGATTTGGACAAAAGCTGTGATGATAGCTTAAGGCAAAATGCATTAACGTCTCTGAATATTTCATGCCAGGTACATTAGAGCAGGGACATGATTTATTCAAGGCTGATCACCCATCGTGGGTATTAAGTCAGTGGGAAATAGGTTTCAAGGGGGCAATGTGGGAAGTTTTTGGCTTCCTTGGTACTTTTCCCTAGGAATTATAAATAAATCTTGTGTAAATAGAAGGCATGGCCTAATGTTATCATCCTACCTCATTTGGACCTCTTTAAAACTTTTTAGACATTTATCTATTTTGTGCACAAGTGGCAGGGGTGGACAGGGAAGACCCATTCAGCCTGAGTGTGTGGAGGCAGAAGGCAACCCTGGGCAGCCAGTTCTCTCCGCCCCCGAGGTGGGTCCTGGGGTTGAACTCAGGCAAGTGTCCTTCCTTACCAGCTAAACCATCTTGCTGGCTTGCACTTTGGCATCTAACGAACCTGCTCGTGACCATCCAGTTCTCGGAGTCCCACTGTCCGTACCCTTACACAACAGGGCAGATCTGGCAGTCTTCTCCAGCAGCTAGTAGCCCTCCAGCTTCTGCAGAGAGGGTGACAGGGTGAGCTGGCTTACTAGACAAAGAGAGGGACTGATTGCTAGGAAAGGGGAATCCGCAGCGGTGAGCAGCCCAGTGTCTCTTGCTAGCAGGGTATGCTCATCACTGAGACTCCAACACCGATTGCTCCTTTTGGCCCGGGCACTCAAACCCATTTATCAGACACTGTCTGTTCAGGAAACAAAAGCCCCTACACAGGGACCTGGGGGCATAGCTCAGTGATGGAGCACTTGACTAACATGTACAAGGCCCTTGGCTCAATCGCCAGCATAAAAATCCCCAAACAAAAGCCCGAGAGAGGGTACAACTGGTAAAGGTGCTTGCTGTCAGGTCTGATGACCTGAGTTTGATTCCTAGGGCCCACATAGTGGAGAGGGAGAAGTGACTGCCACCAATTGTCCTTTGGTTCCACACATATGCCGTGGCTTGTATCATCCACCTCTGTGTGTGTGTGTGTGTGTGTGTGTGTGTGTGTGTGTGTGTGTGTGTGTGAAAGAGAGAGAGAGAGAGAGAGAGAGAGAGAGAGAGAGAGAGAGATGAAATGAACAGCTTGAAACACCCAAACAATAAAGACAATCAAACAAAAACAAAATCCACAAGAGAATTGAGTCCTTAGAAATGATTAGCGGGGTTGGAGGAGTCAGATCTAGGTAACTTCAGGGCCCTTTGTGGAATTGATTCAGCAAAGCTAGGGGGTCTACTTTTCAGTTTATGGCGTTGCTGGTGTTAATTTACCGTGAAGGATATTAGGGATCGACGTAAGGAGGCAGGCAAGACGGCTCAGTGGAGAAGGGCGGTTGCCGTCAAGCCCCGTGCCCGAGCCACGCAACTCAGGGGTAGCTCTGGAATCCACACGATGGGAAGAAAGAAATAAGAGAAACAGCTCGGGAAAGCTGCCTTCTGGCCACCGTGGAATGTCCCGTCCCCCCCCCCCCCCTCCCTCGCTTGGAACTCCACACACACACACACACACACACACACGCACACACACACACACTGTGATATGCATATGCTCACACTCATACAATAAATAAATTAACATAATAATAAATGTTAAACAAAAAAACAGAACCAAACTCTACCTAGAAAACAGCCATGGAGTTGGGGCTATGGCTCAGTTGGTAGGGTGCTTGCCTTCCAAGTCTAAAGCTCTGGTTCAATCCTGAGCACCGCATAAACCAGGTGTAATGGCACACACCGGGGAGGTGGAGGCAGGAGGATCAAAAGTTCAAGGTTATCCTCTGCTAGCACTTTTGAGTTTGAGCCAGCCTGGGATGTTTGAGATCCTGTGAATCAGAAAGACCACGGAGTCTTCCCTTGGTATCCACAGGGGATTAGCTGGTTACAGGATCCACAGACCAAAGTCTGTGCATGCTCAAGTCTCCTAAGACAGCTCTCTCTGTGCTGCCTCCGTCAGCATTTGCTTGGCTCACATCTTCCAAAGCGGTCCTTCACTGACTTCTATTCTTTTCTGGGGAACATGTCTGACATCATGAAAGTCGGTGAGCTCTTTATCCTTCTATTTCGTAGTACAAATTATGTTTAGGCATTCTTTTAATTTTTTTAACCTGTATTTTTATTTTGTGGATCTGAATGCTTTGCCTGCACAGATGGCTGTGTGCTACATATGTCCAGTGCCCATGAGTTCAGAAGGGGCTGCTGGATCCCCTGGAGCTGGAGTTACAGACAGTTGTGAGCTGGCATGTGGGTGCTGGGAATTGAACCCTGATCCTCGGGAAAGAACAGCCAGTGCTCTTAACCACTGAGTCATCTCCAGCCCCAGTTCATGATTCTCCCCATATGGGCTTTTTTCGAAAGGGTTACACTAGCTTGTATGGCTCTTCATTGTTGCCTGTTTTTCTAATTTCTTCAGAACCAGGTGTGGTCATTAACACACTTGTTGTGCAGGTCTAGCTTCTGAGTCAATCTTCTACCGTTTCCAGGAGTCTGCTGGGCCTGCTCACAAAAGATCACCACAGCTGGACCTGCGGACTTTTTACCTTCCCTCATAAAAGGAGGGAGTGGTGGGGGGTGTCTTGGGACCTTCTCTTGAGGATCCAGCCACCCCTCCCAGCCAGTTGTACATAGTTTGTCCTGATTCCATGCGGTCCTGGAGATGGTCTGGAAGGTATAGATAGGGAGAGATAAGGGGAGGGCATTCGTTTAGCAGCCATGGGAAATCATCACCCCTGCTGGATGCAGATGTTCCAGGGCAGCTGCTTTAAGGTCACTCATGCTCCAGTAACCTCTCACCCAACTGCTCTGTAAGAAAACCAAATAAACTCACTGCTTCCCCTGGGGTGAACTTTGGTGGAATTGTTTGTCATTGGGACCTTAGTGGGGGAGGAGGAGACATTATTTACCTCTCTCCCAGGGAAGGGATTTTAGCAGCAACATTGCTTTCCAGTAGGAGGTGTAGAATGCTATTCCATCATCATTTTAAAAATTTCTCCCAAAGACTGCGGAGGTGGTTTGAATGAGAAGGTTCCCCACCGGTTCAGATGTTTGAATGCTCTGTCTCTAGTTAATGGAGCTGTTTGGGGAGGATTAGGAGGTGTGGCCTTGCTGGATGAAGTCTGTAACTGGTCGTGGGCCATTCCCAGTGCATGTTTTGCTTCCTGTTTGTGTTTGCGATGTGAGCTCTCGGCTGCTGCTCCTGTTAACATGCCCGCCTGCTGCAATACTAGTTCTGTAGACCAGGCTGGCCTTGAATTCATAGAGATCCACCTGCCTCTTCCTCCTGAGTGCTGGGATCAAAGGCATGCACCACCACCGCCCAGCTTATTTATTTAAAAATTGTGTTTTATTTATTTATAGTGTGTGTGTGTGTGTGTGTGTGTGTGTGTGTGTGTGCCCGTGCACACATATTTGCTTCTGTGTGCATGCCATCTGCCATGAGGGGCCATATAACCATACTACCCTCTACACACCTGGACCCTCCCCACCCTGGATCATTTGTCCAAGGCCCTAGTGTTGGGCTTCAGAGGAACCTGCGTCTGGGAGCAGAGAACAGGAATCTTCCCACCTCCAAACTTCGTTCCTTCCTCCAACGTCCTGCTTCCATATAAATAACCTTGCTTCATTCTTTCATTCAGGAATGTTCTGCATGCTAGAGCCGCAATGGTGACCAAGATAGACAAGGTCCCAGCTCAGCTAGAACATTCTAGCACAATTTATTCTCTCCTCCGTGTCAGCTAAGACTCCCCATCCTTCAGCACTAAATCTCGCCTCCCCTTCGGAGTTGTCTTTGCTTACTCCAGCCTTTGAATGAGTAGGTAAACAACATGTATAATGAACTTGATATATTTTTGCTAGAATTCCTTCCTATGGGGAGACATACACAAGGTCTGCCCTTCCTTCTAAGGTCCCAACCACAAACTGAGGTGAGACTTCACCAAAGTTTACTCTGGGGAATCGATGAGTTCATTGAGCTTATGGGGTGTAAGTGAGGGGTTACCTACAGGGGTGTGGGTGCTCCTCCCCCCGAAGGCCACACTGCAAAGTCTTTACCCAGCAGGGATAGCAGCTTTTCCCACACAGACGGAGCCCCTCCTCCAGTCTTCCCTGGCCTGTTGCTCACCCAGGTCACCAGCAAGGGAAGCGTTGCATGCAACAGGTGATATGGAAAGGCGAGATACTCAGGTGAGCGCCTGTGACCCTCCTTGCCCCCATGAGGGGGATGTAAACAGCCAACAAGCCCAGTGGGGATAATCTCTGGCAAACAGGCACAGCTGAATGCCCCAAGATGGCAGCTGTTCGACTTTGAGGACATCCCTGTACAATACGTATGCTC
The DNA here is from genome assembly GCF_007827085.1 of Peromyscus californicus insignis. Classification (NCBI taxonomy): domain Eukaryota; kingdom Metazoa; phylum Chordata; class Mammalia; order Rodentia; family Cricetidae; genus Peromyscus; species Peromyscus californicus. Next base: position 82,802,722 of record NW_026294617.1, read on the forward strand.
CTATATTCTTATTTTACTTCCACAAAAAGCTCTATAATGTGGGCAACATTGTCTCTTTATAGAAGAAATAGTTCACTGAAGAGTCCACAGTTAGCACACAATACATTGAGGGATTCAAGCAGGTTGCAGCCAAGCTCTCCTTTGCTGGGAATACCCGTGGTAGCCCCAGTCTCTGACACACCCATGGAGTGGAGGTTTAATTTGTGGAGTCAATACAAATTGAAATGATGTGAATTTAATTTAAATAGCAGGAAAAAAGTGTCATTAAAATACTGGACTCTGTGGGTGTGACAGCTCATGCTTGTAAACCCAGCATAGCATGGAGGAAGACTGGAACAGGAGAATAAAGGGTTTGGAGCCAGCTTGAGCTGACAGGATCTCACAAAGTAAATAGAAGGGCTGGGGAGATGGCTCGGCCAGTGAAGTAAACACAAGGGCCCGAGTTCAGTCCCCAGAACCCAGGTAAGAAAAGCTGTGTGTCGCAGCAGACACTTGGCATCCCAGCTGGGGAAATAGACGATGGACCCGTAGGGCTGCTGGCAACAGAGAAACGATACCCAAGGTTGTTGTCTGTCTTCTACACACATGCATACATGAGTGTAGACACACACACACACACACACACACACACACTGAAGTAGAGAGTTGGGTGTGATGGTGCATACCTACCATCTCAGCACTTGGGAGATTGAGACAGGGGTATGGATGGGAGTACAAGGTAAGATGCTGCCACAAAATAACCAATAAATCAAAACAGAACAACACCAAGAACCTGTAGTTAGTTTTCCTGCCTGGCCCACAGTCAGGACAAATTTCTCTCACCCACCAGTCCCACAGCCGCTTAGACCCAACCAAGTAAAACACAGAGACTTATATTGCTTACAAACTGTATGGCCGTGGCAGGCTTCTTGTTATCTAGTTCTTCTATCTTAAATTAACCCATTTCTATTAATCAAAAGTTGCCACATGGCTCGTGGCTTACCGGTACTTTACATCTCGCTTGTCATGGCAGCGGCTCGCAGGTCTCTCCCTCTGCCTTCCTGTTCTCTCAATTCTCCTCTCTGTTAGTCCCACCTATACTTCCTGCCTGGTTACTGGCCAATCAGTGTTTTATTTATTAATCAATCAGAAAAACACATTTGCCATACAGAACATCCCACAGCAAGAACCCAAGCAGAAAGTCTTTTGCTCTTTGCTCTCTTTCACAGCTTCTTTCTTACAGTGTTTGTTGCCTGATGTCATTCCACATCAAAGTCAAATGAATTATTAGCTTCAATTCTGTTCCTCCTGGGGCTGGAGAGATGGCACAGCGGTTTAGAGCACTGTTGGCTCTTTATAGAGGAACTGAGTTCAGTTCCCAGCAACCACATGGTGGCTCACAACCATCTATAATTCAATCTAGTGCCCTCTTCTGACCTGTAAGCATACATGCAGACAGACTACTGTATACATAATAAATAAATAAATAAATAAATAAATAAATAAATAAATAAATAAAATTCTGCTCCTCCTTATATCATGCCATTTCACTTTTAAATGCAAACAGGAGTGCACTTAATCCACATGTGAACCCATGACAATTAAACAACTCACATGGTATAGCTATGCGTCCACGTATTCCTGACTAAAACGGTGGACATAGTACTTGCAACTAGCTCAGATGTTTTTCCCTCCTTCCGTCACTCCATCCTTCCTTTCTTCCTTCCTGTCCATCCTCCTCTTCCATTTTGTGTGTGTGTGTGTGTGTGTGTGTGTGAGATTCTTATTCTGTAGCCTAACTAGCTATGTAGCCCAGGTTGGCCCCAAACTCCTGACAGTTTTCCTACCTCAGCCTGAGTGCTAGGATTGACTCCAGGCATTAGTTATCAAGCCTGCCCAGTTTAATTCCGTTTCTTGACATGCATGCTCCACCCACACTTACTGATGACTTAGGAACTAGAAAAGGAGCCAGGGTTGCGGCATCTTCCCATCTTCCCCATCCCACCCTGTCATCACTTTCTGCCCGAGGGGCCAGTTTGTTTGTACAGGGAAGAAACGGAAGCAGAAGAAACAATGGTTCCATGTTTTGTCGCGTTTCTTACTATTCTAGTGTGTTGCTTCAGGGTAGAACAGGAAGTATGGCCTCTCCGCACTGTCAGTGCCCCCCACTCCTTACAGGGGTTCAGGAAAAGACGCCCCTAAACATGGCACATTGGCATTTGAGAAAAGGTGATTAACTGAGTTGCAGTGATTGTGGTAAGGTTGGAATGTTGCCAGTCCACAGCTAATTACAATTTGTCTTGGGCTGCCTTGAGCCTCCTAAATAGTGACTCTTTACCCCCTTCTGGGTCTGGCCTGGCGTCTTTGTAACTACCAGGTGAAACTTTTTGGATTATATTAATTTAGCAGACCACTATCTTCCAGTAACTGATGGATTAAGAATGACATGAGACATCCTTCTTGACTGTAATTGACTGCCTGATGTTTCTGCCAACTGCATCTGGGACGGTTCTTGATTTACAACTTGTTCTGTGATTACAAGAGCTTCATGAAACCATTACCATGTTGGGACATGGAGTTTGAGGCAGCCTAAATGTATGTTCCTGAGCCATAGTCATTCATATTTTGCTTTAGAAAAGACTCCAGTACCCTTTAAGGTGAGAGGTGTTTCTTGTATTGACAGTCAAAAGCAGGAAGTTCTCTCTCCCTTCTCAGAGACAGATGTTCTGCCCCACAGGGAAGAATGTCACATAAGGATGCCAAACAATCCGAACTACCAGCATTGAATCTCCAGTGCAATGGTTCTCAATCTGTGGGTCTGACCCTCAGGGTGTCAAATGACCCTTTCACAGGAGTCGCCCAAGACCATCTGCAGATCAGATATTTACATTATGACTCATAACAGTAGCAAGATCACCACTATGGAATGGTAAGGAAAGTAATTTTATGGTTGGGGTCACCACAACATGAGGAGTTATATTAATGGGTCACAGCATCGGGAAGGTTGAGAGCCTCTCCCCAGGGTGTCACTCTGTTGTTCCTTTTGTCCTCTGACCCAGCCTGTGCAACTGTCCCCGAAGACACCACCGTTTCCTCTGGGACTTTGGGGTTTTGCTTTTCTTTGAACTTCTGATTCTCCTGCCTCTATGTCCTAAGTATCACATTTCAGGCACAGCTGGTGTTAGAAACTGGGTGTTCTCCCAGCCTGCCTTCAGTGACTCAGAGCCAGCAGCCACATCATCACCAGCCACTGCCAAATATGGCACACATACCCTTCAAAAGGTCCGGTCATCAGATTGCTGTCTTGCTCTCATATTCTCTCTTGCTCTCTCACTGTCTGTCTGTCTGTCTCTGTCTCTCTGTCTCTCTCTTTGGTCCCCACTCCTAGACAGCCTTTTGCTCCCCCCAAATAAATCTCTTTTGTGAGATCTGTTGTGTGGTGTGATCTTTGTGGCATACCTTGGCCTCTACCTGCCAAGGTACTCCTGCTGCATAAACCCTAACGGATGGGGCTTATTTTTAAGTACCCACAAAACAGTGATGAAGAATGCTAATCTGTTTTCACACACACACACACACACACACACACACACACACACACAAATCTGTTTCCTCCACAGGAAAAGCTGGTAGTTTTCCCCTCTGCCTTTGAGGCCCATGCTCTGTAATGCTGACTGTAAACTTTCAGACAATTGGTATGTTGTGAAGAAATGTTTTCTTTTGCAGTTCTAGGAATCAAATTCAGGGATCTGCATGTCCTAAGAAAGCACCCTGCTGCTAAGCAACATCCCTAGAGGTAAAATTTTTTTTCCAGTAGAAAAGAAAGATGCCAAGAGTTATAGTTACATTATCCCCATGAAGTGTCGGCATAGCTTTACAATTAACTTAGGTGTCATTCTCCCTCAGTGCATGCGTGGTAACACATATGTTTACTATATGTTTACTGTACGGTGAGTCATATTTTCACTTTTTTTTTTTTTTTTTTTTTTGGTTTTTCGAGACAGGGTTTCTCTGTGTAGCTTTGTGCCTGTCCTGGAACTCGCTTTGTAGACCAGGCTGGCCTCGAATCTTTTCACTTTTTTAAAAGCATGTGTGTGTATGCATGTGGTGTGTGTGTGTCCAGGTGTCCTAGTTTGCTTTTTGTGGCTGTGATTAAAACACTGACCAAAAACAACTTGGAAATGAAAAGGTTTATTTGGCTTATAGGCCCATCATTGAGGGAAGCCAGGGCAGGAACCTGGAGGCAGGAACTGAAACAGAGACCATGGAGGATCACTGATTACTGGCTTGCTCCCCAGGCTTGATCAACCTGCTTTCTTTATACTTCCCAAGAACACCAGCCCTGGGGTGGCACAGCCCATGTGGGCTAGACCCTTCTACATCAATTATCAATCAAGAAAATGCCCCACAGACGTATCCACAGACCAGCTGATAGAGGCTATTTAGGTTCCTCAATTTAGGTTCCTTCTTCCAAGGCATAGTCAATTGATAATAAAACTATCTAGCTGTCGGCAGTGTGTGTACATGTTTGTATTTGTGTGGGAGCATATGTGTATATGTGTAGTAAGGATAAGGTTGATGTCTGGCATCTTCCTTGACTGCTCTTCACCTTGTATATTGAGTCAGTGTCTCTCACTTGAGAGCTATCTAGCTAGTCTGCTTGCTCAGCAGACTCACCATCTCTACCTCCTGAGCACTGGATTACAGCTGGGAAACCATACTTTGCCCTCATCTGTAACATGAATTGCTAAATGATATTATTAATAAAAAATCTGGAGCCAGATATTGGGGTGAAAGCCCAGAGATCAGAGGAATAGGACAGTCACAGCCAGCCTCACCTCAGCAACTCCTCAGCCTCCAGAGAGAGCCACTTCCTGTATACTCACGCCTATGTGCCTTTCTGTTCTGCATCTCACTTCCTCTCTCTGCCTAGCTACATCACTTTCTGTCTGTACAGACCTCCAGACCTCCATGGTTAGTGCTGGGATTAAAGGCATGTGTCACCATGCCTGGCTCTGTTCCCAGTGTGGCCTTGAACTCACAGAGATCCAGATGGATCTCTGCCTCCTGAATGCTAGGATTAAAGGCGTGCGCTACCATTGCCTGATTTCTATGTTTAATATAGTGGCTGGCTTTTTCCTCTGATTCTCAGATAAGCTTTATTGGGGTACACAGATAAAATATCACCACACTCATCTACCTGACTGCGGGGGATCTGGGGATCTAAACTCTGGTCCTCGTGCATGCAGAGCAGTGCTTTATCAGTAAGCCCCTCATCTTTTAGCCTTTAAAAAAGCTATGTTTCAACCTCCTCTCCTCTACACTTTCCACTTTCTCTTTTCCTTTCTTTCTTTCTTTCTTTCTTTCTTTCTTTCTTTCTTTCTTTCTTTCTCCCTTTTCTCTCTCTCTCTCTCTCTCTCTCTCTCTCTCTCTCTCTCTCTCCCTCCCACCCCCTCTCTCTTTCTTTTTCTTTCTCCCCCCTTGATATTTTGAGACAGGGTTTCTCTGTGTAGCCCTGACTGTCCTGGAACTTGCATTGTAGACCAGGCTGGCCTTGAACTCACATAGATCTGTCTGCCTTTGCCTCCCAAGTGCTGGGACTAAAGGCATGCGCCACCATGCCTGGCCACTTTTTATTTTCTTTAAGACCCCTTCACAGATGTCTTAGAAAGAAACAGCTCTCAAAGGAATAAAGGTCGTGGTTTATTCTGGAGCAAAATATGAATGAGCATGGCCTAAGAGCATATATTTAGGTCTCCCCAAATATAATGTCCCTACATGGAAGCCATTTCATGGAGGTTTTTTGTTGTTTTTTTTTTGTTGTTTTTTTTTGTTTTTTCGAGACAGGGTTTCTCTGTGTAGCTTTGTGCCTTTCCTGGAACTCACTTGGCAGTCCAGGCTGGCCTCGAACTCACAGAGATCCACCTGCCTCTGCCTCCCGAGTGCTGGGATTAAAGGCGTGAGCCACCACCGCCCGGCATTCATGGAGGTTTTATAGTAACAGAACCAAGAAAGTTATAAATCAAGGCATTTAAAAATACATTTGTGGAAACATCAGAAAGGCAGTTTATAGCAAGTTGGGGGATGTTTGCGATAGACCTCAGATGCTATCTGATGGCATACTTAGCCTTTTCATTGGCAGAGAATTGTTAAATTAATACACTCCAAAGGTTCTTACCTGTTTATCAGGAAGTTAGGTCTGATACAGAGGTGAGCAAGGAATGAAACTATAATCAGACTATTTAATCAGCAACATTCAAACTCTCTGTAGCCAGTGAAGCTTTCAATCAGTGGCCAGCCTAAGTAGATAGATTCTTTCCTGGAAATGTCATTCACACAGTAACTACATCACTTAAATACAACTGTGGAGAGATCACAGGCTCCTTGCCGATGGTGAGCAGCATGCGTGGAAAGAATCTTTCTAGGTCTGAGTACATTTTCCTGGAGGACAGGACTGTTTTCATGGTCTTTTCAATCTAGACTGAATACATGAGGTGGGGCTGGTGGTCACTCAGCTCTGAGCTCTTTGGCCTCCCCTTAGTGGCCCCTGCTTCCCTGGCCTGTCACTGTATGCCCCAATGCAGTCTGTGGCCTCACCTGGTAAAGGGGAAATAGTTCCTTGGTAGTTCTGGGTGTGTGTGGTGGTTTTGAAGGGAGCAGGCAAAAGTACCTTGGCCTAAGTATTGTCTTTTTGATCTCAGACTCCATTTTACCTGTAGAGTGAAATGAAGCTTCGGTTCCCAAGTCCTAGGGCAGCTGAGAACTTTCCAATGGCTCACCAACCTTCTTCTTAAACAAAGATCTAATTCATCAAAGACTTAGTCCACAGTTCCAGGAAAGTCTCTAAATGTACTAACCTTGCTTTCTGGCTACTATAGCTCTGCTTCTTGCTGACTGAAGTGTGACAACCAGGTTATGGTTTTTGTGCATAAAAGACAAAGAGCTGTAAGGCTTGAGGCTGCATGATTTGGGAAAATTCTCCACACAGCCACTGGCTGGCAATAAAGACTTTCTTTTGGACTTTAAGAGCATCCTTGTGTTGGCAGGCTTGTCTCCCAACATTTTGGAGGCCCCAGCGAGATCCCCAGAAACTGAGACACCAGAAGTCTCAGATCCTCTTTAGGGAAATAACATTCAAAATGGATAGTTTCTAGAGGGTATACACCCTGAGACATTCCAGGGCCCTATGACTCCTACCTTTAGTCTTATAGCCCCAGGGGCTCCTGAAGCCTCCACCCTAAAACAGGAAATTTACAAAGAGTGACTTGAATCTGTTGCCTCTGGATGTAAGTCTTTCTAAGGTGCCTTCTGAATAAGAAATTCAGGAATGGCTAGACATGACCCTAATTCCAATGTCTGGGATCTACATGAGATATCACCAGTCCCCCTGGTTTAAGTTTGTGTGGTGGCCACCCTGGTTGTCTTTACTGTTTGCCTGTCTGTGTGTTTCAGTCTGTTGTTTGGAGAAACATATCTAAAATGGTAGAGGGAGTGAGTAGTCCCCAGACACCGTTGAAGTGCATGTTAAAACACTTCAAGGAGGGTTTGCAGAAGAGGACAAATATGGTGTTAATTTCATACCCATAAAACTTCAGACTGTCTGTGAAATCAATTGGCATTCTTTTGCAATCAAGTGGCCCAGCGAAGGATCTCTGGACCCTCAGATGGTTCAGGCAGTCTGGAACATGGAGTTTCCCTGTATTGAACAATGGCTTTCTCTGGTGCAAGACCCACCCCTGGCTTAAGACTTGTACCCTCATGTAGGGGACTCGAATCCTCTTGGCTCATTCAGGTCACCCAGAGAAACCCTAACCTCTGCCTGCTCTCTCAGCACCACTGAGGAAGTTGACTTTCTCTCAAAGGAAGTTGATTTTCCTGCTCTGTATGCCCCAATGCAGCCTGTGGCCTCACCTGGTAAAGGGGAAATAGTTCCTTGGCAGTTCTGAGTGTGTGTGGTGGTTTTGAAGGGAGCAGGCAAAAGTACCTTGGCCTAAGTATTGCCTTTTTGATCTCAGACTCCATTTTACCTGTAGAGTGAAATGAAGCTTCGGTTCCCAAGTCCTAGGGCAGCTGAGAACTTTCCAATGACTCACCAACCTCCTCCTTAAACCATAGAAATAGTTGTTATGCATCTTTATTTCTCTAGAAATATTATGGCTGTTTCTAACAACAGGAAGAACAAATAAATCTGATTGGTTGGACTGAAAAGCTTGCATTGTATGTCAGTTGACAATGATGGAACACACAAGGAAAGTCCCTATTCTTTGATTCCTGATTGGTGAAAATTGTAATTGTCACTTGGCAACAAATGTTTATGATTTTTGTGCTTATGAACCCTGCTTCTGCCCCTGTTCAGGGCTGCCAGGAAAAACAAGGCTCCCAAGTCCTTGTGCTGCAGCCCTGATCAATCAGTGATCCAATTATGTGGTGATTTATTAAAATTTTTGGAACCCTAAATGTTGTCTTTCTCCTTCCTAGTGGCATGTAACAGGCTAGGTGTAACAGTTTGAATAAGAATGATCCCCATAGGTTCATATATATGAATACTTAGCCACCAGAGAGTGGAACTTTTTGAAAGGATGAGAAGGACTAGGAGGTGTGGCCTTGTTGAGGAAGTGTGTCGCTAGGGCTGGGCTTTAGGGTTTCAAAGCCGACCTGGGGCCCATTCTTTCTCTCTGCCCACTGTCTGCGAATCTGTAAGGCTCTCAGTTATTGCTCTAGCAGCATGCCTAACTGCTTCCTGCCATGATGATCATGAACTAACCCTGTAAGACTGTAAGAAATCTCCCAATTAAATGTTTTCTTTTATAAAATCAACTCCATAAAGTTGTTCTCTGATCTCCACATGAACACTGGCTCTTGCTTTTATGCCCATACACACATACACACACAAATAATAATAATAATAATAATAATAATAATAATAATAAATAGCTAAATTTTAAAAAATGGTGGCTGGGGATGTAGCTTAATGGTAGAGTGTTTGCCCAGAGTATTTGGGGCCCTAGGTTGAATCTCAGCATTATACATTAACAGATTGTCATTGGGCTGAGATGGCCCAGGGCTTTGGGATCCCATACAGGCAAAATGAAACCCAACCCAGTATAAATGGAAAACCAAAAATTAGTTCGACTTACTAGACACTGTTCTCAACCACTCACTAGACACTTCTGATTTAGCCAATCAAATGTTTTCTTGTTTTTTGCTTCCTGAGCCCTTAGCAAAGGCTTCCCTGGTATCTCTCCATCTCTGAACTGCTGGTGGTTTGATGCTGCCTGATTCATGAATTGTTTTGCTCAAACAAACCCCCTAAAATTTTACTGTACTTAATTAACTTTATTATTGTTATTATTTAATTTGAGGCAGGCTCTTGTATAGCTCAGCCTGGTCTTGAACTTGCTATGTAGCTAGCTGAGGATGACTTTGAACTCCTGATTCTCCTTCCTATCCGCTCAAGTGCTGGGATCACAGGTATGCACCATCATGCCTAGCTTTTAACAACTTCTATACATCCTTTTGAAAAATAATCCTTAGAATTGCCTTTCTCCTACAGCTCAGATAGGCCTTGAACCTGATCTTCATGTCTCAGCTTCTTGAGTGGCTTGGATTATAGGTCTGTGCCACAAGGCTGGGGAAAATTATCTTTCTTATGGACCAATTATGATCCAAATCTATCAGGAAGGATATGGAGTGACTACCTTAAGAGACCCTTTCTTGCCAACTCAGGCTACTCTCAGATACATCAAAGAGACCCTATTGAAGGCTTGAGTGAGGCTTCAGGGAAAACCCACGAGTCTGTGCACCTCTTTTTTCTTTTTCTTTTTTTCTTTTTTTTTTTTTTTTATCAGACAGGGTTTCTCTATGTAGCCTTGACTGTCCTGGAACTCACTATGTAGACACCAGGCTGGCCTCGAACTTGCAGAGGCAGGCGGATTCACCTGCCCCTGCCTGTGCTGGGATTAAAGGTGCGCCACTACTGCCTGGCTTCTGTGCACCTCTTTAAGCCACGGAACCATACCTCTCTCCAGCCCGCTGTGTCTTCTTCCCATCTGAAGATCCTGTCTGTCAAGATGAAGCATCTCCAGACTTTTTTGAAAGTTTACATAAGCCTGGTTATCCCTGCGGCGAACTGATTGACAGTCCGTTCTTTCTCCAAGATGAGAATCAAGTAATTTACTGAACTTCTTGTCAGTTGTCATGGCTGATAAGGGGAAAATAAAGTAGAATGCTCCTCCTTCTTAATCTTTTCCCATCCCACCCTGGAATTTCTAGATCTTCAAGAGAGAGAGCCTGAAATTACACATGCCACCATTCAACAATCCACATCCCGTGGGACACAGCGTCACCTGTCACTGACTACAGTGTGCCAGGACATCCTTCTTGCAGAGTGATTAAACAGCCCTCCACTACCTCAGCAGCTTGGCTTCCTGGGCAGTTCCAGACCACCGCAGAGGAATAATTGAATCTAAAATTGGAGCTAGGAGGAAAGTGACGTTTCCTTTCCTGTGGTCTAGGCATGAATTCAGTATGAGCTGAGCAGTAATTGGCTCAGCCTGAAGCGGTAGCGCCTCCAGCATTACCCAACTTAATCAAGATCTAAATGTAAGCAAGATCAAAATCTAAAGCCCCCTTCCCTTAGCGTCAATCTGCTTGACTTCCTCTTTGATGTCTTATTTCCAAACCTCTCTTTAGCATGCCAGGGAATGGAGTCATCATTAGCCCTGGTTGTCAACGGGCCTCACGCCCTCCACTTTACCATGTGTATCAGCTATTTCTTCTTGTTGCTGTAACAAATTACCTGACAAGAGGCAGCGTAAGTCAGGAAGGGTTTATTGTGACTCAAAGTCTGAGTCCTGTCATGTCTGGGAAAGCACGGGAGCAGGAGCTAGAGGCTGCTGGTCACATTGCATCTGTGGTCAGGAATCAGAGAGAATGAACAGAAAGGTAGGGGGGAGAACCCAGCTATAAAATCTCAAGTCCCCACCTCCAACCCACCCACCCCGTGACCCACTTCCTCCAATGAGGTTCCACTCCTAAAGTTTTCACAATCTTCTGAACTATGTCAACTGCTAAGGACAAGTGTTTAAACACGTGAGCCTATGGGGGACATTTCACAGGAAACTAATGAATACTCTGTGCTACTATGTGGACTATTGCTGCAAGCCGCAGGAAAACGTAATGGAATTCAGCTACTATCACAAAAGCACTACCTGGAAAAGTCAAGAACTCCAAAGGTCAGGCCATGGCTTAAGAAGTCTTGGTGATATTTTAGCTTTTGTATATATATTAGCTGGTTCCTACAGTGATTTTCTTGTAATGCTATTCATGCTTCCAAGAACTCCTAACAGTGTATTTATCTAAAATACCTATCAAGCATCCAAGACCAAATGATCTCCTGAACTAAGGTAACACCCTTGTGGAAATGATGCCTATTCCCTATGTCAGGTGGATAGCTTTATTTTTTGTGCAATCTGAGACCCTGCTTTTCTATTACTAACATTATAGACTCCTAACTTCTTCTAGGAATGTAGACTGAGCATAAAGAACCCTTTCTTGATATACTATCAGTTGACCTCCTCCTTTAACCACTCCATTTTCAGGTTGTAAAAGAAAGCCTGGTGGTCACTGCCTAAGGAAAATTCTTACCTGCCTTTATGCTTGGGTTTTATAACTGAACACTTCAGAGACTTGAGAGGACTTAGAGGTATAAGGAGACAGAGAGGAAGATAGGACTAGAGAACTTGAGAAGGAAGAACTGAGGGGTATAAGGAGATTCAGAGGAGGAACTGAAGAGAGAGGACTTGAGGACAAGACAGAAAAGAGAAAAGAGAATGGAAGAACTACATGGGTAAGAACTGGAGAGGAACTAGATTGAAGGGCTAGAAGAGAGTAAGAGAGTACTAGAGGAACTAGATGGAAGATGAGCAAGAGCCAGATGGGGAAGAACAAGATGAGGAAGAAGGAGATGGGAGAGGAGCTAAAACGGGAAAGAACTAGATGGATGGGAACCTAGATGGGGTAGAACTAAGATGAGAGAATTAAGGTAGAACTTAGAGGGGACAGCAGATAAATGTAGAGAGAAATCAGGCAAGAAAGGAGCTAGGCATGAGAGCAGAATAGAAGTTGTGTAGAGATAACTGACACAGAAAAAGAAAGTGTATGGACTAAGGAGTTTCGTGAACATAAATTCATTTCGTTTCATCAAAGATTAAATTATCAGCTGGTTGTAAATTCTTCCCGGACCCTGGGAGGGAACTATTGAAGGGCTAGACCCCCATAATCCTCGATAGAATATTTCTTTACACTGTGTAAATTATGATGTGGTTGGTTTAATAAAGAAGCTGACTGGCCAATAGCTGGGCAGGAGAAAGTTAGGCAGGAAAACCAGACTAAGGACACAGGGAAGGAATGGACAGAGTTAGAGGGTTACCAACCAGACACAGAGAGGTAACAGGTGGTGCAAGATGAAAGGGAGGTGATGCCATGTGGCAAAATGTAGATTAATATAAATGGGTTAATTTAAGTTGTAAGAGTTAGTTAGTTACAAGTCTGAGCTGTTGGCTGAGCATTTATAATTAATATTGGGTCTCAGTGTCAGTTATTTGGGAACTGGTGGGCAGGAAAGAAAAGTCTGCCTACACTACAATAAATACCTTCAGATATGTTAAATTCATAAACCTTCATCTTTTTTACCACACCAGGGACCAGCTGGGGAGATGGATGGTTAGCTCTCCTTCATAGAAGATGAAGATGAAACTCAAAAGGAACACACCAGGATGATGAGACCTCAGGGCCCCTGCCCAACACAGCTCAGAGAGGTTATAGGTTGAGGGTTGTCAAATACTATTAATAATATTAATTTCAAATGTTTTTACTGTAAAAAAAAAAAAAAAAAAGACTGCCCCTCAAATGGCATCTGATAGACCCTTCCCTTTTGCCTCGCTGCTATGAACTGGGAGCTGCCAGCTAAGCAACCCCTTCTTCAGTAACCATCTAGCTATTTCGAACACTCAACAATCACATTAAGGAAACTCTGCTCAAGAGGAAAGGACACCTGAAGTCATAGCTGCTACCGATGCTATAGTTCCCACATCGGGAGGCTTTGCTTGCTCCAGTCACAACCTCTGCAGGAAACTTGTAGCAGCTTAGGAAGACTGTCTCAGGCGAGAACTCGAGGTGCCCCTTTTTACTCTGCAGCTATTCTTTTTTTTGGGTGGGGGGGGCAGTGAATGCTGGAAGATCGGAGAAACAGAGCAAGCCACAGCTTCCTCACCTCGCCAATGCCTCAGCTGATCCTGTTTCCTGAGACTGGAAGCCTCTGAGTCCTTATCCAAATGAATCTCAGCTGAACTGCTTCTCTAAAGCCTGAAAGTCTAACCAGCTTAGTTCCTAGTTTTCACGCCTTATAGACCTTTTGGCTTTCTCTGCAGCTATTCCCACTCGGAGCCGAGGGAAACACTTCCCCAGCAACTCAGCAAAAAGCCTGTGATTTATGCAATACAAGGCTGTGTTTGGTTCATATGTTTCTGGTTGTTGCATACGTGACATTTGTTGACCGACAGAAACAGTAAACACTCAAGACTGATCGGTAGACTTGCAATCCAAGCATGCGTGTGCAGTTCCTCTTTTCCAGCTTTTTACTCAGGCTGTTTCTCAGTCTTGTCAGGTCAGGGGCCTTTATCATGGACACAGTGGATTAAGCTGGTGGTCCAAAGAACAGAAAGGTTGCTATGGATGTTAGCACAGGCTCACCCCACAGCACTGTGGAGGAAGCTGAAGAGCTTCAGAGGGAAGCCAGGAACGGGAACTGGAAAGCTGAGATGAATGAAGGGGAGAGGCGAGGAGGAGCCTCACACAAGAGCTGTACGCCCCCACGCCTGGATTCTTGAGAATTATCAAGAGTTAAGAACTGAGGTTCCTAACCTGGAGGCCCAGAGCTGTAGCAGCAGCTGCTGAGGGCTGGACTGCTGGCAAGGCCCAGAGCAATAAACCTCTGACCTGAGCTCCTAGAACTGACTCTGGGTTTGAAAACTTGCAATAATAAGCCTCTCGTTCTCAGAGCCTAGAGCCATAAGTCTCTCATTCTCAGGGCCATAAGTCTCTAGCTCTCTTAACACAGAGCAGCAGTTCATGACCCCTTTGGCAAACCTCTGTCCCCCCCCAAATATTTACATTATGATTCATAACTGTATCAAAATTACAGTTATGAAGTAGTAATGAAAATAATTTTACAGCATGAGGAACTGTATTAAAGGGTCACAGCATTAGGAAGGCTGAGAGCCACTGGTCTAGAGCTCTAAGCCCCTAGGTTTGTAAGCGGAGCCTGTAAGTCTGATACTCAGGAGTTCATGGGCTTTCAGCATGAGAGACCAAGAGCTAAAGCCAGGAGATTGAAAAACACAGACCTCTAAGACTGCTTCTTTCTCCAGTTCTGATCTGCTCCTGTACAGGGGTCTGATCAGGCCTGTGTCTGCCTTCCTTCTGAGATGTGAAGCCCGATCTAAACAACCTTCCTGTAGCAGCTCCCCTCTCCAGGTGGCCAGGTGGGAATTGCAGACCATTATTGTTTCCCAGGACATTGACATTGCAGCTAAGTTTATTGGTGCTGGGGCTGCCACAGTTGGTGTGGCTGGATCAGGGGCTGGCATTGGGACAGTGTTTGATAGTCTGATTACTAGCTGTGCCAGGAACCCGTCTCTCAAGCAACCTGTCTCTCCTCTCCTATGTCATTCTGGGTTTTGCTCTATGTTAGGATTTTTATTGCTGTGAAGAGACACTATGACCACAGCAACTCTTCATGACAGTGGAGGAGGCGGTGTGCAGGCAGATGTGGTGCTGGAGCTGAGAGTGCTACATCTTGAAGACAACAGGAAGTTGACTGAGACACTAGGTGGTATCCTGAGCATAGGAAACCTCAAAGCCTGCCCCCACAGTGACACCCTTCCTCCTACAAGGCCATACCTACTATAAACAAAGCCACACCTCCTAATTGTGTCATTCCCTATGAGATTATGGGGGCTGATTACACTCAAACTACCACATTTCACTCCCTGGCCCCATAGGCTTGTAACAACACCATAATGCAAACTTCATTTGATACAACTTCAAAAGTCCCCATAGTCTCAACAATGTTTTAAAGTCCAAAGTTCAAAGTCTCTTCTGAGATTCATGAAATCTCTTAACTGTAATTCCTTATAAAATAAAATAAAAAAATCACATACTTCCAACATATAATAGTACAGGACATACATTCCCATTCCAAAACATAGGGAAAGGAGGTATAGTGAGGAAATACTGAGTGAAAACCAGCTGGGCAAACTCCAAACTCTGCATTATCATGTCTGATGTCAAAACACTCTTCAGATCTCCAACTCTGTTCAGCTTTGTTGACTGCAACACACTTCTTTCTCTTGGGTTGGTTCCTCTCCCTTTTAGCAGCTCTCCTCAGCAGGTAACCCATGACTCTGTCATCTCTAACATCTTAGGTTCTCCAAGGCAATCCAGACTTCAACTTCACAGCTTTACGCAATGGCCTCTCTACTAGGCCTCCACTCAGGGGCACTCCTGACACGTGCCTGGCCTCAGCAGCTTTATTCCATAACACCTTTCTTCTATCCTTAACTCTAAACCCAGAACCGCATGGTCTAAGATGCTAAGTTCTGCTGCTTTCTGGGGCTAGAACATGGCCCTTTCATTCAATTACATCTTCATCAGCTTTCTGTCTTTCACTGCCTAAGCTTGGCTGTCCTGAAACTTGCTCTGAAGACCAGGTCTGCCTCAGACTCAGAGATCTGCCAGCCTCTGCCTTCCCACTGCTGGGATAAAAGGTGTGCCCCACCACACCTGGCTCTAAGCTTTTCATTAGTTCCTTTCCACAAGTTGGAAACTTAGCTAGGTGGGATCTTGTCCTGAGGTCACCATTCCCATTATTCCATTTCTTAATCTATTTATCTCTTTGAACACAGGATTTAGCTCCATTCTACTTGCTGGTGTTCTTTTTCTCCTCAAAATTTACTTTTTGTAATTTACCCTGCTCAGCTTGCTCATTTTCATTATAAATCTTCATTAGAGTTACCATTAATAACCACATGACAGAGTCTATACTAGGCTGATTTGAGATTTCTTTTGCCAATGGAATTAATCTAAAACTCTCCACTTTAGCCTCAGGCAGACTTTTTGGACAAGGGCAAAATACAACCACTTTCTTCACCAAAATATCACAAGAATGATCTCTATAGGAGGGAAGACTGGGGGGGGGGTGGGAGGAGGGAGGACAGGGGAATCCATAGCTGATATGTAAAATTAAATTAATTATAAAAAAGAGGAATGGAACTAAACCTCATTGTAGGGAAAAAAAGAAGAATGATCTCTAGGCAACATACTAAGATTCTCTCCTCTGAAAACTCTTGAGTGAGCCCCTGATAGTTCAAATAACTCTTAGCACCTCTGACTTCCATGCTCCTACTAGTGTATCCCATTAAGTGGTACATAAAGCATTCCACTGCTTCCATAACCCAAAGTACTAAAGTCCTAATTCTTCCAAACAAACACATGGTCAGGCCTATACAACAATGCCCCACTCCTGGTACCAACTTTTATCTTAGGGTTTTTATTGCTATGAAGAGATACCATGACCACAACAACTCTTAAAATGAAAATATTTAATTGAGGGGACTTGCTTACAGTTTCAGAGGTTCAGTCTGTTATCATCATGATAGGGAGCATGGCAGCATACAGGCAGATGTGGTGCTGGAACTGAGAGTGCTACATCTTGCAGGCAACAGGAAGTCAACTGAGACACTGGGTGGTATCTCAAGCATAAGAAACCTCAAAGCCAGCCCTCACAGTAACACATTTCCTCCAACAAGGTCATACCCACTCTAACAAAGCCACATCTCCTAATGGTGCCACGCCCATTGAGATTATGGGGGTCAATTACATTTAAACTATTACACCCTGCCTGAAGCCCTGGGACTCTTCTGTTTGACGGTCACCTTCTTCATCCTCTTCACCATGTATTCTGGCTGATTTTATGTGTCAACTTGACCCAAGTTAGAGTCATTAGAGAGGAAGGAGGAGCCTCAGTTGAGGACATGCCTCCATGAGATCTAGCTGTAAGTCATTTCTCAATTAATGGTCAATGGGGGAGGGCTCAGCCCTTTGTTGGTAGTACCGCCTGTGGTAGTTTGAAAGCAAATGGCCCCCAAAGGGAGAAGCACTACTAAGAGCTGTGGCTTGGTTGGAGTGGGTGTGGCCTTGTTGGAGGAAGTGCATTACTGTGGAGGCGGGCTTTCAGGTCTCATATATGCTCAAGCCACACCCAGTGTCTCAGACCACTTCCTGTTGCCTGCGCAAGATGTAGACTCTCAGCTCTCTCTCCAGCACCATATCTGCCTGCATGTCACGCAGTTGCACCAAGATGATGATGGACTAAACCTTTGAAAATGTAAGCTACCCCAATTAAATGTTTTTTTCTTTGTAAGAGTTGCCGTGGTCATGGTGTCTCTTCACAGCAATAGCAACCCTAAGACACCACCCCTAGGCTGGTGGTCATGGGTTCTATAGGAACAGACTGAGCAAGCCATGAGGAGCAAACCAGTGAACAAACAGCTCCCCTCCATGGCTTCTGCATCAGCCCCTGCCTCCAGGTTCCAGCCCTGCTTGAGTTCCTGTCCTGATTTCCTCCAGTAATGGACTATGACCTGGAAGTGTCAGCCCAGTAAATCTTTTCCTCCACAGCATATCTTACATTATCTTTCAAATTTGCTTAGCATGATAATGCTCCAGTTGCCACCAGTGGTGGGCTTCATTTCATCCTTTTAGGGGCTGGGAGAAAGCTCAGTCAGTAAAATACTTACCACATGAGTATGAGGACTGAAGTTCAATCCCCACTCCAGGATCCATATAAAAAAAGCTGAATTAGTGATTGTCTTGTCTCAAAATATGAGGTAGATGGTACCTGAGGAACAGCACCTGAGCTTCACTACAGGAAGGCCTCCATCGGATTACTTCCCAACGAACCTCTTCGCAATCACACTCATATCTCTCTCTCTCTCTCTCTCTCTGGTCTGTTCAGGAAAATACAAACCAAGATGAGACACTTTGATTTCCGGTATTCCAACTTCTACCAACTTCTCCTGCAGTAGGCTTCCAGCAAGGTCCACACAGTGGGTTCAGGGCTAACACCATTGCCCCCATCATGGAATGCAACTCTTGCCCTGGGTAACAGGCGAAGTCTCAGATCACTGACGCCCTTACCTAGCCCTGTTGAGGATTTGAGAAGTTCAGGAGTCAAATGCCACAGCCCACAGCTGGTACTCCCACTACTTGCCTGGTGAGGCATGAGTTCTTCAATGCAGGTGGGAGTGACCCAAACCCCTCAGCAAGGAGGCTGAAGGAAACCTTCCTGGGGTAGGACTTGCTCTGGCTGGAAAAGACGGGTCTGGAGGCCAAAGGACCAGCATTCCCATTCTGCAGGGGGTACTAATGAGAGAACAATACTGCACTAAGATCCAAGACCCTTGTCAACAGTACTTAGAGAAAGTCTGAATCCCAAATCCATGGGCATTTCTTCAACCCTTTTCCATGATTGTTTTTCTTGTCAATAATCCTAGAGGAATGATATTAGGCAAACCATTTAGGTGCAGGCTTTCTCTCTCTCCCCTCTCCTTTCTCTCTTCCTCCTCTTCTTCTTCTCTTCCTCCTTCCTCCTCCTTCTTCTCTCTGTCTTTTGTGTCGCTGGTGACTGAAACAGGATCTTGTATATATCAGGCAAGTAGATATATACCTTGTATATATCTACCATCGTCCTACACTGCCAGTCCTGATCAGACATTGAATTCTTATGAGACATTCTATTTATTTGTTTGTTTGCTTACTTAGTGTGTGTATTCCATGGAACACATGTGGCAGTCAGAGGATAAGCCACAGGAGCCAGTTCTCACCTTTCCACCTTGTGGAGCCTGGGACTGAAACTGGGGTTCTTGGACTTGGTGGCAAGTGCTGTGATCACTGGACCATCTTGCTGGCTCCCAGACATTTATTTTTGAAGCTGGGAAAGCTAGGAAAGGGTTCATGGATGTTTGCCAATCAAGATGAGTCTTCAATTGTCAGTTGGCAAAGGGAACACATCTCCAGCAGCAGGAAGAATACATGAGCAGATAGAGAGGGAAGAGAGGCCTTGGCAGGGGTCTGCAGCTCCCTCTACACCGGGCCTCTCCAAGCAGCTTGTTGCTCTGTGCTCACCCTTGGCTTCTGCACGTGACTTGCCTTCTTCAGTGACTGCTATTAAACTAGGTGTGATAACAAATATGAATGTGTGGTGGATGAAGCGCTAGAAATATGAGAAGTTAGAGAGAGAGAATGACTAACGGACCTCACCCATCACTGGGAAAGAGGATGGTAGCAGGAGAGAGATGCATGGGCCTGTTCTCCAATTTTACTGAAGTAGCCACCGTGGTTGGAAAGATTGTATTAGACTGAGCAGTAGTAAACACGATCCTGAGCAAAGTGGTTGGGTTTTGGGACAACTAATGAGACTTTCTTTTTTCTTTTTTCTTTTTTTTAAAGACTGGGTTATACTATGTAGCCCTAGCTGTCATAGTGACATTTTACTACATAGTGAAACTCACTATGTAGATCAGGCTGGCTTCAAACTGACAGAGATCCACCTGTCTCTGCCACCCAAATGCTGGGATCAAAGGTGTGCACCACCACACCTGGCCCTGATGAAATCTCTTTAAAGTTGGTTTTGCTGTTGTTTTGAGACAGGAAATTATGTATTACAACAGCCTGTCCTCAAACTTGGTGTATAGCTGAGGCTTGATTCTTACTCCTGATCCTCCGGCCTCTGTCTCTGTGATATCTAACCTTGGTTGTCAATTTGACAGACGTGGGAAGAGGGGACCTCAATTAAGGAGTCACGTCCATCAGATTGACTTGTGGGCATGTCTGTAGGACATTTTCTTGATTGCTAATTGATGTAGGAATGTCCTAGATCACTGTGGATGTGTCATCCCTGGGCAGGTGGGCCTTAGCTGTATAAGAATGGTGGCTGAGCAAGCCAGAGGAAGCAAGCCAGTAAGCAGTGTCCCTCGATGGCCTATTTCAATTCCTGTCCTGACTTTCCTCAGTGATGGCTTGTGACCTGGACAGGTAAAATGAAATAAACCTTCCCTCCTCCAAGCTGCTTTTGGTCATGGTGTTCATCACAGCAATAGAAAACAGAACAGTCTCCTGTGTGCTGGGATTGCCAGCCTGCCCTGCCACACCCAGCTCTTCCAAGTGGCTGTTCAGCCTGGTGTTGTGGAGGTCTCCTTCATGCTAGGCACTTTCTCGGGTGCTGGAAACACAATGCTGAGTGGGAAAGGCAGCTTGGGTAGGACTGGTGAGAAATAGCCCATCTCTATCATTTCATGCCATATTCCCAGCAGCCACAGGGAGCGGACCAATACAAGATTCCCACCTTCTGATTTATTAATTAAGGAAACTGAGGCCCAGAGATGAGAAGACTCTTAGTTGGGTACAAAGTCACAACTATATCATGATAGAACGAGGGCCCATGCTGAAGTTCACTCTGGCTCCCTTCCTGTCCTGGTCCTTCTAAATTAAAAAATCATTTATTCGCTTATTTAATTTGTAGGTATTTTGTCTGCATGTATGTGCACTACTTACATGCCTGGCGCCTGATTCCCTTGGAGCCAGAGTTACAGGAAGTTATGATCCACCATGTGGGTGATAAGAATGGAACCCAGGTCATCTGGAAGAACAACCAGTATTCTTAACCACTGAGCCATCTCTCCAGTCATGGTCCTTCTAATATATATATGTTTTAGTTAGGGTTTCTATTGCTGTGACAAAACACCATGGCCGAAAGCCAAGTTGGGAAGGAAAGGGTTTATTAGGCTTATACTTCAGCATTGCTGTTCATCACTGAAGGAAATCAGGACAGGAACTCAAACAGGGCAGGACCTCGGAAGAAGGAGCTGATGCAGAAGCCATGAAGGGGTGCTGTTTACTGGCTTGCTTCCCATGGCTTGCTCCGTCTACTTTCTTATAGCACTCAGGACCACCAGCCCAGGGGTGGCACCACCCACCGTGGGCAGGGCCCTTCCCCACTAATGACTAAATGAGAAAATGCCTTACAGCTGGATCTCATGGAGGCATTTCCTCAACTGAGGCTCCTTTCTTTCTGATGACTCTAGCTTGTGTCAAGTTGACACACAAAACCAGCCAGTGTAATACATAAATATTTTATATGCATATGGAGGTCAGAGGGCAACTTTCAGGAGTTGGTCCTCTCCTTCCACCATGGGATCCAGGAATCAAACTCAGGTTATCAGACTTAGGCAGCAAGCACTTTTAACCTGCTGAGCCATCTCACCAACAGAATGCAGATCCCCAGGTTCCCCAGGGTTAGAATATAGGATGTGGGTAGGGCCTCTGAAGGTGTTAGATGGGGGAAAACAGTAGTCCTCGGACTACCCCGTAACAGTCTGTTTGCAGACCTGAATGCAAAAAGGCTTTCGTTTTCCATGTCAGCTCCCACCTACTGTGTCATGGTCCGTCTTCACTGTCAACTTGAATGCATTGAGTCACCGTGGTAACATACCTCTGCCTGTGTCTGTCAGGCTGTTTCTATAAAGACTTCACTGGGGAGGGAAGACCCACTGAATGTTCCAGACTGAACCCAAAGTAGAAAGAGGGTGGAGTAGCAGCATTCATCTTTCTCTTCGCTTCCTGACTGTGGATGCAATGTGACCAGCTGCCTCAAGCTCCTGGTGCCATGCTGTTCCCTCAAACTGTGGGACCCTCAAACTAACTGGGAGCCAAAATCACCTCTGTCTTCCTGAAGTTACTTTGTTATGTATTTCACCACAGCCATGAAAAAGTAGCTAATATGCATCACCTCCAGGAAACTCAGCTTTTCTCAGACGCTAATACTTTATTCCAAAAGGAGAGAATGCGTCCGTGGGGTCCTTGGCTGTCTCCTTCCCTTCATGGCTCCCATCTACTTCCTCTGTGCCTGGCAATTAGCAAATGGTCAGATAAAAAGAAGCTACAGACAGACTGCTGCTGATCTGAAGGTTGTTCATTGAAATTCCCCGTCTTGCTGTGGGCTCTGGGGGCTGGGGAGAAAGGTTGCCAAGAGCTCTGATGAAATTCAAACAGCTGTGGGCAGGGGCTTTAACTGGGCATTGAAGGGAATCAGTAATCCAGCATTTCATCAGGCCGAGCCAGATGTTGGGTGGTGGGGTAGAGGCTTTGTTAGGAGGGTGGAATGACAGGAGATTAGCAGCCTCTTTTCCAGGGGTGGAAAGTCCAGGCACTGTGGGAAGAGTCTATGCCGGGGCCAGGGTGATGAGTGTGGGTATCCCCAGTCTGAATACCCTGGCCCTTCGTTAGGAACCTCACTACCCTGCTCATTCACTAGCTGAGCATGTGCTGAGCCCTGACCAAGAGCCAGATGCTGTGCTCTGTGCTAAGAAACAAAGTCAGTGAGATACAGTGTTTGGAATCTGGAGTCTTCAGGTATAGAAGGAAGAGCAAGACAGACAGGTGACTAAGGAGTTGAATCTCCCCTGAAAGGCTGGGTTATGCATGCAGAAGCAATGGTCTGTTCTAATCTGGGACATCTGAAAAGACCTGATGGCAGGAAAGTGAGATGCCTAGCCCTCAGAGATGCCTAGGGTTTGCTAGGTGAAAAGGGGAAGCCCATCCCGACCTCAGTTACAGTGATACTGTCCTTTTTACAGAATGTGTAAACACAGCAGGTGTAGACAGAAGGCTTTCCAGAAGCATTGTTTTATTTCCTGCCTGCCATGGCCCTATACAGAAAGGTTTCTTTTACAAATGAGGAATTATGGGGCCCAGGGTAGTTAAGCGACTTGCCCAAGGCCAGATTCAGAACTGTAGTGATTTAGAGGTGGGGGTGGGCCTGAGTGATGAGGACAGAAAGACAGACAGGTACTGAGACCTGAGAGGCCTGAACGCTTACTTGCGTTGAGGAGTGTGGAGTTTGTGTCATGGCGCAGAGTGGCTTGATGACTTCTGCTTCTGAAGATCACTTTGGCAGTGACATAGAAGTGGGGCTGGAGGCAGCAAGGCAAGGAAGCCATTACCAGGAAACTTTTGCCATCCAAGGGAGGAGTAATGACTTACAACATTAGCAGTGGATGAGACCTGACCACCGGAAGAGAAAGTGGGCAGGAACTCCTGGCCAACCAAAGGGGAAAACTTGTCGCGTCCACCTCGACCAGCAAGGAAGACGCAACACCAGGCTCTTCTCCAAGCAGTTTATTCAGGAACCTTGAACAATCTTCTGACCCCGGGGAAAGCCATCTTCTGACTCTGGGGAAAGCCAGCCCACGCCCTTTATAGCCACTGGGCAACCAACCCCGTAGTGCCACGTGGACAATGCCGATAGGGTCAGACATACGCAAGCCAGATTCCACACCCAAGCCAAATAAGGAGTTGTTTATCCCAGAGACCACCCGCCATCGGGAAGGCGGAAGCCGGACGCCAGCGCCATCTTTGAGGCGCGGCCGTGCACAGCTCTCTACAAAAACTCATGCACCTGAATTGAAATCTTAGTCATAAATTTACCACGCTTGGACAAGTGGTCTCCATAGAATGAAGAAGGAGCATGTCCCATGTGTCACTCTACTTATAACTCTTTACTTGAGCATGAGCTCCTTGGGGGTCAGGCATGAGCAGAAAGATTCCTTCACTGCATGCTCTTTGCTGCTGCTTCCTGTAAAGGTGGGAGTTGGGAGGCAGGGGGAAAGAATCAAGGATGATGATGATGATGATGATGATGATGGTGTGTGTGTGTGTGTGTGTGTGTGTCACCGTGTGTGAGCACAGTGCTACATGGCGTGCATGTTGAGGTCAGAGAACAACTTTAAGTGTTGGTCCTTGCCGTTTATTTTGTTTTGAGACAGGTCTCTCCTGCAGTTCACTTGTGTGTGATCTTCTGGTGATGCTTGTCTCTCCCTCTACTGACATACCTGTAGAAACGGACTGAGTATAGGTGTCATGATTTCCATCCCCCAGTTCATGTTTTGAATACAAAGTCCCCAGCTTGTGGTGTTATGTGGAAGACTTGGATCCTTTAGGAGGTAGAGGAATGGCTAATGGGAAGTAGGCTGCTCTGTGTGCCCTTCCAAGGTTACGTTTGCCACTAGTTCTGATCTGGTTTCTCTGCTTTCTGGTCACATTATGTGAAGAAGCTCCCACAGACAGGTTGTCTCCTGCCCCCATGCCTTCCCTTCCACAACCAATCAAAATCCTTCTGAAACCAGGCATGATGGCACACTCCTTTAATCCCAGCACTCGGGAGGCAGAGCCAGGTGGATCTCTGTGAGTTCGAGGCCAGCCTGGGCTACAGAGTGAGTTCCAGGCCGGCCTGGGCTACACAGAAAAACCCTGTCTTGAAATAAATAAATAGATAGATAGATAGATAGATAGATATAGAGATAGATAGATAGATAGATAGATAGATAGATAGATAGATAGATAGATAGAGAAAGAAAGAGAGAAAGAGAGAAAGGGATAGATGGATGGAGGGAGGAAAGGAAGGAAAGACCAAAATCCTTCTGAGACCATGGGCCAAAATGAACTCTTTCTTTTATGTTGTGTCTGTTAGAATTCTGCCCTTACTCCAGCTGCATGACCACACATGAACAGTCCAGGAGTTAAGCAAAAGGTCTTGCGACTTACATCATCAGTGTACGCTGGTGACTCATACAGGGGGTCCTTAAAAAGCCAGATGCAGACCCCACCCTCTCTCTCTGCTCTCTTTCTGCTCTGTCTCTTCCCCACCATCTCTCCCTCTCTCTGCATGTGCTTTCCTCTCCAGGCCTGGCTCCACCCCCCCTTTCCTCCTAATAAAGCTCTGAATACTGATACTGGGTTCTGTCGTGACCATGACCTTTCCACGTGGTAACCAGCACCATCACCAGCACCGTTTATCATTCTTTCAGTTTCTGCCAGATGCTTTGGTCACAGCTATGCAAAAATAACACAGCAAACTGGCACCAGAGGGCTAGGTGGCTGATGTTAGCAGACCTGATTGTGTAGTCCTTTGGCCTTTGGAACTGGTTTCTAGGAGGAATGAGAAAGAGTTTGCAGCTGTGGGTTAGAGGAGCCCTAGAATGCTATAGGTTCTACTTAACAGGTGATTCTGGTGGGAGATGGGAAGACCAGAATTCGGGCAGTAGAGACTGTTCCTGCAGGGTGTGACGCTGCACGCCTGTCATGCTTGTCCGTGGGAAGCTGAGGTTAAAGGGTTTCTGTTAGTTGAAGGCTAGTTTGGACTATATAATGAATGCCAGGACAGCCAGGGCTATACAGCAAAGACCCTGTTTCAACAGAAGAAGGCGTGCTGTAAGGGGAGGGTGCTGCTTGTGAGGTTTCAGATGGAAACAGGACTCCAGGGAGTGAGGGAATCGGGCTACAGGCCATTGGTGGTGTATTCTGGCAAAGAAACTGATTGCGTCTGCCCATGTTTTGAAATCTTAAGTGAGGCTAAAAATTAACGGACTAATTTGTTTGGCAGAGGATGTGAATCAACAGCACAACATCCCCGCTGCGGGGTGGCTACTGCTTGCTGCTTTTAGAAAGATTTACAATGGGAATCGGGAGACGAAAGCAGAGCTGAAAGAGGAGAGACATTTATGTTTGGCCGGGAAAGGAATGCCATCAGTTAGTTTCTAAGTGGCTCCTATTTGTTAAAGACGTTCACACCATTGAGGAGGAGCTGCACACCTTGTAGGGGGACAATAGGAAACACCTTTCGGGCAACACTACAGCCATCAGAGAATTCAGGGTATGAAAACACAAGCCTGGGGCTGGACAGGTGGTTCAACAGTTAGAGCTTGATGCTCTCCCAAAGGATCCAAGGCTAGCTCCCAGCCACTGTGTGGGATGGCTTACCAGTTCCCAGCCACTGTGTGGGCTGGCTTACCATTGCCGGTAGCTCCAACTCCACAGCCCTCTTCATCCATACACACATGACATTCACTCACACAGACACACACACAAACACTTAAAATAATAAAAATAAATCTTTTAAAAAATGCAAACCAAGTGACTGGAGAAATGGTTAAGTGGTTAAGAACACTTGCTGCTCTTCCAAAGGACCCCAGTTCGATTCCTAGCATTCACATGATGGCTCCAGTTCAGGGGATCCAATGGACTCTTCTGACTGCCAAGAGCAAGAGGTGTTCAAAAGTGGAGAACAGACATACATGCACATAAAATTAAAAAATAATAATAAATAACTTCAAAGAGTGATTCAGATACCCCATGACAGGTGGAAACAGGTGGAGCAGAATGAGAGGGTGACTGGCAGCCAGCCTGAGAGTTATCGGGGACAGAGTGGGTGTGTGACAGTTGATATGCTCTTGAACTCTTCCTGACACATGACTCCAAAGCTCTGTGCCAGGGAGCATCATGGGTAGTGCACACCCACTTATCCACAACCCTCTAATGGGCACTGCCCGTGACTAGATGAAGCAAATATCTGTAAATGAGGCCAATCTGGCATCTAATGGCTCTCTCCTGGAAGAAGGATAGTGTGTGAATTCCAAAGAGCTCAGAGGACTGATGTTAGAACTTCCTGCCTCAACCTCCTAAAGTAAGGGATGCATTAATGCCCCACCCTGGAAAAGAGGCTTCGCTTCTGTTTCTCTTCAGCAACCTCCAGACATTTAGCACAGCAAGGCTAAGCTGTGTTCACAGAGCCTCTTTAGGAGTACTCCAACTCCTTTTCTCCCTGGTCCTGGCAGGGTAGAACTCCCTAAGGATTCACCTCTCCTGAGCAGGGTATGGGTCATCAGTTTACACCCCTAAACGGCTCCTGGGCCTTGGGGGTGGGAGGATCCTCCAGGCTCACAAAGCTGCTGCTGCCACTGATGTTTTGCGGCTTTTACCCTCCGCCTGAAGGGATCATCTTTATCCCTGGCTTGTCTGCTCTTTGAGTGGGAATCAGCCCTAGCATGCACACTCCCAGGAGCTCAAGGATGGGAACACATCGCAGCCTGGTGCATCAAGAAGTCAGAATTTGCACTTGGGGAAGTTGCTTTGAGCCCTGCCTCTGCAGTCTACTTATTTTATCTCAGACAAATCAGTTAGGTTCTGAGAATCTCTGTCTCCATGTTTGTAAGATGGGAAATAAAAGCAATATTTCAGCTACATAGGGTTGCTGAGAGATCATATGAGATTAGGGCAAATAATGGAACTTCTCAAAATCTAACTTCATGTAGAAACCCACTATTGAAAACAGACCAAAATACTATTTTAGGTGGGCATGTTGGTGCCTGCCTGTAATCCCAGCACTTAGGAGGCTGAGACAGCAGGATTCTGTTGTGGAGTATTATTTTAACTAGGCAAAGATATGTTACATTTGTTTATGCTGAAGAATATCACTTTTAGCAGAATATTACTTTTAGCTATGTGAAGGTGTGTTACACTTGTTTCTGCTGCCTTTATTAACAATGTAAAGGTGTGTTACTTTTGTTTATGCTACATTTGTTTAACTATGTGAAGATGTGTTACATTTGTCTCACCTTGCCTGTCTAAGGCACCTGATTGGTCTAATAAAGAGCTGAACAGCCAATAGCTAGACAGAGAAAGGACAGGCAGGGTTGGCGGGCAGAGAGAATAAATAGCAGGAGAAAAGGAGAGGAGAAGAGAACAAGAGAAGAGAGGAGAGAATAAGGGAGACTCCTGGGGCCAGAAGCCAGGTGGCCACCAGACAGACAGATATAGAGACAGACAGCAAGAAAGTAAGAAAAGGTAGCCGGGCGGTGGTGGTGCATGCCTTTAACCCCAGCACTCAGGAGGCAGAGGCAGGCAGATCTCTGTGAGTTCGAGGCCAGCCTGGTCTCCAAAGTGAGTTCCAGGAAAGGTGCAAAGCTACACAGAGAAACCCTGTCTTGAAAAACCAAAAAAAAAAAAAAAAAAAAGTAAGAAAAGGTAAAAATCCCTGAGGCAAAACATAGATGAGAAAGAAACAGGTTAAATTAAAAGAGCTATCTAGGCAGGCAGTGGTGGTGCCTGCCTTTAATCCCAGCATTTGGGAGGCAGAGGCAGATGGATCTCTGTGAGTTCAAGGCCAGCCTGGTCTACAGAGTAAGTTCCAGGACAGCCAGGAATACACAGAGAAACCCTGTCTGGAAAAACCAAGAAAGAAAAAAAACAAAACAAAAAGAACTATCTAGAAACGAGCTAAGCTAAGGCCAAGTATTCAAAACTAATACCAAGTTTCCATGACTGGGAGCTGGTTGGTGGCCCAAAATAAAAAGCCTAGTACAGGAGTCCACGAGTTTTAGGCCAGCCTTTTGTTCTACTAGTAAATTTCAGGCAAGGTAGGGCTATATAGTGAGACTTCACTCAAAAAACTAAAATTAATTACTGAGAAAAGAAAAAATGGTATTTTGTATGAACAAATACATTTTGTAAGTCAAGATTTCTAATATTAACATCTTAAAGTCAATAGTTGCACTATAAAGACATGGTTTTCATGGAGTTGGGTGTGGCGGCACGTGCCTGGAATACCCATATTTGGGAGGTGAAGGTAAGTGTAGAAGTTGGGGCTGGAGAGACAGCTCGGTGGTTAAGAGCACCAACTGGCCGGGCGGTGGTGGCGCACGCCTTTAATCCCAGCACTCGGGAGGCAGAGGCAGGCGGATCTCTGTGAGTTCGAGGCCAGCCTGGTCTCCAAAGCGAGTACCAGGAAAGGCGCAAAGCTACACAGAGAAACCCTGTCTCGAAAAAACCAAAAAAAAAAAAAAAAAGAGCACCAACTGTTCTTCCAGAGGACCTGGGTTAGATCCCCAAGACCCACATGGCAGCTCGGGACTGTGTGTAACTCCAGTTCTGTGGGATTCAATGCTCTCTTTGACCTCCTTGGACACTAGTTGAGCATGCAGTGCACATATAAACACACAGACAAAACACTCATACACGTAAACTCAACCACTAAACTAAATTACTTTAAAAATAATAATAATAATAATAATATCACGAGTTCCTGGCTGGATAGATGGCTCTGAGGTTAAGAGGAGCACTTGCTCCTGCAGAGGACAGGTATTCTGGCCCCAGAACCAACCCGTGGTTGGTCAAAACATCTTTAACTCCCAATTCTAGGGGATCCAACATCCTTTCTGGCCTCTGTGGGAACTATATGCATGTGGTGCACTTACATGCATATAAGCAAAACACTCATTCATATAAAATAAAATAAATAAATCTAAGAAGTTCAGGGGGTCTGTGGAGATGGCTCAGTGGTTAAGAGCATCAATTGCTCTGCCAATGACCAGGATTCAGTTCCTAGCATCCACATGGTGGTTCACAGCCACCTCTTAACTTCTATTCCAGGGGATCCAACTCCCTCTTCTGGCCTCTAGGGGCCCTGCACATACATGGTACACAGACACGTAACGTAGTTGCTGAGGGTTCTGAATGAATACAGCTTTTATCTCAGGTGCCGTTTTGAAGGCTGAGACAACAGTTTTATCCCTGGCTTCCAGCAGTAGCTGTGAGCACCAATGTTACATTTTAAGTTTTAATTACTATACCATAGAGATTCATGAAACAAAATGCCTCTGATCTGCAAACCCCTTACCCAAGGACAAATAGTTCCTGAAATGCTGGAGGCTACTGTTTATGGAAGATAACAAGTTACATGTTTTCAATCCCCTAAACAAGTTTGTTTGACACATTTGCACTGGATATGCTTAATCACATGTGGGCAGGAGGTTCACAGGCAGGAAATATATCAGGATGTATGCTATTCCCCGATTGGATATTGGCCAAAGGTCAGGATGTACGCTTGCCCCTGATTGGACCTGATAGGAAATTATTAAGCTACTGTAAACTGTGACTCTGGAGCCATTTTCTGGAAACCCAGAGATGGACCTGGCCAGAGCCCATCCACCTGGCCAGTATTTAATTAAAGCTTGCTTCAAATTTGGCTTTAAATTGTGGTAGTGGTCTTATTCTCAAGCAGTGGGATTAATATAGCACCTGGGCCTAAATCTCTAGTTTGAAGTTAATTCTTACACTTGTGTTGGTAGTCAATTTATCTGTTTCTTACAGTAGAAAGCACTCCTAATGAACATCTGGCTGTAGTAATTAAGGCCATAAAGAGGCCGAGTGGTGGTGGTGCAGGCCTTTAATCCCAGCACTCGGGAGGCAGAGCCAGGCAGATCTCGGTGAGTTCGAGGCCAGCACGAGATCCAGGAGAGGCTCCAAAACTACACAGAGAAACTCTGTCTCGAAAAACCAAAAAACCAAAAAAAAAAAAAAAAAAAAAAAAAAAAGCCATAAAGGAAACACAAAGAGGCAGCTGACTGTGGTGACACACATCTTTAATCCCAGTACTAGGGTGGCCGAGGCAGGGCTTATCTTGGTGAGTTGGTTGGAGGCCAGCCTGGTCTATTTATCAAGTTGCAGAACAGTGAAAGGGCACTGTTGTGCCCAGATCATGACCCCCAGAGAGACCACTAAAGACGAGCATGCCGGAATGCAAAAGCAAGGTTTAATTCTGGATATCCAAATGCAATACAAGCCTAGGCAGGGACTTCGTCCAATACATCCAACGCAGTGGAGGCTGGAGGAAGTGCCCACCTGTCTGCAAGCTCAGTTTTTAAAGGAAAAATCACAAGGTTACATCGTTTAGGGATGCTAGTACAGGTACAATTCTGATTGGCTCGCTTCTAGGGACTTCTAGAAATTACTTCTAAGGGAGTGGTTGCCCGCCACCATTTCTCATTGGCTGCCCTCAGGTGGGGGCATTTTTATGGTCAGTTACCCTGGAAACCAGGGAGAGGACACTCCATAGTCTGGCAGGCATTACCTCATGACTACCTTGTGACTCTGTACTTTTACACTTCCTGGTTTCTGGAATCTGGACTGACTTGTTTCAGTAACTATTGGCCTATTCCTAGAAGGAGAAATCTTAGGCCTTAGTTTTTGGGTGAAGGCATTTTGGTCTTATTTCTAAGATGGCTCATTTTGGTCTCACAGGCACATAAAGAGACCTTGTCTCAAAACCAAAGGGGAAGGAGAAGAAAACATAAAGAAGAATCTAGAAATTAGATTACAGGTGATTTTTTATATTGTTCTTGTAACTTCTGCTATTTTAAAAATATACAAACATTTACTTGGGGTGGAGGATGAAGACTGAATCAAATTTTCAAGACCCCAAATATCAGAACTGTTACATTTGGGTAAGGGTTCCCCCAAAGACCCATGTGCTACTGAGAGACGGTAGAGTCTGAAGAAGGTGGGGTCTTATAGTAGGTCTTGGGGAGATGCCCCTACCCTGCCCTCCTCACCTCCTGGAAATGGGTGAGGAGTTTTGCTGGGCCACACATCTCTGCAATGCTGTGTTGCCTCCCCAGGTCCAAAACAATGAACTAACAGACCACGGCCCAAAGACTCCAAAACTGTTCGTCTTCTTCTTCTTTCTTTTTTTTTTTTTTCAAAGCAATGTAGTCCTGACTGGCTGCAAACTCACTGCAGTCCTCCTGCCTCAGCTTCCTGAGAGCTGGGATTACAGGCACATCACCACGCCGGCAGGTATTTTGTTAGACTAACAAAAGTTGACTACTGCAGAAACAGGTTGATTGGATGTCAGGAAACCCCCAGGTGTGGCCTGCTCCTTTGTCTTGAGCGTCTACTTCCTCTGGGTGCCATTCCTATGCTAAATAGTCTTTCTTCCCAGTAAAGTAGGAGTTTAGGGTACAGAGAAGGAAGACTGAGCCAACTCAGCCCCCCTCCACATTGCCTGTGGTCTCCGTCCTCCATGTGAGGACACTTCCTCCCCATATCCCTCCTCTCCTCTCCCACTCTCTTCCAGCACCAGAGGCTTTTGTTGCCAAGCGTTGGGTTCATGAGGCATGTGACAGAGTTCAGGGAGTACCGCCCAGAGTTCAGGGAGTTCCTCTGATGCCCTGGGGCTTGTCGTCTGGCCTCCTCCAGCTCCAGGACAGATGCTGTGTCCCCTCTTCCCCTTCTCTGCTCTCTCCCAGGCTAATTAGCATTCAGGGACAAGTTCTTCAGAAGGAGTCTTGAAAACCTGAGTGACAAACCAGGTAAGAGTTTTCCTTGTTATGAATTTCAGAAAAGAAACTCACTAAAGAGGTGTAAGTGTGTAAATTTGAAAGACGTTATAAGATAGTTCTGTTAGTATTATAAATTAGGATAGAAAGTGAATCAGGTACATTTTGGACTTACCAAAATAGGATAGATAACGGAATTATTTTCTGGAATCTGAGACACCAAGCAGACAAGAGTGTGGAGGGAACTCAAGAGGGCACCCAGAATGATCAGCCACGAGCCGCAGGAGGAGCTAGGCCCAGGAGAGTCTAGAAATTGGGGTCAGAGAAAGAGCCACATGGGAGTATTTGAAATTCCTGATCTGTGGGGACCCACGTCCAAGTCTGTGATTCTCACGGGTTCAAGTCTGCGGCTCTCCCGAGGCTCCCTAGCTCAGCGTCAGAGGCCTCATAGCTTGTCCTTTGTTAGAACAGTACAAAGACCACAAAGAAGTCATGTCCTGGCACGTATGGCCAGACACTAACTTTGCAGATCTCTCGACCTTCCTTCCGTGTCCCTCTTGTCCTCTTTATTTCTACTGGTCTGTCAGCTAAGACTCAGAGGTCACCTTCCCCAGCCCTCTGCCCATCCTCCCTCCTACTCACTGTGGAGACTGCGGGAGACAAAACGTACAGAGATGCCTGGTCAGTGGCCAGATGTTTTACAAGTGTTAAACACACACCCAAGACCTGTGCAAAACCTTTCCCACAGGTAGTGTCAGGACATCAAAGAGTTCTCAAGCCTTTGCCTTTCCTGCCAGAGGCAGAGACAGGGATTTCCCCAGAGAGAACTGACCTGACCCAGGCTGTTCGGTGTGCCCTTTGCTCCAGGCTCTACCTGTCAACCCATCAGAATAAAGAAGCCTCCAGTCTCCTGGTCTGGATGAGCTCCTCACCTTAGACCCAGTTAGTAATGGAGCGCACAGACTTCTGCTTCCTCCACGAAGGATTAACTGCTGTGGCCGTCACCCCCATGCTAAAAATAACTGGAAAAACAGACACAATAAATAAAAGAACTATTTTCAGACCCTGGGCCGTAGTCAGTGCAGGACAAGTGCGCAGAGTTTGGCCGCATCTTTTGCTCTGTGCCGCTGACAGCGTCGGGCTCCATCCCTTCCTGTCTACTGGTGTTACAGTCAGCATAGGAAAGGATGGATTTCATCATGTTACTTTCACACATGGATAGCATTGCCCTTCACTCTAATTCACCCCCACTACCTCGCAGATCCCCCCAAATAGTCTTCCTTCTGTTTTCATGTCACATATACGAACATATATTTCACATCACATAAATATATAGATTTAATCTAGAATTCTCATATGAGAAAAAATGTGATATTTGTCTCCCCCCAACTATCCTTGCCCCCTACTTCTTTCTTCCTTAAGTCCTCTTCCTCCTTCCCAAATAATTCTCTTTCCATGTTCATGTCATATACGTGTGTGTGTGTGTGTGTGTGTGTGTGTGTATGTGTATACGCATATATATTAATCTAGATTCCATATAGTGAGGCCTATTTGGCTGATATTGAAGATACCAACCTGTGTGCTATTGATACTAAGCATGTGACAATTACACTATAAATACGCCCCTAGCATGCAGCATACATAGAGAACATGCCTGATAACCTGCTATGATATCACCTTTAATCCCACCACTCAGGAGGCAGAAGCAGGTGAATCTCTGTGAATTCAAGGTCAGCCTGGTCTACAAAGTGAGTTCCAGGACAACCAGGGCTGTTACAGAGAAAAACTCTGTCTCAAAAAAAAAAAAAAAAAAAAAAAAAAAAAAAAAAAAAAAAAAAAAAAAAAAAACCCAAAAATAAATAAATAAATAACCTGCTGATGGAAACATTTTATTCTCTTAACCACTGAGCCATCTCTCCAGCCTCCACATTTTATTCTCAAAACAAAATCTCCCCTGTTTTCCCAGTGACCAGTTGTTCTGAGTGTTAGATATTGACCCCCCCATGGGTTAAAAGGAGCCTAAGTATATAATATAATTAATAATATTTGTTAGGTCTCAAACCCAGGACAAATGGCTGAGGTGCCTTATTTAATATATCAAAGTGTACCTGGCCTCCAGGTTCTCCCAGCATCCCTCAGCCCCTACCTGTTACAGGGTCCTTCTGGCTGGCATACCCTGTCCCCACCACACCCTAAACTTCTCCAGCCAGGGCCTGGCTGCCCTTCCTCCAGATGCTCTTCCCTATATAATCCAGCCATTTCAGTTACCCCTCCTTTTTTGGGCTTCCTGGCCTCTTGGTCTACAGGTCCTCCCCTTCTCCCCTTTTCCCCTTCTCCCCTCTCCTCACATGGCCAGGCTTAGGCTCATGACCACTCTGGACTCGCCCAGACGTCACTGTCTGTGACTATGCTCTCCCCTTTACCTACAATAACCCTTCTTCTTGGGGAATATTATTTTAAGGCGTGTTACTTTTGCTTATGTTGCATTTGTTTAACTCTGTGAAGCTGTGTTACTGTGCCTGTCTAAAACACCCGATGGTCTAATAAAGAACTGCCCAATAGCAAGGATAGGCAGGACTTGCAGGCAGAGAGTATATACAGAGGAGAAAAATTGAGAGGAGGGATCTAGGGATGAGAGAGGAAGGAGGAGGACTCCAGGGGCCAGCCACCCAGCTACTCAGCAAACCATGGAGTAAGAATAAGATTTACAGAAGTAAGAGAATGGGAAAAGCCCAGAGGCAAAAGGTAGACAGGATAATTTAAGTTAAGGAAATCTTGCAAGAAATAAGCCAAGCTATGGCCAGGCATTCATAATTAAGATCAAGCCTCCGTGTGTGATTT
Source organism: Peromyscus californicus insignis (assembly GCF_007827085.1). Taxonomy (NCBI): domain Eukaryota; kingdom Metazoa; phylum Chordata; class Mammalia; order Rodentia; family Cricetidae; genus Peromyscus; species Peromyscus californicus. Next base: position 82,837,611 of record NW_026294617.1, read on the forward strand.
ATCTGGGAGCTGAGGGGCAGGCCCCCCACAAAAGAGCCAAAAACAACCAACAACACCTTCTCCATCATACCTAGGAGAAGTCATGTCCTTTCCTTTTTTATTTCTTTTTTTCACTCAATATTTATTTAACGTGTTTTGTTGTGCGTGTGTGTGTGTGTGTGTGTGCGTGTGTGTGTGTGTGTGTGTGTGTGTGTGTGTGTGTGTGTGTGTCGGAGTTGGGGTTGGGGGTTGCAATCCTGTAACACAGCAGCATGGGGATGCTTGAGGACACTTGCAGGAATCAGCTCTGTCCTTCCACCATGGAGGTTCTGGGGACTCAGGTTGTCAAGCCTGGCGACAAGTACCCTTACTTACTGAGGCATCTTCGTGCCTCCAACTGTATAATTACGAGTGGAAAATTAGTGATAGAAATCAGGTATTGCTGTTTTTCTATCCTCATGTGTTAGAATTCCTAGCCACTCCCGCAGCTACATGACCGCACATGCACTGTCCATTAGCCAAGCAAGAGGCTTAGTCATCCCAGGGCCTTAAGTCCTGGTCCTATGTAATCTGTGCATTGCGGAATTTGCACACAGCGTGATCCCGCAATCTATGCGCATGTGTGGTGTAAGCCCATGTGTGCATGTGCAGGAGGTAGTAGGGGGGGGGGCGGGGAGGATCTATAAAAGCGGGTCCCACTCATCCCTCCGCCCTTTTTCTTCCTGCACAATCTTTCCATAGGTATAAGCACCCCCTTCTGTTCCCTAGTCTTAATAAATTCTTATAGTGAGGTTTTTTGTACCTCGTGGCTTTTCTCCCATGGTAAACAGTGCCGCTTAATGAATAATATCTCACTGCTTAATAAATAACAATAAGTGTTTGAAATTTTAATATAAATGTAAAGTTTCAGTACAAATCAAATGCTTCAGTGAACAAGTTGGAGCAGCTCAACTTTATAACAAAGATTAATCTAGAGGCTGGGGAGGCTCAGTGGTTAAGAGCTCTGGTGCTCTTCTGGAGGACACAGAGTCTCAGCACCCACGGGAGTGGCTTACACCATCTGTAACTCCAGTTCCAGGGGAATCGGATGCCTTCTCCTGGCTTCTGAAGGCACCGGGCATGCATGTGGTACACAGACACACAAGCAGGCAAAAAACACAAAAACAAAAAACCCAACCCTACACATGACCCTTGTTTGACTCACAGCACCCACATGGAGGCTCACAATTATCTGACTCCAGACACTCTTTTGCCCTACAAGGGTACCATCCATGCATGTGGTATATTTACACACACACACACACACACACACACACACACACACAAAAAAAAAAAACCCAGTAAAAATATTTCAAAAAAATTTAAAGACATAAAAGCCAGATGGCTTCCAAAGTGAATTCTACCAACAACTGCCAAAAGGAAACAGTACAAACTTTACACGTCCCTTCCAGAGTGTGGAAATGGAGTGAAAACTTTTCTTTTTCTGAGGCCAGCATTATCCAAAACGAAGACGGACGTTTGTGGTAGTGTTAATGTCGACTTCACATAATGAGAATCATCTATGGGATGGCCTCTTGGCTTGCCTGTGGGCAGTTATCTTGATTGCCTTCCTTGAAGTGAGAACATCAGTCTAGTGGTTGCCTGGCAACCAGGTAGGCAAGGTTGGTAACTCTTGAAGAGATGGGGGAAATTTCTTTTAATTTTTTTTTTCTTTTTTACCGGGTCACAATATAGCGGAGGATGACCCTAAACGTCTGATCTTCGAATCTCTGCCTCCTGAGTACTGGGATTGCAAACACCATCATCAAACCAGCTAGGCTTCTGCTGTGGAGATAAACTGCTACGCAAACACTCACTCTACCATCTGAGGGATGTCCTCAGCTCCGACATGAAATTCCCATCATGGAAGTACTGCACAAGCATGTGAAAACTCAACTAAATATCCTCTTCAAATAAGGGTATTTTATCGCATGCAAGATAGAACAAAAGCAAAACCAAGGAGGTGCATCTTTTCTGTGCATCAGCAGACCTTATCCGTACCCTTGTATCTCTCCATTGTACCCACAGGGGCCTGGGCCTTCCTGCCTGAAGACTTTCTCTTCAGCCACAGGGTCCAGCATTGAGAGGAGACCAAGGTAACCTCTTCCCAGGCAGAGCAGCGGAGAGGAACGGTTTGAGTGCGATTGCAGGACCGGGTTTGTCTCACCGCCAGGGGGCGCTGAGTGCCCAGATGCCCGGGGTCGCGAGCTCTGCCCAGGACCGCAGGAAGCACGTGCAGTGTGCTCACAGGGATCCTACATTCGCCAGAGGTTGGGGGAAAGCAACGCGAGAGGAATACCTGGGAGTGAATGTCTAACCCCACAGGCTAGGGGGAAGGAGGGCACAGTAGTCTTCACAGAACGCATCTTGGGACAGCTGTGCCCCTTTCTTAACCAGAGACTAATTTCCCTCTCCAAATCTTGCACACATCTCTCAACCTCCCATCCTGCTTCTCTATCCATCCCACCCTAGGCCCTACTTCTTTGACATCTTTAATTCACTAAAGTCTACAATTGCAACCAATTGTTTCGGTATAAACTTAATTAAATTCTCTCTCTCTCTCTCTCTCTCTCTCTCTCTCTCTCTCTCTCTCTCTCTCTCTCTCTTTCTCTCTCTCTCTCTGGAAAGATTATTGATGGGCAATCAGCTTACTAGCAGCTTATTCTTTAACAATCACAACTAAAGCAGATCTACTGTCAAGTCGATGGCTAACCAGCCGGCAGTGTTCTTTAGGGGAGGAGGCAAGGATACTCCCCCACCCCTAGGATCAACGGAGTAAAACCTCAGCCCTCTAGCCTTGAAGACTGTCGCGGGTCACTCCAGAGATTAAAACTCAGTTCACAGGCTGGAGAAATGATCCAGTGGCTAACTTGCTCACCGCATAAGCACAAGGACCTAAATTTGAATCTCTAGCACCCACATTAAAAAACAAACAAACAAACAAACCAGCCTGCCCCTGTAATCCTGATGGAGAAGAAGAGAGAGAGGATCCCTGGAGGCTCACGGCCATCTGGGGGTGTCCATGAGCTCTGCGTCAACACTGACTTCTGGCCTCCACTGTATGTGCACACAGGAATATGTACAAAAGCATAACCCCCACACACCCCTGGCTCCTCACCTCAAAACAGCAATAAAACCCCTCAGTGTGCTTATCCTCTTGGCAACTGATGATCGGGGCAACCTTGGTCAGTCCTCTGGAACTCTGTGTGCTGGAACTTAGGAGCCCATCAGCCCCAGTATCCCTGAGAGTCTGGGATAGGTCCCGCACACCCAAGTGGGCCACCTTTTGGACATCTGTCTCTCAGTTCTTGTGGGGACCCCAGAACAGATGATCTGTGAAACACAGTCTCCAGCTAGGCTGCCTTTGACTGGAGTGACATGGCTTGGGAATCCATCGGTGTAATAGAAGTTAAAGAGAAACTTGACAGGCGGAGGTGGCACAGGCCTTTAATCCCAGCACTCCGGAGGCAGAGGCAGGCGGATCTCTGCGAGTTCGAGGCTAGCCTGGGCTACAGAGTGAGTTCCAGGAAAGGCATAAAGCTACAGAGAGAGAGAGAGAGAGAGAGAGAGAGAGAGAGAGAGAGAGAAACTTGATACTGCCCAGAGGGAAAATGATCCCTGGGTTTCTGGAAATCAAAGGACAGAAATTACAGCCAAGGACCCTCTGTCCACTATAGCAACCCAGTGCCCCTCAGCAGTATGTCTTCCTTCCTCCCTCAGATATTCCAGGTCATGGAAGCCTCTAGAACTGATAGTCCAGCAATACACTCCTCTCTTGGCCTAAGATTTGAACTGTGGCTTCTGCAAAAGTCACTAACCAAAGCATCTACCTACTCAGTGTTTTCTTTTGTGTAAATAGAGCTGTCCAAGGGGTTTTAATGGAAAGACTACGGGATCTGGGGAAGGACCTGCAGTGTTGCTCAAACAGCACACAGATCTAGTGTATGGAGTCAAGGTGCCTCTGTGATCGTGGGAGGGAGTAAGGCTGCACTGTCTAGGAATGAAAAGAAGCCGGAAACTGGAAAATACTGTCGTTTCCCTCTTCCCAACCTCGCCACACCCCAGGCAATCAAGACTCCCCTTAGGTTGGAGAGTTTATGTCTTACCTGGATTATTGACAGTTTTTCCTCCTTCTTTCCCTTCTCCTCTTCCCCCTCTCCCTTCGCCTCTTCTCCCTTCCCATTCTCTTTGTCCTCCTCCTGCTTTTTTAACCAGTGCCCCAACATAGCATCCTCCCAAGTCTTAGATCACAGGCATGTACATCGCATCCGACTCAGGTCAAAAGTTGTGGTTTAACTCTCGCATGGAAAACTTGTCCAACCCCTCTGTTCTCTTTCTACAAGCGTTTTCTGTGTTATAGATGCCCCAGCAGGATGGTAGCCATTGAAGGCCCCGGCTCCTTCTTCCCTTTCTAAGCAGAAGTACCTGTAAGAGGATGTTAATACCACTGGTTTCGCAGGTTCCCATGGGAGCAAAATGACCAAGGTATGTGTAACCTGCTCACAGAGTTACAGTGACTTATCAGGACTCAAGGCAACCCTGCTGTTCTCAACACACCTCTGCGTCAAGCCTGGCTGTTGCTGATTTTTGTGGTTCTGGATGAAATCTCCTGATGCTTCTGCATTGCTTTTTATTGTTGTTGTTTTCAAGTAAGAAAATGCCCTGGTTGCTTTCATGAGTGGAAGAGAGGAAGAAAAAGAAAACTGTGTGTGGGTGTGGGTGTTTAAAAGTGTATACATAGGAGGTCAGGATGGTTCAGCAGCAGAGTTTGTACTGGTGCAGCTCTTCCAAAGGCCAAGAGTTTGGTTTCTGGTACCCACACTGGGTGGCTCACAACTGCCTGTAACTCCAGCTCCCGGAGGATCTGATGTTTCTGGCCTCCTTACACACACACACACACACACACACACACACACACACACACACACACACACTAAAAGAAAACAATAAAATATTTTTACAAACATACATATAGATACTTAAGGGGAGCTGGGACGGTGACTCCATGGTAAAATCTTGCTGTGCAAACAGGAAGGCCTGAGTTCATATCCCTAGCACCTACATGGGTTAAAAATAAAAAGGGCATAGTGGCACCCTTGTAATCCCACCTCAAGGATGGAGACAGGAGGATCCTAGAGACTCACTGGCCAGATAGTCTAGACAGTTTGTAAGCTCTGGGTTCAGAGACCCTGCCTCAAACAAAGAAGGTGGAGATATTTGATGTGGACCTGTGGCCTGCATACACACACATTCCACACACAAATCAATAAACGAATGAGGTGGATATCACTCTGTATAAATAAAATGCTGTTTGACCAGTAGCCAGGCAGGAAGTATAGGCAGGACAAGCAGAGAAGAGAATTCTGGGAACAGGAAGGCTGAGTCAGGAGACGCTGCCAGCCACTGCCATGAGTACCAACATGTACCGGTAAGCCACGAGTCATGTGGCAAGGTATAGATTAATAGAAATGGGTTAATTTAAGATATAAGAACAGCTAACAAGCCTGCCACGGCCATATAGTTTATAAGTAATATAAGTCTCTGTGTGTTTACTTGGTTGGGTCTGAGCAGCTTCGGGACTGGCGGGTGAGAGATTTGTCCTGACTGTGGGCCAGGCAGGACTGGAGAAAACTTCAGCTACCAACGAAGAAAAGCTGTAGCTGGAGTTTTCCTGCCTGGCCCACAGTCAGGACAAATCTCTCTCACCCGCCAGTCCCACAGCCACTCAGACCCAACCAAGTAAACACAGAGACTTATATTGCTTACAAACTGTATGGCCGTGCCAGGCTTCTTGCTAACTGTTCTTATATCTTAAATTAATCCATTTCTATAAATCTATACCTTGCCACGTGGCTCATGGCTTACCGGCATCTTCACATGCTGCTTGTCATGGCGGCAACTAGCAGTGTCTCCCTCCGCCTTCCTGTTCTCTCAGTTCTCCTCTCTGTTAGTCCCGCCTATACTTCCTGCCTGGCTACTGACTAATCAGTGCTTTATTTATTGACCAATCAGAGCAACACATTTGACATACAGACCATCCCACAGTAAAAAGCAATCAAATAAAGCATATGTAGGTACCTCCAGCCTCTCCCTCCAGGCAAAATTAGCAATGAAATGTCTTATCTAAATTTTGATATACCTGAGGTTTTCCTTTACTATTTTCCTTTAGGGATCAAACTATACAGAACCATCCAGAAACTAGATCAGGATTATTATTTTATTTTTTACTTTAAAAAGGTTTACTCTTCAGACTTTACTTATTTCCCTTTATGTGTGTGAGCGTTTGCTTCCATGTATGTATGAGCACCACATGCATACCTGGTCCTTGTGGAGGTCAGAAGAGGGCATCCGATCCCCTGGAACTGGAGTTATAGACGGTTGTAACTCCATGTAAGTGTTGAGAACTGAACCTCGGAAGAGCCACTAGAACTCTTAACTGCTGATCTATCTCTGCAGCCCCCTTGCTTTGTTTTTTGAGACAGGCTGGATTGAAACTCAGTCCATAGCCAGCCAAGGCTAGTCTTTAATTCATAGAAATCATCTTGCCCAACCCTGTCCCTGCATCCACCCCTACTGCTGGGACTACGGTTGTGAACCACCACACTCAGCTTAGGTCAGAATTCTTTTATTTCCCAGTCAGCTGGTTGTAGAATACTGTTGGATATTGTAGCTATTGGAGGAAAAGCATGGGGAAATTGAGCAGGAATAGGAGACCTAGAAATCTGGGGCATTCTCTCCCGGAGTTCACTTTTGCTCTCAGGAGCTTAGCAATCTCTACTGTGTGTGTAGACCTCATGCATCTGATGAGAAGGAACTGCTGGGAATGCCCATCTTTAGGGTTGCAGGACTAAATACCATTGACCTGAGGTTTCAGAGGCAGGAGGATTGTCATGAGTTTAAGGTCAGCCTGGGCTACATAGTAAGATCCTGTCTTTAAAAAATAAACAGGGGGCTGGAGGGATGGCTCAGTGGTTAAGAGCACTGCTTGTTCTTCCAGAAGTCCTGAGTTCAATTCCCAGCAACCACATGGTGGCTCACAACCATCTGTAATGAGATCTGGTGCCCTCTTCTGGTCTGCAGGTGTACATGCAGATAGAGCACTGTATATGCAATAAATAAATAAATCTTTAAAAATAAACAAACAAACAAACAGAATAAGCAGGTCAGTGGTGGTGCACACCTTTAATCCCAGCACTAGGGAGGCAGAGGCAGGTGGGTCTCTGAGTTTGAGGCCAGCCTGGTTTACAGAGCAAGTTCCAGGACAGCCAGGGCTACACAGAGAAAGCCTGTCTCAGAAAACAACAACAAACCAAACAAACGAATCAGAGTTGTACCGTCTGCCAGTCTGTGCTTAGGAAGGACTGGGATGCTTGGCTGGGGGCATTGTGTGATTGTCAAACAACAAGAGCAATTTTGATGGTAATGGCTTTGATGGTGTTCAGGAGGATAAAAGGAATCTGTGCCTTCAAGAGTGGTTTGAAAAGGAGTTCTCTGGTCCTCTGCATGCTCAGCCCACACATCTACTCCAAATACACCTACAGCCACATGAGTCCAGTAGCTGCTGGGCCTGTGCCTACCCCACACTCACACTTGGTGACAATTCACAACCCAAGGACTGACTTCAAGAGACAGTTTAGCTTCTCACACTGGGAGAAAACGGAAAGGAACCTTCCCCATCTCAGCCACACGGGTGGAGTGGGAATGTACACTGTGTACTGGGCTGTGTACAGCCAGTGTGCTCTGGGCCAGCCATCTGCCTCATTAGTCAGTGTTGAGGCCGAGCTAGTTTCTATGCTTTCTGAGTATCATCCTTGCTTGAGGGCATGAAGATGCTAAAATCCACAGACATAGAAATGCCAGCCACACACATGCCTGCACAATCCCATCTTTACACAAGGATGCGTGTGCAGTCTTCCTGAAGTTCAAAAATAGTAGTTGCATGAACTTGGAAAGGAGCAACTGAACTGATGTGGGCTGTGATGTATCCGAGAAGTGTCCACCTGCCCTGAGTCTTTCTCTTAGACTGTCTTAGACTTTAGGTCTGTGGTTTTGTTGCTGAGAGACGTCACAAGAGGCACTGGAAAGGATTTAAGGGGGCACGGGCACAGGGTCAAAGGGGAAAAAAAAACCAAAGCTCTGCAAATACAGGAATCAAATGCAGCCGTCAGTTTCTAGATTTCGAGTGTACATATTCAGAAGGCTACAGTAAACTACGTTACAGAGACTGACAAAAAGTTCCCACAGAATATTTTCATTTTGAGAGTCATGTGGTCTCTGCACAATGACTCAAATATGCTGTCATAGCACAAAGATAGTCATAGCCAATAATAAGCAAGTAAGCATAGCATATGTTTCAATAAAATTTTATTTGCAAAAATAAATGTAGCCCATGTAATTTAGTTTGCACAGGACATAAAGAACCTGGGATTGCCAAGATGGCTTCACAGTCCTGCAAGGCTTTCCATTCTTTTTCTGTTGTTGTTTTTCTTCTGACAGGGTCTCTGTGTGGTCCAGACTGGCCTCTACCTCGTCATCCTCCTGCTTCAGCTTCCTAAGTGCTGGGGCTGTGGGTATGTCCCACCATGCCCAGTTTGCCAAGGACTGACAGGGCTCCATGCTGCCTCCTCCAGAAAGGACGAAGGTCAGTTCTTCCCCATGTGGCATCAGTCTTGTCCAGTTTGGTTCTGTGGTTTGAAGTTCTGAAGTGGCGATGTTCACCCCACCCCCTTTCTCCCCTCTGTGTGTTTCCTCTACATGTTTCCCATTTTTCTTCCCTGTTCCTTGCCCTCACAGCATTGGGTGATTCTAGAACGAGACTCTCACAGTCATCACCCTGTCTTCCTTCCAAGTTCTCGTTTGTTCTGGGTTACAAAATGGCATCTACAAAAGCGGAAAGAAATCCGTGCCGCATGCTGCATCACTGGGCAGGACATGCCATCAGCTTGCTGTGTGACTGTGGGCAAATTACTTAACCTTTCTGAACCACTCTCTCCTCAGCTGGCAAATGAAAGTGTTGGCTGACTGGCTTCTAAAACCCCTTGCAACTATAGTTCTGTGGTTTTAGGGAGCTGCAGTCTCAAAGCTGTGGAGCTGTCTGGAGTCATTAGCCAGGACGTCACTCCCAGACGCTAATGAAACTGCCAGGGGGCCAGCAGAAAGCAGTCACATGATTTATAGTTGTCAACTTTCCTAAGGCCTGCATAGTTGAGGGGATGGAGGTTCCCGCAAACTTCAGAGGATCTGAGATGCCCCCACCAAGGAGGGATACAAATGACTCTAGGAACCCCATGCTCCAAGGAAATCCATTTATTTCTAGACTGTCATTTGGATAGCTGCAAGACACAGGCAGGTTTGGACTCAGTTGGATACAGAATTTAGGGGAGCTGGAGTTGGGGGGCTGGTCACTTTCTTTTCTTTGCCAGACCTTCTTATGTGGTGCTCTCCTGGACATATACAGACACCCCCTCAGAGTTCACCCAATAAACTCATGGCCAGGTCAGGAGAGAGGGAGGCTGGGAGGACTTCAGTTGGGGCCCAGGGGAGGTACAGGAATGGGACACTGAGGCAGGTGGAGGCTGGTGGCGGCTGGCAGCTCTCCAGTTTGTGCGGCATCATTTCCGTGTTTTCCCCTCCAGCCCCAGCTCATGTGGATGACACAGCTGGTGTGTGTGTGTGTGGGGGGGGGGGGCTGAAGCAAGACTGTGACAGTGTCCAGGAAGGAGGGGAGAGCGAGCCCACCTCTCCTTCCAGCGTTCCGTCACTGAGCTCCACAGCAGCCTGCAGAACCTATATTCTGGCCTCCAGGAAAGCGGGCTTTTATTGTCTGGCTCCGCTAAAGCTGTCTCATTTGTAACCTAAATAATTCACTCACCCATCTCTCTCTCTCTCTGAGCATCAGGAGAAAAACAAAGCCAGCCCTAGCCCTGTGCTCAGGTTTCCATGGCACAGAGGGCAAGCCAGGAGGCTGGGAGGCCATCCCAGGCCTTCAACTGTCCCCTGGGAGCGGTGACAAACACCTGAAATGGGTCACAATGTGTTTCTTCCATCCTAGAGCTAAAGACGGCATTGGCAGTTCTGAAATGTTTTCAAAACAAAATGAAACAAAGAATATGTCACAGAGACTTAATAATGGTCTGCAGAACATCGAATATTCACTTTCTTGCTCTTTCCAGAAAATATTTGCCAATCCCCTGCATGTATCCTCTGACCTCCACTCTTGAGTGTGGAAAGAGGCCATGACAGCCTTTGACCTCTCATGGGGACCCTGGCCTGTGGGCCCTGCTGTATGCAGAGACTGTTAGAGGCCTCCTTTCTGAAGTTAACATTGCTGCTCATCTCATAGAGTGAAAACAAGAACGTGCCCTGAGGTGGGGTGATATCAGAGTCTTATTCAAATGCTTAGGGAGACAGGGGAAGCCGAGGCTCCATCCTCAGCTAGCTATCACCGATCTGCCTTCTCAGGATCGGGCATCATCCAGGCTGGCCTCTAACACACCCCGTTCCCTAACTAAGGCCTGGGTGATGAGAGGAAGCCAGCATGCTACTCCCAAGCCATCTAGGAGGCCAGCCTGATTGTAAAGAACTTCAACTTTGGGCTGCACTCTGGTCTGACTTTCTGCCTTCCAGGTACCTATGCAGGGAGATGGCTGAAGCTCTTAGAAGAGAAGGGTCAGAGGGGCAACAAACGGGATGTCAGCTCCAGTGCTCCAGCTGCAACCAGGCCGAGTGACCTCTGGGCTACCATGGGGACTGCTCGGACTTGGGGGACTGAGAAGTGGCTCCACTCTGCAGTGGATGGGGATTCTGGATTATTTTGGATGGGAGATCAGTGGCGTCAATCAAAGTCCCAGTGATCAAAATCCCCCTCCCAAGAAACATGTAGCTGCTCTCCAGACAGTGTTTGCAGGGTCCCGCTCTCTAGATAAAATTACCACGTAAGACCTACCCTGGAATCTCAGCAACTATGGTTTGGAAGCCCGAGCTGTGACATCTTTGGGCAAACCATCTCATCTCTCTGTGACTCAGTTTTGTCATCCATTAAAACAAGAAAAAAACAAAACAAAAACCACCTGAAGTTTGGGTAGGGGTGATCCTGAGGACCTGTCCATCCCATAGACAGCAAAGGGTGTGAGCCACACACCCTGCCTCTGCAGAGCTGTGCTGAAGAGTTGTTGGGCTTCATCTCTGCTTTCCCACACTGTCCAAAAGAGATCCCACTGGCTTGGCATCAGGGGACAGTGTCTCCTTTAACATCTTAACATCTTTCTGGGGATGCAGGACTGATGGGAAGGTACTGATATGACTTCATCACCTTGGGTCCTGTGATCATGATTAGAGGGTAGCTGAAGATCTATGAGAGTCTCATCCACCCCATCCCCACCGCATCCACAGCAGGTAGCTCAGAGGCCATGGTACCACACACTTTAAACTGTTTAAATCATCTGCCATCTACTCCCTAGTTTGACAGGATATTCCTTAAGGACAGGATTATATGTGTTGACCTTTGTTCGTAGGAGAGCACAGGTCTCTAAGTATGTGGCCAAAGATCCAAGCATTTCTGCCAAGCAGCATGACTAACAGGGCCCTGGCAAGTCTGACATTGCATTTGACATGGGACACATGGGATTCCATGTCCGGGTGGGTGAGTCTTCATATCTGCTGGCTGGTGACCAGAAGCTATTCTTCAGTCCAGAGCCCAGTCAAGGCTGTTCTTTCTGCCTAAGCCATGACCCCGAGAGTTAGCGTGTGACCTGGAAAGCAAGCGGTCGGGTAGAAGAAGGTTAGAAAAAGCAGCAGTGAGCCAGCCACTGTAGCATGCCAGAGAGCCTCGGTCATGCAAGTCAATTAGAGGTCATGGCTGCTAGTCTCCTACAGCCGTCGAGCTGGACATGGTGGCCCGGTGCCGGCGTCAGTCAGACAAGCCTCACCACTGTTTGCTTCTGAGTCACCACACAAAGTGCAAAGGCCGTAATCTACCTTTCAGGCCACAAACCTTACCCTGTAACAGTATGGCAAATGTCCCAAGCTCTGTGATGGGCCTCACTTTGCAAGTCTTGATAAACATTCTCAGAATGGCTGTCTTCCTTAGCTGCCTACAGACAGGCTGCCCAGCCTTCCTTCCTTCCTTCCTTCCTTCCTTCCTTCCTTCCTTCCTTCCTTCCTCCCTCCCTTCCTTCCTTCCTTCCTTCCTTTCTTTCTTCTTTCTTTTTTTTTAATCAATTAAAAAAATCTTTTTTAACGTATGAGTGCTCTATCTGCGTGTACGACTTTATACCAGAAGAGGGCATCATATCCAACTTTACTGATGGTTGTGAAACACTGTGGTTGCCGGGAGCTGAACTCAGGACTCTGGAACAGCAGCCAGTACTCTCACCCACTGAGTCATCTCTCCAGCCCCCCTTCCTTTTTTTTAAGTTTTGTGTGTATGGGTGTTGTATCTGCACGAATGTCTGTGCACCATATGTGTTCCCAGTGCCTTAGGAGGCCACAAAAGGGTACTGGATCCCTTAGGACTGAGTTATTATTGACAGTTGCGAACTGCCATATGTGGGTGCTGGGAATTGAACCTGTGTCCTCTACAAAAGCAAGAAGCGTTCTTAACCACTGAGCCATCTCTCTAGCCCCCAAACAGTTCCTTGCTGTAGCTAGCTACCAGTGTTGTGTGTTCTATGAAAACGCCCGCTTTTCTTAGAACCCTAGAAACTGTTAGCCTTCTCACTGTGCATGTGGGGGCTGGGGGCGGAGACACTGCCTTGGCTTGTCCCTCGTTTGCACAGTTGATGATGACAGTGACATGCAACTAATTAGCCAAGGCACACATGAAACTGCTAAAGAGTCTGATAAAATTTTAATTGCCCCTTGTTTTGTGGGGGCAGGCAGCAAGCCATGATAATAATCTTCTTGGTGCTGTCACTGAGGAGAGATCAATCTCACTACAGGAGGGCAGGTAGGAACGGCAGGGAGTTAATGGCTGTGGTGTAAGGGACTGGGCACAGTCTGTGGCAGAGGGTGGTAGGCAGAGTAGTTACTGTTTCTGGAATTCAGATATTAGGAGAAATTCCTCCCTGGATAACCTAGGTAATTTCCTAGTTCTCCACCTTTTTTCTCCCTTAGGCTTTGTTGTTGTTGTTGTTTTGGTTTGTTTGTTTGTTTGTTTTGGAGACAGTATCATGCAGTCCAGGCTAGTCTTGAACTCCTGATCTTCCTGCTGAGTACTAGGATTACAGATGTGTGCCACTATACCTTGCTCCACTTTGTTTTGAAAGGCCTGATATTTTTTAGTGGTAAACCCATGCTAAGCAAAGAGGAAAAAACCAAGGCATGCAGAGCATCAGTTTTGCCTCCCAGGGCAAACCACATCCTCAGCAGCAGTGCCTAGAGTGGAGGCAGCCGCAGGAGGACTGTCTGGAATGCGTTCTCACGGTTCACATGTCCACCTTACAGTACTGCCATCCTGGCCCTCCAGGGCTCGGCCCCTGTGCTACCCCAGGTGAAGGGGAACAGGACGGGAGGACGAAGCATCCACCTCAATACCTTGGTGGTTTTGACCTTGTGTCCACTGCTGCAGCTCCACCCCGACAGGTCCGGGAGCACCTTACACTCCTCCCCCAGCAGGCAGGGCTCCATCTGACACCACCACTTCTGCAGGACGATGGAGGCTGTGGGGCAGGAGGCAGGTGTGGCTCTAAGCGCTGGGAGCACAGCGCTGGCCACGCTGGTCTGTGAATGAGGTGTACCTCCTTCCCACATGCCTAGGGCTTTGCTCGCTACCTCTCCCTTCTCTCCCCCCTACCATGGGCTGTCCAAGGAGGCAACACCGTACTTAGACTGAGGACTGGGGGCTATCCCAATAAACTTCATTACTGCCTCACACCGAAAGGGGAAGAGGACGTCAAGCTAGGAGGCAGCCGTCCTTAGCACAGAGGTCCCGCCTTCAGCGCTCTCCTTAGTGGATATGAACTGATATCCACACCACATCCGGGAGTGCACAAGCTGGTGTGCAAGCTAGTGAGCATGAGCATGGTGATCTGGATGCCGCCAGAGCGTGGGAACACAAGTGTGGGCAGAAAGGAGGGAAAGTGGATGTGTGATGTGAGGGATCACATGTGTCCACAGGAGAAGGCAAAGGTAGGCTGAGAGAAGAGTGGACTTGTAGAAGAGGATCTCTCTGGAGGAGTGTGTGGGCAGAGGAATTAGTGTGAGGGAATGCATCCCTGTGTGCATGGACCAGGTGGCAGGTGTGTGTGTGACCTGTAACAAGAGCTGTCTTCCTTTATGACACAGGGCAGGTCAGGTCTGCCCTTTCCTCCAAGATGATTCTCCATCACTTAAGACTGATGAGGTAAGTCTTGAGATGACTATGAAACCAGATCCCAGCAGATGGCAAGGCCTAAACAGACTTTCTTATCTCTGCTCTGGGCCTCCTTACCCACCTGGCTGCCCAGGACCTGGCCATTCACTCACCATCCACGCAGGAGGGCTTTGCCCTTGTAGTGCCAGCCACCTGGCCAGAAAGGCAGGAGCATTTGACGGTCTGGGAGCGCTCCTCAATGCGATTCCGGTTGCAGCAGCGATGTGCGGCAATCACCTCACAGGTGCCTTGCTTTACTAGGACTGATTGGCCAGCAGTATAAGATCAGGTGACCCTGGCCTCCAAACCTGCCCTCCTCCCTCCCACCCTGCTGCAGGCCCTCAAGTCCCTCCTCCTTGGTCATGGAAAGGTCATTTAAGAGATATCCAGTGCTGGGGCTGCAACTCAGTGGTAGAACTATGCCTAGCATAGAGGCAAGTGCTCAGGTCATACCTTCAAAACACACACACACACACACATGCAAAAAGAGAGGGAGAGAGAGACAGAGGAGAGAGAGAGAGAGAGAAAGCGTGTTATCTAATGGTAAGGAAGAGAAGAGCAGATGAAACCTTCATGTTACCTCTCTACCCACCCTGCTGAGGCCATACTCATGACTCTTTGAAAGCTGGAGTTGCACACCAGCCCCCACCTTCTACTTTCTCAGGGTGAGGGCAAGGGCCCCAGAGCTTACAATGCGTGGGGCAGGATCATCCGCTTACAGAGGCTTTAGCCATCCCAGAAGGAAAACCCCAGAATTAGGCCAGGAGACTAGACTTAAGCCTCCACCCGAGGGCCTCTCACTGCAGAACACCTTCCCCCTGGAAAAGATAGTACCAGTGTGTCTACCCAGGCCTTCTCTGGAGGGCAGCAGAAGAAGAGGACAGTTTCCTGAGTGATGACCAGAGGAGTCACCTCTGCAAATATTACTCTGCCCCAGAGATTTGCGGGCTTTGTGGGATGGGTTGGAGGGCCTTCTAGCTCTCCAGATGTCCTAGAAAACCCCTTCTCTAGTCTCACCGCCTTCCCCAAACCTGCGGCTGTTGGAGGCTGCAAGGAAGCAGAGGCCAGACGTGTCCACAGCCAGGCCAAGCACAGTGCTAGCACCCAGCTGCCTGGGCTCCAGTTGCTCACGGTCTTCTCACTCATTCTGTGGAGAGAAGTACATACCCTGCTTAACTCAGGGCAGATGCTCCCTCTGCACTCAGACTACTCAGTCTCTTCTCTGTGTCATGCTCTAGAAGCCCAAAGTTAAGCAGGATGCAAACCTTGTCTCCAGGCAGCTTGCAGCCAGTGATGAGTGATACAGAAGGACCAGGGAACAGGAAGGCAGAGCCTGTGGAGGAGACATTCAAGAGATTTTGCCGAGTGGATTGAAGGGCTGTGCCATGGGTTAGACAATGATGCTGACTCCCACTTTTTGAGCTCTTGACCCAAACACTTCCCTTGTGTGCTCCTGATTATATCCCACTGCAGAAGGATGGCTATAACCCATTTTACAAAAGAAGCTCCAAAAGTTTGACTCTAACCCTAACAGCCATCAGTAGAGCAGCTGAGTACACTGTGGAGCACCTGAAAATGTAGTTCTCTCCAGATCACTGGGAACACAGAACAGAACACACCAAAACCCCAAATCATCCAGGAGCTTGGTAATGATGTGTGTGGTAGACTCTAGTGAGAACCCAGTCTTACAGGGGAAGAAAAAGCAACAAGCAGGAGGTGTATACACAGTGCGTACAAGGCAGGGTGTGTGTGTGTGTGTGTGTGTGTGTGTGTGTGTGTGTGTGTGTGTGTGTCCGTCCTAATACGTACACACCAGGTCTGGAGAGTGTACATTGTTTGTCATTGAGAAGGGAAATTTGTTGCTTTTCTAAGAGAAGTGGGACGAAGAATGATTTTTTTCCCACCAGTTTCTTTCTTTTATGTGTTTGAGTTTCAAATCATGGGACTGTAATAGTGCAATTCAATCTGAACACAATTTCAATTTTTGAAAGAAAAAAAAAAGAAAAGAACGAAAGGAAGGAGGAAAGAAAGGCTTTTCGTAGTGGCAGATGCTTGTAATCCTAGCACTTCGGAGATAGCAGAAAGACCATTGGAAGTTTGAGGCCAGCCTGGTTTCCATAGTGAGTTCCAAGCTACATGGGAAGATCCTATCTCAAACAATCAAAAACAAACAAACAAAACCAAAACCCGGGGCTGAGGGGGATGGCTCAGTCAGAAAGAGGACTTGCTGAGCAAGCATGGGAATACCAACACAGATGTGAAAAGCTGGACAATGTAAAAAGATCACTGGGTTGCTGGACAGCCTAGTGCGGGATTCAGTGAAAGACCCTGTCTGAAGGGAGTATGGGGGAGGGCGGTAGAGCAGGAAGCCTCCGTCAGAAGGCTTCCCCTGGCCTTCACATGGTGCACACATGCATACACCATGCACACACACTAAAATAAATAAAGGAAGGAGGGAAGAAGCAAACCTAGGCTAGAAGTTAAATGTCTTGCCAGAGGTTGGCTGGCCTGTGACAGGACCCAGAAGCCTGCCCTAGGCCCAGCACTCTCTTCCTCCTTTCTCCTGTGAACCGAACAGGGCCTCAAACGTCTACACCAGAGGGTGGGTAAGAACCAGAGGGAAACCAGGGAAGCAGAAACACTGAGAAACTGGGAGACACTAGCCACAGAAGGGGACAGAAAGAGCCCCAGGAGGTCAAGGGTTGGCCTAGATCACTGGCCCCAGCCAGCGCCAGCTCCACTAAGACCTCAGAACAGGTCCTAAAACCTGCTTTAGCAGGTGCCAAAGCAAAGGCTACAGGTACTCCGTTGGAGGGGACGCTCACTCCTCCACTCCCATCTCCAGTTGTCTCACTTACCGTCCCTGGAGTCTTCAGGCTTCTGTCTGTTCATCTGCTGGTCTCAGACTCATTCCACCTGGATAAGTAGAGAGCAATTTGGAGGTAGTTCAGAATAGAGAGAGACCAGACCCCTGCAGGGGCCAAGAGAAAGCTTGGAAGAGAATAAGGGAACCGGCTGGGCATTAAAGGAAGTCCAGCTTAGGCTGTTCCGGTGGCAAGGGCAGTCGTTTCTGCTCTAGGAAAGGACTCCGGCTCCCCTGCCCTCCTCCCCCAGACTATGGAAACCTGAGGGGGAGGTGACCCTGAGAAGAGTGGCTGCGTTTTCCTTTTCCTAGGAGCAAAGCAGGAGTGAGGGGATAAGATTCAGTGCTGCCATCTCTCTGGTCTTGGGACAGAGCTAAGTTCAGAGAAGCGTGCAGAATCTGCCAGCTTCGTCCTGGAAGAGACCCCTGGGGGAGAATTCCGAGGTCTCCAAATTCCCCTGGCCTCCACCTCCAACCTGTCATGAGCCTCACTTCCTGGACTCTTCTGGAGCCGGCTTAATTCTGCTACAGTCCTTACAGAGCGCTAGCCTACCGGTGCAACAGGTCTTAGCTTCCGTGCACAGCCCACAAGGGCGTCTCCATTCTCCCCCAAGGTCCTGTGCCTGCTCAGTCTCCCATGAGAAGTAAAACTGAAACAGACACACGGGGCTGCTGAGCTCTGGAAAGGCCCAGAGGGGGAATGGGGATGGTGGAGGGGTGGCGCCCATCCGCTGGGGATGGGGGCGTTCTTGCCCTTCTGTGTGTGCCTGTTTTCTAAGTGGGTCTGCTCTTCCAGTCTGTGTCGGGGGCCCTCATTTTGAGCATCGCAAAAGTCACCTGTTCTTCTCTTGACGATATCCTGTTTCTGGCTGAGCTCTCCCCAAATCCCATCCAACTCATGCATTTCTCCTAGATACTCCAATGCTCAGAGAACTTAGGGGAAATGGGGACTCAGGATCTCTGGCATTCTATTCCCTCTTCAAACGGTGCTGGAGAAGGAGGCTTCTGGGATTTGTTCTTCAGCGTCTACCTCACTTTTCTAGGGCTGTTTTCCCAGTCCCCAGTTCAGGCTAAGGTGATGCTGAGGAGCAGCCTGCGTATCAACAAGGGATCAATAAGAACCTTCCACCTTGCTCTGCTTGCTCCTGTCCCCTTCCAGCACCCATTCTTACTTCTGGTACCCACCTGCTCCACAGCAGTGGCCCCGGTTCAACCCTCTGGCCTGAGGTCCTCGATGCCTCTGAGCTTGGGATCTAGACTCCCAAAGGCGGGTTTCTCCCGGGAGTGGCCAGCTTGGGTGTTGTCTGGTCCCGAGCTCTGTCTGTGATCGATCAGTCGCTATCAAGTTGCTGTGCCCTGAGGAGTGCAGGGCAATGGGCTAATCCGGCGACCTAGTGAGCCCGGTTCTGAGCACTAAGATGCTCTGGGCCTGGACCCACCAGCCCTGTGGAGCTCAGTCGGGTCCACCCAAGCTTCCCGCCCTCAGGCTGGGGAGCGCGCAGCCGCTTGGCTGGGAGTTGTCCCCGCTGCTTCAGCCCTTGCGGGTACCTCTGCCTCCTTCGAGATGTGTGGGGGCGCTCTGCGGGGAGGTTGAGCACAACTGGCTCGCAGCGGCCTCTGGTGGCCCAGGGCGAGACCAGGGACAGAAGCCCACCGGGCTCTGTTTTCATGGACAATTCTTCTGGGGGCAGCACGTGACAATTAGAACAGGTCCCTAAAACCTCCAGGAATGTGGCCCCTAGTCCTGTGGTGCAAGGGAGGTAGGTGGTGTTCTGGGGTCGGGGTAGGCGTTGGGGCTGGGGGTAGTCTTCAACTACACCAGCAGTAGACTCTTATTTAAATCTAAGCTCGTTAGGTCTTAAAATTCAGTTTTTCAGACCATGTATAGCGGTTCACACCTATAATCCCGGAACTTGGGAGACTGAGGCAGAACTGTCACAAATTCTGGCACAGCCTGGGCTATAGTGTGAGACCCTATCAAAAAAACAAAAACAAATGAAGAGATGGGGACAGGGTAGACAGGAGGTTGATTGCACAGGAGGTTGCTTGCAAGTTTGAGGACAGCTTGGTCCATATGGTTTACACAGGGTTCCAGTCAGACCATATCTCAAAATGAAGGAAAGAGAGAGAAGGGGAGAAAACCCAGTCCTTTGTTAGTACACTCAAGTGTTATTTGAGGTGCTTTCCAGGCACTGGAAGCTAGGACCACTGTATTGGAAGATTCCTATGTTGCACAATGTTCTTTACCACAGGCTTTCCCAGCTGACCCCCAGCAAGAAATAGCAAATACTTCCAGCATAGACGTGTTGCCCTCCTACCCGGGAGGACTAGGGGTAGTACCAGGGTGGAGAACCAGACTGGAGGGCTTCAGGAGGCTGGTGAATGGCCCCGTGAATAATGAGTGTGACTCTCATCTTGGGAACCAAATCTGAGGTTCCCAGTGTCTTCCTAGACGAATGGTAAATAGTCCTAATTACAAAATGTTAACAGGTTTGTATTTTGGATGCAGTAGACACCCAAGGGCAGAGGTGTTTGTGAACCTGTCTCTATGGGAGGGAGGTCTGCACCTGTTACAGTTGGGAAGAACTGGGGAGATGGTAAAGTATGGGGGAGAAACAAAGAATACACTTGGCCCTGGGATGAGGGATGGAGTCTCCTCTCTTTTTCACTCTCTCTTTCCATTTTGTAGGTGCTGGGCATTGGTTGATTGGCACCTTTACCTGCTAAGCCACGCCCCCCACCAAAGACAAAGTCTCACTATGCAGCCTTGGCTGGCCTTGAACTTGCTGTGCAGCCCAGGCTGGCTACCAACTTCTGATCCTCCCATCTCTGCCTCTGCCTTCTGGTATTACAGATGTGTGCTACCATGCCTGACTCAGGAGGCCTGTTCTGAGGATGCTCTGTTCCTTCCCTGGCTCAGGCCTGGCTCTCATTTGTCACTGAGGAATGTCTTTTGGCTCCCAGGAGAGAACACATCTCATAAATGTTCTTTCCCTGCTTCCCCGCCCCCCTCTACTGCCTCAGGGAGAGGACCTCTAAGCAGGTGTGGGTGAGTCAGGATGGAAGAGGTCCAGGAATATGTGTGTGTGGGGGAGGGGACAGAGGTATGAGAGCCCTCGAATTTGGTTATGGATGGGAGCCAGAATGGTTCCAGAGTCCAGGGGAGCAAACGACCTCCCTGACCATTGTCTGGTATTGGAGTCCAGGGGTCTAAAGGCCCTAGTTCTGTGGCCCATTTTTGCAGCCACAACGTGTATCTGTGAGGAGCAAGGAAGCTGGATGACACTGAGAAGTGATAGGTAAACTGCCCCAGAAACACTGAATAATAAAGCCAAAGTTACTCTTTTTTCTCCAGTCTTTGGCTTCCTGCTGACATTATGCCATTTATCAGACAGTTGACTTCAGTTTTCTCAAACAGGAAGAAAATGCCCATAGTGACAGTATGCTCTTTGTCCCTGGATGCCTTTGCTGATGTTCTTGAGTCTGAATTTTTACCAGTCCACCCCAACTCCATCCCGGTGACTTCATTTTTTCCTTCCGTCATCTTCCCCCGAAAAGCTCGGGCATAATTACGGCAAGTCTGGGTACTTTGTTTGAATGACCACTGTGGAATTTTTATTTAGAAGTGGTCAAGAAAGCCACCCCTTCTGGGAGGCACAGGCTATCCCAGGGTATGATCAGGAATCACCAACTGGGTCCCTACACGTAGAATTCCAGCTATGAACAGGGAGTCTGTGGTTCCCTCAAGGGCCTTGACTTCTGTTGAACTGTATGTTGGGGGATGAACTGTATGATGGGAACTACTCTCTAATCCCAAGTATAAGGACAAAACTCTTTCCGAGTCAGGACAGTAATCCTCTCCTATAGAAGGCAGAGAAACAGCCCACCTGTGCCGAGTCCAGCCCCAGGTTTCTAACAGTGGGCTTTCCTGAAGCCCAAACAAGCTTTAAGAGTGGCCTTTGCCTCCCCCTGGCGGTAGCCAGAGAACTTGCTCAGCATCCCCGTTCTGCTTGAAGCATCTGAGGATGGGAATTTAGGATTCCCACTCCTTTCAACGTCTCTCTTCCTAATCCAGAGAAACCAGCGTCAGAAATAGTTTCTGCCAGGCGTACGGCTCTGGAAGTGGCTGCGTGACTCTTGGGCAGGTCTAGTAAAATAACAGGAGACTGTCCGCTCCGGCCTCATCTGTAAAATGGGTGTAACCCACCTTGAGGTATCGGTGTAGTGACCTAATGAACAGAACGTGCTTTGTAGAGGGCCTAGTGGGCAGCAAGTTCTCAGTAATCGTAGTTATTTATTATGCCGTTAGCCTTACTGACTGGCCAGCAGAAGTCTAAATATGGAGGAACGGTTCTGAGAAAGTGGGGTGGGAGTGACAATCGTTCTCTAGAATGTGAAGGTGACCTTTAGACAGACTAGTGCCTTCAGGAGCCCAAGATTTTGCCCCAGGACCCCGATCCGGGGAGGTCAGCTGCTGGGCTTGATTAGCACAGCAGCCCGCACCAGCGCTCTCCCCCCCCCCCCCCCCGCTCTGTCTCTGTCTCTCTTCCTCCCTCCCTCCCTCCCTCCCCTCCCCTCTCTCCTCTCTCTCTCTCTCTCTCTCTCTCTCTCGATTCAGCAGCTCCAGCCTGAGGTGTTGTCACACCAAGTGCTTCACACCCAAGTGGATGTTTCGCTCTGAAGTCATCAGCTCCATAGCTCCCTATGCTGTGCGGGCCACCCCGAACGGAACGCAATAGGCTGCCTCGCCCACCCCCCACCCCCACCCCCGTCACAATGGGTAAATTCTAACGGATTAAGTCTAGTGGATGTCTAACCTACAGAACGACTGAAATGTTTCCTTCTCTCCGCTTCCTCCCCACAACAGACCCTTCCCCTGTGACACACTGGCGGAACGACGTCGGGATGCCGATAAGAGGCGGGGAGCTGGTGGGGCAGTTCCCGCAAGGCTTAGAGAGCCTGGGGAAGTTTGGCCTGGATCGAGAGAGGGCACCGCCCACTTGAAGCCCTAGGGGCGGGGCCTCTCCGGGGGCGGGGCCACGGCCGAGGGCGGGGCAGGGAGGCAGCATGCTAAACCGGGTGCGCTCTGCTGTGGCGCACCTGGTGAGCTCGGGTGGCACTCCGTCCCAGCGCCCTAAGTCCCCCGATCTGCCCAACGCGACCTCGACGCCTCCTGCCGCCTCAGAAACGCCTAAGAGCCCCCCGGCGAGGCCTGGGAGCGTGGTCGGGTTGCCCCAGAAGACCACCGAGACTCGGGCGAGCTTCTCCAGACCCACCTTTCTTCAGCTGAGCCCCGGGGGGCTGCGACGCGCCGACGACCACGCAGGCAGGGCCGTGCAAAGCCCCCCGGACACCGGTCGCCGCCTGCCCTGGAGCACAGGCTATGCCGAGTGAGCACCCCCGGGGCTCCCAGCTGAGGATGGGACTCCCACCCTCCCAGGAGACGCATCCCGGCCGCTGGGATGCGTCCCCCCGGTACGAGGTTCCGGGGACCTTCCCAGGAGCTTGCACCCTTCCAGCCCTCTCTCGGACGGGGTGCAGCCTCAATAGCCTTCTTCGGGACCTTGCCCACCCTTGCCCTCGCCGGCTCAGGACAGTCCCCTCCTAAGGAGAGCGCAAGGCGCACCAAGGATGAGTTGGCCAGTTCACAGTCGCTGGCCGCGGTTCACAGGCTAAGGGAAGGGAGGTTCGAAAAGGAGCAGTTCCTTTTCCCAGGGAGATCACGGGTGGAAAGACTCGCTCACCCGCTTCCTGGCCCCAGCGCCCCAGTTCCCTGTCCTTCTTACCGGTCCCCTCCCCCTCCACACCCAGAAATAGCCCGCGACAACAGAAGGCCGCGGGCTTCCCGGGGCGGGGGAGGGGTCTGCCGGCGGCGCGCGATGGTTCCCTTTGGACGCGGGTCTGCAGACAGACAGGTGCTGGTAGGGCAAGGAAATAGACCCCTTGGTTCACACGGCCCGAGCGGCAGCGTGCTCCCAGAACCTTTATATTTTTAACGCATCTTCGGGGAAACCCGAGCCAAGCCACCAGGGACCTGGGGGCACTGAGGTTGTGGAGGGAGGTGGTGGGTGGCCCCTCACCCTCACCGCCTCACTTTGCTTGCCACATGGGAGGAGTTTATAGCTAAGAGACTCTTGCCCGGTCCAGGTGAGCCTACGTTTCCTCTTACCCAACTTGGGCTGGAGCACTTCCTTACTGCAAGAGAGATCGGAACTTTCACTGGGTGGTTTTACGGTGAGGGTGGATGTGCCTGTGAATCACTGGCAGTGGTGGTTGAGACTGGAGGTGGGAATGTAAAATTTTGACTGGTAGGGAAGTAAAACTTACTACTGCTCCTGTCTGGCCACACCTCCAGCACCACCTGGTAGAAAGCCTCCTTGGTCCAAGGATGAAGGAACTGAGGCAGGGGGTTACTATTGCGGTCCTTTCTATGAGGCGATGCATTCTGCCACCCAGACGGGACTTCTTGCTGGCCCTGCCTTCTCCTCTTCCCTCTGGCTTGAAGCCCAGGCAGCTGTGACCTTTTTCAGCTTGGCCAGCAGGCAGGAGAGGATGTGTGTGTGTGTCTAAGGTGGGGTTATTCCAGGACCTAGTCTGGTGTCTAACCTGATGTGGGACACTCTGGCCTGGCAGGGTCATCAATGCTGGCAAGAGCAGGCATAATGAGGACCAGGCTTGCTGTGAAGTCGTGTATGTGGAAAGCCGAAGGAGTGGTACAGGGACCTCCAGGGAGCCTACCCAGAAGCAGGTAATATCCCCTTTCCTAGCCTCCAAAGGGTGACACCCCTCCCCAGGGATTTCAGAAGTGAGGATGTTCTACTTCTACCACAGAAGCCCTAATGGCTTCAATTAGACCAGTTCCACTACGGATGTTCACTATTCCATTTAAAATATAACTGCTCATGTATTTATGGATGATTTAACTAATCATCGGTGCTGATCTTTGGATCCTTCATAGTTCGAATTTGGCTCTTCTTTCTCTTGACACAGTAGGCTGTGCATGAATAAGTGGATAAATCTAATTTGCCTTACTATCACACTCAGATCTCCTATTCGATGTTTCTATGGATGCCCGGCACCCTCCTCCCCAACTGACTTCCAACTTCCCCTTCATCAGGGACTCTGCTTCTACTACTGGGGCCTGTTTGATGGGCATGCCGGTGGTGGGGCAGCTGAAATGGCTTCGCGGCTCCTGCATCGCCACATCCGGGAGCAGCTAAAGGATCTAGTAGAAATACTTCAGGACCCCTTGCCACCTCCCCTCTGCCTCCCATCCACTCCGGGAACCCCAGGTTTCTCTGATCCCTCACACCTGGTCAGCCCTCAGTCTTGCTGGTCTCCACAGAAGGAAGTAACCCACGAGAGTCTGGTAGTAGGGGCCATCGAGAATGCCTTCCAGCTCATGGTGAGTGGGTGGCCTGTGCCAACAGTGTGCTACGTAGTCGCTCTAGTCAACACTGTGTGGTGGGAGTCAGTGGATGGATGGCCCCCAGAATCCACACCACCTCTGAGAGAACTTGGTCCCGTTACCCTCTGTGGTCCTCTCTTCCACTCGGGCCTGCAGAGGCACGTAGTAGGGCAGGTGACTGTGAATCGGAAGTTTTTCTGTTCCCTTTGACCCTTCCTCACCTGGCAGGATGAGCAGATGGCTCGGGAGCGGCGTGGCCACCAAGTGGAGGGGGGCTGCTGTGCACTGGTTGTGGTGTACCTGCTAGGCAAGATGTATGTGGCCAATGCGGGTGACAGCAGGTGAGTGGGGAGAGGGCTTTGAAAGTGGCCATGTGAGGGGCCACACTCTCCAGGATGATGGGAAAGCGGAGATGAGGTGGTGTTGGGTCAAGTACAAAAGACTGGAGGGATAGGATGGGGGGTTGGGGGGTAGGGGGCAGGGACAGCTACAAGGAAGGAAAGATAGGACCTGAGGGAGGATCATCAGGTTCATTATGGGGAGGGCCTGTTCCTTCTGGAATTCTCCATGAAGGGGCCTGAGAGAGCCAGATCCAAGCCTTGTCTGTCTCTGGGCAGGGCCATCATTATCCGGAATGGTGAAATCATTCCAATGTCCCGGGAGTTCACACCAGAGACCGAACGCCAGCGTCTTCAGCTGCTTGTAAGTAGGGGCCAAACTCACTGCTACCCTAGTCTTTTCTCTTACACCTCTCCCTACCGAAAGCTTCCTGCTGAGAACTTCCGGGAAGATGCTGAGTGGACTGTGGAGTGCTGGCTGAGCTGGAGAGGCGGCGCAGCCGGACTGCCATTGTGGTCCCTGTAGAGGAAGGAAGTAGAGTCAGAGGTGGTGAATGAGAACAACAAAGGCCCCAGCAAGGACATTATCTTAGCGCATCCTCATGTTTGCCCTCTATCCGGATTGCCTGGGGCTGAACCCTGCTTTGTGTACTTTGCTAATTGTGTGACCTCTGACAAGTCCCTTATTCAATGGCTCATGCCTCACAGGCCTTTGTGAGGGGCGAATGAGTCAATTCATGTTAACATGAGGGGAGTGTGTAGTCTGCAGTAAACTTTATTTAAGGATCTACTAGAATTTAACAGCTGTTTGTTGTATCTGGGTGTGATGTGAGTGTCTGCCCTCTCTCCTGTCTGGCCCCTCCCAACCTCAGGGCTTCCTGAAACCGGAACTGCTGGGCAGTGAGTTCACCCACCTTGAGTTCCCTCGAAGAGTTCAGCCCAAGGAGCTGGGGCAGAGGATGCTGTACAGGGACCAGAATATGACTGGCTGGTAACACTTCCCTCAGAGCTGGGGCCGTTCCCATGGCAATGCAACCAGTCCTTCACCAGCAGCAAGGTGGAAGCTGCAGGGTGGGTCAGGCTGGGAGTTGGGGGCTATGGCCATTCCCTGGAAGGCCTTGTGTGGAGGAGGTGTGGCGGTGTGCTGTACGTAGGGGACAGGGGCTTTGAGTGATGCCTCCTCTACTCCTCCCTCCCCAGGGCCTACAAAAAGATTGAGCTGGAGGATCTCAGGTTTCCTCTGGTCTGTGGGGAGGGCAAAAAGGTAAACCCTGTGAGAGAGGCAAGAAGACCTACCACAGTTTGTCCAGGGAGGTGGAGGTGTCACCGAAGAGTAGGTGCGGGAGGGTTCTATGGTCTCAGTGAGTCTGAGAGAGGAACTAAATAGCTTTCCTTCTCATTTCCCTCAGGCCCGGGTAATGGCCACCATTGGGGTGACCCGAGGCTTGGGAGACCACAATCTTAAGGTCTGTAGTTCCACTCTGCCCATCAAGCCTTTCCTCTCCTGCTTCCCCGAGGTGAGTGAGCACACCTTTCCTTCAGGCTGGCTTTTACCCAGGGCCCTTTTTTTTTAAATCTCCAACCTCCCTGTCTAGCAACCCTCACACCTCAGTCCTCTTTCCTCTCTCTCCCTCCCAGGTACGAGTGTATGACCTGACACAGTATGAGCATTGTCCAGATGATGTGCTAGTCCTGGGAACAGATGGCTTGTGGGATGTGACCAGTGACTGTGAGGTAGCCGCCACTGTGGACAAGGTGCTGTCAGCCCATGAGCCCAATGATCCCAGCAGGTAGGGGGTTGCCTGGCGAGGTGTTGGGGGGCAGCACTGGTGAAGGAAGGGGCAAAGGGGAAGAAAGCCTGGAGACCCACATTTGGGCCTGTATATCCATCTTCTCATATATGTGTCGGTACATGAATGTGCACATGTGCTCCTGGCAGGTATACAGCTCTGGCCCAAGCTCTGGTCCTAGGGGCCCGGGGCATCCCCCGGGACCGTGGCTGGCGTCTCCCCAACAA
The DNA here is from genome assembly GCF_007827085.1 of Peromyscus californicus insignis. Taxonomy (NCBI): domain Eukaryota; kingdom Metazoa; phylum Chordata; class Mammalia; order Rodentia; family Cricetidae; genus Peromyscus; species Peromyscus californicus. Next base: position 82,864,605 of record NW_026294617.1, read on the forward strand.
CAAGCTGGGTTCCGGGGATGACATCTCGGTCTTCGTCATCCCCCTGGGAGGGCCAGGCAGTTACTCCTGATGAGCCCAGCCCCATCCCTCTCACTGCCATCTAAGCCTCTCCATACTTACCCTTCTCCCGGTCCAAATACTGAAGTTGTGTCCCTGACTCTTGAGTGGCCATTTAATTGACAAAGGGATGCCCACTAGATCCAGAATTGCAGCAACTGACAAATAAAACAGATGGATAAAGAAAGGTATGTGTCATTATTTGCCTTGAACGGAACCTGAAAAGTGGGCAATGGAAAGAACATCAGAATATTCCTAAAAATGTGGCTTCCCCTGATTCTTCTGCTGCCCCCTTTGCCCACTCCATGTACTTGCCATGAGTGGCCCCATCTGCCTCATCCATCTGTGGCAGCTCCAAGTCTGTGTGTCTAGCCCAAACCTTTGCTGAGCTTTGAGACCCACGCATCTCAGTCATCTCCCAACCATTTCCTCCATAGTACTCTGGTGCTTCTGCTCAATACACCTGGAACTGAATTCACAATTTCCCCCATAAATAATTCTGCTTCATCCTTTTAGTGGGCACCATCATGGCTGCTCAAGTTAGTAATCCAGCAGTTGGTCCCACCTGGCTTATGTATCTTCATTACAATTCTCAACTACTTTAATCATTCAGGCCATGTGAATGTTTCAGGAAATCAGCTGCCTAGATGATGGTATATGCAGTGTAGCCCAGCTGTGTCCTAGGCTGTACCGTCTCAGTTTGTGTAAGTCTACTTAATGCTATTCACACAATAATGAAATTCCCTAGCAGCACATTCTCTTAACATCTCTAATACATATATATGACTCTGCTGTTGACTACTTTAAAATGTTTTCCTATTTGCCTTTTTCTTTGCCTCCCTCGTCACATTAGCTCCTTATTGCACTGACTTCCTAACCTCAGTGGCTCCTCACTGTGCCTAGGACAGAACTAAAGCTAAAGTCCTGAGCATATAAGGACCGTTTCTTTCTCCAGCCTCACTATCCTCCTCTATGGGCTTGTCAGAGCTCCAACTTATTTTAAATCTCACACTACCATTTCTTGACGATTCACCTGTCCTCCAGGACTGAGATCCCACAGCCCCTGTATGCTGCTAAGGCGGTTACCTCCAGGATTATAACTGCCCACACAAAGGAGGAACCAATGGAGAGTAGCTATGAAGAGCAGGGACTCTTAAGTCCGACTGTTTTGACCCAACACTACTGTAACTTCTGTGATCCTCCATGTCTCAGTAAAATGTCGATAACACTACTGCCTCATAAGAACTAGAGGGAGTTAGTGTGGGCAGGGTGAGCAAGGTTCATGTAAGTGTTAGCTCTGTTAGGTTGTCTATGTTCTTCATTTAGACCGTTAGTTATTTGAAGGCAGAAACTCATGGTCGATATATAGCATTCAGTTCACAGTCAACCAACACTTCCTGAGTGAATTCAGAGGCCTGGGGGCCAAACTGCCTTTCAACACCTCAGTTGCCTGATTTACCAAATGTGTGGTTTGGGCTTCAGATCCTGAGCAAGTGTCTGTGTCTGTGTTCGCCTGTGTTTGAGACAGCTTGGCTCCCTCAGGAGTGCTGGGATTGCAGGCATGAGCCTCAAGCCCAGCTGTACTCACAGTAGACTCCACATGACTTCGAACACGCGTTTATTTGGCAAGTCTTTGTTGAAAGCTGGTTAGATGGTTCAGAGGGCAGGTTGGAGGAGGAGCATGGGAGCAGGCAGCTGGCACCTTCCTAGAATCCCTGTAAATTACAGGCCTGACTGTAAACTTGATTTTTTTGTTTGTTTTGTTTTGTTTTTTTGAGACAGGGTTTCTCCATGTAGTTTTGGTGCCTGTCCTGGACTCGCTCTGTAAACCAGTCTGGCCTCGAACTCACAGAGATCCGCCTGCCTCTGCCTCCTGAGTGCTGGGATGAAAGGCATGCGCCACCGCTGCCGCCCGGCTTGATCGATTTTTTTTTTTAAAAAAAGATTTATTTATTATGTATACAGTGTTCTGTCTGCGTGCATGCCCACAGGCCAGAAGAGGGCGCCAGATCTCATTCTAGATGGTTGTGAAACCACCATGTGGTTGCTGAGAATTGAACTTAGGACCTCTGGAAGAGTAAGCAGTCAGTTCTCTTAACCTCTGAGGCAGATTGATTGATTTTTGAGACAGGGTCTCATGCAGCCAAGGTTGGTCTGAAACTAACTCATAGAGATCCACCTGCCTCTGCTCCCTGTGTATCATCATGGCCCACCTCACTATAAATTCTTGCTGCCACAAATCGTTTGCCAAACCACTTCCCTGGGCTTCAGTTTCTTTACAGGCCAAAGGGAATGGGTGAACTTATTCCAGAGACCTCATGTTTGAAGTATCCAGCACTAGCAAATAAAATATTGGTCGACTTCCTCCAACACCCACCTCCTGGGCCCTTTATAAGGAAGGAGAAACAGGGTCGGGTAAATAACACATCAGGCTGGTCTCAACAGCACAATACAATAGGAGTATGAGCTCAGTTCCCAGTTGGCGACGCGGAAGGACTTCCAGGAGTGTGCTCTTAACAGGACATAGGGAAATTCCCGGCCAAGGAAGGAAGGGCCTTGTAAGGCGACGGTGACTGGGGACTGCAAATCGCAAAAGGCTTCTAAGGCTCGGGATAGCGTCGTGTTACACTTAACGCAGTGATTCCTGGAGCTGAGAGTGGGCAGCTTCTACATAACCAGTCCCCTCGGTCACGGCGAGGGCGTAGGAGGGGCAGAACCTCGAGGGCTGCTTGGCCACGCGAGGGCAGCAGCGGCCCTCGCTGACCCCACCCTGGGAGCCGCTCAACTTTCCCGACTCGGGTCCGCCCCCCACGGTAGGAGGGCTGGAAGTGAAGGGGCCGAGGCCGAGTCCTCTGGGGTCCCCCACCCGCCCGCTCACCGCCCAACACTCCAGATATCTCCCCGGCACGGTCCTTCCAGCTCCAGCCCCACGCCCCGCGCCCGGCCCGCAGCGGGGGTGACCTGCGGCCGCCCGGGGCCGGGAGCAGAGGCGGGCCGAGCCAAGGGCCGCCCCCCGTCGACCCCTTCCCTCCCCCGACTGGCCCGCCCCGGAGCGGTGCTGGAGAGTGGGGCGGGGTTCGGGTCAGTCTCAGCCTCCGGCACCGGCCGCGCAGCTGGAGGCGGCGGAGCGGAAGGTACCTGGGCCCGAGCTGGGGGGTGGCGAGGCGTCGTGGGAACTCGGCTCCAGGGAAGGCACTTTCCCGGTTTTCTGATCGCTGGGGGGACGGCCCAGCAGGGGGCTCCGGGCCGGGCATGGGAGAGCGCCCCGAACTGCGGGGCGGGCGCTCAGCCTCCTGGGTTAGAGCGCTCTCGAACCAGAGCCTCTTGGCTTTCTGAGCCCTGCCTTTCCGAACCTCCCTAGCCGGGCCAGGGATCCACTTGGATCTCTGTGAGCGACCCTACCCAGGCGCTCCAGTTCCGGGCGGGGCGTAAGGAACAGGGCCTTAGGCCGGCTAGGGGAGTTCTGGCCTGGGAAGAGGAATGGCGGGAATAGGGGCGGGTGTTACTATTGGGGGCTGCCACTGCCTGGCGGGTCTGGACGCCGCCCTAGACGGTTTTTGGAGCTAGTCTGAGCTAAGCGGTTGAGAAGACTAGGAAGAGATCCTGCTCCCGTGTTGTGTTTGTGCGTCTGGAGTGAGGAAAATAACAGAACACCAAAATCCCAGACTCTGCCTCCTACCCTGTTGGGAGGTTGGGGAGTGTTAGGGGGTTGGGCCGAAAGCTGGGGCCCATTTCTTCCTTTACTTTTGGCTTTAAAGTTCAGGAATAGGTGTTGCCTGAAGAGTGATTCCTTGCCTAGATCTCAGGGGAGCAGAGTACAAAGGCCTGTTGGATCACCTGGGAAACCAAGAGAATCAGGAGAGCTAGTGTTTTGTCCCGGGGAAGGCCCCACAAGTTCCAGACCCCTCTCCAGGCCCTGCCTGAGGTTTCCTTGTCTCTCTTAGGATCAGTGGGGCAGTTCCTCTGAGACTGCGTTTCACAGGGAGTGTTAGCCTTGCCATTTTGGCCTTGGGCCTAATGCCCTGGCTTGGCCTGGGTCTCCAATTCTTCTGGGCCAAGAAGAGGCTAAATGCAAAATTTTCTGAGGTGGGGGGGCTCTAACCCTGCCCTGAAGTTCCGGCCTCTGCCTCCTGCCTTCTGATGCCAACCATGTTGCTGTGGGACAGCAAGTGGTACATGCGTGCGGAAGTGACTAGCTGTTGGTGTCCGTAGTCATCACCTCCGTCAACACTGCCCACCCTGGGTTGGGGCTGTCTCATCCAGTCTGTATACAGCTGGACTAGTTGAATTAATGGGAGTAGGTGGGGGAGTTGGAAGAAATCCCGTGGGTTACCTGGATATACTTCTCAGATCTCCCTTTTAACGGAGATGAGCAGCAGAGTGAATGCTTTCTTCTCCTTCTTTTGGGGTATCAGGGAGAACCCCTTGTGGTGGGGGGTGGTAAGTGTGGCTGTGCATACTCAACTATAAATTCTCTGTGACTCATGTCCTCTTCCCTCACATCCCAGTGTGTGTGTGTGTGTGTGTGTGTGTGTGTGTGTGTGTGTGTGTGTGTGTGTAGGGGAGGAGGAACCACCCAGGAGTCTGATGCTGGAAAGAATCAGCATGAGGCTGGAGTGCTCTGCTTCCTAAAAGGCAGGCGGCACAGGCCAGGGTCTGAAGTGGTGGTATGTAGGGAGTAAAGGAGTCCAGCTGAGCCAGACAGGATATGGGATTGAAAGGAAAAGCCACGTTTGGGGCTGAGATCGGGTTACTGTCCTGTTTTTAACTGCTCCCTGCCTGGTCAGAGCTTAGACTGATCCTCATTAGTCTTTTCTTTTGGGGCTCCTCCCAGCCCAGGCTCTAGTTCCCTCCACCTCCCCAACAGCCTTGACTCCATCTCTACTCCCAAGCTGGCTGGCACTCTCCCTTCCCTCCAGGTCTGTGCAGGCCTGGGGATCTCAGTAGCCTGGTCAGCTCCCCTTCCCTGGGAGGGGGAGCTGGGAAGGCAGAGGAGCTGCGAAGCTGTGAACTGCTTGTTCATGTGTGCTGGGGTGCGGGACACATGCAAACCCTGAGAAGCTGACTCTGTGCCTTGAGTCACAGGGAGGTGTCTCCGGGGCCTCAGGGTCAGCTGGCCTTTGGGAGGAAGGGGCTGTTCCAGAGAGTGGGTGGAGGTGATTCCCAAGTGGATTAGCTCCTTCACAGCAGTGCTGTGATAGATGTGTGGCTCCCCACAGTGTGGTCATTGTCCCCTGTCAGGGGCTGAGTGACCCAATGTTGCTGCCAGGCCCAGGAGGAAGGGGGGGGGGGGGGCGCGGGCTGCCTGACCGTGAGCTGCCAGGACTGAGCCTTCTTTGTGTGACTTTGGGGAAGGGATGGGGTGGGCCAGGGACGCCTGCCGGCTGCTCCCACTGCCCTCTGGCTTACTTTCTTTGCTTCTGATCTCACCTGTGGAGTCCAGTCTGGATCACTAGCTCTACTTTGAGAGGTAACCCTTCAACTTATGTCTCAGACTCTGAATACGTGTCTAAACCTCACGGAGCCTCGGTGTCCTGCTTTTGTCAGAATAAGATGGCCTGGGGTCAGGGAGACGGCTCGGCGGCGGCGGCGGGCAAAGGTGCTTGCCACGCAAGAGTGATGACCTGAGTTCGAGCCCAGGAGCCCACTGGAAGGTAGAGGGAGATACTTGAGTACAAGCTGTCCTTTGACTTCCGTACCCACCTAACAGGCAGCTGGAGATCTGAAGATGCTTCTCAAAATGCCCAACAAAGCGCGTGTGTCCAGGGAGAGACGAACACCTAGCTGCGCTGCAAATGCTCCTTGCTTTACCCCACCTCCTGTAGCTGGCTTCTTCGTGACCAGGCATGCGTGACTTCTATTGAGGGACAATCTATTCTAGCTTGCATTTTAGTGATTTTTAATGAGTCACAATCTTGGTAACATGAAGCTGATAGGCAAGGCAGAATAAATCTAGGTCTTTTGGAGTACACCTGAGCACTTCTCAGGTGTCCAGAGTTTTGCCCGTGAATGGGTAAGATTTTAGCCAGTATTCCTGGCTTCTTCTACGTGTCATTGTCTTCCTCCTGATCAATTCTAACTCATCCCGGAAGACCTGTTCTGACCAGCATTTCAAGGTCTTTTGCCTGCAGGATTGGTTCTTGGCAAGAACATGCCTTGGCAAGCCCCCTTCCCTTCCTTTGCCGGATGTTGTGGTTTTCACGGAAGTTTGGGGCCCCTAAAGAAGCGTGCTATTGGACGCTTACTGGATTTTTTTTTCTCCCAAATCCCCCTTGCCTCTGGACTGCCAGTTTCAGCCATGGCTGCAATCCGGAAGAAGCTGGTGATTGTGGGTGACGGTGCCTGTGGGAAGACCTGCCTTCTCATTGTCTTCAGCAAGGATCAGTTCCCAGAGGTCTACGTCCCTACGGTCTTTGAGAACTACATCGCAGACATTGAAGTGGATGGCAAACAGGTGAAGGCCGAGACTTCCTTGCCTGGGAACCCTGCCCCCAGCCACGTAGGGCCCTAGGATGTCCTTTCTTAGCACCCAGGTATACATCTTCGCTTCATTTCCCTGCTGGAACCAGCAGAACTTAGGAAGTGAAACTGTAGCCCCAGAAAACCTGGATGTACTATCTGGTTTGACCACATACTGGAGCTGGAATCTGAGCCAAGTCCCTTTGCCTCTGGGCTTAACCTCTCCCTGCTACAAAAGGTGAATGAGGGTAAGACCTACCCCCAAGGGTTGCTGTAAGAATTAAATGGTGCTTACCACGGCAGCTCATCCACCACAAAGATCAAATCCACCTTAGATTTTTAAAAGTGTATTGTTGGTTGTGTGACTGGTCAGTACAGCTCAGCACATGGGTGAGTGCTTAAAAGACGTTCCGTAAGTTTATAGGACCAGTGATTTCAGGGGGCCTCAGGGTGTTAAGTTTGGGATCCTTGGGCTAGCTACTCAGTAGCCCTATGTATGTGTCAGGTGGAGCTGGCTCTGTGGGACACAGCAGGGCAAGAAGACTATGATCGCCTGCGGCCTCTGTCCTACCCGGACACTGACGTCATCCTCATGTGTTTCTCCATTGACAGTCCTGACAGCCTGGGTAAGGCTTTGGAGGAGGGATTGAGAGCCTGCAGAGGCCGTGGGGAGGGAGTGTTGGGAGTGTAGGCCCTGCAGGTCTCCTTTGCTATGGAGACACTAGCCCGTGGTGTGGAGGGTGTCCACTACAAAGGGCTTTGAGCTGTGTAGGGTGCTGCCTGTTCAATAGTCTCTGTGACTGCTGTGGAAGACCGGGGGGCTTCTGGTGCTCCGTGGGTACACCTACACCTTTTGGGATATCTCTGCAGAAAACATTCCTGAGAAGTGGACCCCGGAAGTGAAGCACTTTTGTCCCAATGTGCCCATCATCCTAGTGGGGAATAAAAAGGATCTGAGGCAAGATGAGCATACCAGAAGAGAGCTGGCCAAGATGAAGCAGGTGGGTGGGGCAGCTCTTGTGGTGAGGAAAGGTCCTTGAGGGTCAGAAACTAGGATGGAAAACAGCCGTAGCCAGCCTTAGCAGGGACCGTGATGTTCACCTCCTGCTGTCTATCGTCTCCATGTTGGGGGAACTAGAGGGTCCGCAGAGTACCTAAACTGTCAGAGAAGTGACTTGTCCAAGGGCATTGTTTTTACAACTTGTTCCAGCGTATGGTCTGGTCTGTCTTTGGAGTTGGGGCTACTAAGATGGATGAAGAGCCATCCTCACCCTCAGGGGCAGCCCTGTCAAATGGGGGTGTGGAAGCTGTGCGTTAGAGTGCCCTGGGAGGGAGGGCATTGTAAGTGGCTGGAGGAAAAGGTTCAGAGGGTGTGCACTCAGAGACCTGCTAAATGACCCTAGGCTGGGGCCTGATTTATTTAGAGGACAGTAAGGAAGGTAGACTATCTCGGGAGGATAATTAAGGTTTTAATTGGGGACAGATGTCCAGTCTGTCTATTAGTAAAAATATTCTGGTAGCTATGTAGGAGGGACTAGAGCAGTTCTCAGCCTGTGGGTCATGACCCCTTTGGTGGTTGCATATCAGCCATTTACATCATGATTCATAACAGCAGCAAAATTAGTTATGAAGTGGCGACTAAACTTTGTGGTTGGGGCCACCACAACCTGAGCAACGATGTGAAAGTTGAGAACAGTGGGCCAGAGGAAGATGAGAACGGAGGTCAGCTGGGCAGTGGGCACGTTCAGAGGAGAGATGAGCATGTAGGGGTAAGGCTGGGTGGGAGGGGAGAATAGACAGAATTCTGAAATGGTGACTTGGGTCTTAGGGCCCCAGCCTGGAAACCGCCTGTGGTAGCTGGGACCTGGGTGTTCTGCAGGGTGTATGGAGGATATTGATTTGCCCCTTCTTTTGACCCCCTATCTTGTCTTTGCAGGAGCCTGTTCGATCTGAGGAAGGCCGGGACATGGCAAACAGGATCAGTGCCTTTGGCTACCTTGAGTGCTCAGCCAAGACTAAGGAAGGGGTGCGGGAGGTATTTGAGATGGCCACTCGGGCTGGCCTCCAGGTCCGCAAGAATAAGCGCCGGAGGGGCTGTCCCATTCTCTGAGTTTCCCAAGTCTCTCCAATCCCCGCCCTCCCCCTCACAGGGGTACAAAACACACACCACCCACCCATCCATCCCATTCCACCCTTGTAGGACTCCACACTGCCAGTTTCCTTTCTGATTCTTTCCTGCCCAGGACTGCATGAGTTTTCCCAGCCCCGAGTGGGGGCTGGTAGGTCCTTCCTCCCTGCCTCTGGGAACCAGGCTGGTCAGCCCTGCCCTTCCTGAGCAGGGCCCCTCCTCCCGCTGCATTGGTCCAGGGATAGGGTTCTTAGTCCCTTTGGCCTTCCCCATATCACACACCAGCACTTTATATATTTCTGGCTCACAGGAGGAGTCTGGGGTAGGGACTGGGGTTTCTGCTTTGGGTAGTAGCCTTGCTCTGACTTTACTTGGTGGGAGGGCAGGACATGAATAAAGGTCAAAGGTTCCACCATGTGTGGCAGCTTCCTGTCTTTCCTGGCCTCCCTTGGCTGTGAGCCTGGAGTCCCATCTTTTTCTCTTCATTTCCAAGTTGCTGGCTAGGCTGGGCCCCTGTCTGCCGAGGCAGGGCTGGGGGCGGAGGCAGCAGGGGACAGGGTGGAGTCTAGAGTAAGAGATGAGGTCATGTTTGGCTGACTGCCTGGGTGGGTGAGGGGAGTGGTCTGTACCATTGGCTAAACATAGAAGCCTGTGGGTGGCTTCCCTGTCCACTGGGTTTCTTGTCCTCCACGTAGTTCTGAAGAGGTGTGGCTCTGGACAGATCCCCTCCTGGAGGGTCAGCTCGGGGGCACAGGAAGCAAGGCCAAGCTGATGAGACGGAAACAAGAGGCTTTTGCATAGAACGGCATTTTGTTTTTCTTAAAGCAGCTCAGCAGTAGACTGCTTGCCTAGCATATTCGAGGCTCTGGGTTCCATCCCCAGTACTGCAGAGGAGAGGGAAAAAAAAAGCTTTCCTCATCCCCTTCCTCCAAGTTTTAGCAGCTTGGGTTATTTCCCTAGCAGAGGAAGGGGCGGGATGGTTTGGGCTGTAAACTTCCCAGCCTTCCTGTCTCTTTCGTGGACAGGTGAGCTGGGTTCTGGGTCAGGGATAGGCAGCAATAAGGCTTGGCTGGTGTGAGAAGGCGGCAGCTGTGTCTTCAGAGTTCATTTCTCCACTCTGGCTCCACTTGTAAGGAAAGGCCCCCTTCACCATCCCGCTCCTGGGGGAGATTGTGGTGACGGCGGGGCCCTAGGAAGAAAAGGAGACACACTTGCTTTTCTTCGCTTCCTCTTCCCACGGCTCCCCCTGCCTGGCCCACCATGGCCCATCCCTACCTGAGGTAGAGGGGCTGAGTTTGCTTAGACCTTGGAGCAAGTCTTGTCCCTGCTGCAGGTCCAGTTTAGCAGGAAAGGGGCATCCAGTATACCCCCCATTTTCTTTACAAAACTCCAGGAATCTGTGGGGTACAGGGACATTGGCATGGGAAGCTGTGGAGGCTTGGCTGCGGAGCAGAGGCAGAAGGCAGAGTGGCCCAACTACATGTAATAATTCAGGGTGGGCATTGTGTTAGACCTGAGGACTAACGGAGTATAAGCGGGTGCTTAGTAAAGACACACCTGCCCTAGCCCGGGGCTCGTGGTCACCAAGAGCAATTATGGGGTGGGAATGCTTACGTTTTCCAGTCCGGGTCATGGCCGAGGAGGAGGGGGTTGCCCACTACGATGAGCAAAGCCTTGGCCCGGGTCACAGCCACGTTGAACCTCTGGAAGGAAGAAGTGGTGATGTCATGGAAGGGACAGGCCCCGAGGAAGAATTCATGCCACCCACAAGCTTTCTAACCTTGGGGTTCTTAAGGAAACCGAGGTTAAAGTCCAGATCCAGCTGCACAAAGCTCTGGCTGCTCCGGACGGTGGAGATGAGGATGACGCTTCGTTCTTGCCCTTGGAATTCTTCCACGGAGCCCACCTAGAGTGCAGAGGCAGGTCTTGAGACCGGGCAGGCTCAAGAGGAGCCATGGGGACAGACCCGCTCTAGGAGGCAAAGCGGCCAGGAAGGTACAGACAAGTCACTGGTTACTTGGAGATCAGTGCAGGGCCGGGAAGGGGACAGGAGGCCTGCCTGCTGGGGAGGCCTGCCTAAGAACAGAGCCAGTTACAGGGTGGGGTCTGGAAAGGGTTCAAAGCAAATCAAATGGCAGGCACTGCCGGGTGCCCTCCCTGGAGACAGTCGCTAATCTGGTCAGAATATCTGAGCGAGAGGCCTGTAAATCATAAAGCAGTGGTTTCCAACCCTGGCTCCACACATCAGAATCACCCGTGGAGCTTTAAAAAACAAAACAAAACAAAGCTGGGTGGTGATGGCGCTTATCATCCCAGTCCTCGGGAGGCAGACAGTCTCTTGAGTTTGAAGCCAGCCTGGTCTACAGAGTGAGTTCCAGGACATCCAGGGCTACCCACTCAGAGAAACCCTGTCTTGAAAACCAAAAATAAATTAATAAATAATAAACAAAACAGTAACAAAAACCCACCCTGGCTTTTCCTCCAGACAGCTATGGTAATTGGCTGGGTGGGACCAAAGCAGTGATACTATTAAAGTTCTCCAAGTGATTTTTATCTGAATCAGTGTTGAGCCAGCCCTTCAGACGGACAGTTAAGCTACAGAGGGAGCAAGGAGATAAGATCACATGACAGGCAGGGTTGGTCTAGAGAGTTTGGACTTCATCCTTGGGGCAGAGGCCACACACCTGACTGATAAGACACGGCCTTGTTAAACAGGCAGGCCGCCAGGTTCCATCTCGGAACTACCTGGGGGAAACCCCAGTTTCATTTTGAGGAAGCAGGGTAGGACAGGACACAACACAGACTGAGGTCAGAGGCACACAGAAGGCTGGGAGAGAAGGCAGGGTGCACGTCACCTTCAAATCCTTGATGTCATCCAGTCCTCGAAGTTCCCGGTCGAGTCTGGTGATGCAGTAACGGATTTTTTCTACCTGGAGGGAGGGGATAGGTAGGTGCCTTTCTCTCATGCCATCACCCTCACAGAGGGAGGCAGAGGCAGCCAGCTGGCCAGGGTGCTGGTGGGCAAAGAGGGAAGTCCTAGTCTCGGACCGAGGGCCTGACCTGCTTCCGGTATGGGGAGATGACGCCCACACTCCGGGGGCTCAGGCGGGCTTTACCCTTCTTGGAGGAAGGGGCCAGGAGCTGTTTCAGGTATGAAGTCACCGTGGCAGCCTCTTCAGGGTTGAAGAAGGATGGGCTATTGCCCTCTCGCTCATCTTTGCCCATCACGCCGTGGAAGATGATGGGGAAGCCCTGGACCCAGCGAAGCGAGAGCAAACCCTCAGGCTGATCTCCCGGCCTCCCTACCCCCCAACCCAGCCAGGGAATCAGGGCTCCAGGGTTGCAGCCCCGCCCTGCTCGGCCTCACCTGCCGAGGCAGGCCCTCCCAGCGGCAGAACCGTTCCCTGTCTACCACGTCTGCACAGGCCTGCAGCTCTCCATCATAGTACAGCCGGTTAGGGATGTCCAGGATGGTGGGGTGAGACCTAAGAGGCAGAAGGAGAAAGAACACGGTCGAGGCCCCTCGGGGGAGCCCTGCTCCACGTGCTCCCCACCCCCACCCCCCGGCCATGCCCGAGTCTGCTGCCCGGTGCTGTAAAGACAGAAAGCTGAGCCAAACGTGGTTCTAATAAGCAGCCAGGCTAGGGCTCTCACTGACCAGCCAAATTCCTTTAAAAAAACCAAGAAGTTAGGACCCACTCTCAGGTTTTAGTTTACCCAAGAAGGACAGTCCAAAAACAAATGATCATCTATTATCGCTGCTCTTGAATTAGGTTAAACCCCCCAAATATAAGTATCAACACAAAAGCATTTACAGGACTTTTACAATGATCACTGTGTGGTGTGGGTAGTCATGCTAATGCCGTGTGTGTGGAGGTCGGAGGACACCTTGTGGAGCCAGTTCTCTTTCTACCTATAAGTAGGTTCACGGGGTTGGGAAATCCAACCTGGGTTGCTAGGTATGTGTACAGCAAGTACACTTTTACCCGTCGAGCCATCTCAGCCCTGCCATTTCGAGATGGTGTCTGGCTGTGTAGCCCAGGCTAGCCTTTAAACTCTTCAGCCCTATCTCACTCAACCTCCAAATGGTGGGCAACCACGCCCCAGCTTACATTTACTCAATGCTTAAAAGATTTTTATTATTTTTAATTATGTGTATGTGAGGGTGTGTGGGGTGTGTGTGTGTGTGAGCAGGTGACCATGGAGGCCATAGATGTCAGATGACATCTGACATGGATGCTGAGCATAGGCTCTCTGCAACACTTTTTTTTTTTTTTTTTTTGTTTTTGAGACAGGGTTTCCCTGTGTAGCTTTGCACCTTTCCTGGATCTCACTCTGCAGACCAGGCTGGCCTTGAACTCACAAAGATCCACCTGCCTCTGCCTCCCGAGTCCTGGGAATAAAGGCGTGCGCCACCACCGCCAGGCAACACTTTTTTTAAAAAAAAGATTTATGATTATGTACAGTGTTCTGTCTGCAAGTATCCCTGCCCGCCAGAAGAGGGCACCAGATCTCATTATAGATGGTTGTGAGTCACCATGTGGTTGCTGGGAATTGAACGCAGGACCTCTGGAGGAGCAACCAGGGCTCTTACTTAACCTCTGAGCCATCTCTCCATCCCCTCTGCAACACTTTTAACTGCTAAGGCATTTGTCCAGTCCTAGATTTACCAAATTCTCATTGACAGTCTGGAACTCACCTAAGTACTGATGTTAAACTTACTAGAAGAAGTATGTAAGATGGTGAGGGTGGTATGCACCTACAATCCTAGCTACTCAGGAAGCTGAGGCAGGATTGCTCGAGCCAAGAGTTCAGATCAGCCTAGACAACACAGGCAGACCTTGTCTCAAAGGGGAGAGGAGAGCAGGGCATGTACATTAGTGGTAGAACACTTGAATGCAATATGCAAGGTCCTGGGCTCAAGTCCCAGCACCCCACAAAAAATAAAAACCTCAAGTCTATAGGCCTCAGTTGTATATGTAATTCAACTAACAATGGTTTTAAGGAAAAATTCATGCTCCCTGCCTTCCCTTTTTCTTGTTGGATTGCCTAGAAACTTAGACCTATCCAGATACATTCTGGTCTGAGGACCTCCAATATGCAGATAAACCATTGGTCCGAGAAGCAATTACCTGCTAAGTCACAAGACAAGTAGCTGTAAGGGGGCTACCAAGGAGACCCCTCCTTCAACCTGATAAGCAGCAGAGGTGGGGGCAGTGATACCTGTAGTTTCGGAGCAGTTTGGTGATGAACTGGGGGTCGTAGCCATTGGGGCCCTTCTTGTACAAGGAGTTGTAGGTGAGCAGGCGCTCTAGCAGAGAGTAGCCAAGCCCATGCTTCTGTGCCAGTGGTGAACGAAGTACAGGCCCCAGCTGCCGAGGGTCTCCAGCTAGCACCAGCTGCCCTCCTGGATTGCCCGTTTCCTTGACCTCCAGCAGTCCTGAGAGGCACAGGGGGAAAGGTTAAATGGTGGGACTTAACCCAACTGGCGTGGGGTGGTGTACCTATAGCCCATCCTGAGCCCCCTCACCTGCTATGGCCACCAGACTCTCGGGCTCCATGCAGTGGCCAGCCTCATCGATGAAGATGTGTGTGAAGTGATCGATGGGAAACTGGGCTGACACCAACCTGGGAGTGTCAGGCCAAGCAGGGGTCATTCCCAGGCACCCAACTACCAAACCTGAACTCTGGCCCTTCATTTCACTCTGCTCTCAGGAACCCCTCCTCTTTCCCTAGCCCTATCCCCCTTCACTTTTTCCTAACAACTGAGGAACAAATCCCATGCATCCCTTACCTGCTGGCAGTGATGAGGGTGGTAATTAAGACCCGATATTGCTGGAGATGCTTCTTGGCAGGGTATACATACTCTCCTTTCTTAGCATCCCAGTTACAGCAGGTCTGTGGGTTATGAAAGGATGTGAAATCAGCTTGGCTCTTTTCTTTCTCACTCTCATCCTGGCTCTGGACCTCCAACACTTATTACCTGCCTCCCTCCCTTTGCAGATAAGAAAACCAAAGTCCCCAGAGGGGTCCTGACCCACCCGAAGTCACACAGCGAGTCTTCAGGTGCTCTGAGAACCTCCCAAGCATCTCTCTGTACTTCCTACATACCTTAATGTCCTCAGGTACCATTCGGATGTCCCTGCTCGGGGCCAGGAGACGATAGATGGAGCTGGGCAGGTGGACCCGGAGCCGCTGACAGAGGAGGTCAGCCCCTGAGTTGGATGGAGTGCAGGCCAGGATGTGGGCTTTGGGCAGGTGCTTCACTACCTGAGACAAAGAAAAGGACAGTATGGGCAACAGGTTCCTATTGACAGCGGGCTCAGGCTACATTGGTCTCCCTGATGCCTGCTAGTCTAGATGACAGTTTGGTATTGGATATTGGTAAATTCACATCTGCGCATTTACATATCAACAGTCAGCAGTCATAATGACCCTCACTCCCTACCTCCTCTTTGGGTGACTGTTCAGGTGCAGGGCCACTCATGTGACTGGAGGGGATCAAAACTGCAGACAAATGCTGGGGGATGCATACTTCAGTACAGGCCCGGGATTATTCTTCAGCCTCACCTGCTTGATGGCCTCCACTAACGTGACTGTCTTGCCGGTCCCTGGAGGCCCAAAGATGATGTAGGGAGCAGGCCGAGTGGTGCCCCTCACAATATGCTTCATGGCCTGCAGCTGCTCAGGGTTCGACTCCAGACTCCGATCATACAGCCTGGCAGAGGAGGGGTCCAGGAATATAAGCCTGAAGTCATCCAACAGCCCGGGCCTCCATTCCCGATATCCACACCCCACGTAAACCCGGGGCCCCTGCCCACAGTCTCACTTGAACTTCACATCTGAGGGCAGTAGGGAGGCCCCACGGGAGGCCACAGGAAAAAGCATGGGCCACAGCAGCCATCGCCCTGTCAACTCCAAGGCCCGGTGCTGGACCCGAAGGGGCTGGCGGTTGAAGGTGAAGTTCACCTTGAAGGTCAGCCCATCCACAAATTGGCTCAGGAGGCTTTGGGCAAAGAGTTAAGTGGGAGAGTTCTAGTTAGGTAGAGTGGGCAGTGAAAAGCCAGGACCCTCTCCACCTCCCACCATTCTGCTCTCTTCCCGGGAGGTCCTTACAAAGTTCTCTGGGAGATGACGTAGTTCACACAGCTTGGAGTCTCTCTGCCCTGTGTCCAGGGTCCTAGTCATCTCCGGGAGCGAGACCTCCTAACCCCGGGCCTTAGAAGCCTGAAGGTTGCTTTTGGTTATTTGGTTCTCCCAACGCTCACCTTGTGGAAAAACTCAGCTTGACACGGTCCAGTTCCACCTTGTGTACAAAACCCTTGTAGGTAATAGGGTCCTCCTGGTTGGTCTCCGAGGACAAAAGGGCAAACAGGTGGTCACCCCGTAGTACTGAGGGACGGCTCTCGGTCACACCAGGAACCTACAGCATATAAACATAAGCAAACTTTTCTTTTCTTTTTCTTCTTCTTCTTCTTCTTCTTCTTCTTCTTCTTCTTCTTCTTCTTCTTCTTCTTCTTCTTCTTCTTCTTCTTCTTCTTCTTCTTTTTTTTTTTTGTAGCACTGGCTGTCCTGGAACTCTGTAGGTCAGGTTGGCCTCTGCTGTCCATGGGATAGGATTAAACATGTGTGCCACCACCACCGCTGGCTTAAGAAAGCTTTTCTATACCACATGTGATCATTGGAGGGCCTTAGCCCCTGGCTCTGGCTTCACAGCCTCAACTCATCCCAGCTTTCCTCTCCTACAAGGCAAAGCACGAATTGGGGGAGGTGAGGACCACAGGCTGCTAGAGGTGCCTAGCCTGGGAATCCAAGAACCTCCCAGGTAGGATTTTAAGATGTGGTGGCCAATGGCCCCAGTCCAGCTAGCTGCCTTCTTGGCCAGCTCAGCTCCAGCTTTGCCTTTAGTGCCTTGGTGCAAACTCCCTTTCCCGGCTCATCTTAGGTCTCTCCCTTCCCACCTGCATGCACTCTTGTGCATTAATCCGCTCTTACGAGCAAGTCTGAGTTTGTGTGTATGTTTTTAAAATGTGAGGGCTGGCGAGATGGCTCCGTGGGTAAGGGGGCCTGCTGCCAAGCCTGACCACCTGAATTTAATCCCTGGGACCTACATGGTGGAAAGAGAAAACCGACTCCTGCAAATTGTCCTCTGACCTCCACATGTGTGCTATTCATCTTGCATACACACAAAATAATATATATTATATATGTGTACATACACACGTATCTATATAATTTAAAAAACCAAAATGTAAACAGGTGAAAGGGTCTCAGAATTATCCATAAAGCTGAGAAAACAAGGGATTCACCAATATTACACAGTTGGCGGCAAAATCTAAATTAAAATTCCACTACCTATATAAACTGGGTGTGTTAGGCCGTGTCTATAACTGGGGCGGTAGACACAGCAAGATGAGAAGTTCAAGACCACCCTTAGCTACGTAGTAAGTCTGAAGCTAGCCTGAGCTACATGGGCTGCTGCCTGAAATAAATAAAGTAGAAACAAAACCATTGTGCTGTCCTGGCACATTTTGGGGGACAGGAAGCTCACCCTGTTCTTTGTCCATACCCTCTGAATATTTCATCCTTTTTGTATGTATGCCCTGCTGTCAGAGATCATGGCCTGTTACCTCCTTCAGGTTGACTGGCACGCACCCTCCCTCCCCACAGCAGATCTGAGCCCTAACCTCCAGTGTGAGCAGCCTGGGATTCTGGTCCACAGGGTCCCAGGTCATGGGTACCGCGTCCAGGTCATAGTGCCGGATATCATGTTCCATCTGCAGCTCCTCCAGGTGCAGCAGCAGGCGGAGCTTCACTTCATAGTTCTGGGATTTCAGGGCTGTCTCCAGCTGGGCCCTGGGAGGGATGGTTGAGTTGGGGCAGGAACAGGGTAGGTCAGACAACTCCCTTGCTCTGGGGCTCTACCCTCTCCAGCCAGCCATCCATCCATCCCCACACTGAACATGCTGTGGGCAGCACACACTGTTCAAGGTGAACCCGTGAAGAGAGGCCAGACAAAGAGGCCAGCAGAAAGACAAGGGAGCCCGTGGTACAAAGTACCAGTACTCACTTGATCTCGGCAACCTCCTTTGGGGCGGTGAAGATACTTGGTCCCTGAAGAAGGATAGGGAGCAGTTGCCTGAGGCGGAGGGGTGGGTAGTAGGTCCCCAGGGCCAAACTTAGCTCCAGTTCATAGCCCTTGGCGCTGTGGGAGGGAAGAAAACCTGTCAGAAACACAGAAACCCCTCATCTTCAAAGACTCTGGAAATGTCCCCATGGAGCCTTGCAGAAACACTCACTCCTCTGTATTGTTCCCCTTTCTGGTATACATGCTGCTGAACTGAGCACGCAGAAGACTTTTCTACAGTGACTTCTGTGGTGTGGTCAGCAGCCATCCAGGGGTTCAGTGCTCCCTAGCTCATGTAGCTGCTTGGTCCAAGGCTGGACCATTCTCGTTTTTGTAAAGCCTAATACTTGAAAGATTTAAAAAGACATATTTTGTGAGCTGGGTGTGGTGGCACAGGCCTATAATCCCAGCACTTCGCACTGGAAATGAGTACAAAAGGTTTATGAGTTATAGGCCAGCCTGGGCTACACATCCCAACTCTCTCAAAAATAAACAACAAATATAAGTAATATATGCTCTTTTGAAGAAACAACAACAAAGCAATATGATTTAAATAATAACTAAGTAACATTCTTATCTTTCAGAAACAATCTTCATATTGTTTTCTTCGTTCTTTCTTTTTTTTTTGATTTTTCGAGACAGGGTTTCTCTGTATAACAGCTCTGGCTGCCCTGGAACTCACTCTGTAGACCAGGCTGGCCTCAAACTCATAGACATCCATCTGCCTCTGCCTCTGCCTCTCCAGAACTGGGATTAAAGGCGTGCGCCATCACTGTCTGGCTACATATATATTATTAATGAGGAACATGTTATAACTATAAAGATCTTATTACATGGTTTGCATTTACTACTCATTATTTTAAAATGTTTACCTTTCTATGGATTTGGGTGTGTGAAAAGGGCACCAGATCCCCTGGAGCTGGAGTTAACAAACAGTTGTAAAGCCACTCACCTGGTTGGTGGGAACTGAACTCAGGTCTGCTGCAAGAGCAGCAGGTAGGTGCTCTTAAAACAGAGTCACCCCTCCAGCCCCTTCATTTTGTTTTTAGGCAGTCTTTCTGTGAAGTTCAGGCTAGCCTAAAACTCCTTGAGCACAGGCTGAACTGTAACTCCAGTAATTCTGCCTCAGCCTCCAAGGGGTCAGGATTACAGTGCTTTCAGCTACCACGTCTTGCTCTCAGATTTAATTGTTTGTTTAAATATTAGACAAGGTTTCACTATGAAGCCCTGGATGGTCTGGAATGATATGTAGATCACACTGGTCTTGAACTTATAGAGACCTGTCTGCCTTTGCCTTTGCCTCTGCCTCCTGAGCGCTGGGATGAAAGGCATGGGCCATACCTGGCTCTTTTAACAGCTTTGCTGGAAAAACTCACATACAGTTTTGTGATTTGTTTAGTGTATTCACACACGTGTAACCATCATCATTGTCAGTTTTAGAACACTTCTGAGAAGCCCTTCAGCTACCACCCACAGAAACGTAGACATCTAATCGCGAGTGCCAGGCGTGGCGGGGCAATGGTGGAGCACGCCTTTAGTTCCAGCACTTCCAGGAAGGCAGAGGGAGGTGGATCTCTATGAGTTCCAGGACATTTTAGTCTGCAATAGTGAGCTCCAGGTCAGGCTGGGTGGCTTACAACTGTCTGCCATTTCCATACTGTCCTCAGGTCTGCTACTCTCCTGCAGCTTGCTTCTCTGACATGAAAGGGATCTGAGACCCAAAGGAGGGAATAAACTACAGTTCAGAAAGGGGGCTCTGTCTCCTAGCACAGGGGGTCTTCCCGAGCGCCCATGCTGTCATTATCCAGTTACCGGTCAGGCCTCTGTCCTTCCTCTACCCGGTTGGTCAATACGGAGTTTCTAGAGAGCCGAGGGGTGCGCTTGAAGGGAGTCGTGGGCTTCAGTTGTGCAGCCAGGGGGCTGTGGGCGACGGCAGCTAAGAAGCGGGCAATGTAGAAAGTCTCTGCTCCTTCTGCCCCTGAGTCCCCAGGTCCCAGCAGCTCCCAGAGGACGGTGGCTGGGAAGTAGCCCACTAGGCTGGTCTTACAGTAGACATGGAGCTCATAGCTTTCACCTGCACGAAGGTAAGCGGAGTGAGGCAGAGACCCTACCCACGGCATCCCCATCCCAAGGCGGGAGCCCACTGGACAGAGAGCTACTTCACCTTAGATGACCACTCACCTGGCCCTAGTGGGCAGGGCAGGTCCTGTTCACCATGGTAGAAGGCAAACTGGGGCGTCCAGCAGAGTGGGAAGAGATGAGTGAGGGTAACTGGCTTGGGTCCTCCGTTTCGAAGCCTTAGGGTCAGCACCTCTTTGCGGTTCAAATCCAGGCGGATAAGGAGCTGCCCGTCTCGGGCTTCATGGGGCCCCTGGACCTCCACGTCCACCCCATGCTTCCCATGAAGATACTCAGCTCTGGGGAGAGCGGGAATCAAGGGGGTATAGGGTGAGAGGACCATGGGCTGGGAATTACCCTGGGGAAGGTTTCAGGCTTAGGAACTTAGTAAAGTGTCAGATGTGCTTGGGAATTTACCTCTACCCTGTATTAATTCCCTGCCTCTCTTCCTTCCATGTGGGGGTGGGGGTGGGGATGGGGGGTAGGGGGTGGGGGGTGGGTTGGGGAGCTTACCATGGCCCGAGGAAAGCCAGACATCCCTTCCCCTTGCCCTCCCCTGCCCACTCACAGGGCATGCACTCACACACCTGTCATGAAAGATCCTGGCCAACAGTGATCTCTGTTGTTTGCTGATATTCGAGCCTGGCTTTATTCGCCTCTTTTCTGGAAACTGCACATCGGCCCAGCGGTCTAGTTTGAAGAACCTGACCCGAGTCTTGGTGACGAAGGCCAGATTTGCAATCCTCATTCCATACAGCATGGAGGAGAAGCCAGGGGCAGGGGTCCCATAGCTGCCAGAAGCAGAGGACACTGGGAAGTGAGGGAAGGCAGGGTGGCTGTGGAGAGGGTGCTGGGCAAGGCCCAAGAGCTACTTGCTCTTTGCAGGGACATACCAGTCCTGCTTCGAGGCAGGATGGGGCTCAGAGGCAGAGACTCTGGCTAGGGATGGTAGGAATTTTTAACAACTTAAAGCAAGGCATGGGGGCTTTCCAACACAAAATAACTGGCTTTAAACAGCACTGTAAAGCAAAGTCCAATATTGGGCTGTTGGCTGGGAAGACAGAGAGAGAAACAGATTTTTTTTTTTTTAAAGGGGGACTATTTGGGGACATTTAAAAAAAGAGTTCAGTGGGAAGAGCTAAGGCTAAGGGGAAGTTGTAAAAGATGGCTCATAGGAGTGGACAGGTCCCAGGCTGTAGGGAGGGCTGAGAAAGGGGGTCATAGAGAGCAGAGATGTCCAGAGTGTGGGCAAGGTGGCGGATCAGACAGCAGTTTCCCCCGGAAGTCAAAGGGTGCAGGTGGAACCCAAGCAGGAAGGGAAAGGATCCTTCTCCCGAGATCAAATAGCCTGGCTTTGTGCCTAGAGAGGTGAAGACAGGAAAAGTGGTCAGCAGGATGACCGCGGTCTCAGCACCTGGTGTTCAGCGTAGTCCACTCCGCACACTTACGGAGGCATGTTAGGTGCCAGACACTGCGCTTGAGGCTGGTTCCAAGCTGCCAGACCTCGATCCAGCCTCGAGGACCACTCAGAGAGAACCCATACATTCCAGCGTGATGATGGGGCATAGTTGCTGGGACTGCACCCAAGGGTTCAGTGGGCCAAGCTGGGGCGCTGAGGACTGTCTGGGCAGGGGGGGGGGGGGTCTCTGAGGAAGGAGTGGGCATTCCCCGGGCAAGAGGAAGCACACGATGAGCAAACCGAAGGGTATGGTGACGGGGCTGGGCCTCCCAGCCGCTTCAGCTGGCTACTCACCAGCACCTTGCTTTCTCTTTTGAACTACTGGGGCCTATGGAACTCAGAGGTTAGGGATGCTACCTAGCGTTTGTGAGGCCTGAGGTTCAACCCCTAGCACCAAAAGGCAAAAACAAAACAAAACCAAATCAAAACCCAACCCCCTCTCCCAACCCCTCCCCTGCCAAAATGGGCAAAAAACAAAAATAAAAAAATAAAGTAGGGATTGAAGACCTGCCTTAGAGGGCCACCATGAGGCTCCCTTGAGAGACTGACATTGCAGGGAACCGTTAGCCCAGTGCTTGGCACGAAGCAGACCTCGGTAAGGGAGAGTGATGGTTAGTGTCACATACAGTCGGTTTGTACTACAGTGAAAGGTTCCAAGAAAGGGATGACAGGAGGTGGCAGAGATGGGCAGATCCAGACTGTTTTACATGGCAGGCTAGGAGCCTGGACTTGACCCAGGCTTTCAGCAGCCTTTCACTTCCCTTCTCTGGTACCCAGGAGCCTGAGGATGCTCCCAAACACATGGCATATTTGATGGACATAGTGAGGACCTGGAGGAGTGATAACCTCACTCAACGCTTGTTGGTAACGCTGGGTTATTACAGCATATCCTAGCAACTGTGTGGTGATTCTTAGTAACCCATCACTGGCGATCAATCAGCATGGTTGCTTATAAGAGCACACAGTAAGGTCCTTTGTGGCTCGGGACATCTCCTTGTGTCCCACACCTATCACTCTGCCTCTCTCCCTCATCCCAAGAAACGAGAGCAGTATGATTCAGACAACATTGAAGAGGCTATGATTTCTTTTAAAAGGATGGTAAGTCATTTGAAAGCACAATGAGAAATGCTCGGTGGACGTTAGTGGCTATCGTTAGTATTTGTATTAGTAGGGAGAGGTCTAATCACAGCAAGGGTAGGAGGAGTAACAACTTACTTTCAGCCCTCGTCAGAGGCTACCCTGTAGTTACAGAACCACTGCAGTTGGTGGGTTTTAAGCAGGGGAGTGGCAAGACCATATGTGCATTTCAGATCACTCTGGCATCAGGATTGGAGGATGGATATGCTGGAGGCAAGATTGTAGGCAGGGAGACCCGTTAGAAGAAGGCCACTGCAGTTGTCTGGTTAAAAGATACCAAAGGCCTGAATGAGGCAGTGGGAGAAACAGAGGAGGGGTCAGATCTGATCATATTTTGAATGCAAATTAGCAAAGTTTGGTGACCGACAGGAAGGAGAATAGAGAGTGGAAAGAGAAGCATCTGGAATATCCAAATCAAGGACTTTGGCTCTGGGACTGTCCCTGAGGAGGGAAAAGGTAGGTAGCCAAAAGGACCATCACATTTGCATCGGACATGCTGGGTTTGAGATGCCCGTGGTCCAAAGGCAGCCCTAGTTATGTGAGGCAGAGCTGAGAGCTCACACCAAAGACAAGGTCAGAATCTAATAATATTAGGGAGTCCCCTGGTGGTAGTTAACAACCAAGGACTCGTGCTTGGGACCTCCCCAGGGAATTGCAGTCTGAGAATAGTCAAGACCAACACAGGCCAGGGAGGAAGAGAAAACAGAAGAAACCTCAAGAGAGAGAAAAATCAGAAGAGAACATGGTAGGACCAGGCATGGTCCCTCACACCCATAATGCCAGCACTCGGGAGGCAGAGGCTGAAGACCACCTCAAATCTGATGTTAGCCTAGTCTACATACTAGGGTGCAGACTATCCAGGGATACACAGAAAGATACTGTCTCAAAAACAAACAAACGAGGCTGAGCGTGGTGGCGCACACCTTCGATCCCAGCACGTGTGAGGCAGAGGCAGGTGGGTCTCTCGGGGTGTGAGGTCAGCCTGGTCTATATAGAGTGAGTTCCAAGCCAGCTAAAGCTACACATCAAGACTCGGTCTCAAAAACAAAAAACCCCAAAGAAACAGAAGGTTGATGAGACAGCTTAACGGGTAAAGGTGCTTGCCGCCTGTCCGGACAACCTGAGTTCAGCCTCGAGAGCTACATACATGTGGGGGAAGGAGAGAGCTGACTCCCATAAGTTGTCCTCTGACCTCTACACAAGGACACCCTAGATAAATATAATTTAAAAAGGAACAAAAGTGGGATGCTGATATGGAGGAGTCTATCTCTATCCTGTGAAGAGAACGACAGAAAAGGGGGTGGCTGTGTGTGGTGGCACACGCTTTTAATCCCAGCACTCGGGAGGCAGAGGCAGGAGGACCACTGAGTTTAAAGCCAGCCTGGTCTACAGAGTGAGTTCCAGGGCAGGCAGGGCGACACAGAGAAACTCTGTCTTGAAAAAACTTAAAAAAAAAAGGAAGAGAAAAGGACAGAAGATAACGGTCCTATGGAGGTCAACTTACTTAGGTTTAAGTTTGCATGCGTAAGGAGAAAAGGTATTCAACCAAAGTGTTAAGATATTTAAGCAAGACAGCATTGCACATGCAGTATGAAAGGCCTTCGCTCCAAACTCTTGTTGAAGTGGGACGTACATCCAATTGTTACTTGATAAACACTCCCTTAACTAGACACATAGGAACAGACGCTGTTCTGTGACGATGCTTTATGGTGCCATCTCCCGCCTCTGAACAGTTGCAGAAAGTACCACGGCTTTAATTTAAATGGGGTAGTCAATTCCCCAATGACCAAGG
This sequence comes from Peromyscus californicus insignis, assembly GCF_007827085.1. Taxonomy (NCBI): domain Eukaryota; kingdom Metazoa; phylum Chordata; class Mammalia; order Rodentia; family Cricetidae; genus Peromyscus; species Peromyscus californicus. Next base: position 82,888,882 of record NW_026294617.1, read on the forward strand.
CAAGCTGCCCACAGTTTTTGATGTTATAATCATCATACACACAAAAAACCTTGTACTTTCACAAGTCCAGGGAGACACGCTCTTGGAAGCAGAATTTCTGGGTGGGCCAAAGAGAATGAATGAACTTTTACAACTTTAGTAAAAAGGTCATTTTCTTTTGGAGATAGAAGCTGGCCTCAAACTCACGATCTACTGTCCGTCCCTTTACATGCTGAATTTATAGACTTCTGCCACCACACCCGGCTTAGCTGGGAACTTCCGCAAAACTGCCTCCTAAACCAGCTGTCTGGATTTATGTTCTCATTAGTAAGAGCTTCAGAATGCCCCCTTTCCAGCCCCTAGCATCAGAAATTTTCAATTGTTTACTTTTTGTTTCCCCAGACAGGGTTTCTCTGAGTTGTTTTGGTGCCTGCCCTGGAACTCACTCTGTAGACCAGGCTGGCTTTAAACTCACAGAGATCCGCCTGCCTCTGCCTCCCGAGTGCTGGATCAAAGGTGTGCACCATCGCCACCCGGCTAATTATTTACATTTTTTACAGTCTTTTTTAAAAAATTATTTTGAGACAAGGTCTCTTGTAGCTCAGGCTGGCCTCAAACTCCTGATCTTCCTGCTTCCACCAGGTACATGACACATGCTTGGCTGATATTTGCTGCCATCTGTTGCAATTTTTTAAAAGTATCTTCTTTAAATTCTTACTTCCTTGGTCAGTCACACAGCTGACAGGGCTTCACTATGTAACTCTGACTCCCCTTGAACTTGCATAGATTCTCCTGCTGCCACCTCCCACACGACAAGACTACATCTTACATGAGCCTTGCCTAGCACGTCTTTTGTGTACTGCCTCTGAAACCGGCCTCGTCATATCTGTTGTCATTTTCTCTAGGCTCTGTTAACTGCTGACCCTACTTCTGGCTTTGCATCTCTCCTCCCACGCCTGGTCTACCCTGTACACAGGCAGCAGGGTCACCACAGATCCAACCGCATGCCCACGAACAACTCCACAGGGCACAAACCCAGCTAACCCTTTGGTACAGTTACCACGACAGTGCGCGCGCGCGCGCGTGCAGCAACATCATCTCTACCAGCAGAACACTTTTCTGAGTACTTACTGGGTGGTGTGCTAAGTACCCAAATGCATGGCTTCATCTATTTCTCACAACTCTTTTCAACAGTAGCCATTATCGGCCCCCATGCTGACTCCAGCCACTTATCCATCAGGCACAGTAGCCATTCCCAGCCACTGGCGTCACTGCTCCTCAGCAGGCTTTCTTGTCTTTGCCGACACCCTTAGACTCCACTGCCTGTCATCTGGTCTCTGTTATTTGTTGCTCAAATGGCAGCTAATTCCCCCCCTCCCCACCCCACCCCCCAAAAGAACCCAAACCAGCGGAATCTAGTATCAGATTTGGAAGTGATCTTAAAGAGACATCTAGTTTTACAAACTCAGGGTGCAGTTCTCACTAGTGGGTCAAAATCAGCTTTGAATTTATATTTTAGGACTTTTGAGACAAAGCCTAGTTATGTAACCCAGGCTAGCCTTAAACCTGTGTGCTCTTTCTGCCTCTACCTCTCAACCACTGCATTTTACAGACATGAGCCAGCATGCCTCCATCCCAGTACTTAGGAAGCTGAGGCAGGATTGTTGCCAGTTTGAAACTAACCTAGGTTACATAGACCTAGTAGTCTCTGTCTGTCTGTCTCTCTCTCTCTCTCTCTCTCACACACACACACACATACACACTGTCAATAGTCAAAAATAGGATCGAATGTATGGCTATTGTTGTATCAGGCAGACACAGTTTTAGGGATTGTGTGTACTACTTGGCCACCAAGTATAGTGCAGGTTTCACTGGGGATACTGAGGAAGATACAAACCATCCTCCATGCAAAAAGCCAAGAATTTATATTTATAAAACCTTGACTCTATCCGTCTATTTTATCTTGTTGATCTGCTTTTGATAGTCCTAAAAATAGATCTGTTTTTATTTTACGTGAATAGGTGTTCTGCTACATGTATGTCTGTGCAGCACTTCTGATGTGCTTGGTGCCTGCAGAGGCCAGAAGAGGGTGTCACAATGTCCTGGAACTGGAGTTACAGACAGTCATGAGCTCTGGGCTCTGGGAATTGAACCCTGGTCTTCTGTGATAGCATCAGGTGCTCTTAACCCCCAAGCCATCTCTCCAGCCCCAACTTTTGATGAATGGTTTATTTACTCTTTGAGAATTTCATATATTTTGGTCATATCCATGCCCCCACTCCACCTCCAACTCCCTGAATTTTCTATCCACACATCTTCCTCTCAATTTCATGTTCCTTTATTTAAATTTTTTTAAACATTCACTTTTCTTTAGTGTGTGTGTGTGTGTGTGTGTGTGTGTGTGTGTGTGTGTGTGTGTGTGTGTGAGAATAGGTCCTGGGCTCGAACTCAGTTGTCAGGCTAGGCAAGAAGTACCTTCCAGCTGAGCTACCTCCTCAGACTGCTCCCCGCCTTCAAAACACTCCTCACTGAATCCCACATCAACATGAATGTGGTGCCACCTCTGGAGCATGGGCAGCCTACCAGTTGCCATTGCCCCCAAGAGAAAACCGACCCTCCCTTCTCCAGCAGCCACCACCTTCCACTGAAGTCCTCAGCTGGGGTGGGGCCTCGTGACCTCCTTCCCCACCATTGCTGAAATGCTGTGGAGGTAACCAGAGCCACTCGGAGTTCAAGGTCCCTTCACAGCGCCCATCCTGGCTTCCTGCTCTTAACTTTTTGCGACCCCTCTTCTAAGATGTTCCCTGAACTTTGGGCACGAGGTGCTTTTGTTTTTTTTTTTTTTTTTTTTTTTTTGAGACATGGTCTCATATAGCCCGGGCAGGCTTCAAACTCGCTATATGCCAAGGGCACCATTACACTCCTGCTCATCCTGTCCCCTCTCAAATGATGGTATTACAGGCATGGGCCATTGGGCAGGCTGCCAGTTCTTCTCTTTTGAAACGAAGGTTTTCATCTATCGTCCCAGCAGCACTCTGGCAGTTGAGGCAGGATTGTCCAAAGGTTGAGATAAAAGAATTGTCTCAAAGTTGAAGTTAATCTGGGCTACACAATGAGTTTCGGGCCCGCCTAGCAGGACCCTGCTTTACTGCCCTCCCCCACCAAAAAAAAAAAAAAAAGGTTGACCGCAGAAGAGCTGGAGTAAGGAGCTCAAGTGGAGAGCACTCGCCTGCCTGTGCAAGGTCCTGGGTTTCATCCCCATGTACAAAAAACAAAAACAAAAACTAACAAAACCAACTCCCTCCATGGCCTCCTGCTGGCTCCAGCTCCTGCCTCTTGTTCACTTCATACAAAGTCACCCACCTGGAAAGCAGCTATTCTTCCTAGTAGGGCGGTCCGAGAACTCCTGAGAAGGGCGACTTGCTATGTTCCCTCAAGCCCATTCTCTCGGGTCAACTGGAATTCAACTGGATTCTGCAAGCATGTACTGGACATCTACTACACACAGTCTACGTTGAGGACTGAGAGCTGAGACACACAGGACTAAAGGCAGGGAGGGGCCTTGACGGTGTGCCGGGAAAGGCAGCGGGAGAGTTCCAATGAGAAGCACAGTGTGCTTCAGTTGTAAACAGGCTATCCCCAATGTGGAAAGAGTAAGCTATGAGAATCTACAGGAAGAAGCAGTTGACCAGGGTCTGGCTGTGAAGAACACATCGTGGGGCCGACGAGATGCTGAAGGGGGAATGGCCTTGTGTCAGCAAACCTGACGACACGGGCTCAATCCACACACACACACACACACACACTCACTGCACAGGAGGGGCCGGGGATGGAGTCCAGTTCATAGTAGAGTGTTTGCCCAGCACCCGCAAAGCCCTCAGGGGTAGACTCCCAGTACTGGAGAAGTAAAAGCTCACGGTCATCAAGGTCAGTTTGGGATACAAAAAACTATTAAAAAGGGGTGGGGGATACACAGAAAACTTAGTCTCCATCCAAGCAGAAATCTCCGCCAGCTGGGAGAGAGGGGTACTTGATAAAACACACTACTTCTGCTTTTTCGAGTGACTTGCGGAACATTGTACGCACCATGACGGTCAAATATTCCTCAGTTTTGTTGAGTAGGTCTCATGATAGGATATAAACCCACACTCAGGCTTTCTTCCTCCTGTTGCACTAAAACTTTATCTTTCCTTCAAGGCCAAGGCCAGTCTCCCAGTTTTATTTGGGTAAAATACAAGTGCATACAGTAACAATTACCTTAGGGCTACAGATGCCGTTCAGTGGTGGAGTGTTTGCTTGCCTAGCAAATGCAAGGCCCTGGGTTTAATCTCCAGCACTGCAAAATAAATTGAAAAAAAAAAAAATAGGAGCAAACCCCAGCTGTGATGGGGTGTGCCTATAATCCTAGTACACAAGAGGTGGAGAAAGGAGAAATCAGAAATTCAAGGTCAGCCTTGGCTACATAGTAATTTCGAGTCTAGCCTGGGGTACGTGACATCCTGTCTCAAAAGCCAAACGGAATTGGAGAGATGGCTCAGTGGCTGGAGTGAGATTCTGAAGCACCTGTGTTGAGCAGCTCACAACCGCCGGTAACCCCAGCTCCAGGGAGGGAATCTGATGACCTCCTTAGGCTCTTGTGGGCACCTCCATACATAGAGTGTGCACATGCACACATCAATAAAATAAATCTTAGAACACCAAACCCTAACAACAACAAAAAAGAAAGAGAAAATCCAACACGTTATAGCAGCCAGGAATGGTGGTGGTTTATGTCAAATCTGCTATTCCAGGATTTGGGAGCCTGAGGCAGGAGTTCAGAAGTTTGAGGCTAGCCTAGGCAGTAAAAAAACCAGCTAAAATAAACAATATCTATCACACATAGTTTTGTTTTGTTTTTTTTTGTATGTAACCCACCATAGGTGCCTTCTGCCAGGCACTGAAACAATTTACCAGCTTTGGCGCTGACAAACTCCAAGGTAAACTTGAGTCAGTCCCCTGAGCACTCTTCTTGACTAGGCCTTGAGCTTGGCTCCCTACACCCTTAGCTTTAGGCCTGCCCATCTCAGTTTTAAAAAGAAGCCTACCTTAGGTTAGTGAGAAACACCCCTGCTCTCATGATCTGATCAACGTTCTCACCTTCACCTTTGATACGAACTCTCTGGTCTGCCTATAGCAAGAACTGCTCTTAGTGTGTGATGTTTCCATTCAGCAAACAATGCACTGACGTCTCCATCTCCTGTGAATCCTTAGCAATTCGGCGTATTTGAAGTTAAGCGCTCTCCCCCACTGCCAAAGTACTGGATGGACTTGGGTTCAGAGCCGCACTGTGCTTTATGGACACAGGTGAAGGCGTGGGTAGGGAAGTGTTGACAAAGGCTCTTTGCTTTCCTTCAGCATTTTCCTTACTGTCTCTAGCATCGTCACGTCACCCTGTTGGAGAGTATACTACAGACTATATGCTGCATGCGGATCACAGCCTTTGTTGTTCACGGCTTAGTTTTCACCTTCCCACAGTGCCCAGCACAACGTGGAGCACAAAACAGGTCAGCATCGTCTTGGCCTCTTTTTCAGAAGCTGCTCAACCCCTTAATGTTCCTTTCAAGACATATGTTCATTAATAACTAATTCATTAATAACTAATATTCCGGTCAATATGGACAACCTCAACGTTCTCCCCTAACCCCAGGCCACGCTGCCATTACTAAATCCTTCTAAGATTTGCCCCAAATCACAGCAGTCATATCTCACCCATACAGGCATTTTGGTCAGTTGCAACTCAAAGTCTCTCAAAATCTGTTAAGCCCCAATCCCATTTCCCTATTTATTAGTGCAACTCTTTATACCCATCCCAATTAAACTGCTTCTTCGTCTTCCATCCAAGGCAGCAGCCTGTTGATAGAGGTGTTTCGAAGCACACGTCTATGGTTTGACAGAAGTCTCTTTGATTTTTTTTCACTTGGGTGGTAACAGGAAAAGGAAACCAAGTATCTTCCAGCCATGGGGGAAAAGGGGCCTCCAGGAGGCTGTCCCTGGCCCTGGGTCTCCATGGAGAAGCCACAGGTGCTAATGGAGGCTTGACTGCCTACGCAGTTTGTGCTCTTTTTCTCCCTGAAGCTCCCCGAGATTCTCCCTCCTACCCTGGGCCTCTTCAGCTCTCCCGGAGCGTGGACCCTGGGGGCAGGCGCCCCTCCACGAGGGGGCGGGGATCCCCGCTTAGCCCGCGCCTGCAGCGCCTTCCCGGTGGGGCTCCCCTCCCCCACCACTGAGCCCCGGCTGCTGCTGGCCGCGCGTGGGCACCGACCCCTCCCCGCCCGGCCGGGCTGTGCAGAGCGGGCGGGCTCGGGGTGGCGCTGGCTGGGCGTGGGCAGGCGCGGGAGGAGGTCTGCCAGGACCGGCCCGGCCCGATCGGCCCGGGGCTGCATCCCTGTGCGTCCGCGGCGGGAAGGTGGCCCCACCGCCCCGGCGCTGGCCCCGAGCCTTTGGGGCCCGTGGTGGGCCGGCCCGTACCTGGGCTTGAAGTCGCGGTTGTAAACCGCCCGCAGCCGCTCGCGATCTGTCTCCAGGTCCAGTCCCCGTTCGGCCAGGAAACTCTCGAACCTCTGGCCAGCCTCCCGGAGCTTTCGGCAGCTGAACTTGCTGGGCATCGCGGCGGCGGCGGCTGCGGCCCAGGCAGGAGGGTCCGTGGAAATGAAACTGAAAGTCGCCGCTGCGGTTTAGAGTTGGCTGCTCTGCGGTGAGGGTGCAAAGGGGGAAAGCCCCCTACCTCTGACGTCTGCTCCTGCCAGCCACCTTCTCCCCGCCAGCCTCCCCTCCTCCGTCCTTCTCCTACCTGAGCCCTTCCTTTCGGTCTCCTCGTCCTATCCCCTCCCCCTCTCCGCATTAACTCTTTCCTAAGGAGTCTGACCCCTCCCTCAGGGCCCTCCCCTTACCCCAAGCTCCCTCCCCTGGCTGCTAGCCAGGATCCGAACGTGGCTATCGCCTGGGGCCCCCTAAACAGCCGGGAGGACCTTGGAGCCTCAGCTAGGGCTACTCCCACGCCCACTCTCCAGAGCCTCGGGACTTAGTGAAAAGCTGCAGAGCAAAGGGCTTGGCCCCGGACATGGGTCGGCTGCAGCTGGACTGGGGCCGCTCGTCCAGCACCTCCCCCAGACTGCCGGGGACATAAACCAGTGAGGAAGCGAGCGGCACGCCCCCTCCCCCATTTCCCTGCTCTGGCTTTCTGACACAAGAGAGGAAGGCAGGAGTCAAAAGTTGAGGGGTGAAGGGCGAGCAAGTGTCTCTCTAGATGAAGGTGTGTGCCTGTGGGAGAGAGGGACAAGAGCTTCTGCCAAGACCTCGTCCTTACTTTTCTGGGCCACACAGGCTTCACAATTTCAAGGCTGGAGATTCTAGCCCTTGAGCCATGTATTTGGGCACCTAATTGCACTCTGGTTTGGATTAGTTACTCTTTACTACTTGTTAGCGGTACGTCAGGGTTGCCGTCAAAATATAATTAGCACCCCGAGAGCACGGTACAGTTATGTTAGGCAATAAATGGTTAACAGCGGCAGCATTAGGAAAAGAAGACCAATGTGCTTGGACAAACTAAAGGGGGTGGGGCTACCATAACAACAAATACAAAACAACAAGCCTTCTGTACCTGTTTATCCCTGGAATGAAATAAAAACACACACTAGAAGGAGATGGCTAGAAAGATATTGAATGTACCAGAGTTCCACTCGTATCAAAGCTACTGTTGTTCCCCAAAGTGTTTCCCCACAGGAGGCCACACAATCTAACCTAGTGTAGGCAATGCCTCAAACAGGGTCAGGCTCCAGCTGGGTTAACTCTGTACCTCCCAGGCCAACCACCAAGGCGGCCAGGAATAACAGGCCTTAGCAACAGGAAATGGCATGTGAGCAAGAATCAAGGCTACAGGGGTGGTGAAGTGGAACGAGGGAAAATTTTACATCCTAGAAATTGATTATGTGAACTAGAGGAGAAAGCTAGGAGAGTAGCCAGACGTTACCACCACCACACCTCCCCCATCCCTTTGACTGGAAACCCCAGAGGAAGAAAGATAGTAGACTCCTAAAAATTGCTGTTGTTAGTGGGGCATGGTGGCCCAAGCCTGTAATCCCACTTCTTGGGCTGTTATGAGTTTGAGCAACTTTGGGTTACATGGGAGGATGCTCTCAAAAACAAAAACCAAAATTGCTGTTGCTTACCAATTCAAAATCCTACAATCTACCTGTGATGAGTCCAATAAATATGCCTTTTAGACATATAGAAATAGCTTAGTTAGGAACTCCAATACATCCAAGGTTCCACCTGATAACCTGTAAATGATCCAGTGACATCATTTACTCAAGATAACCAGACACGTGACTAAGTGAGCGGAGAACCCCACGGTTCCTAAGCTATTTCTATATATGTGTCTTAAAAGGCATTTTTAAAAATTGTGCTCATCACATTACCCCACACCAACAATTCTGACCAGCCAGTCTGGACACATGAGGATCTCAGCCCTTTCTCTGCTCAGGCCCATCTCCTGAACACAGGCGGTTGTCTATGTAAAAACTTGGGCAAGCATTTGATGGTGAGTTGGTTTGGTTACAATGGGACCACTCTAAATGTCTCTGGAAGGCTCTACTCTGAAAGTTACTGTTTTCATGCACACAGTTCTAGATGTCTAGAATGGCTGCCCCCCACCCAAAATAAGCTCAGCAATTTCCTGAAGCTTTCATTACATCTCGACTTCCAAGTAGTAATGTTGACTGCACTGAGTCTGAGCAACAGCAGCAGCAGTCTGAAAGTTAATGTGAGCCAGCCTTACGTGGAATAAATCCACAGCTTCTCAAGGCAGCTTTGTTTTTCTTAATTCATTGTTGTTTTGAGACAGGGTTTTTGTAGACCAGTCTGGCCTTGAACTCAGAGATACCGCCTGCCTATGCTGGGATCAAAGATGTGTGCCACCAGGCCTGTTTTTTCTTTTTTTTTTTGGTTTTTCGAGACAGGGTTTCTCTGTGTAGCTTTGCGCCTTTCCTGGAACTCACTTGGTAGTCCAGGCTGGCCTCGAACTCACAGAGATCCGCCTGGCTCTGCCTCCCGAGTGCTGGGACTAAAGGCGTGCGCCACCACCGCCCGGCCTGTTTTTTCTTAATACTCTCTAGGTCCTAGAAATCATCATTTGAATAGTCTCTAACCTTTGTATTCAAATAAGACTATACTCCCCAAGGCAACTGGAAACCCCTCTGAAACTAAAATACTGAAATTGGCTAGTCTACCACATACTAAGGGAAAGGCCATACCAGGTACAGCTGGTCTTCATTATTTGAAGAGCCTATGTTTGCAAATATACCTACTCACTAACATTTATTTGTAACCCAAGTCCACACTCACAACACTTTTTTTTTTTTAAGGAAGTCCACAGAACAGCAGCAAAGTGGTTTCTATGTCCATGTCCCCAGCTGAGGCAGAACACTGTGACATTGCCTCCTTGCTTGAGCCCTCAGAAACAAGTGTTCTCACGATCAATTTAATGTCGTGGCTTTTGCCCTTTTGTGTCTTTTGGTGGTGATTTTACTGCTTAAAAATGGCTCCCATGGGTAGTGCTGAAATGTGGTGTAATATTCGTAAGCACAGAAAGCTTTATAGAGAAAGTTCTTGTTACATAGCTTCACTCATCCCAACTACTACAGGAGGATTGTTAAGAGTTAGATTGTCTCAAAAGAAACAAAACAGTTTCATCACTAATTCAACGTTCACAGTGACTTTATATGCAATAGAATGGCCCTGATTGGCGAAAGCTGTATATCTTTATGCATAATTCCTCCACCCCAACCCCAGGACTGGGGCGGGGCAGCAGTGATGCTCCGGTACCACCGGCCTCGGAATGCTTCTTGATACCTTTGATTTGAAGAAGTATACAACTGGTTTCAATCCTCAGAAGGGATATGCTCCTATATACACCATATGTTTAAAGGAGAATCGATCGCAGCAACTATAGCTCCATCCGGTTTTATCCTGTATTTACTAACCTTTTCTTCCTTTGCTTTTCACAGGTGGGCTGTCCAGAAACAAGACGCTGGTCATGGCCATCTGGGTGACTAGGTAGTTCAGGACAGAACTCTAAGCTAGGTCTGGGCTTGGCGGTAAAAACACTTAGAAGGCTGAGGCTGGAGATCCCAAGCTGAAGGCAGCCTGGGCTACACAGCAAGACCCTCTCTAAAACACAAAATGAGGCCCCATCTGTAAATTATAAGATGGCATTCAGATGTATAAATCTGTCTTAATTTGGAGAGGATGCGTCAAGTATCCCACGAATAAGTAAGTCTAGCACCAACAGTTCAGATTATAAAACAGACAAGGCGCTAGAATCGGGCAAGGAACAGAGGGACAACCAGAGGTCCAGATGACCGAGAAACAATGTTCAACAGTGTACCTAGAGTCCCAAATATGAGAGGTTTCACCGAAACCCTGTGTTCTGTCTAGGACAGCACAGGCTGATTTCTACAGCTTGATAAAATGAAGCAACTACTCTGTTGGGGAAGTCAGATTTTCTGAGGACCTGGCAAGGTGGCGACTTCTAGTTTATACAAGTAAACCAGAACTGTACAAGTATGGAGGTCAGAGGACAACTTTTGGGAGTTGGTTCTTTTCTTCAATCATGTGGGTCCTGGGAACAAACTCAGGCCACGAACTTGATGGCAAGGACTCTTACCACCTTGCCAACTCCCAATGACTGTTTTTAAAATCTTCCTGGAATAAGGAAATCAATGGCTAGAACTTGGGAAAGGCTGACAGAGGTAACAAGTTAGAGTCAAGAATATTTGAATGTTTACAAGAATGGAACACATTTAAATGCTCCCCCCTCCCACAAAAGGAAGGAATCTCAGTTGGTGCAGGAGGATAAAGCATAGGAACTCGCTGTTAATATGAACCAAGATAAAAACCTCTCCTATGGATTACCAGTAGCTAAGCCAGACATGGAGGAGAGAAAAACACTAAGGCAAGCCAATGTGAAATAGTACTCAGGTTTAAGCTGTGGGAATCCTTCCAGTTTTACCTCCTGCCTAGTGAGTGCAAACACTTAGGCCCTGTCTTTCATAACCGAGATTCTTTTTGACACTGGTGAAAATCCGCAACACAATCTTTGAGTCACTGGTAGCTTTTGGGTGGAGAGTGGTAAGATTTAAATTTTGTTTTTTAATAAAACTCCTAGCATTTATTTTTATTTGTGGTTTTTCTTTTCTTTCCTTTTTTCTGAGACAGGATTTCTCTGTGTAGTCCTGGCTGTCCTGGAACTCAATCTTAGACCAGCCTTGCTTTGAAATCCGCCTGTCTCTGCTTCCCAAATGCTGGGATCAAGTGTGCACCACCATGCCCGGGTTCCCTAGTGGTTATTTTTTAAAATATCTTTGTATGTGTTTGTGTGTACGCACATGTGTGCAATTGCCCAGAGGCCAGAAGAGGTGCTGGAGCCCCTAGAACTGGAGTTCCAGGTGGCTGTGTGCCGCCTGACATGAGTGCTGGAAACAGAACTGAGTCTTCTGGAAGAAGAGTAGTATTCACTCTTAAGAGCTGAGTCATCTCTCTAGCTCCCCTCCAACCCCCACCCCCACCTTTTTTTCTTGGAAATGGCCTCACTGTAGTTTAGACTGACCTGCAACTCACTATGTAGCCCTGTCTGGCTTCAAACTCACAGCAGGCCTCCTGCCTCCTGCCTCAGCCTCAGAGACCTTATTCACACCTAAAAAGGAGCTGTTCTTCACAAGTCTTTGCATGTTTACTGAGTCCACAGTAGTTGAAAGTAGGGCACAATTTCAGAAACCCTGAAGATTCAACAAATTAAATGGTTATAGCTGAATGTCTCACCTTGAGAACAAAGGCTGACAGAAGGACAGAAGGACAGAAAGGACAGACACAATTTTAGAATAAAACAGGTGTATTTCTATTGGACTACCTGACACAGAAGATAGTGTAGCATGGATGGATAGTATGAATGACAAATAATACAAATATATTTTATTTGAAATCAACAAAAATGCTTACACAGCTTTCATTTGCAAACAAACTCTTGCCTGACTGTATTACTAAGCAAAAAACAACGCTGAAGCAAACACCCTTCTGTTTTGACTCGTATTTGGGGACAGGTAGGAAGACACTACTTGGTTTTTTAAAAAACTGACCTTCCCCTAAGGCCTGGTCATAGAAATGTAAACAATGTAAATGAATCCACCATTACCAGTTGTCATAGGTCATATCACATTACCTGTGTGCTCTGAGATCACACACACATACCTGCCAACATACCTGGGAAGATAGCTATATCACAGTTACATATGAGTTCTAGGCAGGCAAGATGAGAGAGAAAGAGTAATTTGGAATGAGTTTTACATCTTGTTTAGAAGAGAGCACTAGCATTCTCTAAAATACCAGGTTATGATAGAAAGACACTGTCTAGGAGTTCTCCTTTTCACCTTGGTTATTCCAGCTTTGTGAGTGACGTAGCTGTTTGGTTTTTCTGCTTCTACAACAATCTTGCTGGAGAGCAGTAAAACACAGATACCTATTATTCCTTCAACACCCGTGTTTTTCAAGTTTTATACTCTACTACATCCACAGTATGTCGTCACCAGTTCTTGAATATGAAACAGAAATACAAATGAGCAAACTCTTCTAAAGATGCTGACATCTGTTGAGGCACTCCTGCAGGGCTGCACCGGCAGGAGAGTGGGCCGAGGAGAGACAGTAAAACACTCGGTGCAGCCGGACTTGGTCAGACTGGAAAGATCAAGACAGCTAGGATCTGATCCTGTGTTTTAGTTTTTCCACACATTTAAATATAATAGAACTTTGGGGGAAAAGTCTCCAAATGACAGTTCTCAAAACAAAGCTTCAGGGCTAGCTACATCAAAATTCCCTTGCCAAATAGTAAAGCACCTGTGACCTTTACAATAAGAATGAGTTCTATTGACAGACAAACAGAATTTAGGGCTAGGGTCTAGAGAGGAAGGATATGTAATAGGCATAAGTTCTATTCAGTGAGAGACAAAGTCCAGCATTAGGGCATAAACAATGCTCAGAAAGTTGTGGGCAGAGGGGGTGGATTCAGTTGGAGGCTGGCTCCTAATAGAACAGCAAAGGATCACCAGGTTGTTTGATCCTGTCATTCCAGCATTCCAGGTGACCAGACATCATCCATTTCCTTCCATTGAAGAAAACAGGCCCATGTGATTGACAACCCTGGTTTCCCCCAATGCTTTTTCTAAGCTGCACTTCCTGCAGACATTTATGGCCACAATGGAAATATATGGGAGGAGACGAGAGAATGGAAATAAATGTTCATGTGCAGGGGGATGTGGTTCAAGTCTTTGGATTTAAAAACAAGTTCCCAGAGAAGCTGCTGCCATGGGATTTTCAGGAAACTTCCTTTGCCTTCCAACATGGACCCAAAAAGCCTCAATCCAAATGTATGAAAACTACAGTTGTCAGATGCTATTAACGGTCAAAGCAGTCAGAGAAGGAGTGTGTCATCCACTTAGCTTCAGTTTGTAGCATGGCCTCTTTAGCAATTGGCGGATCGGTAAAAGCCACTGAAGTACAGGAGATGCTTTAAAGCATGGAGTAAAAAGTACTGAACAAACACTCGGTAAAAACCAGTCATAGGACATCATGGCTACAGGATTTTCTCAACAGTAAAATGACTTCAGGATAGACCTCTTTGACATTAAATGCAGCAGAATTAAAAAAAAGATTTACAAGTAGATATAGTGATAACAGAAAATTACAAGGCAGAGAACACACACACAAAAGAATCAAGACAGTGCTGTAGGTTCAACAGTATTCCATGAGGCTAAAAGATCTGTTAACTTTGTTAACTAGCAAAATATCACTCTTGTTTGTGTATAAATCACTTATTTATCATTGACCCCACCACGTTGAATCCTTCTCTTTCCTTGTACTGGAGACTCCTACAGTTGGCCCTTAAGCACTCTGCATCTCTTTGCCAATCTTGTAACTGAGTATCTTGTTCCAGTCGATTTTGGTGCGGGTAACTGGAAGCTGCCGGCGCAGGGCCTTGAATGTGGTGTCTGACATTGTTTGATAGTTTTCACTTATTGCTGTCTGCAACAGATAATTGATGATGAGTTGTTTGAATAGAAAGAGTTTGTGAACAGGAAGGTGATCAGACAAAGGACGTGCTAGACAGGACACAGGACAACAGATATGTTGAGTTCCTTTCCAATCTTAAAAGCAAATCAAACTCATTTGTGCTCCTGAGACATGGCTGCAGTCTCCTATTATGAACAGAATGTCAAACTGCAGGGTCTGTGGAGTCTCACACTTAGCAATGCCCAAACAGTGTATGCTCTTATGTTAAAGGACACAAAGGACTAAACAAAATCACAGAAAAATCACTTCCAAATTTTCTTACCTGATACTCATTTTCTGCACTCTCTATGATTTTAATAAACTCCTTGGCAGTTTGGACTTCATTCTAACGAAATGAAAGAGGAAAATAGTATTTTAGAAATGTGTAAGCACTGAAAGGACCCTGAAAAGCCCACCCCATGGACTGACACTTGCACAGTGGTCCTAGTTTATTCAGTGCTCATGTGTACACCGTCTCTTCTTAACCCCAAGACAACACTGTAAAGTGGATATGTTATTATCAACAAGGTCATTTGGCAGATGACAAAACAGAACTTTAAGTGACCTGACCAGAATTATACAGCTTCTGAATAATAAAGAAAGGATATAAGGACTGGTAGGATAGCTCAGCAGGTAAAGATGCTTGCCCTCAAATCAAGCCTGACACCTGAGTTCAATAACTGGAACTGTCACAGTGGCAGAAAAAAATCTGACTTCCACAGGTTGACCTCTACACAAATGGCATGTGTGCACCACTCTCAAATAAATTAAATAAATGTATCAATAATAAGAAAAAAAAGATGGGACCTAAATCTTGGACTTTGCTAGAAGAATCAATGTTCTCTCCATTCTACTATTAATTATTCCCCAAACATAACATCCAGTCTTGAAATTGTGTGTATGTCTGTTGCATGTGCAGTATTGGGGATTGAACCTGGAACCTTATGTATATTAGGCAAATGCTCTACTGCTAAGCTAGATCCTCAGCCTTCTCAGCCTTCTTTCCTTCTGTATTGTCTATCCCCCCTCACCCCCTCACCCCAACAGGTATGTAGCCCTGGCTGTCCTGGAACTCACTCTGTAGACCAGGCTGGCCTTGAACTCACAGAGATCCACCTCCCTTTGCCTCCCAAGTGCTGGGATTAAATGCATGTGCCACCAGCACTGGGATGTTTTGTCTTTTTTTGACACAAGGTCTCATGTATTGCAGCTTGGCACTGAACTTGCTATGTAGCCAAGGATGACCTTAATTCTTGATGTTCCTGCCTCTGTCTCTCAAATACTAGCATTACAAGTATTACCACCAGACTCAGTTTCTCAGTCCCCTTTTTAGATTGACTTTTTTTATTTATGTGTATATGTGTGTGTGCACATTTGCCCTCAGAGGCCAAATGAAAGGACCTCTGGAGTTGGAGTTACAGGTGGTTGCAAACCACTACTATGGATGCTGGGAACTAAACTTTGATCCTCTGTAAAAGCCATCTCTCCTGACCGCATTTCCCCTCACAAGTCCTTTAAAAACGGTTAAGACAGGATCTCATAGCAAACTGCTATGCAGCTGAGGCAGGCCGTGAACTTATTTTTTTCCGAAGATTTGTTTTATTTGTAATTATGTGCATGTGTGCATCTGTATGTGAGCTTATACATGTTTGAGTGCAGGTTCCTGCAGAATCCTGAAGAGGGTGTTGGGTCCCGTGGAGCTGGAATTACAGGGACCCTAACCATTGAACTACCTATCCAGCCCTGGCCTTGAACTTTTTAGTCTTCCTGCTTTAGCTTTTTGAGTAGCTAGGCTTACAGGTACAGATATGGCTACCATACCTGGCTTATCTCTTGAAATCTTCTTCTTTTGTTTGAGAAAGTCTCACATATCTTGAGTTGGCCTCAAATTCAAATTTTATTTTGAGAGATTCTAAGTTGCCAAGGCTGACCTTGAAGTTCTTCTATAGTTCAGGGTAGCCTGTTACAATGTTTTGAGACAAGGTATCCTATTGCCAAGGCACCAAGGCTAGCCTTGAACTCCTATATTCCTGATTCCACTTCCCAAATGCTGGGATTATGGAACTGTGCCACCACACCTAGTTTCATTATTTTTAATTAAATATTTAACATTCAATTTTCATTTTAAAAATTATTTTATCAGAGACAATATCTCACATTGTAGTCTACACTGGTATTGAACAATCTTTCTGCCTCAGTCTTTGAGTGTGAAGATTATAGGTATACCCTGCCATGCTGAGCAGTTTTATTTTTTAATAATGTAAACATTGATAAATATAACACATAAACAAAAGCTCTTTGGGAAATTACTTTTAAGAATAAAAGGAAGTAATGATACCATGAAAGGAAGAATTAAAGAACACCATCTGTCTCTCCTTTTAGGGTATTTAGAACACAATACTTTCTGCCTTAATACTAAATATGTTTCCTAATTTTCAGTGCTGAGAACTGAGCCCAAGCTTTTTTTTTTTTTTTTTTTGGTTTTTCGAGACAGGGTTTCTCTGTGTAGCTTTGCGCCTTTCCTGGAACTCTCTTTGGAGACCAGGCTGGCCTCGAACTCACAGAGATCCGCCTGGCTCTGCCTCCCGAGTGCTGGGATTAAAGGTGAGCACCACCACCGCCCGGCTATGTTTCCTAATTATATGAATATAGTCTTATAGGATTCATGACAAACTCTTCATTCACCTAACATTTACCAATTGGAGGCATTTCTGTCCTGGAGCAAATCTTACAATTAAGAAAGAGAAAGAGTTGCCTCTCAGTAGAGGTGCACACCTTTAATCCCAGCATTCAGGAGGCATGAACAGGTGGACCTCTGTTAAGTTTGAGGCCAGCCTGGTCTACAGAGCTAGTTCCAGGAAAGCCAGGGCCACACAGAGAAACCCTACTTTGAAAAAAAGAAGAGCGCCGGGCGGTGGTGGCGCACGCCTTTAATCCCAGCACTCGGGAGGCAGAGCCAGGCGGATCTCTGTGAGTTCGAGGCCAGCCTGGGCTACCAAGTGAGTTCCAGGAAAAGGCGCAAAGCTACACAGAGAAACCCTGTCTCGAAAAAACCAAAAAAAAAAGAAGAAAGAGAAGAAAACATGTGTCTCAAAGCTGGGCATAGTGGTACATACCGGAAATTCCAGAATTTAGGAGGTGGAGGCAGGAAGATTAGGAACGCAAGGTCAGCCTTGGCTACATAAGATCCATAAGGCCCTGGGTTCCATTCCTAGAACTGCACAAATGGGCATAGTGGTATATGCCTATAATCTGAGCAAAGGAGAGGTCGAGGCAGGAAGACTAGGAGCTAAGGTCATCAATGGCTACAAAGCAAGTTCAGAGACAAACTAGGATATACAAGAACCTGTCTCAAACAACACCCCCCCACCCCCCACCCCCCACCCCCCCCCCCCCCCCCCCCCCCGCCAAAAAAAAACCAAAACCCAAAGAAAACGAAGTTCTTTTAAGACATGACAACTATCTCTAGTGAAAGACTTTAACCAAAACAGACCCTTTGTAATAAGAGGCACTGAAGGAAATTGTTAAAATCTGACAGTTGTCTGTCAGGGGCAAAGCTAATTTTCTAAAAAAGACAAGCAAGGCTGATATCCCACACTGCATACTCACAGAAACAGTTACTGAATCCTGCACATCTTTATGACTGACCAACTGAACATTGCCATCTTCGTAATAATGAACCTGTGAGAGATAATATTTGAGAAGGGTTACGCATAATTCATGCAGAAATGTACTGCTGAGGGAACGGTCCATGTTTGAAGCCATTTTTACCAACTCTGAACAAACAATATCATCAATGACAATTCACAATGGTATGAAAATTCACATAACAAATTGAAGAAATCTCTCTTTTGAAGAGAAAAATGGATTACTAAGTTTAACAGACATGCTTGCTCTATTATAGGCACTGGGCTACACATTATGATACAAACACAACTAACATTCTACAGTGAATTCGAGGTCAGCATGGGCTACAGAGTGAAATTCTACCTCCCAAAAATAAAACCCCAAACCCCAAAACAACAACAACAAAAAATATGTAACTAGTTTGAACATCTATCACAGTTTTTATTTTTAATTTCCTTTTGACAAAGTCTCACTCTCTTGAATAGATAGAATTATAGGCCTGGGCCATGATGATCTGTTATGCTTCTTAAGAACTACAATATGGAACTGGGCGGTGGTGGCGCATGCCTTTAGTCCCAGCACTCGGGAGGCAGAGGCAGGCAGATCTCTGTGAATTCGAGGCCAGTCTGGGCAACAGAGTGAGTTCCAGGAAAGGCGCAAAGTTACACAGAGAAACAGTTTCAAAAAACCAAAAAGAAATTCAACTTAAATTCTACTTGTTCTAAAACAAAAACATCTCCACAATCCAGTTACTAATGAAAGAAAACCAAAACACAACCAAGTCATGTTGACTAATATAAACTTCAATGTGCCTGCTATTAATTTAAGTCTTCAGAAATTGTTACTTCTCAGAATTACTTTTGCCTACAGAATAACAAATTGGCTAATGAAAAATATAAAGAGTGAGAGTATCTAGATAAGTTTTCCAAATAATGTTCAATATATATGACTTTTATTTTAAATCAAATCATTTTTTTGAGTGTATATGTGTTCATGTGTGGAGGTCAAAAGACAGCTTGCAGGAGTCGGTTCTCCTTTCTACCATCTGGGAACTGGGTATTACACTCAGGCCATCAGACTTGAGAGCAGATACATTTATCTGCTGACTATCTTGTTAGTTCTTATTCTGACTATTAAAAAGGTAAGTAAATGGTAGGCCCAGCTCCTAGAACTTGGGAGGACAAGACAGGAGATTGGGTGTATGCAACACTCTGTCTCAAAATTAGAAAAACAAGTAATGTGGTGGTACAGGCCTGTTATCTCAGCATTTGGAAGTGGAAGTAGGAGGATCAGGTATTCAAGGCTCTAGGTCAGAAGAGGAATACAAGAGACCCTGTCTTAAAACCAAAACCACTCCAAACTCAGGGCTGGGAATTTTGCTTAGTGGTAGAGAGAGCTTTTTTAGCACCCTGGGCTTCATCACAAGCATACAAATAAGCCCTGCTTAGGCTAATGCCTACAGCCCAAGAGGATGAGGCAAGAGGATCAATTCAAAGTTATCTTAAACTATATAAGCGCAAGTTCAAGCCAGCCTGGGTGCTACTTGAGACCCTGTCTCAAAAAGACAATAAACAAAAAGGCAAATATAAACAAAGAGGTGTTAGGCCCTGATAGAAACTTTCATCAGGAATTGTCACCCTGTGTATGTTCTAACTATAGGTTTGCACTGGAAAAGATAAGCACAAATAACTATTTCTGTCTGAAAAAATTATATTTACATGAACGTATAGCAATTTACCTGATTAAAGACAGTTATAAGAAGTCTACGCCGGTGGTGGTGGCACACAACGGGCGGTGGTGGCACACGCCTTTAATCCCAGCACTCGGGAGGCAGAGCCAGGTGGATCTCTGTGAGTTCGAGGCCAGCCTGGTCAACAGAGTGAGTTCCAGGAAAGGCGCAAAGCTACACAGAGAAACCCTGTCTCAAACAAACAAACAAACAAAAGAAGTCTAGAGTGTTAGGCCACATTATGGATTTAATTGTCAAAACCAGAAAGATAGTTTTGTTATTTTCGGTTGGGCTCTCCATGAAGGAGACCCCAGGAAAAAGATGTGAGGGAAGTAGCTTATTTGTGAGGTATCTTACTTAGGAAGCACTAGCAAGGGACTAGTGAAACTAAAGGAAAGAAGTTTGCAAGTACACTGCTGAGCTAGTTACAGCTGTGGGCACCAACCTCTGGGAGACAAAACAGAACATGCCCAGTATTGTTCTACCTCGAGGGTACAGGCTACTGTTTATCTATTAGCTCGTTCACTGAAGGTGTTCTCAGATCAAAGACTCATCATTTCTATCCTGTCTGCCTAAGCGGGAGTACGTTCCTGAGGCCAGGATGGTAAAGAAGTAGATAATAACATACATGAAGTAAAGATGAATGCAGACAGCATCTGCATGTATGTAGTAGGCTTTATTTTTATTTTTTATTTTTTGGGTTTTTTTTCGAGACAGGGTTTCTCTGTGTAGTTTTGCGCCTTTCCTGGAACTCACTCTGTAGACCAGGCTGGCCTCGAACTCACAGAGATCCGCCTGGCTCTGCCTCCCAAGTGCTGAGAAAGGCATGCACCACTACCGCCCGGCTTGTAGTAGGCTTTAATCTGCTCCTGTTTTGGTGCTGGGGACCAACCCTGCACTTGTGTATGTTAGGTTAGCCCTCTACCACTAGGCTATGTCCCTGTCCCCCACGTATGCTTTTGATTAAATCATACTTTGAAAATGCAACTCTTACTTTTTATTAAAGGCAACACAATACAATATAGGTATGATTAGATACTGGTCATTTAATTTATCAGAACTATTTAATCTGACCTCAGTTAGCTAGACTGAAAATAAAGCACCTGAATTAGTGTCAAACCTCTTCCAAGATACCAGGATAAGCCAGGCAGATAGCAAACGGGCTAACAGCTACCATTCAGCTTCCTCTGTCCTGACATCAGCATTAAAAATCTCTTCTACTTGACTACTGATATTCTATGAGATGATAAAATCTGGATGTTCTTTAGAATCCCTCTGCTTTAGTTTAAATTTAATTTTATTTAAGGCCAGCCTGGTCTACAGAGCAAATCCAGGACAGCCAGGGCTACACTCAGAAACCATCTCAAAAACAAAACAAAACCAAAAATCTACTTTTCTGTCAAAAAAACAAACAAAACAAAACACTTTTCTGTCAAAAAACCACATACACACAAAACAAACAAACAAAAACCCCTCAACAACAATAAATCTCTTCTTTTTAATTGGGGGAAAAAAAAAGGCATGGTCTCTTTACATAGCCCTGGATATCCTAGAACTCACTATGTAGACCAGGCTGGTCTCAAACTCACTTACCCCGCTCCCCCCAGGGATTAAAAGTTTGTGCCACCGTGCCTGGTTCTCAACTCCTATCTTCTTAATACTCGCTTGCTTTATTCTTTCCTCAAACCAGTTTGATTATTGCTAAATATCTCGTTGTCCTTGAAAGAAAAAGTAACTAGGAGTATGTGCTCTATAATCATTCTTCATCAACCCAGAACAGCTCTCTTCTCAGGTAACTCCGGGAAAGGAGGCTTCTGCTTCCATTCACTGCTACTGCCCTCCTTTTTGCATCAATGTATACTTAAGTCCCCTTCTCCCTCCTCTCTGTGTGGCACTGGGCCTTGCTTCACGGTATGGAAGTGCTCTGTTGGTCTTTATTTCTAGAACGAAGAGCAAATGCTACCTGTATTTTAGCCATCATCTATAAACACACTGTGCTCTTACCTGAATCTTGAGCACTCCAACCACCTGGGCCGTTGGTGGTGTGATTGTGAACTTCCACTCTGATCTCCAACGACCATTCCTATTAAAACACACACATGCATATGATGCTGCAGAATTAGCAGCAGGCACAAGAAAGAGGTGATCTGTCATAGAAGTGTGCAATGGTGGTGGTTGGGAGCCATTTTCAATGTAATAAACTCAAGATTGTCAATATATAAGTTTGGATCCAAGAGGCTGATCACAAATAAGCCATTCCTAAGGGATTTGAACTTCATTTTTCCTTTGTTCCCTCTGAGGCAAAAACACCTGTTCTAATCACAGAAGGTTCTTCTCAAGTCAGGAGAGGCTGCTTAGGAGCACTAAGTTGTATAATCAGTCCCAGGTATGGACAACCTCAACCCAAGGAAAACCAAAGACTTTCAACTGAATACTTTGTAAATCACATATTCTCACTTGGTATAACAAATAGTATTTTTCAAAAAAATATAATTATAAAAGTCTTAGAAATGCAGCCAGGACTGTTACACAGAGAAACCCTGTCTCAGGGAGGCGGGACACACACACATACAAGAAAAGAAAAAAGGCTTAGAAACAGAAGGAATCTAAACAAGGTCTAAGTCTTTCATTTTATAGATGGAGAACTAAAGTCTCTAAATCAAATAATCCATCTCAAGACAGTTTGAAAACAAACCCTCAGTCACTGATTTCTTTCTAATATAAATTAGATACAAATAGAAGAGAACATCTATGTCTTACCAGAAGTTTTTGGGCTGAAACTGGTGGCTTTCAATACATGCAATAATGGTCTGTTGCCCATCTATAGTTTTAGCGTAAACCTATTGTTGGGGAAAAAACAGTTAAACATGAAAAACATATTTACTCTATAATAAGTTGTACAAAAGCAGTATGCTAAATTGAAATCCTTGAAGGTGGCAAAGAGTCAGAACATGCTTATAGCACAGGCCTTCCTGGGATGTGAACACAAATCAGATGGGTTACATTCCAGCAGAAACAGTGCTACAGTAAACGCTAGGAGGCTGCTACTTCTGGCTTATCTTACTGTAAATGAGATACCCTTTAGGCTGGACCTCACAAAATAATGTGCATTTCTGAAAGGCAGAGAATGAGGCTAAAGACAAGTCAAGAATGAGTTCAGCCAGGAAACCAAGGACGTGCTAACTGGCAATTGGTCCTGCCAGGTTAGTGGAGTTGTGTGAGATGTACTAGTGGGAGACAAAACAGAAAAAAATAGATTAACTAGCAGGTAAAAAGTTTAGACTGTTTTCTTCATACAAGAGACAACAAAACAAGACCAGAACCAATATTTTGGGAGTAATATCAATACTGATACAGATGATAAAATGGAAAAAAAGCTTGAGATCAGTTAGGAGGCCACAAATTAACCTAGACAATAGTCTAGGGCGTTGTGAATGAGAACGGAAAGGAGGAGTATTACCCAGAATGCAAAAGTACAGTCAGAGGTTGCACTGGCTAGTTTTATGTCAACTTGACACATGCTAAAGTCATCTGTGAGGAGAGAACCTCAATAAAGAAAATGTCTCCATAAGATCCGGCTGCTGTAGGAGGTCTTTCTGTATGCTGTGAATATATGTGGCTCCCATTGGATAATAAATAAAGCTGTTTTGGCCTATGGCAAGAAAGCTTACAGCCAGGTGGGAAATCCAAGCAGAGACACAGAGAAGAAGGGTGGAGTGGAGAGAGATGCCAGCCCACAGCCCAAGGAACAACAACATGCCAGCAGACCCGTTAACGCCACGACCATGTGTCAATACATATATAAATGGGTTAATTTAAGATGAAAGAGCTAGCCAGCAAGAAGCCTGAGCCATAGGCCATATGTTTGTAATTAATATACGCCTCTGAGTGATTATTTTATAAGCTGCTGTGTGAGCTCAGGTGGGAGAGATTTGTCCAGCCGTGGGGCTAGGTAGGACTGAGAAACTTTCCACTACACCCAGCTGCAGGCAGGCCTGTAGGGCATTTTCTTAATTAGTGATTGATGGGGAGTGCCCTACTCATTGTGGGTGGTGCCATCCCTGGGCTGGTGGTCTTGGGTTTTATAAGAAAACAGGCTGAGCAAGCCATGGGGAGCAAGCCAACAAGTAGCACCCCTCCATGGCCTCTGCATCAGCTCCTGCCTCCAGATTCCTGCCCTGCAGGAGTCCCTACCCTGACTTCCTTCAATGACAGACTATGATGTAGAAGCACAAGCCAAACATAACCTTTCCTACTAAACTGCTTTTAGTCACGGTGTTTCATCATAGCAGTGGTAACCCTGACTAAAACAGAAGTCTAGCTGTATGTTGTAATCAAAGGGCAAAGTGAAAAAGAAGTCTAAGTATTTCTAAACCTGAATGATGTGGACCAATGTGCTGCCATCAGCAGATTGGGAAACCCAGAAGAGAGGTCTAACTAGCATTTAGAAATATCAACTCTTGGAGTGGAAGTGGTGGGGATGTGAATGGAAATGCAATCACCAAAGAAAGCAAGAAAACAATCAGTACTTTAGAGTCTGATTTATGCATTTGTAAGTGTATTTTCCTATTTGTTTGAGACAGGGTCTCACTCTGTAGCCCAGTTTGCCAGTCTTCCTGCCTCAGCACTCCAAGTGCTGAGGTTCTAGGTGTGAGTCCTACACTCAAGATGTTGTCTATATTAACTGCACTATAAACTCTTTGCCGTTTTTGTTGTCTTGGTTTTATTGTGAAACAGTGCCTCGTAGTCTGTTACTCATGCTGGCCTGGAACTCAGTATGTAGCCCAAGATGGGCCTCAGACCTACTCAATCTTCTTTTATCAAGCTCCCAACTACTGGAATTACAGGCATGAGCCCCGATACCTGGTTAGACTATAAACCTCCAGGACAGAGAAATATAACTTTGGAGAGTGCCTAAATGCAAAATATGGGGAAAAAGAAAGCAACAGCTGTAGAGTAACTGCAATTGATGGCTGTTGGCAAAGCAACTTAGCAACAAATCATTTCTAGAAGCAGGTAGTTGGGCTCAGTGTGAAATGCCATATAGAAAAGAAGGAATGAGTTGGCTGGCTCAGTATGCTCAGAAAGCAGTTTGTATAAAATGGCAAAGACAGTGCAAAGTCAAAGGTTCAGTCCTGTACTGCTAATGAGTAAATACACAAACAGGGAAAAAACGCCCTTGGTTACCTGGTGGAACAGAGTGCAAGCCTGGGGGAAGGAGAAAGCAGAGAGGAGGAAGAAACAGGAGGTACAAAGAGGAAGTTAAAAAAACAAGCAATTTACAGGAATGACTGTGGTTGAGATAGCTTTACCTCCCTTTAAAGAGTTAAGACTTTCTAACTTCAGGCATGGTGGCACATGCTTGTAATCCCACCACGTGGGAAGTAGAGACAGACAGATGGAAGAAAGATTACATGAAACTGTCTCAAAAACAAAACCAAGACCATATACCTAGGTAATGGAGGACTACACCAGAAGAAAAAAACAAAGTACATACAGCCATCCTGAAGACATAGGATAGTATAAAATCAAGAATAAGAATCTTTTTGCCTCTGAGTCAAGTATAATAGAGGGAAGAATAAGACTTCTGAGTATGGAGAAACAAGAAATAAAATTTCAGTCAGTCTTAATGCTAATTAGATGTAGTAGTTAGATGCTCATCTGACAATAGAAAATGTCTGGAACACACTGTACAGAAAACGTGACAGGGTAAGATGAAATTAGGGGCGTCTAAGGATGCTAAGGATGCAGGTTACTAGGATACTGCAGGCAGCACCAGGACAATTCTATCATCTTCTGTTGCTCATATAATAACTCAAAGAAATGAAAAAAAAAAAAAAAAAAGGTCTCAGTAGAGTTCTTTGGCATTAAGCTCTCCAGATTAAAAAGTAAATAGTCAGGCAGGGTGGTACAGGCCTTTAATCCCAGTACTTTGGAGACAGATGCAGGTAAGATCTCTGAATTTGAGGTCAGTGTGGCCTACATAGTAAGTTCTAGTCCAGCCAAGGCTACATAGTGAGACCCTGTCTCAAAAACAAACAAGTAAAAAAGTGGATAAACTTTGAATGGAAATAAATGGCAAACTGCAATTGCAAGTATCTTTAAATAGCTGATTTCTAAGAGAGAATATATTCTTTACCTGAAAAATGTTTGAAAAAGAAATCTGTAGGTAGCTACAATGATGTGTTTCCTCTATTATTTAGAAAAGACCAAATATGTAAGAATAATGGCATCTTCCAATCATGTATAGCTCACATTGTACCAGACACTGTCCTAAGATCTTCCATTAACATACTGAATCCTCACAACAACATTATGTCTTATTACACAAATGAGGAAACTGAGGCACAGAGATGTTAGGTAATTTATACCTAAGGTCACAACTAGCTAAGTAACTAGTCAGGCTTCAAAGTGCTCTTATATTTCTAATATACTAATTATATTTCTATTAAATTCATTGTTTTGTTTTTTCCTGGAACTCGCTCTGTAGCCCAGGCTGGCCTTGAATTCACAGAGATCCGCCTGCTTCTGCCTCCTGAGTGCTGGAATTTAAGGCTTGTACCACTACACTACTGCCGGGCAAACTCAACATGTTTAAAAGTCTAACTAGTAACTACATACTGTATATTTGAAGACTGCTGAGAGTAGATTGTGTTTACACACACACACACACACACACACGGCCAGGTGTGGTGGTTCAAGCTTGTAATAACAGCACATAGGAATCTGAGGCAGGAGGATCACCTCAAGTTCAAGGCCAGATTAGGCTACAGAGTGAGGCCCTATTTAAAACAAAAACAAAAACAAGGGGAAAAGTATGAAAGCTAATATATTCCCAGTTCCTACACTCAACTTAGTCGTACCACAATGTATATATTTCAAAACATCATGTTTTACATGCTATAAACATTTACAACTTTATCTGTCATCTAAAAAGTTAAAACGCAGGCAGGCCTGGGGCAAGCCTGGATTCCCAGCTTGGGCATCTGAGACAGAAAAGACTAAAGATTCGATGTCAGCTGGGACTATAGAATGAGTTTTAAGGATAGCCTGGGCAACTTAGTGAGACCCCGTCTCAAAACAAAAACTATAATGAGGACTGGGGATACAGTAAGTGGCAGAATGCTTGCCTAGCATGTGCCAGTCCCTAGGTTCAGTCTACTAAAAAAAAAAAAAAAAGGTTAGAACATAAAGCTAAGCATGATGTAAGTAACTATAAATCTCACACACTTCTTACTCTCAGCAGATCTCAGTCCTGCTCTCTGTATAGTGAGTTGAACTCTTGATGCCTTTGCTTCTACTTTCCAAATGTTGTGGGATTACATGTATACACCATCAAACCTGGATTTAAAAACTTTTGGATGAGTATAGGTGATTTCTTGTGAGTAAATAAAAGAAATATAAAATATGGATATTTTAAATTATTATGTACTGAGATTTTTTTTTTTTTTAAATTTTTCTACGGCTGGAGAAATGGCTCAGTAATTAAGAGCTTGTACTACTTTAGTAGAGGACCTGAGTTCAGTCTCCAGTATCCATATAAGATGGCTCACAAACAATTGTAACTGCATCTTCAGGGGGTCAACTACCTCTGGCTTCCAAGGGCACCTGTACTCACGTGCAACCCCTGCCCTCATTTATACATAATTAAAAATAATAAAAGTAAATCTAAAAAAGAATTTTTCATATACGTATATTCCTTTAGAAATGATTTAGGGAAGTCACCATAACCAAGAGAAAAGAAGTAAGGTCTGGTGGCCAAAGCTTCAAAAGGATAAGGTAAATGTAAGAAAAATGAGTCCCAACAGTTCGGGAGGAACAGGTAGATACTTAACAGTACAGAAGCCGTTGGAATAATGATCTTTCACATAGGCCCTTAAAGCACTGTCACAGGATTCTCTCCAAGACTTCAAGCCTCCATCCACATCTTCTGGCTGGGGGTCACTTGCTTCTTTCCGTAAATGATCAAACTTAAAGGAAATTTTGTTTCTTGGATCTAAAAATCTGCTGTTACCGAGGTCACCGTGCTCTGTAATTAAGACCTTCCAGAGAAGAATTACAAATATGAGTAACTCTATAAAAAAAAAGACAATTCTTGTCATGTTTTGCAAACAGGAATAATAATAAATATCCTAGGACAGTTAACTTTTCATTTCTTTTCTTTTCCATATTGACTTTTAAACCAAGTATCATCTTTATTCTCACAAAAATACTACATTTATGGACAAACTTTTCTCCTCCCTTAATTTTTTGATTTCTATCTAATGTATTATCCATGTGTGCATTTATTCCTAGCTATAATACCAACTTTCATGTACTCATTTTCACTATATGAAACTTTTCAGGGCCACTGTATTATTGTGAGCACTTAAGTAATCCAGCTACATAGTTCAAAAATGTACTAAATGAAATCTTTTTCTCACCTCTATCTCCTAACTAGTAAATTCCTTGAGTAACTGAAACTAGTCCAAATTTAATGTCTCCTGGTATTTTTGTTAGATTCTTCCTTTGTACCTCTCTGGAACCCAGGGGTTGCAAATGCACAGCTTATGACTGAGCTCCATATCAAGTCAATGACATTCTTTTTTTTTTCTATTAAAAAACCCACCTAATAGTACCAGAAAGAGGAAGAATTTCCTAATATATAGACTATTTTAAAACACAAGACATAAATATATTTGGCACCCAATTTACTATCTGCTGATGGCGTCTACATCTCTACCATCTGCTAAGCACAGACTATCTAATTATCTAACAGACTAACTATCTAACTAGCAGTTATTACCTGGTCATCATAGCCTTCTATCTTCACAGGTGTGAACTGATCCATGTTATACTGGGCAAATGCACTATTTAAAAAAAAAAGAATTGAAAAAGTAAATAATATCTCCATTTTGCCAGCTACTTAATCCAAAAACTTTGGAATCATCCTTAGCTTTTCTTTCTCTGACACTTCACATCCAACCCACCAGTTCTATGGTAAGTAATGGAAACCTGACTCCCCATGCCCACTGCGTCTACTCTAAATGACCTCTCTCAACTGTTGTTGTCATTCAGCCTTTGCCCCTTACATCAGGATACATAGCTGGTGATTATTCTAAACCTTAAGTCTTACCATGTCATTCTCTGCTTAACACTCTTAACAATGTCATTTCACTCAAAATGAAATTCACTCTTCAATGAGACCTATAACATCCTACTTACACCAGAAGTGCTAGGCATTATCAGGAAATGGTGTTATGGTTAGAAGCACTGGTGCCAAAATATAGGGAAGAAGGTATATCCTAGGCTGATCTAATGCATTATCTATGTATATTTTATACCCAGCTACAATAAAGACTCCTTCAGTTTATAAAGGAAGCAATAATGATGGTGAGGATTGCTGAAACAGCATGTTCTAGGCACCAGGAAAAGTCTGACCAAGAGATTGGAGCATGTCATTCCAGAAATAAAGTGAGCTTTGCATCCCCATAAGGAAAAAAAAAAAATTCAGATTGTTTGGGCACAGGAAAATTCTTCTTTAACAAGTAAGTTCTCCCAAAACCTGAAATCTCTAAGAATTTGAACACACACACACACACACACACACACACACACACACACACACACACATCTTTAGTGTCTGTCATTGTAATTAAAACCACAGAAGCATCTGAACTACATATCAACATAACCAGTCCTAATTAGAAATCAGGGCAATTATTGTGTTTGTTTTGAATTAGAGCACCATTTCTCAACCTAGGGTCAGGAACCCTTTGGAAGGGGGTGGTGGAACGGATGACCTTCTCACTGGGGTCACCTAAGACCATCTGCATATCAGATATTTATATTATGATTCATAACAGTAGCGAAATTACAGTTATGAAGTAGCAATGAAAATAAGTTTATGGTTGGGGGTCACCACAACGTAAGGAACTGTATTAAAGGGTCGAAACATTAGGAAGGCTGAGAAACACTGAATTAGAGTTTCAATCTGTAGCCCAGGCTAGCATTGAACACATGTCAATCCTCCGGTTTTCACCAACCAAAGTCTGAGATTACACGCTTGCTCTACCAGGGTTGCTTTCAAGCACTTTGGAGTGGCATTCCACCCTAGTATCAGTGGTAATCTGTCAAGTGATATATAGAGCATCTTCAATGTGTGCCTCAGTTTCCTAAGTAAATTGTATCTAGGGTATCAGTCATGATGAGAATTACAGTGATGGTCTAGAAAACCTAGATCAACAGAATCTAGTCCTAAAAGCAGCACGGACAGGGCAGATGATTGTTTACTAGGTAACAAAGTCAAACCAATTATATGGCACACCAAAATAACTTTATGATAGTCATGTGTTTTGCATCGACATGTTCTTGCCTTCCCCTAGCCCACTTCTCTCCAGCAATATCCAATTCAGGTTTCCTCTTTACAAACAGACTTTGGGCCAGTTGGGTAGACTGAAAAGGAACTTTGGGAAGAACAGAGCAAAAGCCAGATAACATGGGCCCTTGAAAGCCACACTGTTTATATCTGATTCTAGAAGAAGAATCAACAAGCAAGACAAAAACCCCAAACCAAGTAAGCCCCACCACCATGCTTTTGATGACAAAGAGGACTTGAAAATACTATTTTCTTATGTGTGACAACATCTCACTTATCTTGTTTGTCTAAAACTTGCTCTGTTTCTTCTACCAAAAATAAATTTTAAAAAGAGAGAAAAATAAAAGTAAACACGACTATGGTTTGGCTATGAAACATTACCACAAACAGTCCTCAATTGTTTCCTAGGTATCAACTCTTAAAACAGTTTTCTATAGTGAAAGAGACTGTCTTGGCTTGGTTTGGAAGGTCTGGTCTCCAGCTGCAATGATTTTAGGAGGTTCTAGAAATGTAAGGAGGCAAGCCCTAGCTGAAAAAGATGGGTCACTGGAGGCATGTCTTTGGGGGCTGCATCTTGTCCCAAGCCTTGCCTGTCTGTACTTTCTGTTTGATATTAAGTAAGAAATCTCTATCACATGTTTGTGACGCCATGATGCTCTATCTAACCCTGGGCCAGAATCAATAGGGCCATGGACTATATGGACTAATAAAACTGTTAGCCAAAACAAGCAAGCAAACAAACAAACAAATTCTTTCTGAAGTCACTAACACAAAGACTGACTGCTTTAGTGTGAAGTGTCTAAACTAGGTTTTCACGGTCCCAGTTTACTGTCACCATAGTTTATCCAATGACAGAACATGTAAGTGGAATGAATGAGATTGTTGGTTTGCAGTGCTGAACTGTACTGAGCACCTCACACACACACACACACACACGGCCTAGTCAAGCTCTCTGTTACTGAGCTGTACTCCCAACCATGGGCTTAGGAGGTACTTACTGTGCTGCCCCTTCCCTGAGGAGATTGTCATTATTAAGTAGTAGTCGGACATCTAAGGAAGAAAGCATTGAAATACATTGAGTAGAGAACAAACTCAAGAAATGTTAGTCCATTTCTAAAACATATTTTTAAAATTCAGGGCTTGCAAGATGAGTCTTCAGGTATACTCCATGTATGGAAATTCTAAACATGCTAATGAGTAATGGACACTAATGTCCATAGGTTCCTACAGAATTATGTGTGCTATCATAATCCAACAAAAACTGTCAAGGAGTTTATTCATCTTTCCCCCCTGTTCCCCTTCCCTCTCTCTTGACAGGATCTCAAACTCAGGTTGGCTTCAAACTCCCTCACTACGTAGCAGCTGCCAATAACCTTGAACTTCTGATCACCATGCCCAATTTATGCTGTGGTAGGGAATGAATCTAGGGTTTTGTGCATGCTAAGTAAGACCTTTACCAACTGAGCTACATCCCAGAACCTTAGGAAATTTTTGTTTATTTATTTGAGACTGGGTCTGCTGTAGACTGAGCTGACCTCAAACTTAGTATGTTGCTTAAGGCTGAGACTTTGAACTCTTGATCATCCTGCCTCTACCTCCCAAGTCCTGGGATTACAGGTGTGTGCCACCATACCTAGCATAGATGAACCATGGAAAACTAAGACCTCTTTTTATGTTTTGAGTTTGGTTTTTGAGACTGGGTCTCACTATGTAGTCCAGGTTTCCCCAAATTTGCAGTCGTCCTGGCTCAGCATCCCAAGTGCTGGGATTACAGGTATGCACCACCACACCCACCTAATATCTAATAGATGAAAATCTTGAGGGGATGATAAAGGCGAATCTGTACATTTATTTAATAATTTTTCTAGTTTTTGTTTTTGAAACAAAGGCTCATTCTGCACCTTAGGCTAGTCTGAAACTAGAGTAATTCTCCTGCTTCAGCCTCTTGGGTACTGGGATTACAAGCATGGGCCACCATTTCTGGCTGAATCTGAATTTTTTATTTTTATCTATCTATCTATCTATCTATCTATCTATCTATCTATCTATCTATCTATCTATCTATCTATTTTTGAGACAGGGTTTCTCTCTGTAGCCCTGGCCATAGTAGAACTTGCTCTGTAGATCAGGCTGGCCTTGAACTCAGAAATCTGCCTGCTTCTGCTCCCCAAGTGTTGGGATTAAAATGTGCCACCACTGCCTGGCTAAATCTGAAATTTTAATGACTTCAGATAGATTCAGTTCAGCCTCATTAGTCCTGGGAAATGTCCTTTAGTATGGGACTTCCTGAGAAAGGCAGTGAGAACAGAAGCTTTTAGTTATCACGATAAAACTAAAGACATAGGAGGCATCAAAAAGTAAAAGAATTAAAAAGCCAGTTTACTGCCATTCTTTCTAAACATGAAACTATTTTTTAGTTTTGAGACAGTCTCTGGTCCAGGCTGTACTGGAACTTGCAGCAATCCCCCTCCTTCCGCCTCCTTAGTGCGGGGACTGCAGGTGTGAGCCACTATTCCAGCCAGCTACCTTGAGTCTTTCCCTACCTGAGAGTGGGATCCTAATTAATGGACTAGGCAAAACTAAGTATTTGATTCAAACCTAAAGCTGAATCCTAACTTTTACATTTAGCAGCTGAGTAGCCTTGAACAAATTATTTCAATGTTTCTAAATGTTGATTTCTTTAGCAAAGTTCTAACGGGTCATTATGAATCAGCAGACAGCAAAGCACTCACAGCTAGGCGTATAGATGTACACCCATGTTCCAGCACTCAAGAGTTCAAGGCCAGCCTGGGCCACAAAAGACCAATATTTAAAAAGAGAAAGGGCTGGTGAGATGCCTCAGAAGTAAAGAGCTTGCTTCTAGGCTTGAGGACCTGAATTCAGTTCCCAGGACCCATGTGGTAGAAGAATCGACTCTCACAAGTTGCTCCCCTCCCAAATAAGTAAATGGAATAAAATTTTAAAAAGAAAGAAAAAAAGGGGGAAAGCTAAATAATAACAATAATTAAGGAAGACTTAGTAGAGCTCAATATTAATCTTTACTTACCATTGAATACTTCGTTAAACTCCCCAGGGGGTGCATGGGTGATGAATTTAGCAGCTATGCGTACCTAAAGAGAAATAAAATTTATATTAAGTGTACTGTGAAGAGAAACAAACAGCTGCGTATAGCTGGGCATTGTCTAATCCTAGCACTTAAGAGGCACAACTAGGAAGATCTTGTGTTTGAGGTCAGTCAGGGTGATATAGTAAGACTGTATCTACCTGATATAGTAAGACTGTATCTACCTCTCTTCCCGGAAAAAGAAGCCCAACAAGACAAACAAGTAAATGCAAATCATAAAAATTTTGTGATTTCAAATAAAAAAAAACTCCCCTTCATTTTTATTTTATGTATATGGGTATTTTGCCTGCACGTGTGTTTGTGCATCACACACATGCAGTGCCCACAGAGGCCAGAATAAGATGTCATATCCCCTAGAACTGGAGTTACAGACAGCTATGAGATGGCATGTGGGTGCTGGGAATCAAATCCCAGTCCTCTGGAAGAGCAGTCAGTGCTCCTAATCACAGATCCATCTTTCCAGCACCAGTGATTGTTTGTTTTAAAGATTTATTAATATGTGCATGTGTCTGAATATATGCCTGTAGGTTCTAGTGGTATTCAGAGGCCAGAAGAGGGCATCACCAGAGCTGGAGCTAGAGGCAAGTAAGTCACCTATAACCAGCAATGCATCTCTGACCCTCTGCAAGAGCGCAAAGACTTCCCTACTGAACCATCTCTCCAGCTGCTTGTTTTTGCAACAAGATACCTTGTAGTTCAGGATGTCTCAAACTTGCTATATAGCTGCTCTTGCCTACCCTTCCCTGTACTAGGATTATAGGTGTACACAGCCAGTTCTATGTGGTGCTGAGATATAACTCAGGGCTTTATGCACACTAAGCAAATACTCTACCAACTGGGCTACTTTTTCTGCCTAGAATATCTCTTGAAATAAATTTATTTACAGCTTTACTGTTTAGAGGCCTTTAGATTTTCTTTCTACAAAAAATCCCAAAGCTGTTTCTATCAATATAGGTATATTTTTAAATATATGTGCTAACAGTCATTTTGAATTTTAAAAAAACGTGTGTTTGTGTGTGTGTGTGTGTGTGTGTGTGTGTGTGTGTGTGTGTGTGTGTATGAGAGAAAGAGAGAGAGAGTTTATGTGCATCACATGTGTGCAGGAGGCTGAGGAGTCCAGAAGAGAACAACGGATCTCACAGGTGGCTGTGAATACCCTTATGGGACCTGGGAAATGAACCCAAGTGGGTTTTCTGCAAGAACAGTAAACAAGCTTAACCACTGGGCCATATCTCCAGCCCCTTGAATTTTTGTTTTAAAAACTGAATAATCAGCTTTGGTCAAAACATAAAACAATCACAAATAAATCAAGTTATAATCTCTCATAAACATTTTAAGTAAAACTAAATATTCCAAACAAAGTAAATACCAATATCAAATAGTACTGTGGAATAATCCTTCTGTATGCTGTGTATATGTATTACTTTCATTGGTTAATAAAAAAGCTGATTGGCATATAGCAAGGCAGAATAAGGCTAGGTGGGAAAGCCAAACTGAAAATGCTGGGGGGGGGGGGGGGCACGGAGAGGGTGGAGTCAGAGAGACATCAGCCAGCCGCCAAGCAAGAATGTGTAAAAAATGAGGTAACAATCCGTGAGCCACGTGGTAAAGCGTAAATACAAATATGGGTTAATGTAAGTGTAAGAGTTAGCTAATAACAAGCTTGAGCTATTGGCCAAGCATTTATAATTCATATTCAGCCTCCTAGTCGGTTATTTGGGACTAGGCAGTCGGGACAGGAAACATCAGCTTACAAAATAGCAATTACCTAAATGCAAGGTTTAGTACTAATGATGTGACTTACAAATTAAAAGGAGCAAAGTCATATGATCATCCCAAATCTTATTGGGAAACAAATGATAAAACTCAACACTTAATATCTTAGAATCCAACAAATTACTGGGTTTGGAAGTAACAGAGAAAGTTTCCTTGACCTGATAACTGGTTAGAATTCTAAAGCAACCCACATAATGAGGAAAATTAGCACTGTCACTGATTTTAAAGTCTGGACAGAGTTGACTCCTATCATTTGTACTACTCAGCTCTGCATTAGAGGCCTAAAGCATTATGGAGAAATTTTCTCCTGTTACTCATTGTGGCCTCCTTCTTCTGTCCTTCATAGCCAATCTCCCCTCATGATCAGTTACTATAAATGAATGCTAGAATGTTAGAATCTACCCTGCATCTCATTTCTTCTTCTATATTTAACTTTCATTTTATGCTTTGGGCAGTTCCATTTTTCAATTCACTAACATCCTCTTCAGCTATGCCCAGTTTGCTGTTCAGATAATTATTTTGACTTTCCCCTAAGAGGATATGAACTATTGTTTGGTGCTCCATTCAGCTTTCCTGTTCATTTTACCTATAGCCTGTCTCTAGTTCTTTTAAGGGCAAGGCTAGACTTGCTGCTTCTGATCAGGGTGCAAGCACTTTATTTTTTATTTATTTATTTTTTTTGAGACAGGGTCTCTCTACACAGCTCTGGCTCACTCTGTAGACCAGGCTGGCCTCAAACTCACTGAGATCCACTGCCTCCACCTTCCAGGTGCTGGGATAAAATACAGGCATGTGTTACCATGCCCAGCATGAACACCTTATCTTTTTTTTTTTTTTTTTTTTTTTTTTTTTTTTTTTTTTTTTTTGGTTTTTCGAGACAGGGTTTCTCTGTGCAGCTTTGTGCCTTTCCTGGAACTCACTTTGGAGACCAGGCTGGCCTCGAACTCACAGAGATCCGCCTGCCTCTGCCTCCCGAGTGCTGGGATTAAAGGCGTGCGCCACCACCGCCCGGCTACACCTTATCTTTTGAGTAAGCCTACAGGCAGCAGCAGGTTACCTTTAGTGCTGCAGGGCCTCTTTTTTGGAGGTTCGGTGGGGTGAAGGAGAAGGGGCTGAGATGGGACCTTATATAGCTCAAACTGGCCTCAAACTCAGTATGTAGCTCATACTGGCCTTGAACTGCTTCAGCCAGTTC
Source organism: Peromyscus californicus insignis (assembly GCF_007827085.1). NCBI lineage: Eukaryota > Metazoa > Chordata > Mammalia > Rodentia > Cricetidae > Peromyscus > Peromyscus californicus. Next base: position 82,924,805 of record NW_026294617.1, read on the forward strand.
TGGGATTACAGGTGTGAGACACTGTGACTAGCTCAGTGTTCATTCTCAATGCTATATTCTAAGAATAAATGCTGGTTTTGCTATAGCTTAGCCTAAATAGAATAAAGCTAGACAGTAATCCCTCAATTATATGCTGTAAGACTGTCTGGGTCCTTTCCTCCTTATTCCCGGAGTTCTTCTAGATGTGCTTCTATTTGCCATTTGACAATATCTTCATACAGATACTTAATATTAATAAAATTATGGTGGACATAGTGATAATTAGCTGGCCTGTGCTGGCTAGTTTTTTGTCAACCTGACTTAAGTTAGAGTCATCAGATAGGAAAGAACCTCAACTGAGAAAATGCCTCCGTAAGACAAGGCTATAGGAAAGCCTGTAGGGTATTTTCTTAATTAATGATTGATGGAGGGCCCCGCCCATGGTGGGTGGTACCATCCCTGGGCTGGCATAAAAAAGCAGGAGGAGCAAGCCATGAGGACCCAGCCAGTGAACAGCATTCTTCCATGGTTTCTGCATTAGCTCCTGTCTCTCCAGGTTTCTGGTCTGACTTCCTTCAATAATGAATGGTGATGTGAAAGCATAAGCAAAATAAACCTTTTCCTCCCAACTTCCTTTTGGTCATGGTGTCTCATTTAGTCATAGCAAGAGAAAACCTGACTAAGGCAAGGCCTAACCTCAAAGGAATTCATGCCTCAGGATAGTTCTAGTATGCTATGGAAGAAAGGCAACGAAAATGCCTCAATTCTTACTGTGCCACACAGGAAGATGTTCAAATCACATACGTAGAGCAAAGATGATCACCTCACAGGTAAGGCAGTTCCTACTTCCCCATTAGCACACTTCGTACGATTTTAAGTTCTTTATGGTCACATCAAAGTCCAGCCATTTTCTGTGTGTATATGCACAGGTATGCATCTGTCATGGAAGGGATGTGGAGGGAGGTCAGAAGACAACTCTCCAAGGTTGGTTCTTTCCTTCACCTTGTGGGATCCAGGGAAGAACTCAAGTTCTCAGGCCCATACACAAGTACAAGATTATCCACTGGGCTATCTCACAGGCCTCCAAGTCATTCTCACAAGTCCTTTGAGAATAAGCTGGACACTGAGTGCACTAGTACACTACTTAAACCTAAATGGGAGCCAGCAAGATGGCTCAGTGGGTAGAGGCACTTGCGGCCAAGCCTGATGATTCGAGTTCAATCTGTGGCATTCAGAATCTACATGGTGGAAGCTGAGAACTGACTCTCTCAAACTGTCTGCTAACTTCTGGTGTGCAAGTACACATTCATGAAAATCCACACTGAACGAGTAAATAAAATATTTAAAAAATTAAACACGGGGCAGGGGGAGGGAGAAAAGAAAAGAAAATAACAACAACAACAACAACAACAAAATTAAAGCACCAACAGGAAAACTTAAAAGTTGTTGGAGCCCACTAGCTTTCCTAGTGGCTGTACCCAGCAGGACTGCATAAGAGGTTGACTGGACCACAGGCCTGGGTACCAGGTGACTGTAACTAGCAAGGGAAAAGTCTTTTGCTCCACCCCTTGGCATTGTTATAAATAGACCTTTGGAATAAAGTTCTGGGCCGGTAGATAAGGATCCAGGCCCAACCTGAGTCTATGCTGTGTTCTCTCTACTGCTTCTTCTTCTTCTTCTTCTTTTTTTTTTTTTTGGTTTTCCGAGACAGGGTGACAGAGTTTCTCTGTGTAGTTTTGGTGCCTGTCCTGGATCTCACTCTGTAGACCAGGCTGGCCTCAAACTCACAGAGATCCACCTGGCTCTGCCGGCCGAGTGCTGGGATTAAAGGCATGCTCCACTGCCGCCCAGCTTTCTCTCTGCTTCTTAACTTTCTAACCAAGTCTCTTATCCCTCAATTCTCAAGAGTTCGTGGCTTAAATAAGTGTGGGGGCTGGTCCCCGACACAAAGCCTAAGTGTAGCTGTGAATGTAGTGGCTGACTAAGTCCTATAATCCCAGCATTTAGGAGGTTGAGACAGGAGGATCACTGCAAGTTCAAAGACATCCAAGCCAGCCAGAGTCACTGTGTAAAAAAACCCAAAAGATGAAATGTTGAAATATAATTTTCTAATGTATATTTTCCTTAGTATATAGAACAATAGTTGGCTTTTGGTATAAATAAGTTAAAAAATTAGTATATCTTTTTGAACAATGAAATGTTTTCTTTTTTTGGCTTTTTGAGAGAGGGTTTCTCTATGTAGTTCTGATTCTCCTAGAACTAGACCAGGCTGGCTTCAAACTCAGAGATCCACGTGCCTTTGCCTACTGAATGCTTGTATTAAAGCTGTGGGCCACCATGCTTTATTTGTGGCAAATGAGCCAAGTGGTCATGGTCATGTTCTGCCAGTGTTTCTCATGACACCAGAGAAATGTGAAACTCCCTTCAGTCAGGCAAAGTGCTTAAATTCTAAAAGTAAGTATATGCTGATAACACATCTTCCAGCCAGTAGTGGCGGCACAGGCCTTTAATCCCAACACTCAGAGCTAGTTCCAGGACAGTCAGGGCTACATAAATAAATCATATCTTGAAAAACAAACAAAACAAATAAAATAAAAACAAACAAATCTAAAACAAAAAGATCAAGGAAGGTAAAGGAACGAAATGAGGCATTGTCAAAATGCTGTCGGCAGCAAGGAAGACTTTAATAGTCACTCCTTGACCAAGAGCTCACCTTATTCCTTTCCTATCTATAGAGAGTTGTATGCTTGACAATTTAGGCTCAAATGAGAGTCAACTGAAAGAGAAAAGTAAACCCAAAGTTCTCTTCTGTTCTCTAAAGAAAAGAGCTCAAGTATGCAACAGTGAGAGAAGAACATAAGCAGCAGAAATGAATTCTGGTTCAAGTGCTGGGAAAAAGCAACCTCCATGCATTTGAGACCATCAAGAACAGACAGCCTTTCAAGTGTTAAACTGATTTTTCACTCGTAGAACACAATGCCATAAATGCTTTTATTCTACTCCTTTCCAGAAATAAAGGACAAATAGTTGGATTTGTTTCTTGAAAAGAATACGCTTTACTCTTATCCTGGTAGAAAGTTCTTTCTGCACAGAATTCAGTGTTGTTCCCTAAGGGAGATTTTCCCATTTGAAGACATTCAGGATGGGATAAACACAAGCACAGAACACCTATCTCCTACTGAACTCGGCAACTGATCTCAGCAATTCTGCGACCTTAGCTTCCCAACTACAAGAATTACTGACAGGTGTAAGTCACTTTGCTAGTGGTGTTCTCTTTTTTTGTTTTGTTTTGAGACAAGGTCTCACCATATAGTTCTGGCTGGCCCAGAACTCACTCAGTAGGCCACCAGGCTGGCCCCACCCGTCTCTGCCTCCTCCATGCCAGGATTAAAGATGCCTGAACTTTCTCTCTCTCTCTCCTTTTTTTTTTTTTTTTTTCTGGTTTTTCGAGACAGGGTTTCTCTGTGTAGCTTTGAGCCTTTCCTGGAACTCACTTGGTAGCCCAGGCTGGCCTCGAACTCACAGAGATCTGCCTGGCTCTGCCTCCCGAGTGCTGGGATTAAAGGCGTTCGCCACCACCGCCCGGTTCTCTCTCTCTTTTGAGATAAGGCTTCACTACGTATCCAAGGCTAGCCTTAATTAAACTCCTTATGTGGTGGTGATCTTCTTGCCTCAGCCTCCTAAATTCTGAGATCATTAGCATGTTTTTTTTTTTTTTTTTTTGGTTTTTCAAGACACAGTTTCTCTGTTTAACAATATTGGCAGTATTGGAACTGGCTTTGTAGACCAGGCTATCCTCGGAACTCACACAGATCTGCCTGCCTCTGCCTGTGGAGTGCTGGGATTAAAGGCCTTCGCCATTGCTATCACCACCATGACTATCACCAGGTGCGACATTTGCATTTTTTTAAAAATAAAATATATTTTGCCTCAATTTGGTCTCATTTTAAAAAATTCCTTAAATATTTTATTTTAGTGTGAGTATATGTGTGTGTGCACACATGTGTACACTAGGGCACCCTTGTGGAGGTCAGAGGACAACTCTCAGGAATTAGTTCTCTCTTGCCACCTCCCAAGGCAGATAGGACCTGGAAGAGGTCAAGGTCAAGTTCAAAAGAGGGCAAAGAAGTTTGATAAGGGGTTTTCATGGCTTAATGTGTGTTGTGTATTTTACTTTAGCAAACTTTCAATATTAAGGGTGTATGAGGACAGCTGGAATTGGTAGAACTTTTAAAATATAATTGCTACTTTAAAACAAAACCATTTGCCTACTTTCCTTACTTATTTGTCTACAACAGCTTGGAATTTTACATCTATTAAGTTTATGTTCTAGACAGTTTACTGGTGATATACCAGATACTTCAAACCCAGATGCAAAAACAACAAACAAAAAGCATATCATCTTCAAGAGAGATGGCTCAACAGGAAAAGGCACTTGCATGCAGGCCTGGCAACTTGAGTTCAGCAATAATTTTCCCTCCTTTGGTATCTAAGAATTATTTCATTCCACTGCCGTGCTGCATACAACCATGGCCTGCCTTCAGCAAGAACTGCCTTGCCTTTGATATCTCTTTCTAATTATTTTTCATCTACTGATACCTAAATCTCTGTCCACTGGCTATAAATCCCAACAATCCTTACTGTATTAGGAGGTGAACATAATCTTTGCTTTATCACAACAATCTTGCATAGTTTCTTACCGTTTTAACATGTACCAAATAACTTTTCCTTAATAGGAGTCACCATTGTATGTTATAACAGTTTATATCATGCTGTCTAAAAATGGCATGCTTAAGCATAAAGTTTACTACAAGGGGAAAAAATGCTGTGTTTATGACATTCTAATGAGAAGGTACAACCTCCTCCCCTTAAACCAATTTTACTTTTTCTTTGAAGTTACTGGGAATCAAACTATTTCCCAGAACATCTTTCCCACTCAATTGCTTGGATTTAGTTTCTTCATTTGTGAGTATAATTCCTGGGCACACTGAGGACCATTTTAAGTATCCAATTTAACATAAAATATAGTTAGACACAGTACTTAATTTTTTTCTCTTAAGCAAATGGCCAGGCATTATCAAAATTTGAGTTATGTGTCTTATTTTAAAAGTTCAAACTTTGTGTTTAGTAATTTGTTCATTTACTCAAACAAAGAAAGCAAATAAACAAAAACAATTCATTAGATTCCAGGCACTGAGGTGGTACTAAAGATGAGGTTTAAAAAAGAACATGAAAAGAAACACTCCATTTGCTTTAAACACTGAAATCACCAGGGGGATCTGACTGGGCAGATGCTTGGGTTTGAACTGCAGAGATTTTGATGTGACAGCTCTCTTAACAGGCACACATGTAAGATTTAGTAGGGGTTGGCTTTTACAAAACTTCCTCAGCAGACTCCAATACCTTCCACTAATATGAAGTTCAAATAATGGTGGATACAAATAACACAAGATAAACCACATTAAGTACCTCACCCTCCCAATCTTTGCATATTTTTTTTTTGCAAAGGTTAGCAAAGAAATTTATGTGAACAAATAGGGATTTAAAAACAAGTACTTATTTGTTTTTAAAGATGTATTTTATTCTAACTTTTGAGTAAATGTGTGTGGCCATGTGCTCATGGGTGACTGTCCACACAGTCCAGAAGAAAGCAGGGGATCCCCAGTAGCTAGAATTATAGTTGTGAGCACTTGATGTGGGTGCTGGGAAGCAAACTCAGGTCCTTTGCAATAGTATGTGCTCTTAACCGCTGAGTTGTCTCTCCAGCTCTAAAAAGGTTTAAAATAACTACAATCCAGAAGTGTCAAATCAAAAGTATAAAGAATATAGGACACAGATCTTAAGAGGAAGGACATGATATATGGGTTAGGTTGTGGAAAAAAAAAACAAAAACAAAAACAAACCCTACAAGGCAGAGGAAGGTGGCATTTTAAAGCTAGACTCTGCAAAATACTTCAGATACTTCTGGGGGGAAATTACATTGAAAGAATAGAGGAAGGTATGTTGATACATGCCTACAGTCAGAAGAGATGAGAGAATGATGAGTCTGAGGCCAGTCTGGGCTACATAGTGATCTTGTCTTCAAAAAATTAAAAAAGGTATGAATGACTGAAGAAGGGACTATAAGGTTCCTTATAGTTTTGAGATATAGGGGCTTCCTTGGGGCCCTGGAAAAGGTCCCTGCTAGTAATATAATAACAAATTAGCCTAAAGAAGAAAAAAAAATGCCCTCTCATTGCTATTACCCAAAGACTTCACCTGATTTTAGTGATGTACCTTAGTATAATACCTGCTTTAGAAGAAGATGCCATCAGAATTTTTGGATCACATAGATAATTTCCCTGGTTCCAAATTCAGATTCAAATGTTTAAACTATTGAGAGGCCAGGTTCAATCCCAGCTACTTAGGAGATAGGCAGAAAAAGCATAAATTCAAAGTCATCTTGGGCAATTCCTTGTTTTAAACGCTTAATGATGTCTCAAAACTAAAAAAGTAAGAATAAGAGCTGGAGTGATGGCTCAGTGGGTGAGAGAACTTCCCAGAACCCACATGGCAGTGCACAACCTCCAGTCCAGGTACTAGGCATTCATGTCATGCACATACTCAGGCAAACCACCCAAAGTCAAAATACAATTTTAAAAAGGGTTGCATATACAGGTCAGTGGTAGAGCACTTCCACAGCATGGCATGGGCCTAGGTTTAATACAAAGTATAATTCCCCATGTGCCTACAATAGCTAGAAAAATATTAGCATCTTTTGCATTCATTAAATTAGTGTTATTTCATTTTTATAATTTGTTTCTTCAACTTAGCTAATATGAGTTCCTGAAAGAGATGGATTTAGTTTCCTGATGAATCAAACTACTTAGCATAACAGGCAGGGAATTAAGATTTGAACCATTGCACGTTCACTATTTCTTGACGCGATAAAGAATTATCAGAGCAGCCATTGCAGTACATTGAGCTCCATAGAGACAGCACCGGGGCAAGCGCGAGCCGGACGGGCACTGGGCGACTCTGTGCCTCGCGGAGGAAAATCAACTAAACACGGGCAAAGGAGATCTAAGACGCCGAGAGGCAAAATGTCCTCATATGCATTCTTTGTGCAAACTTGCCGGGAGGAACACAAGAAGAAGCACCCGGATGGTTCTGTCAACTTCTCAGAGTTCTCGAAGAAGTGCTCAGAAAGGTGGAAGACCATGTCAGCTAAAGAAAAGGGGAAATCTGAAGACATGGCAAAGGCTGACAAGGCTCGTTATGAAAGAGAAATGAAAACCTACATCCCCTCCAAAGGGGAGACCAAAAAGAAGTTCAAGGACCCCAATGCACCCAAGAGGCCTCCTTTGGCCTTCTTCTTGTTCTGTTCTGAGTATTGCCCCAAAATCAAAGGAGAGCACCCCGGCTTGTCCATTGCGGATGTGGCGAAGAAGCTGGGGGAGATGTGGAACAACACCGCTGCGGACGACAAGCAGCCCTACGAGAAGGCTGCCGAGCTGAAGGAGAAGTACGAGAAGGATATTGCTGCCTACAGAGCTAAAGGAAAACCCGATGCGCGAAGAAGGGGGTCGTCAAGGTTGAAAAGAGCAAGAAAAAGAAGGAAGAGGAGGATGAGGAGGAGGATGAAGAGGATGAGGAAGAGGAGGAAGAAGATGAAGATGAATAAGTTGGTTCTATCGCAGTTTTTTTCTTGTCTATAAAGCATTTAACCCCCTGTACACAACTTACTCCTTTTAAAGAAAAAAAACTGAAATGTAAAAAAAAAAAGAAAAAAAAAAAGAATTATCAGAGCATTTACTAAAAAAATAAATTCTTGACCACTGATCTCCAGAAATTCTGACTCAGTAGGTCTAGGACAGAAGCTAGAAATTTGCTTTTGAAAGAAATTCACCAGAAATGATATTGTAGGTAAGAACTGCTCTAATCAACTGTCACAACAAAAAGACTTTTTAAAGATTTATTTATGTGCATAAGTATTTTGCTTCATGAGTGTACATGTACCACATGCGTACCTGCTGCCCACAGCAGAAAGTTCTTAGGGGAGCCAGTCCCTTTGGCCTCATCATGGAGATTTTCATATCTTTCAGCTTCTAAAGCCATGATATTCAAGTGTTTTTTTTAGCACATTCTATGCAAGAATTTTTTGTGGCTTACTTAAAGAAGTTCATAAGACCACTACCTTGACTTAACAATAATTGTGATGCTACCAGAGCATCTGGATGTCTCAACAGCCATGAAGGTATTTATGTTGGTATGGTATCAACTTGTTCTGTTGTTTAAGGCTATGCCATCATATCAGCAGAACTGCTCAGCATCTCCACACATATCTACCACCTGTGCAAAGGAGCCAAGGTCCTAAGGAGGATACAAGCTCTGAAAGCAGATTGCCAACATTGTATGCACTCTGCTAATTACTAGTTCCGGACAATTGGTCCTATTTTTTTGTTTGTTTGTTTGTTTTTAAGCTTCAGTTTACTCCTAGGGATGTTTTGACATGAATGCATATTTATAAAGGACCTAACACATAATCAATATTTAAAAGGTTATCTCAATGCAAAACAATTCACAAGGAAAAGTCCCTCCGTTTCAAAATCCCACTACCTTTCTTTGATGCAGCCTTCTTGCTTTTATGCAACACCATGTCTGACATAGCAACATATGGTTCACTCAGATGAATACTGCATCTCACAATGACTTAAAATATGCATGTGCAAGCAGTCGTAAAGATACATTTTACATACTGCTCAAAACTGAGTAATAGAGCTGTGAAGAATTTCTAGTAACCCAGCAGGAAAGGAAAGAAAGGCTAGTGGCAGAGAGAACAATTAAGCATGCTTAAGCATGCTGTAAAAGAGGGATGGAGCGATGTCTCAGCAGCTGAGAGTAGTACATACTGCTCTTGCAGATCTGAGTTCAGTTCCCAGCTCCCAGGGGGAGTGGGGCAGGAACTCCAACTATATGGGATCATGGCATCCAATTCCTTCTGGACTCTCAGGGTACCTAAACTCATGTGCACACACCTCCCCTCCCGACCCCCTACATACACCACAATTTATAAAAAGATGAAAATAAGTCTTAAAATGTTAAAGAACCAGGAGTAGTGATATATTCCTTTAATCCCAGCATTCATGAGGCAGGCAGAGGCAGAAGGATCTCTGTGAATTTTGAGGCCAGCCTGGTCTACACAGCAAGTTCCAGGACAGCCAGGAATACATAATAGAGAGAACCTGTCTCAAAAAAACAAAATAAGCTGGGCGGTGGTGGTGCACACCTTTGATCCCAGCACTCGGTTGGCAGAGCCAGGTGGATTTCTGTGAGTTCAAGGCCAGCCTGGGCTACAGAGTGAGTTCCAGGAAAGGTGTAAAGCTACACAGAAAAACCCTGTCTCAAAACAAACAAACAAACAACAACAAAAAACCAAAATAAAGAAACAAAAAAACAAACCCAAAATAAACAAGTAGTTCTCTTGAAGGTTTCTCTGAGTTCAAAGACAGCCTGGGCTACAACATACAAACAAAAGGGCAGGGAGGTGGCTCAATGGGAAAGGGCACCTGCTCTGCTGACTCAAATTCAATCTCTGTAACTCACACAGTGGAAGAAGAAAACCAATATCCTGCAAATTTGTCTCCTCTGACTGCCACATGCTTACACACAGACACACACTGACACACAGACCACACACACACACAGTGTAAAAAGAAGTTAAAAACAAAATAAGCAAAAGAAACTACAAAAAAATGAGGATATATATATAGATAGATATATATATATATCTATCTATATATATATCTATCTATATATATATAGCTCAGTGGTGGAATGCTTACCAAACATACAGCTATACAAACAATGACAAATAAAAGGCCCCCAAAGAAAACAATGGTAGAAGAAATGTGGACAGGTTAAGTGAAAAGTAGAGGTAGGATGTGGTAGTGAAATGTCTAGAATCCCAGCATTTGTGAGGTGGAGGCAGAAGGATCACGCTTTTATACAACAAGTTCCAAGTCAGCTACATGAGGGATACATGAGACCTCATCTCAAAAAAAAACAAAAGAAAAGGGGCTGGAGAGCACTGGGTTCAATTTCAGCACCCACATGGCAGCTCACAACTGTCTGTAACCCCAGTTCCAGGGGATCCAACAGACATACATGCAGGCAAAACACCAATGCACATAAAAACAAAAGAAACAAGCAAACAAAACCAAAACCAAAACAACAAAGGAAAAAGGGTCTCTTGGGCTGGAGACACAATTCAGTGGAAGGATGCTTCCTTGGCAGTCACAGGGCCGTACTGAAAAAAATAATGAATGGATGAATAGAAAGGCGAAGTTGCAGAGCTTTGATGAAGATGAGGCAGACAAACATAAGGAACAGCTTTGCAACCTGGAACTCCATTTGGCTCGAACCATACAAGTGTGTGTGTGTGTGTGTGTGTGTGTGTGTGTGTGTGTGTGTGTGTGTGTGTGAGAGAGAGAGAGAGAGAGAGAGAGAGAGAGAGAGAGAGAGAGTTTGTGTGTGTTGTTTTGTTTGAAACAGGGTCTCACTAGGTAACCACTGCTGGCCTGGAACTTGGTATGTAAAACTGGTCTGGCCTTAAACTTTCAAAGATCTCCCTGCCTCTGCCTCCAGAGAGCTGGGATTAAAGGCGTGCCTGGCCCACACACAATCCTTTTTTTTTTTTTTAATTAATTTTTTTCCCCCTCAAGACAGGGCTTCTCTGTGTAGCTTTGGTGCCTGTCCTGGATCTCGCTCTGTAGACCAGGCTGGTCTCGAACTCACGGAGATCCGCCTGGCTCTGCCTCCCAAGTGCTGGGATTAAAGGTGTGTGCCACCACCGCCCGGCACACAATCCTTTTGTATCAATGCACTTGACAACCTAAGGCCCTTAATGTGTTAGGCACACACATACATCCCTCTTCTAAAAGCCCACCTGGCAACATGTTAGCCAAGTAGGACTTCCACTCGTTCCAAGTAAGTTTTTTCTCCCCTAGACAAATCATCAAAAACTCCCCTTCCAAAACATCACAGGAAGGAAGACAGGAAGCTGATTGATAGCCGACCTAACTAGTTTTGGGTGCATGTTTCCAATAATGTAAACTGTGACCTCTAAATGAACTTTTGGGGAAAATCTATCTACCACCTATGAATAATTGGGGATGTGAATAAAATCAAACGTATCATGGGATGGGACACACTGGTGTGCACAGACTTATATAACCCAAGACTGTCAATCAAAAGAGGGAACCAATTAGATCCACCCCTTAGTACCCAAACTCCTACCTACTTTAGAAACCATAAAATAGCCTCAGGCAATAACCTGGAGCCCTTGAGTATTCACACTCCTGTGGCCAGCTGTAAAGAGTGACTGTATTTCTTTCTGATTTGTAAAATGGTTTTGTTTTTTTAATTAAGTTTTCTTCCATTGCAAATCTTCATGTGCTTATTACATTTCCTGGAAGATAAGGTGTCAAGACCGTGGAAACACCAGGGGCAGACACTGATCACATGTGGTAACAAAGGGAGAAAAGGCATAGTACATGGATATTGAAATCTAGTTAAAAACTACCCAAGCAGTTTTTTGTCTTTACTAGTATAACTAATTTTCTCTATCTATGGTTTTAAAGTTCATGATCCATATAATGACTTTACTTATTTTTGGCAAAATGTAAGAAATTTGTACACAGGACAAAGGAAAGCACAAATAATGCCTAATTATATGTCTTTTTTTTTTTTTTTAAAAGCTCTAAAGGAGAGGACTCATCAAAGGAAAGAATTGCCCTCAGGGTCTTTGCAAGGCTCCTTGCAGGTACACATCCATAGCCACAGTGGCATCTACAAGGTGTTGCAGCTTTATGAGATCTTCTAGGAAAATGCTGCCCGGCTGTGTGGGAGAGTGGGGTTGAACGCTCCCAGGAGTGGCAAGGCAGAGCACCCGTAATGGCAGCAAGTGCTCAGACATAACGATACACAAAAAGGCACTCAAACCAGAGACATTTTTGGAGGTGACATCTAGAGACTATCAGAAATACTTAGGGGCAAGTGTACTTCATAAGAGTCAAGGGAGGAATTAATGAAGCTGGACTCTTTCTCATATAGTTAAGTTTACAACTACACTGTGTTCTTGGTGCTGTACTAAGCAATAGATAAAAAGGCACGATTCCAGTTACCAAGGAACTAACTCTGCTTATTATCAGAGCAAGCAAAGGAATGCAGACAATCTGAGAACCTCTGGAACATATTAATGTTTCAATTTTTTAAAGAGAAATTTCTTTATTAGATTGAGAAAGCTCAGAAAATCTTGTTGGAGCACCCTGACCTAATTTTCCCCAGTTTAGAAAAAAACTGAGGTCCACCAACAGTCTCCTAACACTCAGATTTATTCTATTCTACTACATCACAATACTCCATTTATAATTCCTTAAATGGTCACGTCTATCTGGTTCTTCATTCACAGTTCATGGAAAACAGTGTAGTATACAAAAGGAATGGCTGAGAAATAGACAAACCTGGGGTCTGCATTTTATGACTAATTATACTACCCTGTTTAGCACCAAGGCTGGTTCCAATAAGACAATTAATGTTCTAGACGAAATCATAATACACCTACAATCACATGAATTATAGCTGTTTATGTTTTGCGTTCTGGTTCACGGTTTTGTAACAAATTATAAGATGACTACTAACAGCAGAGCTAACTAAGGGGAAGGAAGATGAAAATGATAAAATGAATGTTAACTGATGACTTCTTAGTCTCGACAAGTAAGACTCAAGAACTTACTTCATCCTACAAGGATTTAACTCATCCAGTAAAGTATCTAATTGAGGATATCCAGCCTAAAAGTAGACTTTCACGAGCTCTAACAAAGCTCTTAAATTCTAGCTTTGATTTACAAGATTTAAAAACCGTTGCTATTATTAAAGTAGGGAGGGGTGTGCATTTGTCAAAGCCTATGTATGGATGTCAGGGGACAACTCTGCGAGGTCATTTCTTTCCCTTCACCTTTACATGTGTTCCAGATACTGAACTCAGGTTACCAGCTTGGCCTAACAAGCACCTTTACCCACTGAGCCATCTCTCACTGGCCCTATTTATATTTTTTACATCTCTACTAAACCAGTTTGATAAACCTGTTTCTAGAAGAAAGAAGAATGAGGAGGAGAAAGAAGCAGCAGCTTTTATAGCTGGGCACAAAGGTTTATGCCTGTAATCCCAGCAGCATTCTGGAGGTTGAGACAGTTCAAGGCCAGCCTTGGTTACATATCCAATTCCAGGCTAGCCTGAGCTACGTACTAATATGTAGTTGGAAGTTTCTCCAGTCCCACCTGGCCCCGAGGTCCCACAGCTGCTTATAAAACAATCATTCAGAGGCTTAATATTAATTACAAACGGTGTGGCCTATGGCTCCGGCACACTATTAACTAGCTCCTATAACTTAATTCAACCCATTCCTATTATTCTACGTCTTGCCACGTGGCTTCGTGGCTTACCGGTACGTTCATAGCCTGCTAGCAGCCACCCCCTGATCTTTTTCTTTCCTTTCTTTCTTTCTTTCTTTCTTTCTTTCTTTCTTTCTTTCTTTCTTTCTTTCTTTCTTTTTCTTTTTTTTTTTTTTTTTGGTTTTTCGAGACAGGGTTTCTCTGTGTAGTTTTGGTGCTTGTCCTGGATCTCTGTAGACCAGGCTGGCCTCAAACTCACAGAAATCCACTTGGCTCTCTGCCTCCCAAGTGCTGGGATTAAAGGGACCTTTTTCTTAAAAGCAAACAAACAAAAAAAAAAGCTTTAAAAAAACAAATGCCTTAAGACGGGTGTGATGTTTGATAACTTCGTACTTGTAACCCCAGCACCCCAGGAAGCTGAAAGGAGTACCCCGAGATGAGAGGACAACCTGAGCTACAGAATGAGACTATTTCAACACCCAAACATCCAATGGAACAAACAAACAAGCAAAAACCAAACAAACCCTTACAAAGGACACCACCGTCTAAATTAAAAGCATACAGATCCACTTTTCAGTATTTTTAAGGTGTATGCACGTATTTTACTCACTAGGTTAAAAGGAAAACCATACTAATAATTTTTTTTTTCAGTTCTAGAATTCTCTTCACATTGTTGCAGGGTGTGTGGGGGGGGGAGAAGAACATCAAAAGAAAAAAACCAACCAACCGATGCTGAATCATGAATGAAGAAAACAGATACGGCAGAGAACTCAAAAAAGTAATCCATGGCACACCTCAAACTTTGTAATTAGGGCATCTGGTCTTGGTAAGCTTTTAAAACTAAGTTAACTGAAGAGTATAAGTACCTAGAACAGTCTCTCCAGAAACTCAACTCCAGGATAAGACTAGAAGCATTTATCGGCCAATTACCACACTCCTCACTTCCTGCTTTCTTTAGACAGCTCATTCTGACCATTTCAGGTAACAACGCAGATGTGAAAAAAACCAACTTCCTCTTTAAAAGTGATAAAAGCTTTGGCAGCTGGTTATAAAAATGATTGTACTTGCTTTTAAAGAAATGCTCGAAAGAAAGAAAATCAGAGACCCCAAGTGCCAAACTTATGGATTATGGAATGGTTTACTGCTTTCAGAAAACATAATGATGATAAAGAAAGAATATTAAATTATTCCTTTTGGCACCACAACAGACACACTTAAAACAAAAGAGAACAACAAAAACAAAACATACCCATCCCAAATGAAATGCACTTGAAGTCTTCAATTCTGGATTTCCTTAAAGAACAGATTGGTCCTACCGAGGGGCTTTGCAGATGCTGGGCAAGTGCTCTACCACTGACCTGTATATTCAACCCATCTCACATCTCCTTTCCCCTTTTCACTTCATTTCTGAGACAGTCTCATCAAGTTTTCAAAGCTGTGCTTCATTCAGCTTGCTTTATAGCCTGAACAGACCTTAAATGTTTCTATTCTCTTGCCTCAGCTTCCTAAGCAGCTGGGGTTACCGGTTTGGGCTACCAGGCCGGGAAAGATTAAGAATATCTTTTATCTTGATTTTTAAAATTAGTCTGTACAGGTGGGCATGGCAGCTCATGACTCTAAGCCTAACACCGAGAATCTCAAGACAGAAGATCATCATGAGTCTGGGCTATAAATGAGTTCCGAATTAGCTTGGGCTACAGAATTTGGACCATCTCAGAAGAAAAACAAAAACAAACAAACAAAAAAAACCCAACTAAGTAAGCAAATAAATGATTAGGGCAAAAATCTCAGCAAGGGTTACTTGTTTATGAATCCTAAGACATTCAAATCATTAAATACCTTGGAAAAATCTTTTCTCAAAATAACTTTTTTTTTTTTTTTTTGAGAAAGGGTCTCATTCATGTAGCTGAGGCTGGTATTAAATTCCCTGTTACCAAGGATAAACTTGAATTCCTAATCCTCTTTGTCTTTACCTCCCAAGAGCTGGGATGATTACAGACATCAGGCCCAGCCTTTCTTCCTATCTTTTCTCAATTTTTGAATTCAGATAAAATAAATCAGAAAGTTATAAGGAAAAGCAGGCCAAGAAGGTAAGAAGCCCCCCCAAATCAGGAAGTCTTACCAAGCCCTTTCTTTCCACTCATAGATTTAGAGGGGTATGTGTCTGCCAACTCTGGGGAAAGGAATCCAATAAAACTGCAGTACCCTCAAATCATAAGGGTCTCTCAGAGATCCACTAGCCTCTGCCTCCTGGCTCAAAGCAGGATTTTTACTGTATCATTACATTTCATTATCTACACCAATAAAGACAATGTAGTCAACTTAAAAAAAAAAAAAAGGACTCTATTAAACCCAGCATTGTGGGGTTTGGCTATAATCTCAGCACATGGAAGACAGAAGCCGGAGGACAAATTGGAGCCCAGTCCAGTCTACACAGCAAGTTTCAGACCAGCTAGGGTTACATAGCAAGACTCTGTCCCAAAAATACAAAACAAAAACAAGCTCTTTACTAAAACAGGAATAAAATTCATGGTTACTTCTGGGACAGGTTTACTAATTATGATTTGCTTGTTCTATCATAAAAAGTAAGCAAGGCCGGGCGGTGGTGGTGCACGCCTGTAATCCCAGCATTCGGGAGGCAGAGGCAGGTGATTTCCAGACCAGCCTGGTCTACAGAGCTAGTCCAGGACAGGCTCCAAAGCTACAGAGAAACGCTGTCTCAAAAAACAAACAAAAAAAGTAAGCAAATCTAAGTGTGATGGCATATACCTATAACAGCAGTACTCGAGAGGTGGAGATAAGCAGATTAGGGGTGAGGGTCATCCTCGGCTATCTAGTGAGTTGGAGGCTTACTTGAGCCACACAAACCCAGCCTCAAGAAAGAGAATAAAATTTCACTCTAACTTGACATTTTGTGAACCATAAGTATTTGCCTTAGAATAAACATCTTGTTATAGTTTTCTTCCTAGTGTTAGTTGAGATGTCTTTTTGTTTCCTAGGTTGTTAACATTTGTGATGCTCAATCTCCAAATAAGAGAAAACAACGTTCATGTGTTATTTGTTGGCTTTTTATTTTTTTGTGGTGCTGATGCTGAAGTTCAAACACAGGACATTGCATGTGTTAAGTGCTCTACCAACAAACTGCCATCCTGGACCCTGTTAAGTGGTTTGTAAAGGTGTTAAGCATCTTTTTCAGCATTTAAAAATGATGGCTCATACATACACAAGTATACGTTAAATTATTCTTTATGGAGAAGTGACCAAAAATAGTCTGTTCCCCCCAACAATCTCCAATATTTTCACTACTATAAGAACCCAGGCAGATTTTATAGAACACGGGAGGGTACACATTTTGTAACAGTCACTGCAGGAAACAAAAGACATATTCTTGTCCTATAAGGAGTTATCTAGTGAGGCCATTCTAACTTCTACCAACCCTAAAACGCTGTGTTTACTGAAGAGCCGGACACTTCTTTCTTTTTTGGACAAACCGTTTAGTAAATGTATGCTGTTGTCAGAAAAAGTTATTCCATTCAATTTATATGGCATCCTTGTAATTTAAACCACCTTTAAAGATCTAAGTACACAAATTGCATTCTGACAAATCCAGCTACCAAACACTACGGTAGGTCATCAAAAAGGGTTGGGTGTTTCATTTAAACTGAATGTGTTAATGTGAGGTTATTTACTACCAAACTTTTCTGGAGTTGAAAAAAAAAGTCTACTGGCTATTCCTCACTGTTTAACAGGAAGCAAAAAACTACTCTGAAAAAAAAATTATAGTTAAGATGAAGACAAACAGAAGGGATGGAGTCACCTTGGTGCCGTACGTGCACACAAGGGAGCAGCAGGAACAAAAGTCAAACTCTTAAGCAAATGCCTGAGGTTTACAGATTTATTTTTATCGAATTAGTTCAACCGTCACTAGCTGAGAAAAGACCAGGGTGTGTAGGTAGGTGGATAGGCAACCCTAGAGGACCTCTCCCTGTCAAGGAGTCGTGACAGCAAAATCACTTCCTGAGGAAGGAGGAGCAAAAGGGAAGTTAAGGAGGCTACTCTGATCAGGAAGTGACTCGTCCCAAACTAACCCCAATCATACCTCTAAATGGGAAGATGGGGTGAGCCCCAACAGCCAAAGGCGGTAAAATAACTGCTGCACGACACGTCCTCTCTTTAAATTACAAAAAAGAGTCTACAGCTAAAAGTCAATCAGGTAAAGTGTCTCCTCTTTTTAAGAAAGGCTGAGCTCGGTCCGGAATGAAAGGAAGAGTTGAGGAATGGGGAACTGGGGCCACCGTGAGGCAAAGGAAAGCCCCTTTCAGGAAGGAAGCGTCCCGGGTGCAGAGGGAGTATGCCAGCACCGGGAAACGACCTTCTTTTTCCTGGGGACACCGCCAGACTTCCCACTGCTGCCGGCTGGGACCCCTCGGACCCGTCGGGGGAGGAGGTAAAAGAGAGAGGCGGACCCCTTACCTTCTCCTCATCCGACACCCGATCCTCGAAGTCGGCCATCTTGGCTGCTCTGGCCCAGCCCGGCGACCGGCGCGAGGCAGGCCGGGAAGGAAGCTGAGTGGTGGAATCACCAAGGGGGCCGTCGGAAGGACCCGCCCGGAAGCTCCGGCCAAGAGGGCGCCATGTCAGTTCCGCGCGGGCGTGACAGCCCGGAGTGGGAACACTCTAGGAAGTCGGCTTTGCCCTCAAGGCCTTGGAGTCTTAACCAATTTCTCACTGCGTTTCGGTCACTTCCCCCATTCATCCTGGAAGCCCGGTGGCCAGTCTGACTGTCCGTGGCGCCTGGACTCCCTCTCATCAAGTAGCAGTTGCTACACCTAGGAGTTTTCCTGGCCCCGCTGGTCTGCGGGGCAGCCGAGTCCAGTGCGCTAAGAGCTGCTCGGCCCTAGGAAACAACAGTACTTCCCCAGCCCCAGAACGGGGCGAAAGGTGACCCTCAATCTCGTATGGCACCCAAGCCGCTCCCCTCCAGCGCCCCATCGAGTCCGTTTCCTGCAGCCTAAGTGCCACCATCGGATCCTTCCTTCCCCGCCCTCCTAGAGGACTGGGTAGCCCCTCAGTCTGAGGACGCGCTCCGTCGCCTTCCTGATCTCGGTCCTGTTTCCCCAGGACTCAGCCTTGACAGAGGCCGGCTTCAAGTCCGCCACTATCCCAGGATTCCCAACTCCGGGTTTCCTGCCCTTCTCCCCTCCCAGGTCCCGGCGCCTGCCGGAGCCGCAAGATGGCGGACGGGGAATACTTCGCGGAAGCCGCGCGGGCTGTAGGGTGTCCCCATGCACCTGTTCCCGGCTTGGGCCTGGGCCCGCCGCTGGGCTGGAAAGAACGGCTGAAGGCCGGGCTGGCGAACTCTGGGTCCACGCTGTGGTTCCTGGCGGGCCTGGGGCTGCTTTACGCTTTGAGGGTCCCGCTGAGGCTGTGTGACAACGTGACAGCGGGTGAGAGGCCCAAACCTTCTGGACGGTCGGGGACAAGCACCAAAGATCAGAGATTCTCGGGGAGTCATGGAGGGCTTTGGAGAAGGAATCGGTGTTGCATGCTCCAGTGGGTTGTTTTTTTTTTTTTCCTCTTGGGTCACAACAACCAGGCAGCTGATTGTCAAACCTGGGCTGCAGTTTGCCGGCCCCTCCCTAGAGCTCTGAAGGCTGGCCCTCTCTGTTCGGTCTACGTTACCGCAGGAAAAGCTACCTGACAAGCTGCAAGCTTCAGGGAGTAAGACAGAAGAGAGCGTTCCCAGATACGGACACACAATTTATATTCATTCTTAGCATTCCCAGGGCCCCTTTAAAATCGTGCCTTTGAGTCTCCAGCTGCCTAACTTAGAGAAAGAACCCACACCCAGAAAATCAGCACATCAGTAATACAAGATAGAAAGTACTATGATTTTAGTGGACCGTACTTTTATTGTAAGATAGTTCTGTTAAACGTGTTTTGTGATTTTTATCCTTCAGACTTTATCATAAGTAATAAAATTGTACAGGAAGGGGAGCGGGAAGAGAAGCACAAACAACAGTGGGTTTATTTATTATGTTCTTTCAGTATTTGTACAGTGTTTGTTATGTAGCCTGGGCTAAAGGCAGACTTGTAAGCAGTGTTGATCCATGTAGATTCTGCAAATGCTATGCGTTAGCCATAAGTAGGATGAAAGGATGTGGTCCTGGGCCTTTTATGGTGTTATTGCAGTATTTCTTTCTGCAATCTCAGAAGAAGATGGAAGTATTTCTGTTACATGGTGACTCTATTAAATTTTTCTATCCTGTGAGAAGGCAGTTGTCTCCCTTTTCTATTCCATGAGATGACATGACTGTGGTATAATGTTCTGAAATGCTTTAAATATTTTAGAAGATAGGTACCACGTACCTATCTAATTTGTCTGTAACGGGTGGATAAAGTTTTTTGTTTTTTTTGTTTTTTTTGTTTTTTTTTTTTTTTTTTTTTTTTTTTTTTTTTTTTTTTTTTCTCTGTGTAGCTTTGCGCCTTTCCTGGAACTCGCTTTGGAGACCAGGCTGGCCTCGAACTCACAGAGATCCACCTGCCTCTGCCTCCCGAGTGCTGGGATTAAAGGCGTGCGCCACCACCGCCCGGCTGGTGGATAAAGTTCTTAATGGTAGTTTGTATGCTCATTAAAATGCTATTCAAATACTTACCTGGCAGGGGAGATACCATGATCACTAAGGTGGTTTTCCCAGGGCGAGGCTTATCCATTGCACTCCGGATGTACTGACCCCTGCGGTTTCCCCAAATGCGGGAAACTTGACTGCTAAAGAAAAAAAAAAATTTAAGAAAAATGCTATTCATTGAATTTGTTGTTTATTTTTCTGTTTATTATTATTGTTGTTGCTTTGCGGCCAGGATGTAGCCAGGACTGGCCTTGAATTCCTGATCCTTTGAGCACCACTTTTTAAGTGGTGGAATTAGAGGCTTGTATTATCTAGCCTGGCTTTAAAATTTTATCTTATACATTGTCTCTCTGTATAGTCCAGGATAGCCTCAAGCTGGAGGCCTTCCCGCCTCAGCCTCCAGAATGCTATAATTGCAGGCTTGAACTCCCAAACCTGCTAACTTTGGTTTCATTGTCTGCATTTTTAACTGCATATACCATTTAGATGAGAGTTGATTATTACAGATTTTTTTGTTTCTTTTAAAACTCAAAATTGGGGCTGGAGATGTAGCTCATTTGGTAGAGTGTTTCCCTAGCATGCAGGAAGCCCTGGGTTCAGCCCTCAGCACCAATAAACCAGAAATGCTGATGCAAGCCTGTGATCCCAGCACTTGGGAGGTAGATGCAGGATTATCAGTCGTTCAAGGTCATCCTCAACTACATAGTGAGTTTGAGACCAGCCTGGACTTCAGTATTAGACCACTTTTTTTTTTTTTTTTTGGTTTTTCGAGACAGGGTTTCTCTGTGTAGCTTTGCGCCTTTCCTGGAACTCGCTTTGGAGACCAGGCTGGCCTCGAACTCACAGAGATCCGCCTGGCTCTGCCTCCCGAGTGCTGGGATTAAAGGCGTGCGCCACCACCGCCCGGCCTAGACCACTTTTTAAAAGTATGTTTAACTTTTTATCTTGATATATTTACCAAAGTCCTAGTGTAAATTATGGCATGTTTTTAGGTGTTTAGAAAAGCAGGCTGTATGATCTCATTTTGATTTTTGTTGTCGTTCTGTTTTTTGTTTTTTTGAGACAGGGTTTCTCTGTGTAGCACTGGCTGTTCTGGAACTCACTCTGTAGACCAGGCTGGCTTTGAACTCACAGATAAACGGGATTAAGGGAGTGCACCACCACCACCACCACCACCACCACCACCACCACCACCACCACCATCATCACCACCACCACTACCGCCGCTGCCGCCTGGCTTTTGTTCTTTTATTGACCCCAGAAATTGATCCTAGGGCCTTGTATATGCAAAGCCTCATTATGATTTACTTCTTATTTAACTACAACAGTGTGGAATCCCACTTTTATATATATGAAAAGATTCTTAAGATATGAAACAATAGGGATTTAAAGTCACTTTAAAAAATGTATACCATTTGTTTTTATACCTTTTCAAATGAATTTCACTTCAGATATTAATATAAACAGTTATTGACTTAGGGCGGTCAGCTTAGGAATTTTGAGCTTTGCAATAGAGGAAAAGCTGTTTGCATTCAGTAGAAACTTTGAATTTTGATATTTTCCCGAACTAGCAACATGATCTCTATGATGCTGGACAGCAGCAGCAAGCCACTGGTTCCACTCACCATTCATATGACATGGAGAGTAAATAACCAATGCTATCCAAGGCACTGTGCTGCTAAGCTATGACATTTGGAAAACTAGAGATGTAATGTACATTTTTACTTGCAATATTTTCAATTTATAGGCTTGTTTGGACATAGCCTCACCAAAGTCAGACATCTGTGCTGCTTACCTCTCCCTCCATCTAAAGATACTTGCATAACTGTAATGTGCTTTAAATTATACCTTGTAAAACCTGTGCCATTTTCTCTTTTAACAGTGACAGGGTTTTTAAGTTCGTTGACACCCAAGTTCTATGTGGCACTTACAGGGACATCTTCTTTGATATCTGGACTAATATTTGTAAGTAGTTTCCATTTTCTTCATTTCTATTTTGATGCTTATTTATTTAAAGATTGTTTATGTTTTTACAAATTTATAATTATTTGTCAGGATTTCCAAAATGTGTTTGATATTTAGAAAGAGTTACCTAGAGAAACAAGTTTGAGAAATACCACACTTCCCTCTCTTCTTTTATTAATGTGGTAGTATTGATTATATATTAGGTTTCTTTTTGAGACAGGGTCTCATTATGTAGCCTAAGCTGGCCTTGAACCCAAGGTGGTTCTCCTGCCTCTACCTCCTTTGTGCTGGGATTACAAGGATGAGTTACCATGCCCAACTCCATTTAAAAATTTGTATTCAGGGATGGCAGATGGCTCAGCAGGTAAAGGTGCTTGCTGCCAAGCCTGACTGACGGCCTACGTTGTCCTCTGGTTGCCACTCATGTGTGCTTGCACGCTTATACATGCATGCATGCACACATAAATGTAATAATTTTAAAAAAAAGACCTGTATACTATAATCAGGGGAGGGTTGGTGGAGAAGGATTAGAACATTATTATTTCAGCTGGGCAGTGGGCACGCCTTTAATCCCAGAACTCTGGAGGCAGAGGCAGGTGGATCTTAGTGAATTAAAGGCCAGCCTGGTCTACAAAATGAGATCCAGGACAACAAGGGCTACACAGAGAAATCCTGTCTCAAAAAAAAAAAAAGAAGAAGAAGAAGAAGAAGAAGAAGAAGAAGAAGAAGAAGAAGAAGAAGAAGAAGAAGATTATTATTTCAAAATGAATGAGGGACTGGGGAGATGGCTTAGTCAGCAAAATGCTTGCCTTGGAAACATGAAGATCTGAGTTCAGATCCCCAGTACTCACATAGAAAGTTGGGAATGATTGCATACCTGTAATCCCAGGACTGAGGAGGTAGAGACCAGAGGGTCCCTGGGGCTTGCTGGCCAGCTAAACTAGCCAAATGAGTGAGCTCCAGAGTTAATGAGAGACCTTTTCTGAGAAGTAAGGTAGAGAGTGATTGGAGAGATGCCTGACCTCCACACACATGTGCATACACATTCATAAATAGGTAAATATCCATCTTTCATACTGGAATTAATGAAATGGGTTATTCTACAACTATTGTTACCAAAATTTTCAATTTTTCAAATGGTTTCAAGAGAATCTGAGTGTCAGAATTTATTTACTTTAGAAATAGGCTCTCTTATAACCTAGTTAACTTGAACTCATTCTGTAGTCCAGGGTGGCCTTGACCTCTTGGTTCTCTTCCTTTTCCTGTACAAGTATACACCATCATGTCCAGTTTATGCAATGCTGGGCCTGGAATTTAGGCAAGCACTTTACAATTGAACTATACTTCCAGCCCTTGATTATGCAAGTTTTATATAAAATCTTGCAACATTTTAATTTTGACAGCATTGGGCAGACTATAACTTTAAAAAATATTTATTTTTGTGTATATGGATGTTTTTCCTGTCTGTATGATTGTACTCCATGTATGTGCAGTCCCTACAGAGGATGGTGTTGGATTCGGTAGAACCAGAGCCACAGATAGTTGTGAGTACCATGTGGGTGCTGGGAATTGAACCCTGGTCCTCTGGAAGGGCAGTCAGTGCTCTTAACAGCTGAGGCATCTCTGAACAGACTATGACATGACATGGAATTTAGCCTTCACTTCTTCTAAGCCCCAGCTTCATCTCTGTAGATGGGAAAATGATAGTACTCATTTCACAGGACTGTAGGAACTAAATGAGATAATCACACGTCGACGTCTGTAATGTGGGATTTGGCTCCGGGAGCATCTACTGCGTTTTGGCTGTTAGTCTGAGAAGTTGCACAGTAAGGGATGCCATTTGACTTTAACTCATCTTTTGCTTCAGTAAGATATTACTTTTAATTTTAAAAATATTGTAAAATATGTTGTTCATTAACATCTCTAAGGTCTAATGTTTCTCATTTTATGCTTTGGGAAAATTCTGCTACAGATAAAAGTATGAAATATTTATTATGCCATTTTTCCTGTTCTTTTTTCTCATCTGTAGGTGGTGCTCTGCAGCTTTAGTAGAAATCATAGTATTTATTTGACCTTTTATAAATCTTTGAGATAAGGTCTCAAAACACAGAGAGTTTTTCTATTTGTGAATGAGAAGCCACAGAAATACAATGAAGTAAATATCCTGATTTTTAAATAGCTCAACCTGGAGAAGAATTTGTCTCAACCCATAATAATAGCATTGCTAAATATTAGACCAATACTTTTTGGTTCAGAAAGCTCTTTCTTAGGATTCTTGTTAGTTAAATTTACTAGGTGGGGAAACTGAGGCTCTGAGATGTTAGAGACTAACTGACTTGCCCAATATACACAGTAAACAGTGGATTTGGTATGCACCTTGAAAGTGTGATCCTACTTGAGTACTAATTGCTTTAAAGTGGATTTTCCTTATGCTGCAGATAAAATCAAACGACAGTAACACACGAAGAGTTACATTGTAGATTAGATACTCTTCTTTCTTTATTGAAACTTCCCACTGTGTAGCCTGTACTGCTCTGGAATTTATGGTCCTCTTGCCTTTGTCTTCTAGAGTTGGGATTAAAGGTATGTGCTATCACGCCTTACTCACTCTTATTATTCTTTAATGTCTTTTAACGAGTGTGGAGTGTTGCCTAAGCTTGTCTGAGCGTTATGATAAACCCATAAGTTGGTATTTTACTTTTATGTGGCATATGTGTTTAGGGTATCTTGGATTTGGGTTTTTTCTTCTGCTCATTCCCTCACTCACCCAAGGAGAGATTATGCATTTAAAGTGCTGAATTGAGTAGGAACATCTCTTTAATTTCTATTTATGAATTGCATTTTAAATGAAAGATGTTTCTCTTTGTTATAGATATTTGAATGGTGGTACTTCCATAAGCATGGCACATCTTTTATTGAGCAAGTGTCTATAAGCCATTTGCGACCACTGATGGGAGGAACAGAGAGTAGCATTTCAGAGCCGGGTTCTCCTGCCGGCAACAGAGAAAGTGAAACCCTGAGACACCACCATCTATCAGGTGATTTCTTTTTTGGTGTTTTCAGTGCTATGTAATTAAGATTGATTTCACTTGCAGAGGATCAGTCTCTAAACAACAGAAGGCAGTAGTTTGTGTGTTTATGCCCCCTTCTCACGTACTGTTAGGAGACAGGGGCTTTGGGAGATGATCACATCATGAAGGTGGAACTGTCATGGAGAGAATTAGTGTCCTAAGGAAAGAGACCCCAGAGAGCTACCTACTCCTGTCACTTTATGAGGAAATAACAAGAGAATGCCATTCACAAACCAGAAAGTGAGTTTTTACTACACACTAAATCTTCCAGCACCTTGAGCATGGATTTCCCAGCCTCCAAAACTATAAGGGATAATATTCTGTTGTTCTTATGATACTCAGTTTGTGGTATTTTGTCATAGTAGTCCAAGAAGAATAAAACACAGAAACAACTTTGTCTTTCCTGTAAATGTAGGTAACCCATGGCTAGTATAGAGAGCAGTTATCATCGGTCTCAGACCCCTTCTATTTTATAGCCTGTCATCTCCAGACACAATTTGTTTGTTTGTTTGTTTACTTATTGAGACAGAGTTTCACTATGTAGCCCTGGCTGGCCTGGCACTCTCCCTATAGTCTAGGCTGGTCTCAAACTCACAGAGATCCTTCTGCCTCTGCCTCCAGGGTACTGAGATTAAAGAGATGTACCACAATGCCCAGCAGATGCAGTTTTAAACTTGTGGTTCAAGGTACTTGTTCTGGTTTTAGCCATCATATCTACCTTCCGTTCAGTGGGAAAAAGAAAAGCCCTCACTTCTCCTAACTCATCCTACTCTATTCAGAAGTGCCTAGCATGCACAAGCATGCCCTGGTTCGATTCCCAGCACCACCAAGCAGAAAGTGTCAGACACTCGTAATTCTAGCATGTGAGAGATTGAGGCAGAAGGATCAGGAGTTGAAAGTCATCCTTAGCTGAGTGTGAAGGAACTCTGTGTTACCCACATGAGGGTAAAGGTAAAACGGCATCACGAAGGTAAACTCTTAATCCAGTAGGATTGTTATAAGAAGAGAGGGGAGATTATTCTAAGACAGCAACGAGGCTACTGTCTCTCTAAGCCTGTCTGGAGGCTGAGGGTTTTGAGATGTGTGTCAGAAACATAGACATTTCTAGTGCTGTGGTTACAGATGTGAGCCTCCATGACCAGTTCTCCTTATTTTATGTTGTAGTCTTTCTTCTAACCTTTACTCTGTGTGCTAGCCTAAACCCGCTGTGTAGTTTCTTTGTGTGTGTGTGTGTGTGTGTGTGTGTGTGTGTGTGTGTGTGTATGCATAGGTGTGTACATGTGTGTGCCCATACGTGCTTGTATCACAGCCTATAGATCTTATTTTTTATATTTACTTATATTGTTTTATGTGTATGAGTGTTTTGCCTGCATATATGTCTATATATCATGTGTGTGCCTGGTGCCCAAGGAGATCGTAAGAAGTCATTAGATCCCCTGAAAATGGAGTTATAAATGGTTGTCAGTCACCACATGGGTTTTGAGAACCAAACCAGGGTTCTCTGAAAGAGCAACAAGTGCCAAGTCATCTCTCCAGTGTCCCAAACATTATTTTTTGAGACAGGGTCTCATGATGTACCTGGAGCTCATCATTTTGCTACCAAGCCTCCAGAATGTGCCTGTCTTCACTTTCCTAGCATGGGATTACAGAGGTGCGCTGCCTCATCTGGCTCTTATTGGGTCCTAGGGATCCACTCAGGTCCTCATGCTCGTGCAGCAAACACTTTACACACTGAGCCGTCATCTCTCTAGGCCCAATGTATAACTTTGTACTTTCTCAGCTTGGATGGTCTGCATCTGCAAACCTACTCTTTGAGGCTTTTAATGTCAGTTCAAATGTTACTTCCTCTGTAAAGTCTTCTGTGATTGACCTTTTTTTTTTTTTTTTGGTCTTGGGATAAAACATCTCTACATGTCACATAGTTCAGGTGGTTGTTTCTATGACTAATTCTCATGCTATGCAAGTCAGTTCCAGAAGCTGTGATAGGATCTAGGAATATGAGAGTGGATGAAGTTTTAGTAGATCCTGTTTTAGAAAGGAAACTGAAAAGCAACTGTAATTACATGGTTATACAGTAAGAGTTGTAACTGAATTATCAACAAAATGCCACTGAAACAGAAATACAGCAGTAACTAGATTTGATTCTGTGCTTCCAGAGAGCAAGGGTGACACATACCTCTTTCATATTTGGGTGTCTGTGGCTGACACTGTATTTAGAGCACAGGATCAACAGTAAGGGTTGGTGAGTGAAGATTACCTGCATTTGATTAAACTAACTTTTACTCTTGTTTTTCAGAATGCAAGGTCTGGAGAAACCCTTTAAACCTCTTTAGAGGAGCAGAATATAGGAGGTAAGACATTTTGCTTTTCAGTGTAAGTATGATATTGGTCTTAGAGTAAAAGTACTATGGAATACTTTCTTTATAAATATACTACAGCTTCTTCTAACTGGAGATACTGACAATATTAAAGTGAATGATTAGCTCAAGAGTAGATATTTTCTTAACTGTATTTACTTTTTTGAATATAAAAGGAAGTAACATGGGGTTGGGGATTTAGCTCAGCCCTGGGTTTGGTCCTCAGCTCCAGGGGTGGGCGGGGGAGGAAGTAACAGCTCTTTAAAATTTATTCTTTAACATTTTCATGTGTACTTATGATATATTCTGGTCACACTCATCCCTCCATCTTCTCTTATCCTCTTCCCACTCTCACCAATCTCCTCTTCCTCCCACCAAGTCTCAATTCTACTTCCATGTGTTTTTCTTTTGTGACCCACTGTATTTAACCACTGGAGCATGAGGAAGTCACCAGCAGCTATCACTGAAGACAATGGCTTCCACTCCTCCATTGGCCCTTGACTACCATTAGCTCCCCAGGACAGGGAAGGCCCATGAGCCCCTCTCCCATCTATGACTGAACGTTTATTGGCTCAGTCTTATGCAGGCAACTGTAGTTTGAGTTCATGAGTGCCATGGCCTTGTCATACCCTTAAGACAGCATTTCATAGTCCTACTCCCCATCGTTGTTTTGAGACATGGTCTCTCTACATACCCCTGACTGTTCTGTAGCTCAATATGTACACCAGGCTGCCCTCGAACTTACAGTAATAAGCTTATTTCTGCCTCCCTAGTGCTGGTATTAAAGTTATGCACCACCATGCCCAGCCTTTGCTTGTCTTTTAAAACAAGGTCTCCTGTAGCCATGTTATATAGTACCCATTTCATATAAATCTTTTTGAGAAATTTTTTACTATTAAAAACATTTATGCTTAGTATCTAGTTTTTAGAATATTTTACTGAATAATTTATTAGTTTGTTCTGTTTTTGAGACAGGTTCCATTCTGTAACTGAGGCTATCTTGAAATTCACTATGTGGCTCAAGCTGGCCTCAAACTCATAGGCATGAGCCATCATGACAGGATGAACAATTTTTTTTAATGTTTTATTATTGAACCATAGAGTAGTACTTTTTTACCTCTTATTGCTATAATAAGCTTTGAAAACACCCTGAAATAGAACTTGTAGTCACTTATTTTTGGAACTTAAGTGTCTGTTGTAGCAATTAAAACATCTTGTGTTTGCTACAGATACACTTGGGTGACTGGTAAAGAGCCACTTACTTACTATGACATGAACTTGTCTGCCCAGGATCACCAGACCTTTTTCACCTGTGAAACAGACTTTTTACGTCCTTCAGACACAGGTATGTATTGTATCTGTTCATGCTACAGACAGTGATTGTGAAAATGATTTCATGTGGTTTCTCAAGCTATTTATTATAATATATAGTTACTTGGCTTGCAGTTATTTACATTTTAGATAAGAAATTCAGATTAAAGTGAATTATGATTATAAACTAAGCTAATGTACTACTTTTATAAGAATTTTAAATGTTTTAGCTGGGTGATGGTGCACACCTTTAATCCCAGCACTCAGGAGGCAAAGGCAGGCAGATCTCTGTGAGTTCGAAGCCAGCCTGGTCTACAGAGCAAGTTCCAGGACAGGCTCCAAAGCTACACAGAGAAACCCTGTGTCAAAAAAACAAACAAAGAAAAAAATAATTTTAAATGTTTTATGCTTTTTTTAAAAAATTACTTAAAACAATTTCAGAGCTAGGCGGTGATGACACATGCCTTTAATCACAGCACTAGGGAAGCAGAGGCAGGTGGATCTCTGGTTCGAGACCAACCTGGTCTACAGTGCTAGTTCCAGGACAGCCAGGGCTACACAGAGAAACCCTGTCTTGAAAAACCAAGAAAATGAATGAATGAATGAATGAATAAATAAACCAAAAATATTTTCAGATTAAATATAGCAGAAAATAGTATACATTGATTTGGTCTGGGAAACAATGACCTGACAGAGCAGCGACTGGGGAGATAGACTAGTGGGTAAAGTGCTCTCTGTGCAAGTCTGATGACAGGAGTTCAGATCTCTAGAACCTGTGTACAGCTGGACACAGTACTACACAGGCCTATAATCCCTGTGCTTTGATGGGGAGACAAAAGATAGGAGAATCCACAGAAGTTCAAGAGCCAGCTAGAATAACTAGACCCTATCACAAACAACGCGGAAGGTGAGAACCAACATCCAAGATTATTCTCCTACCTCTAGACACACACACACACACACACACACACACACACACACACACACACACAAAGAGAGAGACAGAGAGACAGAGACAGAGAGAGAGAGAGAAAGACAGATTATGAACGTTGGGGAATGATATGTAGAAGAAACATAGGGTATATTTTGTTCTAGTCAAAAATGAAGATTCATGTAAAGTGATAGTTTATAGGCCTCTCTAAGCTGTTCCCTACCGAATAGAGTATTATAAGGGCCTGGGATACAGCTGAGTGGCAGGGCCTTTCGCAGCATTTATGAAGCTCTGGGTCTGAGAGTTAGCACCAGGAAGTGGCAGAAGGAATGTGTAACCTAAAGACAGGGCTATTTTCCCCAGTGTCCTCTACTTTGAATGCCTTTGCTGTATCTGTATGATGACTCACCAGTCACATTCTTTAAGATGTCTTCTCTGGAAGCTCCTATAATATAGTACATGCTATATACTCTTTCATGCAATTTTGAATAGATGGAGGGATGGTATTTGTATTACACATGTAAGTAATTTCATTAATAATAATTAACACATGGACTGCATGTGTACTAATTTGATTCTCCCAGTCACTCTATGAGATAAGAACTATTACCAGCCCCCCTCTTAAAAAGAAGGACTAGGGCTGGAGAGATGGTTCAATGGTTAAGAGCGCTGGCTGCTCTTCCAGGGGTCCTGAGTTCAATTCCCAGCAACCACATGGTGGCTCACAACCATCCATAATGAGATCTAATGCCCTCTTTTGGCCTATAAGCATACATGCAGGCAGAACATTGTATACATAATAAATAAATCTTAAAAAAGAAAAAAAAAAAGAAGAAACTAAGTTTAATGTGATGGTTTATGACTATAATCCTAGCACTCTGGAGGCTTAAGCAGGAGGATTGCCTGAAGTTCAAGATCAGCCTGGGCTATATAGTTCTAGGTTAGCCTGGGCTACATACAGTGTGAGACTGTTTGAAACCCAAACAAACAAATAGGAACTGAAGCAAACGGAGGTCAAGTCACGTGCCATTCACCACTGATAAATGATAAAGGTGGATGTCAAACTCGGTTATGGCTCTTGACCACTCCACCACTCCTGCTTCAGCTAGCTGCATTGAGAGAAGAGAATCAGCAGTGAGGGTCTGAAAAAGCCAATTCCTTAGCAGTGAAGTGAGCTCACTGTGTCACATTGTTGCTGAGTAAAATATGGTAAGGATTGGTGGCAGTGAGAAAATCAAGGCTCTTTGACAAATTTACAAGTTAGGCTAATTGCAAATGTAGGAGAAAATTGCTTTATGTATGAATCTTACTGTTTATGGTCACAGCAAAAGTATGTGTGTTAAGGAAAACTGCAGTAGACCATCAGCACAGTGTTAGGAGCTGAGGTGTCTGTAGAAATCAAATGTTATCTTATTTCTCCCTCTCACAGACTGAATTGCAAATATCCCCGAGCTTCTTGGACAGCTCTGATGGCTCTTCAGAACATTTCTGTTCGAACAGTTCCCCAAAGAATTTTGAAAATCTGTGTACCTTTTCACACATTTTAAAGTTTCAAATCAGAAGGTTAAATAATTGCAGAGAATATAATTTTTGTTATATTAGAAAATATAGACATTAAAAAAATAAACCATTATTCCCTTTATTTGAATATAATATAGGGAATAATGAAAATGTAGGCCATGAAAATCAGAAGGTTTTACTGTGTGTGCCTGTCAGGGTAGATGCTTGCATGCCAAGCACATATTTTATCACTGAACTGCATCTAAGAATTTGATAACGACCATTTTCCATTGAAAACTATAGGAACAAACACTCTTTAACAGTAGTAAGCCTTATAAGTCTTTTTTGTTTTTGTTTTTGAGAATGGGTCTTGTTATATAGTCTAGATTGACTCACATTGGAGAACCTCCTGCCTCAGCCTCCCACATGCTTGAAATTGCAAGTATATGCCAGTGGAAGTTTCTTTCTTCTTGAGGTCTTATCTCTTCTATAGCTTTATGTGATTTTATAATTACGTTATGCTTGAAGGTCTTTTACTACTCTTGCAACTCTCCCGCGATGTCCGTTTCATATAAAATTATTTTACATTTGGCCATGAGATTTTGAATGCTGTGATGTATTGCTTCTTCTTTTATTCATCTATCTCCTATCTATCTATCTATCTATCTATCTATCTATCTATCTATCTATCTATCTATCTTCTACCTGTCTGTCTGTCTGTCTGTTTATTTTGGTTTTTGAGACAGGTCTCACTATGTAGTTCTGGCTGTCCTAGAACTCAATATGTAGAACAAGCTGGCCTTGAACACACAGAGATCCTCCTGTCTCTGCCTCCCAAGTACTGGGATTAAAGGGATGTGCCACCACACCTCACTGTTGTGATGTATTTTAATTATATTCTTGTCAAATCTTTAACAGCTATATACTTAGCTATTTTTTTCTCTCCTCAAAATATGCCCTTTAAGTCCTAATTGGGTGTCTTCATTGTCAATCCGGTCAATCAAATCATATTGACAGAGAAATCTGACTCCATTCTCCATTTTTCAGTTCAGATAGATATGTCAGCATCTTCATCATGACTGTTTCTCTTATGTATCAGATTTTTGCTTGTTTTGTGAGGTAGGGTCTCCTCTATAGCCCAAGTTGTCCTTAAACTCGTGGTCTTGTTGCCTCTGCGGGGTTATAAGACTGTGATACCCAGCTCTGTATTAAGATACTGAGAAGAAAGATGAAATTTTGAGCTTTGCCTACTGCTTGTCCCTTGCCAGACTGAAGCGCCACTGCTTTTATTATTCCTTGCCAGTACACTCTGACTTCCTGTAAGGACCTTCCATAGGAGTAGTTCACTTTTTTAAATAATTGGGGAGGGGTACTAATAAAAATGGTTATCACTCCTTAATTAAAAGCATTTAGGAGCCAAATATTCTATTTATTTAGCATTCATTTTTGAAAGATCCTCATGTAGCTCAGGCTGGTGGCTTCAAATTCCCTGTATACTGATGGTGTCCTTGAATTTCTGATCTTTCTGCCTTTACCTGGGTGCTAGGATTATACCCAGTCCATGTGGTGCTGGAGTTGAATCCAGGGCTTTGTGCATTCTAGGCAGGCATTCTACCAAGAAAGCTACATTTCCCATGTGGAATAATATTGTTCCTCACTCCTAAGTTCTACTGCTCAAAGAAAGAAGTAAAAGGCAGGAATCCTTATTTTCAGGTGCCTTGTTTTAGGGTGACTGTCCTCATCCAGGCTTGATGGTTCATGCCTGTAACCCTAATACTTGGAAGGCTGAGGCAGAAGAATTTTAACTTTACCTCAAAAACAAAAAAACAAGTTAGTACCGCTATCTCCCAAACTGACTGCTCCAAATCTAAACTGCATTGTTCTATTGACACCTAGAGGTTTTGAGCAGTTCGTGCACACTGAATCTAGGAAGATTTGGAGTGGCTAAGAGGCAAGCCTTTCTTCTGTGAGCTAGAAAGGAGCACACCTCTAAGGAGAGGGGTTAGTAATTATGGTTAGGTAGGAAAGGATGAATAGAGTAGTCAGAGGAGCATTCTTCAGGTCAATCAGTTATAGAGGAGTCATGTGAATTTTAATAAACTGAGGCTTTTGACATCAATTTTTCTTACGACCACATGCATCATTTTGGTCCTTACAGTTTTATGTACTTCTAGAAGTGTGTATAATCTAGTTAAATACTGAACTCACAGGTAGACTTTGTTGAGTGAGAATTCAGAATGAACTGTCAGTTTTGTTTCAATCCTTTCAGACACTGATATAAAGGCAATGATTTCCATCAGTATAGCTTTTGATAGTAAAAAAGACAAATATGCACAAGTGATATGTGGGACGTTTCCCTTGACTTATTGTCATCAGTAGTCATTATATTAGTAGATTTTGCTCTCATCTGACTGATTTGTTGGTTTAAGTCTGAGAATAAACATGCCCTCAAGAGCTGGGTAGCAGTGTGCTTTGAATGATATGTTTTCACTTTGAACATTTAGAAATCAGGATGTTAGCTGAGCTGTATATATCTGTTGTCCCAGCTGCTAAAGAGGTTGAGGTAGGAGGATGACAGAGTACTGGGCAATACTGGATGACCCTGTCTCAGAGAGCAAAACAAAATACTAAACAGCCAAAACCCCCAAGAAATTTCCCACTAATGTCCAGCTTGATACCTTAATGGAAGTTGGAAAATATGGGAGTGGACCTATGTGTCCACTAGCTGTGGTCAGCTAGGGATGAGCAGCTGTTCTGCTGCTCACACAGTGTGTGTGCTCTTAGTACTTTGTTCCTTCTGGGACTTTGTAGACATTTACATCGCAGTCTTTGACCCACAGATAGGTGCAGTTCTCTTTTGTGCTTATTAGAATATTGCAAATGTTAATTGAAAAATAGATAAATCTGAGTGAAATTTTTTTGTGTGTGTTTTAATTATTTTAAGCCTACCATGAGCTCTTAGAAGTATTGAATAATAAGTCAGTATTTTGATTTAAATTATTCTTAGGCCTTGGGTTTTTGGTTTTTTTTTTTTGTCTTTTTCTTTTTCTTTTTTTTCTTTTTGAAACAGGGTTTCTCTGTGTAATAGCCTTGGCTGTCCTGGAACTCACTGTGTAGACCAGTCTGGCCTCAAACTCACAGAGATCCACCCGCCTCTGCCTCCTTCCAAGTGTAGGGATTAAAGACATGCACCACCACTGCCTGGGCCTTTAATTCATTTTTTTTTTTTTTTTTTTTTTTTTTTTTTTTTTTTTTTTTGGTCAGGGTTTCTCTGTGTAGCTTTGCGCCTTTCCTGGAACTTGCTTTGGAGACCAGGCTGGCCTCGAACTCACAGAGATCCGCCTGGCTCTGCCTCCCGAGTGCTGGGATTAAAGGCGTGCGCCACCACCGCCCGGCTTTTAATTCATTTTTTTAAGCTTGTATTTTCTCCTTTTACTTTAGATTTAGGAATACCTTGGTTGTGAAGAGCAATCTTGAAAGGCAGGAATGATAGAGGATTTGAAAACACAAGAATAAAAAAAATTGCTTACAGATGCATTACATAGACTCATTAGAAATAAAAAGTGCCAGGCGGTGGTGGCGCACACCTTTAATCCCAGCACTCAGGAGGCAGAGTCAGGTTGATCTGTGAGGCCAGCTTTGTCTTCAGAGCTAGTTCCAGGACAGCTGAGGATGCACAGAGAAACCTTGTCTCAAAAAACAAAAACAAAACAAAACAAAAAGAAACAGTAGAAATGAGAAATTACAAATGATATTGTCTTCATGTGTTAAATTAACCAAGATTGATAATACAGACTGAGTAGCCCTTCTCTGAAATGCTAGCAAACTAGAATATCTTTTAGATTTTCTTTAATATTTGAGATATTTGTATATACACAATAATATATCTTGAGAATGGGACTTAAGTCTGAACTCAGAATTCTTGTTTCATATATATCTTATACACATAGGTGGAAAGTAATTTCTTTCATCTTGTTTTGTTATTGATTTTAGGGATAGGGGTTTATATAGCCCAGTCTGCCTTTATCTCCTTAAGTAGCCAACACTGGCCTTGAGCTCCTGCCTCTACTGCCCAAGTTCTAGGATTACGGATATATGCCACCATACCCCTCTTATTGTGCCTGGGTTTGGACTGCAACCTATCCCATGAGGTCAGGTGTTGATTTTTCCACTCTTGGTTTCATGTTTTCTATTTTGGAGTTTTGTATAGAGATGCTTAACCTGGTTTGAAGGGTAAGAAATTGGGGAAATGGTCACTTTCCTGTGCTGGCTCAAAGTACAAATTAATAATTTTATTGAGTGGAATTTGAGGGTATATATCCAAAATCCTTTAAAGACTGTACCAATTTTAAACAAAGAAATATTTGGTCAACTATTCAAAGACAGAATCTGAAAGATTATTTTTTGTTTGTTTTGTGTTTTTGTTTTGTATTGAGGATGTTTTGTACTGAGAACTAAGCATAAGACCTCACACATACTAGATGATTTTTTTTTAACTATCAAACTTTATTCCCAGTCATTTTTGCTTGTTTGTTTAAGTCAGGGTCTTGCTCTGTAGCTCTGGCTAACCTGGTACTTGCTATATAGTCCTGGCTGGCCTCAAATTCATCGTGATCCTCCTGCCTCAGCCTCCTGAATGCTAGATAACAGCTTTTCACTACCATACTGGCTGAATGATTGTTATCACAATGGTTTTTCTGTTGCTATTTTTTGTTTTTGAAATAGTTTCATGTAGCCCAGGTAGGCCTCAAACTCTCTGCATAGCTAAAGATGGCCTTGAACTCTGGATCCTCCTGCTTCCACCTTCCAAGATCTCACTGTCTCAGGTTATAAACTTATGCATAGTCTACAATGCTTTTATAGTAGGAAAGCACTGGAAATAACTTTTCATTGGAAGAGAATAAATTATGATTATATACTAGGATATTGTATAATCACCTCAAATGCTGGTAAAGATTCAGCATTCAATTTTGGCCTGTAAATACCATACAGTTTATAGAAGAGAGTCCCATCATCAAAGGTTTACAAGCCTAATATCATAGTCTGTTTCTATGATCTGTTTTAGTGTTGTGGCAGATCGATGTTCTTTTTTTTTTGGTTTTTCGAGACAGGGTTTCCCTGTGTAGCTTTGCGCCTTTTCCTGGAACTCACTTGGTAGCCCAGGCTGGCCTCGAACTCACAGAGATCCACCTGGCTCTGCCTCCCGAGTGTTGGGATTAAAGGCGTGCGCCACCACCGCCCGGCCAGATCGATGTTCTTTACCTGGTTAGAATCAGGCAGTGCTGGCTTGCATCAGTTTGTCAAATTCAGGAAGCATTAGCTGTCAGCTAGCTGGTGACATGTTTGATATGAAAAATGTATTTTTGTTACACATGTGGAATATATTGTCTCATTTTCTGAGCCAAGACTAATATTTTGTTTCCAAAGGAAAACTCAAACATTTTCCACGTTATTCTTTCTGGACAGTTGTAGGTCTTGTTCCAAAGTCAACATTCATACGTTCTCCATTTTTCTTATCAAATGTAAAGTAAGCCAGGTAATTCCAAGAATCTGCTCTGTGTGTGTGTGTGTGTGTGTGTGTGTGTGTGTGTGTGTGTGTGTGTGTATTTAGCTTTTAGGAGACATAAACTAATGTGATATCCTCATTTTGGTTCAGTAAATGGTAGCAAAGCCATCCCATTATTCCAGAGAAATCCTAACTCAGGTTACTGTTGAATTTTGATAAAGCTGAGGTTTTCCAGAGATGTGCTGTATTCTAAATTAACTCAGTCTTCCTTCCCAGTTTTCATAGAATTCCTTCACAGGATTCATAGAAAATACACATCTACACATTTTTCCTGTACTGAATTATTGATTAAACAAAGACTTTTTAGCTTTTGTGTTTTTTAGTGGTTCCATAGACCCTTTTCAGAATGATGGAAGAAGAACTTTCATGTCTATTATAATCTAGCGTCACTCAAGCTCAGTTTTGACATGTACTGAGATACATAAATGTTCATGTGTAAAAATGATGTGATTAATTCAGTTAAGTACTTTATATGTTATGAAAATAGATCATAGAATATTTTTATTATATGAAAAGTTTCCAGATTTAATATAAATTTCTCATGTAAATGTGAGCTAGTAACCCAGTTTCATATGTTTAAAAACATGATATTTAAAGCTTTGTTTACTCTTTTAGCTCATTCTTCATACGTTTTACATAAGATTATTTATGTTTACCATCTCATCCACTCTTTGAAATATTTTTCCCACAGTTATGCAGAAGGCATGGAGGGAAAGAAATCCTCCAGCTCGAATCAAAGCAGCCTATCAAGCGTTAGAGTTAAACAATGAGTAAGTTGGAAAAATAAATTTGTTTTAAAGGAAACACAGGCAACTAATTTTGTATTTCCTTTTATCTGCTCATAGATTAGGAACACTGGTAGTCTCCATTCCTATCTTGAATACTAGAGATAAGATTTGCAGTGTCCACTGACATCTGTATTTTGCTTTTGAAAGTGTAAATTATGGTTTTACATAAAAGTGTCTTAGACGTTCTTTTTAAAATAAAGAGTACTAATGAAGAATGCTAATAATACTTAGTAGTTAAATGGATAATTAAATATTTATGCCACTGTTTTATTTTGTTTTTCATTTAAATCATTCATTTAAAGCACTCATCAGTCCTGGGAACTTATACTCAGCAATGGGCTTTGAGACATAATAAGAGGATTCAAAATTAGCAAAATAGCTCTGTCTAGTTTTTCCATGTTAATAGCATTTACTTTCATAGCTTTTTATATTATTTTTATATCTTAAGAGTACAAAAATTTAAATTACCTATTTAGTGTTTAAATGGCACAGATCAGTGACTTTTTCAAAAGTATTTATTTATTTATTTATTTATTTATTTATTTATTTATTTATTTATTTATTTATTATGTATACAGCATGTATGACTGCCGGCCAGAAGAGGGCACCAGATCTCACTACAAATGGTTGTGAGCCACGATGTGGTTGCTGGGAATTGAACTCAGGACCTCTGGAAGAGCAGTCAGTGCTCTTAACCTCTGAGCCATCTCTCCAGCCCCCTAAATTTATTTAAAATTTTTTTTTTCATTTTACATACCAAACTGCAGTTCCCCCAGATCAGTAACTTTTAATCTAACATATCACATAAATGTCAGGTGGGATCATTCAAAGAATGCCTCCTGGCTAATATGAATTTAGAGTTTTCCTTGAAGCTTTCTTGTCAGTAAGAAGATCCTCCTGAGGGAGCAAAATAATGGCAGTGCCCTCCACCTAGTGACTGGCTGACAGGAGTGTAACTGACCTA
Organism: Peromyscus californicus insignis; assembly: GCF_007827085.1. Lineage (NCBI taxonomy): Eukaryota > Metazoa > Chordata > Mammalia > Rodentia > Cricetidae > Peromyscus > Peromyscus californicus. The sequence goes on from NW_026294617.1 coordinate 82,963,300, forward strand.
TTGACATTGTAAAACTCTCAGAGCTTGACTGAAGTAACCTGGTGATCGCTCAGTCAGGTGCAAAGTATCTAAATAGAAGGGAGCTATCCTCTACTCTCTAGCTCAGTGGCATTCTTAAAGACAAAATGCACAGCCAGGTGGAGGTATATAGTATCAGGGAACAGATGCAGGTGTGTAGTGTCAGGGAACAGATGCAGGTGTGTAGTGTCAGGGAACAGATGCAGGTGTGTAGTGTCAGGGAACAGGTACAGGTGTGTAGTGTCAGGGAACAGATGCAGGTGTGTAGTGTCAGGGAACAGATGCAGGTGTGTAGTGTCAGGGAACAGATGCAGGTGTGTAGTGTCAGGGAACAGGTACAGGTGTGTAGTGTCAGGGAACAGGTACAGGTATGTAGTGTCAGGGAACAGATGCAGGTGTGTAGTGTCAGGGAACAGATGCAGGTGTGTAGTGTCAGGGAACAGATGCAGGTGTGTAGTGTCAGGGAACAGGTACAGGTGTGTAGTGTCAGGGAACAGATGCAGGTGTGTAGTGTCAGGGAACAGATGCAGGTGTGTAGTGTCAGGGAACAGATGCAGGTGTGTAGTGTCAGGGAACAGATGCAGGTGTGTAGTGTCAGGGAACAGATGCAGGTGTGTAGTGTCAGGGAACAGGTACAGGTATGTAGTGTCAAGGAACAGATGCAGGTGTGTAGTGTCAGGGAACAGATGCAGGTGTGTAGTGTCAGGGAACAGGTACAGGTGTGTAGTGTCAGGGAACAGATGCAGGTGTGTAGTGTCAGGGAACAGATGCAGGTGTGTAGTGTCAGGGAACAGATGCAGGTGTGTAGTGTCAGGGAACAGATGCAGGTGTGTAGTGTCAGGGAACAGATGCAGGTGTGTAGTGTCAGGGAACAGGTACAGGTGTGTAGTGTCAGGGAACAGATGCAGGTGTGTAGTGTCAGGGAACAGATGCAGGTGTGTAGTGTCAGGGAACAGATGCAGGTGTGTAGTGTCAGGGAACAGATGCAGGTGTGTAGTGTCAGGGAACAGGTACAGGTGTGTATGTCAGGGAACAGATGCAGGTGTGTAGTGTCAGGGAACAGATGCAGGTGTGTAGTGTCAGGGAACAGATGCAGGTGTGTAGTGTCAGGGAACAGATGCAGGTGTGTAGTGTCAGGGAACAGATGCAGGTGTGTAGTGCCAGGGAACAGATGCAGGTGTGTAGTGCCAGGGAACAGATGCAGGTGTGTAGTGCCAGGGAACAGATGCAGGTGTGTAGTGCCAGGGAACAGATGCAGGTGTGTAGTGCCAGGGAACAGATGCAGGTGTGTAGTGTCAGGGAACAGATGCAGGTGTGTAGTGCCAGGGAACAGATGCAGGTGTGTAGTGCCAGGGAACAGATGCAGGTGTGTAGTGCCAGGGAACAGATGCAGGTGTGTAGTGCCAGGGAACAGATGCAGGTGTGTAGTGCCAGGGAACAGATGCAGGTGTGTAGTGTCAGGGAACAGATGCAGGTGTGTAGTGCCAGGGAACAGATGCAGGTGTGTAGTGTCAGGGAACAGGTACAGGTGTGTAGTGCCAGGGAACAGATGCAGGTGTGTAGTGTCAGGGAACAGATGCAGGTGTGTAGTGTCAGGGAACAGATGCAGGTGTGTAGTGCCAGGGAACAGGTACAGGTGTGTAGTGCCAGGGAACAGATGCAGGTGTGTAGTGCCAGGGAACAGATGCAGGTGTGTAGTGTCAGGGAACAGATGCAGGTGTGTAGTGTCAGGGAACAGATGCAGGTGTGTAGTGCCAGGGAACAGGTACAGGTGTGTAGTGCCAGGGAACAGATGCAGGTGTGTAGTGTCAGGGAACAGATGCAGGTGTGTAGTGTCAGGGAACAGGTACAGGTGTGTAGTGTCAGGGAACAGATGCAGGTGTGTAGTGTCAGGGAACAGATGCAGGTGTGTAGTGCCAGGGAACAGGTACAGGTGTGTAGTGCCAGGGAACAGATGCAGGTGTGTAGTGTCAGGGAGCAGATGCAGGTGTGTAGTGCCAGGGAACAGATGCAGGTGTGTAGTGTCAGGGAACAGGTACAGGTGTGTAGTGCCAGGGAACAGATGCAGGTGTGTAGTGTCAGGGAACAGATGCAGGTGTGTAGTGTCAGGGAACAGGTACAGGTGTGTAGTGCCAGGGAACAGGTACAGGTGTGTAGTGTCAGGGAACAGATGCAGGTGTGTAGTGTCAGGGAACAGGTACAGGTGTGTAGTGTCAGGGAACAGATGCAGGTGTGTAGTGCCAGGGAACAGATGCAGGTGTGTAGTGTCAGGGAACAGATGCAGGTGTGTAGTGTCAGGGAACAGATGCAGGTGTGTAGTGCCAGGGAACAGGTACAGGTGTGTAGTGTCAGGGAACAGATGCAGGTGTGTAGTGTCAGGGAACAGATGCAGGTGTGTAGTGTCAGGGAACAGGTACAGGTGTGTAGTGCCAGGGAACAGATGCAGGTGTGTAGTGTCAGGGAACAGATGCAGGTGTGTAGTGCCAGGGAACAGGTACAGGTGTGTAGTGTCAGGGAACAGATGCAGGTGTGTAGTGTCAGGGAACAGATGCAGGTGAGTGCCAGGGAACAGATGCAGGTGTGTAGTGTCAGGGAACAGGTACAGGTGTGTAGTGCCAGGGAACAGATGCAGGTGTGTAGTGCCAGGGAACAGATGCAGGTGTGTAGTGCCAGGGAACAGATGCAGGTGTGTAGTGCCAGGGAACAGATGCAGGTGTGTAGTGCCAGGGAACAGGTACAGGTGTGTAGTGTCAGGGAACAGATGCAGGTGTGTAGTGCCAGGGAACAGATGCAGGTGTGTAGTGCCAGGGAACAGATGCAGGTGTGTAGTGCCAGGGAACAGATGCAGGTGTGTAGTGCCAGGGAACAGATGCAGGTGTGTAGTGCCAGGGAACAGGTACAGGTGTGTAGTGTCAGGGAACAGATGCAGGTGTGTAGTGTCAGGGAACAGGTACAGGTGTGTAGTGCCAGGGAACAGATGCAGGTGTGTAGTGCCAGGGAACAGATGCAGGTGTGTAGTGCCAGGGAACAGATGCAGGTGTGTAGTGCCAGGGAACAGATGCAGGTGTGTAGTGTCAGGGAACAGAGCTATCTATGGTTGTTGGTTTTTCCTAGTGTGATGGTTCTTTGAAGCACCAGCTCAAAGGACTTGCCTTTATTTCAGTTACCTTGGAATTCTCTGAGTTGACCACACGAAGGTGAAAGCATTTAGAGAAAAATGTGTTATTAGCCGTCTCTGTCTGATGCAAAGGATAAAATAAACAGAGGGACAAGAAAATAGACAAACCAGAAAACTTGTGAGGAAGGGTTGGGAAGTGAGACACGGGAGAATAGGGCCTTGAAAAGCTTCCACAAATTCCTGGGAGCCTCAAAGACCCAATTTTTGACAGAGATTGGCACGTGCTCAGAAATACTTGGTTTTCAAGTCCTCTTAAGCCCATACAGTATCTTAATTCGTGAAAATTTTTTGACAAAATCCAACATCATTTTATGATAAATTATTAAAAATGTTAGATATGTAAGGAATGCTCTATCTGGATAGCATTTAGGTTGGGCACGAGTAGGAAATGAAAGCTATGACAGTTGTAAAATACCTGAGTGTTGAAGTGCGCCCTACTGCACATGCACACACACGCACACACACACACACACACACAGAGCGCCTACCCATGGAGACTTGGTGTTTGTACTTTATTCATAGATATTGAAGAAAACTTTTATCTGATCATTAATTGACCACTATGCTAACCTAGCACAGACCTTATTGGTCACACATGACAAAGAAGACAGAATTAACAAAATTGTCAGGAAAGCCAGTAAACCAACAGCCACAACAGGCAGCAGCAACAGAGGGGGTACAGAAAATCCTCTAGAGTTGCCAGAATATTAGAGTTAAAAATTACAATTTTCAACAAACAAATTATGAAGCATGCAAAGAATGTGGGTGTGGTGGCACATACTTCTAATCTCAGCAATCAGGAGGCTGTAACTGAGCTCTGGGTTAGCCTGGGCTACAGCCAGACCCTGTTCCCAAACGTAACAACAAAGCTAGCATTCAAAGAAACAACAGAACAAACAATGGGAAAGGTATTCATGGAGATGTCTCCAAAGAAATCCAGACTTTTGACTTAATAGATTTTAAATCATCCATTTTAAATTTGATCCAAAAGGTAAAAACCACCAGAAAGGTCCATGGTGATGTTTCACCATTAGAGATTTATCAATACATTTTTGAAATCCCAGGAGGGCAGCTGGGCACACAAGGGACTAAGAAGAAATCCTTGGATTGAGAAGTGCAGCTGAAATAAAGACGCACTGTAGGAGCTCTGTGGCAGATCTGTGCAGGCAGAAGAGTCAGCAGAGCCGTGGTAGGCCGCTTGAGCTTCTGTAGTCAGAAGCAGGAATGAAGAGAAACGGAGGAGCTAATATGAGACCGGGGGGACAGTCAGTCATGCCACCCTACGTACAATTGGAGTCCCTGAAATATGGAAGCAAGAAAAAATAGTGCAGAAATAATATTGGAAATAATAGCTAACCCAAGTTGTTAGTACAGCAAATCCAGCAGCATTTGGAAAGTATTATACGTGAGGACTAAGTGGGGTTTGTTCCAATTGAAAAATTTTGACACATGAAGGGAAGAATCTGCATGATTGTCTCGGGTGGTACAGAAATCGCCTCTGACAGTTCAGTACCATCATGACAGAAATATGTGAAATTAATTAATGTAACACACTGCATTAATAGAGCAAAGTGCAAAACCCATAAGTTATCGCAGTTCACTAAAAAAGCATTTGACAAAATCCAACATCATTTTATGATAAATACTAAAAATGTTATAGATGTTAGGAATCCTGTTCAAATTAATGAAGGGTCTCTGAAAAGCCTGCACCTGAGGACACTTAGTGATGAAAGACTGCAAGCTTTCTGTTTCAATCAGTAAGGAAGGATGATTGTCCTCACTACTTCTGTTTACATGTTATTAGAAATCCTAGCTGGGTGGTGGTGGCGCTCGCCTTTAATCCCAGCACTCAGGAGGCAGAGGCAGGTGGATCTCTGTGAGTTCGAGGCCAACCTGGTCTACAGAGCGAGATCCAGGACAGGTACCAAAACTACACAGAGAAACCTTGTCTCAAACTCCCCCCCCAAAAAAACAACAACAACAAAACCAAAACCAAAACTAAACAAGTGGAAAGGAAACTTCTGTTCATGTATGATACAAATTAGATATCATTAACTAAAATGCTAGCACTCGCTTGTATCAATCTACAGATTTAATATAGCCCCTACTAAAATTACAACTACTGGGGCTGGAGAGAAGGTCGGTGGTTAAGAGCACTGGCTGCCTTTCCAGAGGATCTTGGTTTGGTCTCCAACACCCACATGGCAGCTCACAATCATCTAAAGCCACTTCCACTTCTGGGGGAATCCAGCACCCTCTTCTGGACTCCATGGGTATTGTATGCATTGATACATATACATGCAGGCAAAACACTCATACATGTGAAAATTTAAAAATAATTAAAATTGCAGTTACTATTTTTGCAGAAATTGACAAGCTGGTCTTAGCATTTGTATGAGTTGCAAGAGACTCTAAGTAGCCCAAAACAATCCTAGGACCACATTAGAAGACTCACATTTTCTAATTTTAAAATTCTACAAAACTAGATGGTTAAACCATAAGATTAGATGCCTAGACTGATGGCTTACTGGAAAGTAAGCCCATATGTTTATGGCCTTTCAGTTGATTTTTAATGGAGGTGCCCAGGCTATTCAATGGAGAAAAAGATGTTTTTAAAGCTGAGTTGTGGTGGAGCATGCCTTTAATCCCAGCACTTGGGAGGCAGAGGCAGGTGGATCTCTATGAGTTTGAGGCTAGCCTGGTCTACAGAGGGAATTTCAGGACAGCCAGGACTGTTATACAGAGAAATCCTGTCTTGAAAAACCAAAACCAAAAAAGAAGGAGGAGGAGAAGGAGAAGAGGAAGAGGAGGAGAAGGAAGAGGAGGAGGAGAAGTTTCTAACAAGATGCTGAAACAATTGGACAGTCACATCTACAAGCTGGAAGTTGGACCCTTATGCCACATATGCATATAAATTAATTTAAAAGTAAATAACTATAAACTCTTGTAAGAGAACATGGAATGGGTTAGTGATATAGGCCAGTGGTAGAATTCTTGCCTAGTATGCTTAAAGCCCTACAACTTTGCCCTGTAAAAGAGAGGTGTAGAGGAGAGGGGAGGAGAGGGGAGGAGAGGAGAGGAGAGGAGAGGAGAGGAGAGGAGAGGAGAGGAGAGGAGGGACAGTCTTATGCCTCCATGTTTCCCAATGGTTTAACAGACACGACAGCAAAGGCATAAGCAATAGAAGAAAAAGTTGGTGAACTATGCCTTATTAAAATGAAACCTCTGTGCTCTAAAGGACACTTAAAGAGGATGATGTGTGACTGTTGGTGGGAAGGCAGGAGAGACAGTGGAACTGCTGAATGCTTATGGTGCTTTTGGGGGATGACGAAGATGCTATATGTATCTGTTATGGTTGCACAACCTTGAGGATATAGTAAAAGTTTCTGAATTCTGCAGTTGAAAATGTTTTATTCTGGTGGGCCTGCAAGATGGCTCAGCTGGTAAAGGTACCTGCAGCCAAGCTGATGACTTGACTTTGATCCCCAGGACCTACATGGTGGAAGGAGAGAACCAAATTCCACGAGTTGTCCTCAGACTTCCACATGAGTACTGTGGTGTACACATAGGCACACATAGTAAATAAGAAATACATGAAATAAAAATTAAATAAAATTTTATACTGGTATGTAAATTTAACCACAGTTTAAGACAAAAGGAAGTAATTAAGTATGCATAGGACTAATATCTCGTAATAACATATCTAATGCAAGAATGTAAGGCAAAATTGCCAAGAAGCACAAACTATAAGCTATAATGTGATTTGGTGGTGGTGGTACTGGGGATAGAACCCAGGGCCTTGTGCATGACAGACAAGTACTCTATCCTTGAGCTACATTTCCAGCCCTCTTTTTTCACTTTTTGAGACAAAGTCTTACTAATTTGCCCAAGCAGTCCTTGAACTTGTGACTCTCCTGCCTCAGCCTTCTGAGAAACTGGGATTACAGGCCTGTGCTACCAGACCTGGCTTGTAATTTAAAGTTATGTTAGGAGCTGGGGATGTATCTTAATGGTAGACATTGCCTACCATGTGAGTTCCTGAGTTTTATCCCCAGAACCGCAAAACTATAATAATAATAAAATAAAATTATGTTTATATTTAGATTCTATTTCATCAATTTTATCAAAGTCTTTATACAAGTGGTGTTTTGTTTTGTTTTGCAGTGCTGGGATCGAACCCAGGGCCTCAAGCATGCTAGGCAAGTGCTCTACCACTGCTACATCCCCAGCCCTACAAGAATATTTCTATCTTGGTTATTTAAAATCGTTTGAAACAAAACATTAAATACAAATATTTGATGATAGGCATTGTAACGTACATTTGTAATTACCAACACTTGAGAAGCTGAATCAGGAAAATGAGAGTTCAAGGCTAGCCTGGGCTGTGTAGCAAGATTCTGTTGCAAACAACAACAAATATTTGAATTTATTTTTGGAATGGCAAGCAGGATACCAGCAATATATCTAATGTTTTATCAAAGTCCAATGTAATACATTGGAGAAATGTGTTGATTAGTAAAATTATATATGAATGTACAGTGCTATTTGAAAAATATCTCAGTGGTATGATTTGATTTTTATATCTGAAAGGCCCTTCTTTACCCTTATTAAGGTAGCTACCTTGTCCTTTCATTCTTCAGTAGTAGACAGGTCTTACCATAGAGCCCAGAGTACACTGGTCCGCCTGTGTCATCAAAGCTGTCCCCAAACTCGAGCTCCTCCTGCCTCAGGGTTCTAAGTGTTGGGATTATAGATGTGGATGATAACTACTCACCGTCACTATATTTCATGCCTGCCCTTGTGGGTTTTTTTTTTTTTTTTTTTGCCAATAATCTCTGTTGAATTGGAACATGTGAACCAATGTGTAACTTTTTAGATTTTCTAGTAGCCACATTTAAAAAGTTAAAGAAGTTAGTTTGAATGTCTCAATTATCTATATTCAAAATATAAAATGTTTCCACATGCGATCAGTATTTTAAAAGCCTATCAATGAGGTATTTTACATTTTCTCAGTCTTTAAAATCTGATATGCACCAACATGCCATGTCAGTTCAGATTAACCACGTTTCAAGTGCTCAGTGACTGCTTGTGGCTACTGACTTGATTGTTGGACTGTGCAGGGCTTGGACAAGCAGAACTAAGACATCATCTTCAGACTAAATGTACTTGTCTAGAAATACATGGAAGGGAAGCTTTGTTTTTCTTTCTTGCCCAAAGCCAAGAATGAGTTTATTTTATTGGCCAGCTGTTGACTTTAAAGATACAAACAAAAATCTTGGTGTTTTAGCAGGGCGAAGAAAAGGAAGCTTGGGGTAAACATGGGTGTGTGGGTTGAGCGTAGGTGTATGAGAGGAAGGACTGGAATGCAGATTTGTGGTGGATAAGCCCGAGAGAAGACGCAGAGAAAACACTTGGGCTTGTAGAAAGAGAGTTTGTAGAACAGGCTTAGTGTAGGAATATGCTTCTGCTCAGATAGGAAAGATCCCTCATTAGCCAAGGAAGTCTTCCCAGTCTGCACTCCCATCGTCACCCACGTGATAGGGACATTACAGAGCAAGCAGCGCCTGAGAGCAGGCGTGACCAGTGACTGGTGTAGTCCTTACAGCTACTATTTTAAAGAACAGTTCATGTATCTTACTTTTTCTCCCCTTCTTCAAAAAGAAAACACAGAGTCAGAGAACAGAGATAGAAATAGAAAAGACAAAATAAAGACTGGAAGAAACATTGTGGGGTTGGGCATAATGAATATAAACTAGTGTACCCCTAGTGAGTTAAAACACTGAATGATGTTTTGTTTTGTTTTCTTGAAGATGGAAAGTGTAGGTATGGAGGAGGGAAGCATAACATAGCGAGAGGCCTGTCCGGGAGGAATGTGAGCTTCACCACAGTGCTTACACGGCCTTGCTTGCTTGCTTTACAGCTGTGCCACTGCCTACGTTCTGCTGGCCGAAGAGGAAGCGACAACGATCGTAGATGCGGAAAGGTTGTTCAAACAGGCCCTCAGGGCGGGAGAGGTCATTTATAGACGGTCACAGCAGTGCCAGCACCAGAGTCCTCAGCATGAAGCCCAACTGAGTAAGCAAATTCGAACTGACTATCATTCCTTTTTTCCCCCTTTTGGTTTCTTGAGGTGTTAGCCTCAAATTTGCCATGTAGATGAGGATGGCCCAGAACTGATCTTCCCTCCTGAGCTGGGATTATAGGCATGTGGTTATTACCAGGTCCAGATTCTCTTAACTTCTGAACTTGTGTCTTTTGTGTTTAAAGCATGAAACAATAATAATAAAAAAATGTAAAAATTTGATAATTTTCATGAGACAACTGATAGATTCATTTCTATTTCTGGTCTATTAATTCTAACAAGCTGACAATACAGAAAGAAATATGTAACATTTGTGGAAAGGAACACATCTGCTTTGGTTACCTTGAAGAAAAAATGTTGTTTTGAGACTGAGCATTTCTGTCACTAGACCAAGAGCACTTTTTAAAATTCAAGGGAACCTTCTAATGATGACAGGTAGTACTGAGATCCTCCCTAGACAATAGATATTGTCTTTACCCTGACTCTTCCTCAGAGCAATGGGAGGGGCACATTTTTTGCATTTCTGGGAATCAAATCCAAGGCTTCCCTCCCACATGCTTGGCAATGTCCAACCCTGACCTACAAAGCCAGCCCAAGCCCACCGTGTCTGCTCTCAGTCTCTAGGTCTGTATGTGGTGCCAAAGGTGGCTCCTCCCTCCTCCTCTTTGATCTCCTTCCTTCTTTCCTTCCCTTATTCCTTCCTCCTCTTGTTTTCGTTTGTCTGTTTGTCTTGTTTTAAGGCAGGGTCTTGCTCTTACAGTCCAGGTTGTCTCAGAATTTGGGACCCTTTTTAGGGACTGCTCATTTCACACCATCTGATGCTTAGTCCATACTCCAGTCTCATGTGACATTGGTTCTTTCTTTGGTTGATTTTTTTTTCCAGCATGCTTGAGATAGGATGAGGCACAGGGACCATTTCTTTTGGAGATGCTCTTCTGGTTAGGATTGCAACACTTACCAAAGCTGTTAGAATCGGCAGTGTTGCCATTTCTGGCTGAGATTTGTGGCCAGGGGGTTTTAGTTTCATGATTTTGGCAGATACTGGGCAATAAATTGAAATATGTTTACACGAGGCATTATCTCTTAGCAGCTAAGTTCTACATCTTTTGTTTATGGAAATTAAAATTTGGCTAATGTTTCCTCTCAGTTAAGTACTTGTGTTTACAATATATTTCATTAAGGCATGTTATTATACAAAACTATGGGAAGAGTTAATCTTGCAGTCTGGAACTAACGAAACTACATCTATAAAAACCTCTTGCTATTTGCCCTTGCATAATATCAAATCTAGTTATCTTGTAGAATTTTTAATTTAAAAAATGATACTTGTGTATATATATTTGTATGTGTATGTGTACATGCACACATACGTGCATAGAAGTCAGAAAACAGCTTGTGTGTGTGTCAGTTTTCTCCTTCTACTATACGGGTCCCAGGGCTCAGACTCAGGTCCTCAAGCTTGGCAAGCAAGCCTCTTTAACCTGATGAGCCGTCGCACTAGCCCATGCTAAGGATTTTCTCTTAGTCCTTTTGAGACATAGTTTCTTAATTAATAACTTAATAAAAGTCTATATTATTATGGAAATTTTGTTTAGGACATTTAGAGTCTTTGGGCCAAAATAATACTAAAATTATAGATTGTTTATGCAGAAACTTGAGATCGATAAATATATCTTCCTATTAATACCTACTTGTTTTCTGTCAGTATTAAACTCATTAACCAAATGAGCTATATATACTACATTCAACTTGCTTACTACTAGAGGAAAAAGTAATTAAATATATATTTTAGTTGTTTAATATAGAAAGCACACATAAAAATAGAGAACATTTATCATTTATCACCTAAATTTAATATTCACTAATAATAATGCATTCTAATATAATTTAATTTTAATAGGTCTTCCAGAATAAGCAAATAAAATTATTGGATAATATTTTAATGAAATATCAGGCTATAATACAAAAGTGATAGCTGTGTCATTTTCTTGTTTTTCTAAATAGGGCGAGATACCAATGTACTTGTATATATAAAAAGAAGATTGGCAATGTGTGCAAGAAAATTGGGAAGAATAAGAGAAGCAGTGAAAATAATGAGAGATGTAAGTAAATTTGATAACACAACCATTATTTCTATAGTGCACAAAACTAAAACAAATCAGTTATTTTAATGCAGAGTCACTGTTTTTCAATTGTGAGCAATTCTATAACAAGATAGTATATATTTTCTTTATTATTATTGTTTTTTTCCTTGAGACAGGGTTTCACCTTGTAGCTGTCCTGGAACTCACTCTGTAGACCAGGCTAGCCTCAAACTCACAGCAATCCACCTGCCTCTGCCTCCTGAGTGCTGGGATTAAAGGTGTGTACCACCATGCCCAACTAGGATATTTTCAATATGCATACATTTCTTAAGGATTAGGTCTTCATAAGTTCGTAAAAAAAGCAAAATAATTCATACTTTAACAAACCTGGTTCAGCTCCTCTGAGTTTTCCTGTCATGATTTATTTTGATTTTAGTCTTTTTTTTTTCCTTCCTTTTAATATACAGTTGATGAAAGAATTTCCTCCTCTTACCATGCTGAACATCCATGAAAACCTCTTAGAATCACTTCTAGAACTGCAGGCCTATGCAGATGTTCAGGCAGTCCTGGCAAAATATGATGGTGAGTTTTTTGGTTTTTTTTTGTGTGTGTGTGTATTAGTAGATAGCATGGTTATAGTCTCTTTTCAAGTGTGTAATCATCAGTCCAGTCCTGTTCTGGTGTTTCTCTGGTTGCCTCTTTCCAGTCTTAGCAGTCAGTTTTAAGGTGTAGGTATAGCTGCTGTGAAGCATCTTCTTTATCTGTCCTTCCAGCTGAACCAGAAGGTCACAGGAAGGAGCTTTTCCTCTCAGAGGATGTAGTCTTTATTAACTGAATGTGTGTGAGGCACTTAGAACGCAGTGGTGAACATGAAAACATGGATTTAACCTATATGGCATTTACGGCTTTAATGCGAGAAATCCACAGGAGTCTGCTTAAGAAGTATTAGGGAAATTTGTTAGGATAAATTGAGGAAATACACTCACGAATACAGAACCGAGTAGACAGCTGAAGTCATCCTCTGATCTGACCAGGAGCGAATCCACCTGGCAGTTCAGTCACACCAGGAAGCAGGAGGCAGGGAAAAGGAGCCTCTCCCTTTCCTTTGAAGAGGTCACATACAAGAGGCAAGAAGCACCACCTTCTTCAGGCCGCATAGCCCAAGGTCATGGGCGGAGCAAATACCACTCCACAGCTTAGTGAAACACACAGAGAACTGGACAGTAGTTACACTGAAGGCAGCATGTGAGGAGAGGTAACTGGGAAAGTACAGGCATGCGCATAGGAGGGAGCTTCATGAATTTGGGCATATAAGGGACACCAATAGAAGTTGCATAATAATCTTTGTAAGAATAAGTCAGAATGACAGTTTTACAATGATTTTTAGCTATAGAAAGTAATTTATATGGTTCACTGCATCCATATATAAACATATGAAGTGGTAGGATAGGTGTTTTCACTCTTCAGGCACTAAACTAGGAAACTGGAGTTTAAGATGATTCAATATTGGGTAATATGTTCCAGTGAATGAGTGGCAAACCTGAACCAGATAACTCAGCCATTTCATTTCTAGTTTACTAGTCATTTTATAAGAACGTATAATTCCACATATATTAGCTATTTGTATTATTATAACAATAACAGTTGACTACAAATGGAGTTGGGAAAATGTTAAAAATACAGGCTTCCGCCTGGTGGTGGTGGTGGTGGTGGTAGCACCCGCCTTTAATCCCAGTGCTCAGGAGGCAGAGGCAGGTAAATCTCTGAGAGACCAGCCTGGGCTACAGAGCAAGTTCCAGGACCACCAGGGCCACACAGAGAAACCCTGTCTCGAAGAAACAAAACACAAAAGCACAGACTTTCTCCTCCTTCAAAGTAAGACATCAGCTTACTTATTGTCTCCCTCTTAGATCCTCCTGCCTCTGCCTCTGCCTCCCAAGTCCTGAGATTCAAGGTGTATGCCAACGGGCTGGAAAGATGGCTCAGAGGTTAAGAGCACTGGCTGTTCTTCCAGAGGTGGCTGTTCTTCCAGAGGTCCTGAGTTCAATTCCCAGCACCCACATGGTGGCTCACAACCATCTGTAATGAGATCTGGCTCCCTCTTCTGGCCTGCAGGCATACACACAAACAGAACACTGTATACATAATAAATAAATAAATAAACCTTAAAAAAAAAAAGGTGTATGCCACCATGCCCTGCTAAGATATATATATTTTTTGGACTATTCAGGTCTTTATTAAACCATCAGGTGTTTTAGACAGGCAAAGTAACACAGTTCACAGAGTTAAAAAATGCAGCATAAAAGAACACAACCCATCTTTTCATCAGTAAACAAATGTTCCACAGCATAAACAAATGTAACACATCTTCAACTAATGTTCCACAGCAGTTTCTCTTTATCTACCTTTTGCCTTGGGGCTTTTTTTTTTTTAAACATAAAAACAGGTTAAAATTCCAAAGTCCAGAGTTATTTGAAACTGGAAAATATTTTCTCTGTAGAAAATAGTGAAAATGATAACATTTCCCAATAAGCCCTTTTAAGCCAAATAATAGCTGAATTATACATATAAATATTGATTAGATTCTGGGATACAGAAGAAACCATCTTCACCTGTTCAGAGAGCTATGTTTTACTTAAGTTGTGTAAGTGAGATTCCTGTTCATCTTCCCCTTCACTGTTTGATTTACGGCAGACATTTTTCTATAGGCTAATCCATAATCTAAAAAGATTTTAGCCTCCCCTCCTGAAAGTACAGCCAGCATATCCTTTCATCAGCTTGATATGGTATAAATTCTTATCCTAATAGTGAAATGTTTCACTAAAGAATGCCCAGTGATTGGGCAAAAACAAAACTTATTATAAGCCACAGTCATCCTAGGGTCCCCCCTGCTATGGAGCCTCCCTGGATCTGTGCAGTCTGATTGTCCTTTGCTTTATAATCTAGTATCCACTTATGAGTGAGTACATACCATGTTTGTCCTTCTGAGTCTGGGTTACCTCACTCAGGATGATATTTTCTAGTTCCATCCATTTGCCTGCAAATTTCATGAGGTCATTGTTTTTCTTTGCTGAGTAGTACTCCATTGTATATATGTACCACATTTTTTTAATCCATTTTTTAGTTGACGGGCATCTAGGTTGTTTGCTAGGATTTTTTTTTTTATTTTTAAGTTTTTTTGAGACAGGGTTTCTCTGTGTAGTTTTGGTGTCTTTCCTAGATCTCACTTTGTAGACTAGGCTGGCCTCGAACTCACAGAGATCTTCCTGCCTCTGCCTCCCAAGTGCTGGGATCAAAGGCGTGTGCCACCACCGCCCGGCTAGGATATTTTTTTAAATATGCATACATTTCTTAAGGGCTTCATAAGTTTACAAAAAATAATTTTACTTTAATAAACCTGGCTCAGCTCTTCTGAGGTTTTCTGTCATGATTTATTCTGATTTTATTCTCCCCTCCTTTTAATATACAGTTGATAAAAGTCCATGCTGCAAACTTTCTAGCCCTCATGTTTCTGTCATGTCTTTCTTTATAACAGGACATGCAAAGTCACTCACATTTGTCCTGCCAGAGGTCCCTACCCATTACTTCGGGAATCCCCATGATTTAGAAAGGTTGAAGTGTGATATATTTGGAAGGTGAAGTTTCTTTCTTTTAAACATCTAGAATGTTTTTGGGCAGCTTTTTGCAATAGTTTAGGCTCACAGGAAAATTTGTGAGAAGTCCCTTCCATATGTAACTTACTGGATACGTGGCCTATTGTGATATTTGTGCTGTGCAAGCTTAGGAACTGAATGTCAAAAGTCAGAAGGGGACCTGATTTGTTTAGAATAAAGTAAACCCCACTAAAGCGAATTGAGCCTGTGTCATTTGGTATACTTCGGTGGTTTGGGTGTTCACATGTCTCTGTGTACATCACTGTACAGACTGAAGTCGTCGGAAATGGGCTTTCTCCCTGAGATCTCCATTCACTATGTAAGTCTGGAACTGAGAACATCATGAGAGTGCTTCCTATTTTAGGCATCCTTCTGAAAAAGGATTTGTTTATGATCTCAAATAAACTTCATACTCTATGAAATGTGGTCCTTTAAGAAAATGTAGAAAAGTCAAAAACTTATGGAAAAAGTTAAAAATCAATACAGATATAATAGCAGTTAAGTATTTTAATTTTTTTTCTAATCTTAGTTTTTACATACTTTTAATTATACTGTGGATTTCCTCTGACTAGTCTTATTGTAAACAGATTATTATAGGCATTTGTAGAATACCTGTTGCCATCCTCCAGAGCACTTTTATCAACATAGTTTAATCTCTGCTCGGAAGTATGAAAGGAGACCAAGGCTGGGCGGTGGTGACGCACTCAGGAGGCAGAGACAGGCAGATCTCTGTGAGTTTGAGGCCAGCTTGGTCTACAAAAAGAGTTCCAGGACATCCAGGGCTACCCTGTCTCAAAAAACCAAAAAAGGAAAAAAAAATAAAAAGGAGAGAAAAAAGAAAAGAGAACAATAAAGTTGCTTCTAGCCCAGGGATATGCCACTAGTAAATAGTAAAATCTAGACTCAAAGGTAGGCCTTCCAACAATGTGTCCAGGTACCTATACCACTGTATTACAACTGATGAGTTTATACTATGAGTTGTAATTTTTAACCCTTACCTAAACTGACAATTATTGTTACAGATATAAGCCTCCCGAAGTCAGCAGCCATCTGCTACACAGCAGCACTCTTGAAAACAAGGACTGTCTCAGATAAGTAAGTACTTATGAAACCACAATAATGTGGAAAGACTGCTGAACATTTAATAAGGCTTTTGTCCTCTACTAACTCTACTAACAACGCTCTTTCTCTTTCCACCTGAATAACCCTTTCTCTTCTGTGACTGAGGCTTCTCATTGTATGTGGTTTGATGACAGACAGAGCCGTTTAGAGTTAAGTAAGCTGGGACTTAGATTCAGACTCTACCACACAGTAGATGTAGCTGCGAAAGTTGTTACTTTGAGAATAATATGCGGGGGAGGGCTGGAGAGATGGTTCAGCAGTTAAGAGCACTGGCTGCTCTTCAGAGGACCCAGGTTCAGTTGCCAGCATGCATATGGCGCTCACAACTGTCTGTAATTCCAGTTCCAGGGGACCCGGCGTGCAGACACACATTCAGGCAAAACACAATGTACATAAAAATAAAAATGAAAATAAAAATATAAAAAAGAAAATCATATTATAGGGTTGTGTGAGGTGATAGGTGTCAAATGACTATAGTAATTTCAAGAAAGAGCCCACAGAGAACTGAGTGTGAAGCTTATATCTGTAATACCAGCATTTGGGAGGAGGAACAGAGTTCAAAGCTAGCCTTGACTACATAGCAAGCTAAAGGCCATCCTGGGGTATATATGTCTCAAAAAAAAAAGTACATATTTAATGTGGTGACAGTGATGCTGGTAACAGTAAGGTGCGTGTCGACAGACCGGTTTCATCTTTCCTTCCAGTGAAGTTACTGTCTCCTCCTTACACTCTTGGCTCTCCTTAGTCAGTTCTCTTTATTCGGCAGTTGAAATATTTAGAATCTGGCCAGGGCCAGTGATGACATCCTATTTAAATAAATAGATAGATAGATAGATACATAAATGAATGAATGAATGAATGAATGAATGAATGAATGGAGAGCCAGAAACCAACCAAATGGTGCTCATTTTTTTCACCTTAGCTTATTATATCTTGATATAAATTAGAATAAAATATCCACAGTTTATTTCCTGTCACCTAAAATTTTTATAAAATCTGTATTGTGTGTGCTAAGGTTTTCTGAGTTCCTCAGTGGCATTTCTTGCTGTAGTCACCCTTCTCAGAGTGAGCTCAGTGGCTCTATGCACTTCAGGCTGCGATTTTCATTCCTTCTGTTGCCTTGGGCACATGTTGAGCCAGAGGCTTTACTTTCATTTTTATTGGTTATCTGGTTTTGTCTTTGGCCATTGCCAGAAACAGCTTTGATTTGAGGAATATATTGTAACCTGAATCCATGTATATAGTTCCCAGTAGACTTTGTACATGTGGTTCGTTCATTTCTTCATCCTGTGGTTTTCTTTACAGATTCTCTCCAGAAACAGCCTCCAGAAGAGGGTTAAGCACAGCAGAAATTAATGCTGTGGAAGCAATTCATAGAGCTGTGGAATTTAATCCCCATGTTCCAAAAGTAAGACATTTTATGACGAAAATACTACTTTTATTTAAATTTAACAAATTTGTGAGAATAGACCAAAGTGCATGGTTTGTCCTACATTAGGTCATAATTGTTTTAGTCTGCTCTATTTACCATTCGTCTTGAAAGGGATATTAGTAAGGCATTTAGAAATAGTTAGGGGCCAGGGATGTAGTTCTGCTAGTAATGTTTATGTTGCATACGTGAAGCCCTGACTTTAATCTGTAGTGCTGCAAAAACCAGGCATGGTGGTGGGTCATGCTATAATCCTAGCATTTGAGATGTAGAGGCACAAGGATCAGAAATTCAAGGTCATTCTCCCTCTACTATACAGTGAGTTTGAGGCCAGCCTAGAATACATCAGTCTCTGTTTTAAAAAGAAAATTTAAAAAGAAACCTGCTTAGAAGCAATTAGTTCCCTATGGGCTTTGTAATTGCTGGCAGAATAAAACCTGAATTGTGTTTACTTAACTCCCTCTTCCTCAATGTTGGTGATAAATGCAGTGCCTTGCATGTGCTAGGCAAGCACTTATCATTGGGCTGCATTCCAGCCCTACTTAATTGGCTGTATTATAGTTACAGAGAAGAAACAATTAAATGACTTGATTGCTATAGAAGATCATTTATATTTCAGATCACAGAATCAATTTCCCTGGATTGTAAAAGGCTTTTCTAAATGCATGGCTGGGTTTTGAACTAGAACTGAGTAGACAAAAACTGAAATCCAAGAAATTAACTAATAATATGCTACAACAGGTAGAGAAACTGCTAAGTTGATATCTCTTGAGACTCAGATTAATTGGTCTGTCCATTTGTCTTTACATTGTACATCTTACATTTATACAAATTATTAGCTAATCTATGTAATAGTATCCAAATACCGAACCACTCAAACACAAGATTAAAATTTGTGTTTTACAAACAATTTTCCATGTTAGAAACTACAGACTATTCAGGAAAAGATCCCTTACTACTGTATAAAATTATAGCTATGATTCAGTGTATAAGTGTTAATGAAAGTTGTAGGGTAGTAGACAGTAAAGACATTAAACCAAGGGCCTGCAAGGTGACCAACATATAAAGTCATCTGCTGCTAAGCCTGATGACTGAGTTCTTTTCCAGAACCCACATGGTAAAAGAAGAGAAATAACTCCTGCAACATGTCCTCTGATCTCAACATACATAATGTGTCACATATAATTATACGTACACAGACGCAATAAATAATGTAACAAAAAAGACATTAACCTCTAAAAGAAAATCTTCAAGAAGTTGTAAGCCTTTTAGAATAAATAAAGCTATGATAAAGTAAGTTAATGACTTGGACTTAGTAGAACATGCCTGTAATTCTAATACTGCAGAGGCGGAGGCAGGATTAAGAGTTTGAGGGCTACATATTGAGACCCTGTCTCAAAAAAAGAAAGAAAAAGAAAGGAAGGAAGGAAGGAAGGAAGGAAGGAAGGAAGGAAGGAAGGAAGAAAGGAAGGAAGAAAGAAAGAAAGAAAGAAAAAGAAAGTAAGAAAAAGCAAAGAAAAGAATGACTAACACTGGGCCTGAGGATTAGTGTTTTCCCAGCCTGTATGAGCCTCTGGGTTTGTTCCCAAGAATGCATAAGCGGGAGAAAACAACACCTACTGCTGAAATCTAAGAATAATCATCTACAGACATATAATTTTCTCATTAAGTGACACTGGTTTCATGAATTTAAAATTTTATTACAAACTATAATATAATACAGCAAAGAATATAAACAGAAACATGCATTGTAATGGTTTAACACCCAGCAGGTACTGGAAACTGCCTGTCAGGTAAAAAGTGGGGTCGTACCAACCCCTGGATGCCCACCTGACTGCCCTTTCCCAAACACAGCTCCCCCTCCCCAGAGGAACAAACATTATGCTTGCTTCCTCCTTTCTTTATATACTTATTCTGTAGTTTTCTTTTATTGCTGGTGTTACAAATGAATTAAGATCAGGTCTCCCCTCCATTCTCTCTACTCCAATTCTCCTATTCCTCACATCTTGGTTCCCTCCTAATTTCATGGGTTCTTATTTGTTTGTTATTTTTTAAACCACAGAGTCCACTTAGTGCTGCCAGTATGTACCCGGATGTAGGGCCATCTACTAGAACATAAGTAGCCTCTTCGGGGCTACATCCTTAAAGAAAACTCACTCCCTCTTCCCTTTCCCAGCAGCCATCGGTTGCCAATAGCTCCTAGCTAGAGGTGGGACTTCTTGACTTCCTACCCGTTGCATGCCGCGATTTTGTCTGCCTTGCACAGTTGCTGACTTCATATATGTAGTAGCCCTGTGGTGTTTTAATCCATCACTTTGGTGTAGTCATCATCACCTCTGGCTCTTACTGTCTTTCCACTTCCTCTTTTGTGATGATCCCTGGGCCTTGAGAGGAGGAGATGGGATATAATGTCCCATTTAGGGCTAGGCATTCTGCATAGACTCTTAATTTTTATTCTGTGGAATCATTTATATGAAATTATAATCATTTCTGTTTCAAACAATTAGATCTTTCTGATAAAGTCATCTGATATGTAGTTTTCTTTTTAAGAAGCTATGAACTATGAATTTCCTTCCATTAGTTTAATAATTACAATTGTTAAATACTTTATAATTGAAAATACTATTATTTTGGTGACAGAGCCTCATTGTAGCCTAAGCTGGCCTCAAACTCATTATTTAGCTGAGGATGATTTTGACTCCTAACCCTCCTGCCTCCACCTCCCAAGTGCTGTGATTACAGTCTGTGCTCCCATGTCCAACTTACTGTGTTTTTGTTTTTTCTGTTACATCATGGTTCCTTTTATAATTAATTTTTTTTTTGTCTACACACCAGATACTTTGTTTGGAAGGTTGTAAAATTAGTTTGAAACTTTGGATAATATTATATTCTTCCAGAAAATATCTGTTTTACTCTTAGAGACTGCAAGAAGCACTAGCAAGCCAATATTACTTTAATCACTTTATGTTTGAAGGATTACTGTTTTCTGGACCATCCAGATGACTTAAAACTACTCCTGGTTCACCCTTCTTCCTGGGACTCAGTCGTTCAGGGCCCCATCTAATCCTTAGTTTTAGAAGCACTTGCTCTATTGACAAGCACTATCACCCCTTCCCTAGCTTTAGGAAACTGACGAAATGTTCAATGGCTTCTTATCCATCTCATCTTCTACATAAGGAAAACTCAACTGTGACTTACTTGTCTGACTGTCTTTGGACTGAGGTCTGGTAATTCTTCATGCTTTGTTAATCTTTGTGTATTTAGTTTTACTAGTTTCAGCCTAGTTTTTCTAGGAAGGTTGATCAGAATTACCCAGTCTCATTGCTGGAAATACAAGTCTATAAATATTTTTAATAAAACCCTCCACTCTCTTGCTACAGAGGAGTTAAGAGAATGGATTTCACAATCAAACTGCTGGAGTTTGAATTCCAGCTCCACTGTCTCCTAGCTGTATGGTTTTGGATGAATTACTTCATTTTGCTGTGCTTGAGTTTCCTGGTGCAAGCATGCAAGTTTGTGTGTGTGTGTGTGTGTGTGTGTGTGTGTGTGTGTGTGTGTGTGTGTGTGTGTGTGTGTGAGATACAACCTATGCTGGCCATGTACTCACTGTATAACTGAGACTAGCCTCACACTTCCAGTCTTCACGCCTGTTTCTCAAGTGTTGGGATGACAGACATGCACCATGATGCCTGGCAAGATTCCTCTTGCCTGAAGTGAAGATAATATCCCCTACTTCACAGAGTTGTGATGAAATGTAATAGTGCTGATTTAAAAGTGTTTGAAAGAAAGAGTCTGACACATAGGAAGTATTACAAAAGTGATTTGTTAATACTGTTACTATCCATGGTACATTGTAATCTTACCTTTGTACAAGAAGATAAACAGCAGTTACTGGTCAGAATCACTTAAATATACCATTAAGATGTCTAAAATTTTGTATTTTCACTCAAAATAGCAGAATATAGACTGTCTGTTCCTAATGGTTGGGGACTTTTCTGTTTCTAAAACCATTTCATGAAAAATATATTCACAGTAGTAGCAATTAGTAATGTGTATTTGTTTTCAAAACTATTGGGGGCCATGTGGGTATTAGCAATGCCAGGCATTGCCCTAATTATAAATTTAAATTGTTGAATGCATTATAGATTAACACCCAGATTGAGTCTGCTCTTGAAGGTACATGGTACCTAAAAGGATGCACTTTTTTTTCTCCTGAGAGAAGCCAACAAAGACTTAATTCAGATATATATATATATATATATATATATATATATATATATATATATAGTATGAATTGACTGGAAGACTAAATATTGTTACAATCACAATTTGACCCTTATCTGTCTATACATTTGATATAATTCTTTTCAAGATCTGACCATTTTTTTTTACAGAAATTAATACAGATATGCAAAAGACTTAGTATAGCCAAAAACCTCTGATAAATAAGAGTAAGATTGGGGAATTTACCATACCAAGGTTGAGTACATTTTAAAGCTTTAGTAATTAATATTTATTGGCATAAATATAGAAATGTAGATCAGTAGAAGATAATAGACAGTCTTAAAACTAATGAACTGTTGCATTAAAATATGGGTGAAAGATTGGAAGTTATGTCACCAAAGCTTTGTGAGTAGTTGATAAACAGCGAGGCTGTTCAGCATTCCAAACATAAACCACAGCATGGTACCTCATCTCACTAGGGGGTTTCCTCACTGATGCTGACAAGTGTGAAGAACCACATATGTTGCTTCTGGGGGTGTGAAATAGCACTTTTTTGGAAACAGTTGTGCAGTTAAATGTAGGTTTTTTTGTTTTTTTGTTTTTTACTGTGAGACCCATCAATTCTGTTCCTGAGTATCTAGTCAAGAACAATGAAAACACGTGCAAAGTTTTTGTGTGCAATTATTCACGAGGCAACAACTTGATACAGTTAAATTAGTGAGGAATTGCGGTGCAGCTGTAATGGAGCACTGACGAGTGCTCTGTCAGCAATGCGGCAGTGTGGACAGACCTTCACTACTTCAGGCCACGTGGAAAAAGCCTCTGACAAAAGACTTGACATGTGAAATTTCTAAAGTAAATAAATGAGCTAAAATTATAGACACAAAAAGCAGATCATTCGGTCCATCGGTTGAAGATGGGGTAAGGATTGGCTTAAATTAAGCAGGAGGGAACATTCTGTGGTTAAAGTTGCAGGTTTATGTATACAGTTATTAAAAACTTCAACCTGTACACTTACAAAGGTGATTTCTCTAAAAGTTCGTTTTAGGTTTAATTATAACATAATGAGTCAGTCTGTCATGGCATTTTCATGTACATATGTCATTTTTTTGTTCTCATTTTTCTTCCTTCCCTCACTGCCCTCCCCAACACAATCTCCCCTCAAGCAGATTTTCTTTATTACTATTTCCCATTATATATTCCATTACTTCCTCTGTTTCCCACCTCCCTGAAGATCTCTTCTTCCCCTCTTGTGAACCCCTTTATGATTTAATGATCTAAACGCACACATATACAATACATGCACATATATATTTTTGTGTATAGGTACATGTTTAGGGGTGGGGAGTTCAAGTCCATGTGCACAAGTGTGTGTGTTCCTGTGGAGTCCAGAGGACGGCTTCTGGTGGTGTTCCTCAGGGGCCATTCATCTTGTTTTTGAGACAGGAGCCCTCACTGGCTGGAAACTTACCAAGTAGGTTAGTCTGGCCGCTTGGCAAGCTCCAAGGATCTGTCCGTCCCCACCTTGCCAGAACTGAGATAAAAGAACTCCACCAGCACCCTGACATTTTACTTTACATGCATTCTGGGACTCATATATAGGTCCTCATACTTACAGGGCAAGTACTTTACCACCTGAGATGTCTTCCCAGCCTTGTATATAAAATTTTAAACTTAGTTCCCCAGGTGAGGGTAAATGCGGTATTTGTCTTTTTGACTCTGGCTTATTTTATGTAACATGATAGCCGGTTACACCATTTCCCTGCACATGCCATAATTTCTTTTTCCTTTATGTCTGCATAAATTCCATTGTGTATATGTGCTGCCCTTTCTTTATCTGTCTATATGTTGATGGATATCTAGGTCGCTTCTCTTTCCTGGCTGTTGTAAACAGGGCAGTGGATTTGCAAGTATCTCTGTTATTGACTTAGAGTCATTTGGGTGACTATCTAAGAACAGCATGTCTGGGTCTGATGGTAGTTCTATTTTTAGGTTTTGAGGAACCCCTATACTGATTTCCATAGTAGCTGGTTATGTGGATAATCCCACCAGCAGTCTATAAGGGAAGTTCCTCTTCTTCACAGTCTCACCAGCGTTTTCTGTCATAGATCTTCTTAATGATAGCCGTTCTAACTGGGGTGAGGTGGAATCTCAAAGCAAATTTAATTTGTGTTTCCCTGCTGACTAAGGATATTCTTTTTCTTTTTTTTTTTTTTTTGCTTTTCAAGATGGGATTTCTCTGTGTAGTTTTGGTGCCTTTCCTTGATCTCGCTCTGTAGACTAGGCTAGCCTCAGACTCACAGAGATCAGTCTGCCTCTGCCTCCCGAGTGTTAGGATTAAAGGCATGTACCACCACTGCCAGGCTTGAATACTCTTTCAAATGTTTGTTGTTCATTTGTGTTTCTTCCTTGAAAACTTTCTACTTAGTTCATTAGTCCATTTGTTTTATTAAATTCCATTTTATTTAATATGTAGCCAAGTAGAGACTATTTATATGTTATGTAATTCACAATCATATTTTGAGTAGCCCATTTATTGATAGGGTGATTTGTAGGGTTTTGGGTATTTAATTTTGGCTGTTCTTTCTATATCCTGGATATAATTGCTTGTCTGACCTGTGGTTAGCAAACATTTTTCCTATTGCATAGGCTGTCTTTACTCCAGGGATTGTTTCCCTTGCTGTGCAGGAGCATCTTGACTTGATGTAATGACATTTGTCAAATCTTGGATTAGCTCCTTTCCTCCTCTTTTGCCTTTGGTTGTATCTCACAATGATGAATTTTTGTCATGTGTAAAACATACCTTTTATAGGCTGTTTTATATATTTTTAACTTTACTTTTTTAACTTATAGGTAGAAATTAATTAGCTGTCCCTAAACTAAGTATCAGAGCAGTTGACAACTCAGCTCCATCAGAATACACAGCTCCGTGTGCTTGTCTGTAACTTAGTTGTTTGTGGTCAGATGGTTTAAGTCAAGTGCAGCAGGGTAACGATTAAGATTTTCTGGAGGAACTTTAAGCTCTAGCAACTTGAGACTATCCCATTTAAATAATATTGATGTCATATGAACTGGAAGAGCTGTGGAATTTATGGCTGTTTTTGCCAGGTTTTATAAGTGATGAAGTATGCGCAGCTCTTTCTCTTGTTCTGGGCTCTGTCCCTGACTCTCAGCTGGAAGCAAGCAAACATAAAGGGCTTTAGAGGACTTTTCCCTCAAACTTGTGGGCTGTAATAACTTATTTAACCAATTGAAGAGTATCATTTCAATAAATACATACTTTTACATTTTCTTTTGTTATAAATTTATTCTGCAAATTTAAAGAGTATCATTTCAATAAATATGTACTTTTAAATTTTCCTTTGTTATAAATTTATTATGCAAATTTATCAAATAGTTGTATGCATCTTAGCAGTAAAATGACAGAGGATAAAAATATTTAAGCAGAGCTGAGTGGTGGTGGCAAACGCCTTTAATCCCAGCACTAGGGAAGCAGAGCCAGGAGGATCTCTGTGAATTTGAGACCAGCCTGGTCTGTAGAACGAGATCCAGGACAGGCACCAAAACTACACAGAGAAGCCCTGTCTCAAAAAACCAAAAAAAAAAAAAAAAAGTATTTAAGCAGGAAATATTTTCTGGCAACTTTCCACATAATGAAATGGCTGTATGTAGGTCTAGAGCTGTGCAATTTGTTAAAGCTGGAAGCTATTAGAAGTGTGACAGAAAGATGATATAAATCTTTTCAGGCTATGAATTTGCTTTGAAGTATTTCACTAATATTGATTGTTTATATAGTTTTTTTTACTGGGTGAATTTCACTATATGATAACTATGATATAGTACTGTAGTAAAATAGAATGTTTTCATGTTTTTTTGACTTGTTCTTCATTACCTGACTATGGCTTTGGTTCAACAAAATGTTTTTTCAAGTCACTGAAAAAGAAAAATATTCTGTGTCTTTTAGCTACTATTAAGAATAGCCAAGTGTTTTTATTTTCAGTAGAAATTATTTCATGTATTTTAAATATCCCACAGCATCCTGTTTTATTCATTTTTATTGTCTCATATTCTTTATTATTTATTTTTATGTGTATGGGTGTTTTGCTTGTATATATGTCTGTGTACCATGTGCATGTCTGGTGCCTGTAGAGGCCAGAAGAGAGTGTTGGATCCCCTAAACTGTATTTAAAGACTGTTGTGAGCTGCCATGTAGGTGGTGGTAATTGAATCCTGGTCCTATGGAAGAGAAGCCTGTGCTCTTAACCACTGAAACATCTCTCTACCCCTACCTCATATTCTTTATTTTCCGTCCATTAAATATTTTCATTCTTTTTATTGAGATAATTCGTATAATGCACTCCTTTACAGTTTAGAATTCAGTAGTTTCTGATATATTCACACGACTGTAAAATCAACACTGCTATCTAATTCTAGAACATACCCATTCCTTTTACCATCCTTGTCAACCACTATTCTACTCTCTGTCTCTATGAATTTACTTGTTCAGGACTTTTCATATAGACTTGTACAATAGGAGGCTTCCATGCTTGACTTCCTTTACCTAGGATACTGTGTTGGTACTTCGGTTCTTTTTATGGATGATAACATCTTGATTCTCTGTCTTCAGTGGGCATTATAATTGACTCTGCTTTTTTGTTACTATGAACAATACTGCTGTGAACATGTACAAATGTTTGTATGAGCACCTTTTCCCTTCTCTTTAGTGGAACTGATAGCTTGTATAGTGGTTCTGTGCTTTAATTTTGTGATAAATTATTTTTCTGAAATGACCATACTGTCTTATCAGCAATGTTTAAAGGTTTTTGTTCTTTACATGCATGCTTATAAATGTTATTGTCCGCCTTTTTTATTACAGTTATCCCAAGTGGATGTGAAATAATAGTACCTTATGGTTTTAATTTCCATTTCACCAGTGCCCATTGATTTGAGTAGCTTTTAATATGCTTATTTGTGTATCATCTTTAAAGAGCTATCCATTCAAGTTCTTTGTACATTTTTTTCTTGTTTAGGGGCATTTGGGTTGGTTTGGTTTTTAGTTGTTCTGAGAAAATTCTTTCCCCCCAGCCCAGGTTTTCTTTTTGTTGTTGTGTTTTGTGTTTCAGAGACAGGGTTTTATATGAAGCCCAGGCTGTCCTAGAACAAATCTTGTAGCCCAGGCTGGCCTTGAACTAAAAGTGGTTCTCCTTCCTCACCCTCCCAAGTGGGATTACAGGCCTGAGCCAACAGACCAGGCTTCTACTTCTTTTTAAAAAATTATTATTGTAGAAAGTATTATATTTGTCTTCCCTTGCACATCTGTTATCTCAGCACTCAGGAAGAAACAAAGGCTGGAGATTCATGAGATTGAGGCCAGCCTATATTACGAGGTAAGATACCCTGTCTTAAACAAAAAAAGAATGAAGCTGGCCAGTGGTGGTGCATGTCTTTAATCCCAGCACTTGGGAGGCAGAGACAGGCAAATCTTTGAGTTCAAGGTTAGCCTGATCTACAGAGTGAGTTCTAGGACAGCCAGGGATACAGAGAGAAACACTGTCAAAAAAAACATGAACATGAATTATTATTACAGGAAGCCATTAATACTCTTAATTAATATGCCTCAAATCATTATGAATCTCATAATCACATATATGTTCACCCATAAAATGTAAACCCCCAGGTGGGTTTTCTGAGTGAGGTATAAATGTCGAAGAGCCTTCTGAGCCTCTTCGTTAGGTAAGATACAGCTGTATACAAACCTAAAATATTTCCATCTACAGAAAGTTCTTCTTTCGTACTAATTAGCCTTGCCAATTACCAGAGGCAAATGATCACCATAGGTTACCTTGTGAAGATCAGAAAATATACTTCTGTGTTATGTATTTGGGGTTTCACTTGGTTAGGCATTCACATTTGTGCACAAGCCTAAAAGATAGTCCAGGTTTGTGCCCTGCAGCTATCATAGATCCCTGGAATTATAAATGTTGAACCCTCAAATTCAGTGATCTACTATAGATGGAACTATTCTTATCACAATACTTTATATACAGGTTAGTGTAGATGTAACCAACCTTCTTATTAAATAAGAAACACAGAACCAACGCAAAGAAGAAAGCCAAGAGGTCAGAGCAAAGAGCTACTAAAACCTTACCCTTCCTCCTGCAGTGGTCCTACCTCTCCGAACCAGAGCTACCCCTGTGTTAAAGTCTTTATATAGAGTTCTTGTCCTGCCTTCTCATTGGTTGTAAACCCAACCACATGACCGCCTCCTCATGGCCTGTCTGTATAGGCCTCCAGGTTTTCCATGATTGGTATTGAGATTAAAGGCATGTGTATCCAATAATGGCTGTATCCTTGAACACACAGAGACCTACCCAGCTCTGCCTACCAAGTGCTGGGATCACAAGAGTACGCCACCACTGCCCTGCTTTCCTATGGCTTGCTAATAGCTCTGACTCCCTGGCAACTTTATTTATTAACATACAAATAACATTTTAATACAAATAAAATATCACCATAGGTTAGAATAGTATAGGTCACTTTAGGGACTAATTATAGCTTGCTATAATAATTTGCTGAGTAGTTTTTTCTAAAAATTTATTTATTTTTGTTTCATGTGTTTGAGTATTTGCCTAATTGTATGTATGTTCACCATATGCATGCCTGGCACCTGGAGAGGCCAGAAGAGGGCATTGGATCCCCTGGAACTGGAGTTACAGACTATTATTGAGCTGCCATGTGGGTGCTGGGAACTGAACTTAGAGCCTCTGCAAGAGCAGTCAGTGTTCTTAACTGCTGAGCCATCTCTCCAGTTCCCAAAAGTTTTTATACGCAAACTACTGGCATTCTTTTTTATTTTATTACTTTTATACTTAAGCTTGAAGTAATTACTTTGCAAAACAAAACCACAGACTCAGAAGTACAGGAACATACCCACATGTGTTACTTCAGGTAATTTTTGTCAAAAGCACCTATACAGTCTAATGGGATAAAGAACTCCCTCAGTAAACAGTGCAAGAGCTTCTGATGATCTGAGGTAGGGAAAACAATGGATTTTTCTCATGGCAAACACTAAGATTAAATTCTGCTCATCTTTAGTGTGAAGAAAATGCAAAGAGCTGGACATAGTGGTGCACATCTTTGATCCTAGCACTTTTGAGATAGAAGCAGGTGGATCTTGGTGAGTTTGAGACCAGCATGGATGGTCTACATAGAGAGCTCCAGGCCAGCCAAGGCTAGACCTTGTCTCAGAGCAAAATAAAAATTATTAATGTGTTGTGATGTGATGTGATATGATATGATATGATGTGGTGTGTGTGTGTGTGTGTGTGTGTGTGTGTGTGTGTGTGTGTGTGTGTGTGTGATGATGAGGAGGGCACATCGGATGATTTAGGTGTGGAGGTCAGAGGTTGAATTGATGGAATCAGTTCTCCCCTTCTACCTTTACATGGGTTCCCAGGGTTGAACTCAGGCCACCAGGCTTGTGACGAGCTCCCTTTATCTGATGAGTCATCTTACTGACCCTGAGAAGTTCTTTTCTGTTTTGTTAGTTTATGTATTTATATATTTGTTAGTTTGTTTGTTTTGAGACAGGGTTTGTCTGTGTAGCCCTGGCTGTCCTGAAACTTGCTTTGTACACCAGGCCTTGGGGATAGAGAGGAGTAGAACATTAGACAAGCTTGGAATAATGGTGCCAAGGCAGGAGGATCTTGAGGTAGAGGCCAATCTGAGCTATATATATGGAGACCTTGCCTCAAAACAATATATGGCTAAGAATGTAGCTCAATTGGTTGAGTGCCTAGCAAGAATGTAGTCTTGGTTTTAATCCCTGGAATCAGAAAAACTGAATGTATGGTGACCGATGCCTGCAATCCCAAAGATTTTCATGATGAATCAGACCCTTCTTTACTAAACTGTAATTTAAAATACACAGATCACAAATTGAAAGGTCATCCACAGCTATATAACAAGTTTGAGGCCAGCCTGAGATACATAAAACCCTGTCTTAAAAAGAAAATAATAATAACAGTAAAACAAATAACAAAAACTTTAATATAGTTCTGTATTCTGAACACATATTTAGGAATGTGACATCTATTGCTTTTAGAAGTTATTTCTTATTTTCCCAATAAAGCTGTTTTTAGTGTTATCTTTTCAAGAAAGCAGACCACACCTGGAAATTTATGTAAGTACAAGAGAAGTTTTAAAAATATATTGATACAAAGAAAGTGAAATCCTTTCTGAGCCAAGTATGTTAGTGTATACCTGTAACCCCAACTCTTTAGGGGCAGAGGCAGATGGGTGTCTGAGTTCTAGACAGTTAGAGCTACATGGTAAGACCCTTTTTTAAAAAAGACAAAAACAAAAGAACAAAGTAAAGTCCTTTATGGTTGATCAGAGATTGAATCCTGTAGGATGTTCTGAGTTTCATACAGTTTGTATTTCAATATGTCCATAGCTAACCTGAGCATGTTAGCAGCATATATAAAACAATGAGGCAAACAGTCATTTAATTAAGATTCTGGGTGGCACAGTAGAAGTAAAGAGGGAAATAGGGCAGTGGTGTTGAAGTCTCTTTCCAAATTTACAGCACAATGAGACCTTTGCCTTTCCATTATGTTGCAGTATAGCCTAACTGGGAGAGTTAGGCTATGGAATCTTATCTTTTGGCTCTATAGGGTGATGTGGAAAGGGGTTTTCCTGCAAGTGTCTTCCCTAGTCTCCCTTCCCTTTCTTTTCTTTACTCCTGAGGCCGGTAGATGTTATGTTTTTCTTGCTTTACTCACATAGCAGTTCTGTTTGCTTTCTCTCTGGGAATTGTGTTTTGACTCCCCAATACATACTCATAGGCTCTGCATTCAGCCTGCCTGTCTAATCTCATAGAATGTGCACTGAGAACACTAATTGCAGAGATAAATTGGTTCTTGGTGTGCATGACTGATCAAGAGCAAAGTACCTTAATTTCAGATGTCTTCAGAGAGATTTTTCTTTAACCTCTGCCTTTAAGAGGAAGATTATAAAGCATAATCATTACTTCAGGTCAGAATTATATTGCTTTTGGTCAAAAGCTGTTGTAAGATTTACAAAGTAATAGAAAAGAGTAATCTAAGGATAAATTATAAAGATCAAAGCAGTTGAAAATTAAATTGAATTTGAGTGTAAGCTTAGATATGGTTTTAGACTCTTAAAGAAACCGTCCATGCGCAAAGGCCCTGGGTTCGATCCCAAGCACTGAAAAAGGGGGGAGCAGGGACAGAGAGCAAATGCTTGACCATATATCATCATGCCTTTTAATTATTGCTTCCAGAGTAGCTTTAATTTTGATATGTTTAGTGAAAAGCAAGGGACTAAAGGATGTATTTAGAAACTAGATTTATGCCAGACATTTCTCTCATTTATTACCAATACAATAAAATGGGGTTATTCAGAGGTCATTTGGGAGGTCCAGCAGAACACACTAGATGCTGGCTTTGGTTTATATCCAGCTATATTTTATTTGCTGATAATTTCCAAATCTGTATCTTTTAATGCTGGTTTGCTCCTCATCTACAGACTTGTATTTCCATCCTATAAAATTAATTCAGATATTTTATTGTTTCAAACTGAATTTTTAAATGTATTTTAAGGTCTTTTCTTATTTCATTTTGATTTATGACTTCACTATCCCTTCATTCATTGTGGTTTGTGTGTGTGTGTGTACTAGAGGTGATGGTGTATATTGACACATGGCCTTACTATGTATACGGCCCCAAACTCACCGCAGTCTCCTTGTCTCAGCCTCCTAGTTCATGTAGAATGCCGCCATGCCTGGCTTTCCTACATTAATCTTTCCCTCTGCCCTTTCCAAAGGACTAGCATATTATAACCTTAAAAAGGCTTTCAAACCTAGGCATCACTACTCTCACTGACTACTGTGCACCCTCACTACCTACCTACTTTTTTTTTTTTTTTTTCGTTTTTCGAGACAGGGTTTCTCCGTGTAGTGTTGGTTCTTGTCCTGGATCTCACTCTGTAGACCAGGCTGGCCTTGAACTCACAGAGATCTGCCTGGCTCTGCCTCCCGAGTGCTGGGATTAAATGTGTGCACCACCACCGCCCGGCTCACTACCTACTTTTAAAAATACATGTTATTATTGCTATTATTACTGAAGCAAAGGGTTTTTTTTTTTTTTTTTTTTTTTTTTTTTTTTTTTTTTTTTTTTGGTTTTTCGAGACAGGGTTTCTCTGTGTAGCTTGGCGCCTTTCCTGGAACTCACTTTGGAGACCAGGCTGGCCTCGAACTCACAGAGATCCACCTGGCTCTGCCTCCCAAGTGCTGGGATTAAAGGCGTGCGCCACCACCGCCCGGCTCACTACCTACTTTTATTTTTTTTTTTTTTTTTTTTTTTTTTTTTTTTTTTTTTTTTTACCTTTTTTTTTTTTTTTTTTTTTTTTTTTTTTTTTTTTATAAGATTTATTTATTGTGTATACAATGTTCTGCCTGCATGTATCTCTGCAGGCCAGAAGAGGGCACCAGATCTCATTACAGATGGTTGTGAGCCACCATGTGGTTGCTGGGAATTGAACTCAGGACCTCTAGAAGAGCAGTCAGTGCTCTTAACCTCTGAGCCATCTCTCCAGCCCTCACTACCTACTTTTAAAAATACATGTTATTATTGCTATTATTACTGAAGCAAAGGGTTTTTTTTAATGTCAAATATTTCAAAAGTTTCTGAAGTAAAAAAAAAAGTCCATTATTTGGCCAACTTCTACTTTCTGGAATTAACTATTATTTCTGCTTATTGTAAATGTTATCAGATGTTTATATTCCTATCCTCTCTCCCCCACCCCCACTCTTCCACCCTGACACAGGATCTCACTGTGTAGTTTAAGCTGACCTTGAGTTTGCTAGAGTCTGAGGTTAGCATTAGACTCATGGTCTTCCTGCCTCAGCTTCCCAAGTGCAATGATTATAAGTGTTCAACACAATTGCCCAGTACTTTATAGAAGTTTCTAACCTTCTAGAAGTGATTTCAAAAATGACGCCGGGCGGTGGTGGCGCACGCCTTTAATCCCAGCTTTCAGGAGGCAGAGCCAGGCGGATCTCTGTGATTTCGAGGCCAGCCTGGACTACCAAGTGAGTTCCAGGAAAGGTGCAAAGCTACACAGAGGAACCCTGCCTCAAAAAACCAAAAAAAAAAAAAAAAAGTCACCATTTCTTGTGTGAACGACTAGACAGTGCGCACTGATCTTCCTCCTGTTAGCCCCTTTCCACTGTATTGCCAGTTTTCTATCAACTAGCAAATCTCACTTTGCTTTAAGACTTCTGTGTATTCCCTGGTGTTTATGGGTGAGAACCAACCCTCTAGTATTACACTAATGGAAGCTCTTCAGTCTGAGTCCTGCCACTTGTTTTGCTTCTTATCTCATGGCAATGTTCCTGGGTTAGTCATGTCTTATTATATCTCCCTATCATTGTACATATGTTCAATCTCTTCACCATCTGCCATTCTCTAAGCTCTTGATCATCCATTGTCTTATTTTTAAAGGAGTCTGTTTTAATTTGCTAAGCCCCTAAACGTGTGTTTTGGTTTAAATATGCTTGTTCTCCACAGGCTCATGTATTTGCATTTGAGCACTCGGTCCCTAGCTGGTGGTACTGCATTGGGAGGTTATAGAGCCTTTTGGACTCTATATAGGCAAATATAGGGCTTTGGGGTTCTAGGCTGGCTTTGTGTTCAGCTCAAACTCTCTCCTTCCTGTTCTGAGAGGCAACAAGCAATATCTCAATCTCCTACTTCAACTGGACCGGCCATATCAGCCACTGCCTTCCCTACAATAATAGATTATATAGCTTATACTAGAGTCAAACCACATCCCTCGATTCAATTGTTTCTTTCAGGTGTTTGGTCATGGTGATGAACTAATAGAGAAATTTGATACCAGCAATGGGGTTGTTGCTCTGATAAACCTGATCATGTGTTTACACCTGGTTTGTAGGAAGAATGTGGAAATGTTTGGAGGTGTGGACTGGAGAAGCCCTGGAGCTTAATGGGCCATTCTGGTAGTTCAGAAGATCAGAGTATCTAGAAATGCATATAATAAAAGGCAGGCTTATGAAATTTCAGAGGGGAATAAGGACTATTGAAAATTGGACTAGAGACTATTCTATATTTTGGACAAAGGATCTAAGTATAGTCTGCCCACATCCTGAAAATTAGGGTGAGACTAAATTAAAAAGTAACATACTAGGGCTGGCAAAATGTCTCAGTGGGTAAAGACACTTGCTGCCAAGTCTGATGACCTGAATTCCATCCCTAGAACATATATGGTGGAAAGAGAACCAACTTCTACAAATTGTCCTCTTACCTCCACACATGTGCTGTGACACACACACACACACACACACACACACACACACACACACACACAAATAAATGTAACAAATATTTTCCCCTCTTTTTCTTTGTTCTTCACTCATACATTACATCCAGACCACAGTCTCCCCTCCCTCCACTCTTCCTCCATTTCCTTTCAGAAAAGAGCAGGCTTCCCAGGGATGTCAACTGAACATGGCATAACAAGTTACAATAAGACTAGGCACAAATCCTCATGTCAAGGCTAGATGAGGCAACCCAGCAGGAGAAAAAGGGCCCCAAGAGCAGGCAAGAGAGTCAGAGACACATTTCCACTGTTAGGAGCCCCGCAAGAACACCCTACTGCACAACCGTAACATATATACAGAGAACCTAGCACAGACCCATGCAGGCTCAGGAATTGTCCCTTCAGTCTCTGTGAGCCTTTGTGAGCCCTGCTTAGTTGATTCCGTGGGCTCTTTTCTTGTGGCGTTCTTTTTTTTTTTTAATTTATTTATCTTTACTTTATTTGCATTGGTGCTTTTGCCTACATGTATGTCTATGTGAAGGTGTCAGATCTTGGAGTTAGAGACAGTTGTTAGCTGTCATGTAGGAGCTGGGAATTGAACCTGGGTCCTCTGGAAGAATAGCCAGTGCTCTTAACCCCTGAGTCATCTCTCCAGCCCCTCTCATGGTGTTCTTGACCCCTCTGGTTCTTAACCCCCTCACATCCCACACCCCCCACACCCCCTACCCCGCTTCTTCTGCAGGGTTCCCTTTGCTCCACCTAGTGTAACAAATGTTTTTTAAGTTTTTGTTTATTTGGTTGGTTGGTTTTTTGAGACAGGATTTCTTTGTTCAACAGCTCTGGCTGTCCTAGAACTCACTCTGTAGACCAGGTTGGCCTCGAAGAGAGATGGGCCTGTCTCTGCCTCCCAAGTGCTGGGATTAAAGGTGTGCGCCATCACTGTCCAGCTTGTTTTTTTAACTTTTAAGTACTGGACTAATTTGTTTGATTGAGGAAATTTTAAGACAGCATAGCAGTTAGGCTGTGACATAGTCAGGACTCACTGCTTTCTTCCACACTCACAAAGAAGAGAGTAGAAAGTAGAGTGGAAAGGTATGAAAACTGCATTTTGACTAGGAAAGGAGCTTGAACTCAGTTCAAGTTGCAGACAAAGCCAGGAAGGCCACTATAATTGTTAAAGAAATCATAACCTTATAAAAAGGCTTCATACTTTGTACTGGGCAAGACCCCACACATTAAAATGTTCAGGGTGTAGACTGGAGACGGTTTAAAAAACATGAAGGAAGAGTTCTGGCAAAGACAGAGCCTTTGGTGTGCTGTGCTGAAGACATCTACCTAGGGAAATGTTGTCCCTGATTCAGCCACAGAGACATGCAGAGGCCTCTGCAGCCATGGTCTAACAGGTCTAATTTGAGGCTGCCTCTGGAATTGGCAGTGAGACTTGGCATCATCCCTGTGTTGCTACTTTTGCAGGCATGTAGGACACAAGAGTGAAGTTTGCAACAAGGTTCCAGAAAGTCTCCGAAGCCAGGCAGTACATTGCAGGGTCAGATTCCACAGAGAAGCACCTAGAACGGGATGTGTGAAGCTATGAAAGTGAAGCTTAAGTTGCAGTAAAGACCCCAAGATATTGGAGATGCCAGGAACATGAGATATCTGTCAAAAAAAAAAAAAAAAAAGCTGCAGGCACTGAGTGGGATGACCCAGGAGACTGGCCATATATGCTGCAAATACAGGGATGTAGTGGCACAGCCACCCAAGCTTGTGGGAATTCAGATAATGCTATCACGAACCCTGGGTGCTAGACATGTTACTATAGTGTTTGTTCTTGCTGTAGGATGTCAGCAGCCTTGCTTTGGTCTGGTCTTTCCTTGTTATCCTCCTATCCTGAATGGGAATGTTTTATCTGTGCCATTGTGTATCTCAAGTCTGTAACTTTTTTTTTTTTATAGTCTCACATTTAAAAGATAGTTTTGAGTCTTAGAAGAGATTTTTGGACTTTTGAATAGTGTTGGAATTATAAGACTATGGAGACTTGAAATTGGAATGAATGCATTTTTCATTATGAGATGGCCATGAGCCTGTAGAGGCTGATGGAGGAATGTTATTTCTAGAATGGGAAATGACCCCCATGAGCTTATATGTTCAAGCACTTGTTCCTCAGCTGGTATTACTGTTTAAGAAGTTGTGGAACCTTCTGAACATGAGACCTAGCTGGCAGACATAGGGCTGTACGGGAGGCTTCAAGATCCTAGGCTGGCTTTACTTCTGGCTGGTACTCTGCTTCTTAGTCCTTCAAGGTATAGGAAGCCACATTACAACTGCACCCCACGACCCCTGATGTTTCAGCCACCATGCCTTCCCTGCCATGATGGACTGTGTCCT